>NC_138356.1:18208740-18808740 GCF_046562875.1 Panthera onca | reverse complement strand
GTTCAAATATTTTTGGCGGTATCAGGATGAGGCATCCATGATGTGAGGAGGCAAAACGTGAAAGGGAAGATGGGGGATGGTCATTCAAATTGAAAAAATATCTTTGAGTACCTGCTATTCTGCCTTATGGGGACTACAAAAACACTGTACGTATGTATGTATGTACATGGGAATGTTCACATGTACACACACACACACACACACACACACACACAATTTCTGGTCCTCCAGAATTCCCAATGAGGAAGACAGACCCATTCACAAACACCTAACAGGAGACTTGCCTAAATTAATCTAGAAATAAGGATTATCAGAGTGTAGGGAAGAGAGAAGCCAAATGCAGGTGAGGGAATCCTGGACAGCTGCTTAGAAAACGGGGAATTTAAGCATCACTGACCAAGAAGGGTTTCAATACAGAGGAAGATATGGGGTAATGGGCATTTCTTGCAAAGGGAACCATGTGAGGCCAGAGGCAGAAGCTACGGGGTCTGTTTGGGGATAGTCAGTCCAGTGCACGAGTTGGGGGTGTTGGGGGAACAAGGCAGGAGATGAACCTGAAATGTTACTTGGAGAGGAACTCTCAGTCTGTGACTACATTCCCGATGCATTTGGTAACTGAATCTTTGCTCCCAATGCACATAGCTTTCCCCATGGAGAGATATTTCCAGAATTTTCTAAAGGTGCCCAGCCAGGACAAAGAAAAAGAATCGAGCTTGAAGATGCCAATGGTGGCTCTGAATTGATGTATTTAGCATTGTGAGCTAAATGTCTCGCTAGCTTAACTTTCAGGGAGTGTTGAGCGGCTTTACATAGTTCTGGAAAGATGAAGGTATTGATAATAAAAAGAGAGCAAACATAAACACACCAGAAATGAATGATTTTACTCATCTTTAACTTTGGTTTCAGTGAATTCTAAAGTCTGACACATTATCTCTATTCCACTGACAAGAGCTGAAACGTCACGGAGTCACTTGAAGTTCCCCACCTTGCTGTTCCTCTCAGCCCCCAGGTCGTTGGCACTGAGGCCTACAACTTCATAAGGTGCCAAGGGTGCAGGCTGGGACTGGGGATACAAAGTCAAACCCCTGCCTTTAGAAGGCGACACAAGGACAGAAGTGATATAAACGTAAATCGGTGACTTAAACCCAGCGAGATAAATCCGTGCTCCATGAAGTGTTACAGAGAGCTCAGAGACCAATCCCACTGTTGATGATCTCCATGCTCCCTGCATGCTCAGGCAGTATAGCGCACTAAGAGCAGAGGCTCTGCCACAAGACTTGGTCCCTAGCTGTGCCACTTACTAGCTGGGTGATTCTGGGCAGTTGCTTAATCTCTCGCTGCCTCAATGTCCCATCTGTAAGAAAGGGAGAATAAGAATGCCTACCACGTGGCATTACTACAAGAATTAAAAGGACTTACATACACAAGGCATTTAGTACTGTGCCTTGCACACTAAATCATTTTCATGAGTATAACCCGATTAGCCCGAAAGAGATCCTAAAAAAAAGTTAACCTTTTCCACATTTCTCCTGTCTCCAGCCAAAAGAAGCATTATGAAAATGAACTTTTCTCTTAATACTCGTCTGCCAACCAAGTGAAATTAACTTTGAACTTGCATCCCCCAAGTGACAGCTGCCTGAGATCTTTCCACCACTACATATGCCTTCCTAGTCACAAAGCTTCCTGAAAGCCTCAAGTAGAGCTGTGCCCCCTGCTAGAAACCTCACGGTCCTGATAACAGAATTAAAGACACGTCATTCTGGATATCTCTGGTGGGTACCTCTGGTTGCATGCAAGGTTGGAGCAGCTCCACACCCCAGAGAAACGGTGGACGTCAGGACCAGCCAAGCCCAAATGCCCTCACTACTCCTGTTTCTTCCAAACATTTGGCCATGCTAGGGAAGAGAGTCCCCTTCCTAATTCCCCTTCAGCAGCCCCTTCACCTCTGCCGACTCCGCAGCCCTCCCCAGAATTCCCTGCCTCTGATTTCAGGATTCACGGGCTTCCCTGCTTAGCAATGAGAGGTCTGGTGTTCCGGAGAAAAAAGTTGTTTTCCCATCCCTGATGATAAGGAAAATTCAGTTTTGTCAGTGACAAGTAAGTCATCACACCAAATGCTCTAATCCCGGCATTTAGATCCAAAGTGAAGTACCTTCTCAATAACTCATCAGAATTTTAAAAAGATAACTTGGTAATACCCATTGCAAATGTGTTAGCATCAATGTTAAGTATAATCTATAAACTGTGTGTATTAAAATCAAAACAAACATGGCCAGTAGAATTAATATTTATAACATAATGTCCAGAAATTACAAATAACAATCCTTAAATAGGGGAAAAAAATCAAATTTCCCACGATGCTACTTCTTTACCAAAAGCATCTCCTTTATTCTCATCCCTCTAAATCAAAATCTGTTAATTAGCTTGGCAGCAAAGCAGACCAAATGCTGATGAGTGTTCAGGATGCTATTGTGTTTGGCTTTGAAAACAAGTCATGATTAGGAAATCAACATGGGAAGCATACTTCACACATCCAAAAGCATTTTCTTTGCCTAGCAACTGGCAAGAACTTAGTGTGTTTTCTCTGCTTCTATGTCATGTTGCTCCGGTCACTGGAACTATGTGGTGGCTGCAAAAGGAAAGAAAAAAAAACTTCTACATTTAAGCAGCAGCACAGATTCAGCCCGAAAGCTGCTGTGTGGGGACCTGTGTGACTGGGCTCCATGCCTGCCAGTTCCTCGCCAAGTAAAGGACAGGCAGTGGGGCCCTTACCACCCCCCCGCCCCGTCCTTGGTTTCCTCCTCACCCCACATCGCAGCTAGGGACCTTCAGCATTTCCTCTTCTGGGAAGGCTGGGAATTGACTGTTTTTATGAAATGAACATGACCTAGAAAGGCATTCAGCATGATCTGCTTGTGCACTTGAAAGAGTCCTCAGCTGTACTTCCCATCATAAAGTGTTTGAGCTCGTGTTTATGAAAGCACAGCTTGAACCAGAGGACAAGTCTTCCAGGTGAACAGCAACAGATCGTTGGCACTGAATCACCACTACTCTTGGCTCGCATTCCCACATGGGAAGTCACAGAGCTTCATTTCTTGTCAACTACCAGAAGTAGTTAAATAAATGACAACTGGCAGTAATTATTGTAATGATTATATTAACTAATCAAACCACTCATATATAGATATGTATCTACGTCTATCTATCAGTAGGACACGGGGACACCATGCTCTGGACCAAAGTCCAAAATCTTGAAATTCGATACCATCATACACTTTGTCGTAAAATGTGTTGCTGTTCAACTAAAAAAAAACAAAAAAAAAACACAGTCCAACAATTATTTATTAAATACTATGTGCCTGCCACTGAGCTAGCTTCTAAGGAATCAATGACATATCAACATGATCTCATGAATTTATGACCCAGTAGAGGACACTAGTAAACATAAAAATAATTGCATTAAAGGATGTTGCATATAAATGTATTTTCAAGGTACAGAAGTAGAATAGAAGATG
This sequence comes from Panthera onca, assembly GCF_046562875.1. Classification (NCBI taxonomy): domain Eukaryota; kingdom Metazoa; phylum Chordata; class Mammalia; order Carnivora; family Felidae; genus Panthera; species Panthera onca. Next base: position 18,805,225 of record NC_138356.1, on the reverse strand, counting down.
GAGTATCAGATCTTCCTGAGGATGATATGGAAAGGCTTTACTAAGAAGCTGATGCCTTAGGAAGGTTCTAAAGAATGGACAGAAATTCTTTAAGTTGACAGGGAGAACAGCCAGAACAAAGGCATTCTCAGAAGAGGACTGAGCACACACGTACACTCATGTACTCCTTTACCTGTAGCAACTCCACCTTTACAACGATCCTTTGACTTAGGCACTAATATCATCCCCATCTTACAGTTCTGAAAGCTGAAGGAGACAGAAATTAAGAACCTCTTCAGGTCACCTGGGTGGCTCAGCCGGTCAAGTGTCTGACTCAGGATCTTGGCTCAGGTCATGAGTTTGAGCCCCATGAGTTTGAGCCCCATGTCTGGCTCTGCACTGGCAGTGCAGAGCCTGCTTGGGATTCTCTCTCTCTTTCTCTCTCTCTCTCTCTCTCTCTCTCTCTCTCTGCCCCTCCTTTGCTCACGCTGTCTTCTCTCTCTCTCTCTCTCAAAATAAATAAACTTAAAAAAAAGCAATTAAAAAAAAAAAAAAAGAACCTCTTCAGTGTGCCAGGTGGCTCAGTCAGTTAAGCGTCTGACTTCGGCTCAGGTCATGATCTCACGTTTCGTGAGTTTGAGTCCCATGCCGGGCTCTGTGCTGACAGCTCAGAGCCTGGAGCCTGCTTGGGATTCTGTGTCTTCCTCTCTCTCTGCCCCTTCCCTGCCCACACTCTATCTCTCTCTCTCTCAAAAATAAACATTTTTTAAAAAGAACATCTTCAATGATTGAGTGGCTTCGAGCCAGACTATGCGGATAGAGTGCACGACTGAGAAGGCACACAATAACATTTAATGGGTAATCAAAGAGTGAATAAACAAACAAAAAAAAACACTAACTTGTATTTCTGGACATAAAATCCAAGGGCTCTGGCAGAATGGAGAGGACAGGGAAAGGGTGCCACTGGAAATCTGATGGGGAGGGATTTCAGAAGGGCCTTGAGGCCAGCTCAACTGCTTGAAACTTCTCCTGTGGACATTCTAGGTGAGTGAACACAGTCAGCTCTGTGTATAAAAACTTCACTATGATGAAGAACGGGGACTTACTTGAGTCAAGAATCGAGGCAGGGACCTCAATTGAGGAAGCTATGACAATAGGTCAGGTATGAGAATTTAAGCTAAGCAAGAGTGAGGATATAGAGATGGTTGACATTGCAAAGTGAGCGTACATTCAAGCCTCACTGCACCTGTGTGGCTGGGCAATGCAGGGGATCGTCTGCGACCATGCATCTGTGCAACTGAGTCAGGTAAGGGAGCATTTCAGCTTTTTGTGCAAAAGCCCTCTGGCACCAGAGTGAAACAAAGTTTGTTTCCTCCACCATTAACTCATAATCATTGGTATACAGATACCAAAGATTCAGAATCTGTTTTCAGTAAAGTGATGTTTGTTTCTAAAGACACATACAAACTTAAAATTTTAGGTATTAGCATATCTGTTCTAAAAAAGAATCTCTATGGCCTACATAAAGCAAATCTAAAGATGCCTTTCAGTATTGTCTAAAGGATAAAAACGAAAGATTTATAATGCGGTTCAGTTCACACAAAGAGTTGAGTAACTGCTACCAAAATTGAGATATTCCAAGAAATGCCACAAAGAAGACGCTAAAGGCCATGCTGAAACTGAGCTTCAGGTCCTTTGGAGAGGGTAAAACAAGCACACAAGTAACCATTATATAAGACAGGAAATAATAAGCAAGAACGTTCTGTGGGGGGTTAAAGGAAAATATAATCCCATTCCGGTCTGAGGATCGGAAAAAGTTTTATTTATTTTTTTAAATGTTTTATGTTTTATGTTTGTTTGTTTGTTTTTGAGAGAGAGAGATAGAGCATGAGCAGGGGAGGGGCAGAAGGAGAGGGAGACACAGAATCCCAAGCAGGCTCCAGGCTCTGAGCTGCCAGCACAGATCCCGACGTGAGGCTCAAACGCGAGGCTCAAACACACAAACCGTGTGATCATGACCTGAGCCGAAGTCAGATGCTCAACAGACTGAGCCACCCAAGTGCTCCCAGAAAAAAGGTTTATAAAGTAAGTAGCATTTGAGGTTGGTGTGGAAAGGTTGTGTACATGAGGAAGGATATAGAGAGTCAAAATACACATAAAAATGTAAGTTTATTTATGTGATCATCAACTGCCACCTGGTTCTCTACCAAACTCCCAAAAGGAATGATTCTTACTCCCTGTAAGAATGAGGATTCTAATATTTTTCAGTATTTCTTTTACTGTCATATTCCCTTCCATCCATTGCTACCAGAGGGAAAATGCTGCAGTGCAAACAGCATGAGCTTTGGAGCCATAATAAAAATTAAAACATGATAGCAAACTTTTACTAAGCGTCTACTATTAACCCTCACCTATGTGGCAGCCATTCTTATTATCCACACTTTTAGATGGGAGAACTGGGGCATGGAGATATGTAACTCTCCAAGGGACACAGCTGGCAAATGTTGCAGCTAGACTCATTCTATTTAATCTTCCTTTGTGCACTGGTAAAAGAAGGGATAGATAATAAACTCCACCACCCAAGTTTGTTGTGATGATTAAGACAGATAGTGTGTATAAAGTACCCAGCTGAGAATCGAGCGCTAACAGGCACTCATCTCCTAATGGCTACAATTATTATTTCATCTCAATTTAGCAACTAGGTCATTTCCCACCAGTCAGACCTCCAATGAAACCTCACACACAGCCCTACCGCACACCCAGGGCTCGCTGGCATCAGGGCTCCTAAATGCATCCAGCTGAGGCCATCTGGTTCACATACATCTTAAGTCTATCTAGAGTGTTGTATTTTACATTCTCAGATATCTTCGAGTGACATTGAAGGTCATTAGGCAAAATGCCTACAAATCACAGCGTTACTGACAAGTTGGCACCCATCACAGCTTGAACACTCCCAATTCACAGAGAACTCATTATCTGAGAGGTATTTGTTCCAAGTTGTTTACATCCCTATTGACAATGAAAATCGTTAGAAAGATCATTTCATCGTAGAACTAAATCTAGTCCTTGGACTTCCAGTTAGCGTCTATTGCCTTCCCTCTAGACAATTCTTGCTTTCAATAACTGTCTTATCTCCTTTATTCAATAGGAGGGTTGATAGCTTCAGTTTCATTGTCTCTTCTGCCTGCAGTCTTCTTCCCAGACCTTTCACCAACCACCCTGGCCACCTTCCCTGGCCATTCTCTTCTCTGTAATTATCTCTTAAAATATTGCGTGCAGGACTAAATGATATGCCTTGATGGAGGGTAGAAAGACATTTTCACTCTTCTTTACCCATATCTTCCTGGTAAGACCACATATGCTTTCTTAATAGCCTCTAATACTATTCCCTTCTTTTAGGCACTTGTTTAAAACACGTAACTTTTTTCCCCAGTTATTTGTAGAATTGTAGAAATTTGGATTTATGCCTTTAAATTTTACTTCCTTATTTTCAGGCCAGCATATCTCTCTGTCAAAAATCATTTTGTTGCTTGCTTCTGTTATCAACCACATTAGCATCTATCTATTCCATCAAGTTGCCCTCCACGATTTCACCCAGGTCGATGAATACGGACAAAGAAATAAAGAAAAACATGTTCAGGGCTCTGTGGCGCTCTAATGGAGGCTTCCCTCCATTTCATCTGTAGCACCTGTACTTTAGGAATATCCAACTGATCTACTTACTGTTCTGAGAACATGCTGAGGTTTTCTCCCATTTTTCAGATCCTTTTTTGGCTTTTTGGAACACCCAATCCTATTTTCTTTGCAGATCAAAAGCCTACTTTTTATTCAACTCCTGCTAATTGCACCAAAGCTTACTAGTTCCCATATTACTGTGCTGTTCCAAGATAAAAAGGAGGGGGACTCTCTGGAGGAAAACTGAGCTCTTTATGTCTGGCAGTGGGAACGGTAACCTTCCTTCTCCCAAGTCTTCCCCTCTCTTCTGCATCCCAATGTGCCTTGAGCTCTAAGAAAATGGCAATTTACCACTGTTTCCAAAACACGTCAAACCTATTTCATCTCTGTGCCTCTGTCTTACACTACTCCCTTCACATAGATCTTTCCTTCCACTTCTTTGTTCAAATCCTTCTACTTCCTTCATGTCTCAGTTCCAATTTTATCTGCTGTGTCATACTTCCTGCACCCTCTTAGGCAGCATGAGTTGCTCTGATCCTACTTTGGTCATATGCTTACTGGATGTCATACTGTTATCTCTCTACATCGCTAGTATTCCCAGTAGACTGTCATCTCCTCTAGGGAAGAGTCATGTCTATGAAAACGGAAGGCCCGGAGTAATGTTTTCCCCACAACAAACACTCAGTAAATGTTTGCTGAATAAATACATGAATGGGATGCAAGAGACATCATAGTATTAATAAAAATACTAGCACTTAAAGGAACAAGGATAAACTAAGAAAATGCATGGCATTTGTTCATGACCACATATATTTTAAGCTTGGTGGTTGAAAATCTTCTTTAATCTTTTTATATATCCTGATTTTTTAGCATTAACAACCACAAACCACAAACTGTAAAACCATCTGAAATTAATTTGAATCTCTATGTCACTCATTTTTTTTCCTTTTTGTCCAAGAGCTACACTTTACCAAAAAAGAAAAAAAGAATCTGGCATATTGGAGTCAAACTTTTCCATATGGAATCGGCACTTAAATAAATTTGCTAGGATGGAAAGTAATCAGATGTGGCCTATTTGGAATAGTCTTACTGTTGCAATTTTTATTTTTATTTTTTAATGATTTTCATAAATTTTTTTAATGTTTATTTTTGAGAGAGAGAGACAAAGAGCGCGAGCAGGGGAAGGGCAGAGAGAAAGAGAGGGACACACAGATTTCGAAGCAGGTTATGGGCTCTGAGCTGTCAGCACAGAGCCTGACGTGGGGCTCGAACTCTTGAACTGTGAGATCATGACCTGAGCCAAAGTCGGACGCTTAATCGACTGAGCCACCCAGGCGCCCCATATCATAGCAATTTTTAAAGTAAATAGTCCAAATGTTACAGCAAAGAAGCAAACAATAAGAAAATTCCTCAAGCTGATTAGTTGTGAAGAAAACAATATAGTTTTAGTCCCCATTAATTTATACTACAGTAAATGATACGACGCAGTTCTAAAACAGAACTCATCGGACAGACAATTTGTACTCTAGGACTCTTTTCAAGTTACACAAACCAATATAACTTATTACTTCTATCCTAACAAGTGATTCACTGAAGCTTATAACCTTTAGGTATGATAGTAGTACACAGAAACTTCAGTGGTTTATTAGTATACTTTCTTTACCACTCTAAGACAAAAATGATTTTCTTTCTCATGCTATTTGCAAAACAATAAACAATAGCTCTGGGGAGATGAAATATTTTCCAACAAACTGCTGTTAATTCAACACGAATGTCTAAGTAAAAAGATATTCCCGGGGCGCCTGGGTGGCTCAGTCAGTTAAGCATCTGACTTCACCTCAGGTCAAGATCTCACGGTTTGTGAGTTCAAGCCCCACGTCAGGCTCTGTGCTGACAGCTCAGAGCCTAGAACCAAAGCTTGAAGCCTGCTTTGGATTCTGTGCCTCCCTCTCTCTGCCCTTCTCCACTCACACTCTGTCTCTCTCTCTCTTTCTCAAAAATAAGCATGAAAAAATTTTTTAAAAAAGATATTCCCTATTTTTTGTACTTAAAGACTAGAGTATAAACTCTATGATTAATTTACAACTTTTTTGGGAAAAGTCAAGCATATGTGCTTTAAAATTTCTAAATGAACAATCAACACATAGTTCCTGAATAATTAAACTGCTTGGTAGGCATTATGATGAGAAAGAAAATAGTATATAACCTAATCATTCACTGAACTCTAAAATGGCATATAGGCTACTTATAGAGACAAAACTAATGCAGGGCAAAACATCCATAAAACAATTCAAAACCACCCAATAGAAATGTATACATATGTTTACCAAAGACATTTATGAGAACATCAACAGCAGGACTGTCCATATTAGTCGACAAACAGAAACTACCCCGATGTCCATCAACAATAGAATGGATAGGGGCACCTGCATGGCTCAGTCGGTTAGGCATCGATTTCAGCTCAGGTCATGATCTCATGGTTTGTAAGTCCAAGTCCCACATCAGGCTCTGTGCAGACAGCTCAGAGCCTGGAGCCTGCTTCAGATTCTGTGTCTCCCTCTCTCTCTGCTCCTCCCTTGCTCATGCTGTCTCTCCCTGTCTCTCAAAAATAAATAAATGTTTAAAAAATTAAAAAAGCAATAGAATGGATAAATTGTGATAATACATCCACAGAATGGGACACTTTATAGCAATAAAAAATGTTAAAATTACAACTACAGATAAATTGCACAAATGTAATGATATGTGAAAGATATAAGACACAGAAGAGTATCTAGTTGACCCTTGAACAACATGAGTTTGAACTGCATAGGTCTCTTCATAGGTGAATTTTTTTAACGTTTATTTATTTATTTACTTACTTATTTATTTATTGGTTGATTTATTTATTTATTTATTTATTTATTTATTTATTTTTGAGAGAGAGAGAGAGAGAGAGAGAGGGATAGAGAACAAGCAAAGGAGGGGCAGAGAGAGAGGGAGACAGAGAATCCCAACAGGCTCTGTACCAGCAGCACAGAGCCCAATGCAGGCTTAAACCCACAAACCATGAGATCATGACCTGGGCCAAAACCAAGAGTCAGACACTCAACCGACTGAGCCACCCAGGTGCTTCAGTGGATTTTTTACAGTACTGTATTGTCTTTTCCTTGTGATTTTTTAATTTTTTTTAATGTTTATTTATTTTTGAGACAGAGAGAGACAGAGCATGAATGGGGGAGGGTCAGAGAGAGGGAGACACAGAATCTGAAACAGGCTCCAGGGTCTGTCAGCACAGAGCCTGACGCGGGGCTCGAACTCACAGACCGTGAGATCACGATCTGAGCCGAAGTCGGACGCTTAACCGACTGAGCCACCCAGGCGCCCCCCTTGTGATTTTCTTAACATTTTCTTTTCTCCAGTTTACTTTATTGTAAATATAATCTATAATATATAATACATAATAATATATAATACATACATATATAATACATAATAATATATAGTACATATACACAAAATGTGTATTAACCAACTGCTTATCTTATCAATAAAGCTTTCGGTCAATAGTAGGCTTTTAATAGTTAACTTTTAGGGGAGTCAAAAGTTGTACATGGATCTTTCACTGTGCTGAGGGTTAGTTAGCACCCCTAATCCCTGCAGTGTTCAAGGATCAACTGTACATTGTAATGGATAAATCCATTCACATGAAGTATTAAGGCAGACAAAACTAATCTAGGGTGCTGGATGTCAGAGCGGTTGTTACCCTTGGAGAAGGCTGTTACTGGAAGGGGGCATGAGAATGGCTTCCAAGGTGCTGGCAGTACTCTGTTTCTTGATCTGGGTGCTAGTTATATGGTGTGTTCAATTTGTGAGATTTATTGACGATTTACATGTTTCTGTATGTTATGTTTCAGTTATCTGTCACTACATAACAAACTGTGCCAAAATTCAGTAGCTGAAAACAGCCATTTATTTTGCTCATGATTTTGTAGGTCAGGAATCTGAAAAGAGCTCAGCCAGATACTTCATCTCTGCTACACGTGGCGTCAGCCAGAGTGGCTGCAGGATCCATTGCTAAAATGACTTCATCCCTTCATCCCTCACATGTCTGGCATCTTGGTGTACCTTGGCCTGCCTCTCCCCTCCCCGCCCCTTCCTCTCTCCCCACAGTATTTCACGCTTCAAGACCTCCCCACATGTCTCAAGCTTCTCACGGCATGGAGGTCTCAGAATAGTCACATTTCCTACATCCTGGCTGGCTTCAAGGAGAAGCATCCCAAAGCAAATCTTCCTTCAAGCTGCAAAGCTTCTTATGACCGAGCCCTAGGTGTCTTTGATCAACAGCAATTTACAAGGCCAGCTCAGAGTCAAGGAAACGGTGCTGCAGAGGTGTGACCACTAGGAGGTCTGGTTCCCCGGGGAGACAACTTTGGAAACCAGCAGTGTATCATTATTTAATCAAACACTTAAAAATATATGAGAAAGAATTCGTGTATTCGTTTCACCAAAAACCAGTTACTTAATTCCTGATAAATACTAAGAATATTAAATGAGTAAGATATGGTTGAAAAGACATAACTGCATGCTAACATGTAATACATAGGTACCGCTTCCCTGCCATACTACCTATCTGTGACAGTATCTATCCAACTCTTTGTTCAATTCCATTACCCTCATTTCTTCCTCTATTCAGTTTCTTCAGAGACTATGATGCATTTCAAAATGCGAGAGATTAAAAAAACAAGATGTATACTGACATTTATTTGTTGCACTATGAATGCATTTGTTCACGCGTTCATTCTCTAAGTTCACTATAGGATTGGCAGTGCATTAGGAATTAATTACAGAAAATAAAAATAGGAAAAAGGCACAGTTCCTGCTTAGAGACGCTTGGAGAAAACACAATGAGTGAGACACAGAGACAAAAAAAGTACAGGCTGGGGCGCCTGGGTGGCTCAGTCACTTGAGTGTCCGACTCTTGGTTTCAGCTGGGGTCACAATCTCACCGTTCAAGGGTTTGAGTGGGCTCTGTGTTGACAATGTGGGGCCTGGTTGGGACTCTCTCTTTCCCTTTCTCTCTGCCTCTTCCTCGCTTGCACATGCGTACACATTCTCTCTCAAAAAATAAATAAATAAATAAACTTAAAATAAAACTCATTAACAAAAAAAGTACAGGCTACGCACAGGTAACATCAATTAGATCTACCAGTTCATTTGTTCATAATAGTTTAAAAGGCTGTGACGCTCCCACCCGAAGAGGCCGTGAGTTTGGACTGGCTTTCAGTAGGTCACTGTGAGCCATTATACATTTTTGAGAAAGGCAGGAATAAAGTAAAAGCCATACATTCATTAGGAAATTTAATTTCTTAGCAATGCAGGAAAGACTGAGAGAGAATAAATGCAGAAACTAGTCCAGAAACCTCCAGAAAGAGAAACAAAGGTCAAGACCAGGGAGTGATAGAAGACATAGCCAGCAGCAAAGGAATCCAAAGTTAGTTCTAAGACACTGAGGATACTACAGAGACCAGAGGTGAACACAAAAACTGTCCTTTTTATACCTCTTTAGACAACTAACTTCATATCCACTTGTTTAGCCCCTTACCTGAAGAAGTGAGTAAAACGGAAAGAAACCTAAGCAATAAATGGACTTGAAACAATTATTGTTAAAATGATATCATTGTATTATCTCTGGTTAGGAGAACTGACTGTTATAACTATTCACTGCAGTAAAAGCTAAGTCATTTCTTTGTGTTAGTTTTGTACATCCAGTCCCAAACAAATTCCCAGAATTTTCATGTAATAGTAGGAACATTTTGTCAATCTCATAGTTGGCCAACCACACTATTTTAATCTACTACAGGAACAATTAAAAAAAAAATCAATTCCCTTTCATTCATCTTTTTGTTATTCCTTATATGGGAAAATTAACTCCAAAACTTAATAAGTAGAATATTTCTGGGTAAGATTTTAGCTAACTGATCGCATGCCATGTTCTAAAATATATCTATTAAATAAATGTAAATTGTATATATTTATATAGATATGTGACATATTAAATTATTTTAGAACATGATACAAAATGCCCATAAATTGATACCTTCAAAGTCAAATTTAATGCAATGCTTTAAAAACTCTACAGGTTTTTTTTTTCAATATACCAATCATGCTTTTTCTTCTTAACCAAGATACTGGCAAAATTATATTTCATCAGTTCAAGTCCAGAGTAGTATCATGAAAGCACTCTGAGAAAGGAGCTTTTAAACATGAGGTTCCTATAAATAGAGTTATTTTAAGAAAGTTGTTTATCAGAGCACAGCAAAGCAATTTTTAGTTATAATTCACCTTTCCTCCAATTTTTTCAATCTGCTCTAAGTGCAGGAAAGTAAATATCTAAATACAATTTTATAATTCAGAGAACAATTTCTTGATTACTTATAGCATGTGTTTCAATCAGCCATTAAGATACTTAACACCTACTATGTAACAGACATAGCCTAGGTTCTATGGAAAATATAAATTAAAAAACGGGTTAAGTTTTACAATAAGTAAAAGCATTCTGAACGTTAGAACAATTGAAAAAGCACCACACTTGGTATTAATCCTTAGGTTCCAGTTCCAATTCAGGTTTAACTCCCATTATCTGTGTGTTCTGAGGCTCTTACTACTGTTACTGATCCCAAATATAAAATGTCTGATTTGCTTTATTACCAGACACAAAGGTGATAATGCTTTGTAAACTGTGATGTCCACACAAATAATTACTACAAAAAAAAACCCAAATAAATGGTGATGCAAAGCAAGTAGCATTGAAATGATGAAACTTGTGTTATTAACAATAAAACATTTGGAGGTGATGGAAGGGAAGAGTGGTATGGGACATATTAGGAAGGAATGTCTTTATAGAGAAGTGACATCTGAATCAAGTCTTACAAGGCAAGTGGAATATGAATATTCAAGAAGAGGGAGAAAGAACAGCATAAGCAGAGGCATAAATTAGGTAAGTCAGAAAGATGTTTGATTGGATTACTTGAGATCAAACTAATCCTATAGGAGAGATTCTTCAGGAGTAGCCATGGTAAGTTTGGAAACATATGGTAGGGAACTTTTTATAAAGGCTCTAGAATGTCAACTTGAGAACTTATGGTGTGTGAGCCTCAAGGAGGTGAGGTCTGTGGCGAAAGAAATAAAAAGATGAAAATACTATTTTAGGAAAATTAATCTGGGCATGTTTGTTGGCTGGTTATCACTATCTCATTGTTACCTCTCCCCTGAAAAAAGGGAGATCAATTCATTAAATAAGCAGTAGAGTCCTGTGGACATTTAGAAATGTCTAAAGACAAGTAGAAGAGGAAATCAATAGGGCATGAAGACTGGTAGGATAGGGGATAAAAGACAAGGAGGTAAAGATGACATCGAACCTTCCAGTGCAGGGAGATTGGAGAATACCAATTATAGAAAGGAGGCAGGGCCAAAAAGAGGGAAAATAATGAGTGAGTTGGAGGCAAAAGTGAGACACACAATGCAATGTCCTGTTATGTGAAGACATGACTTTGGTATTCAAGACCTTAACTGGAGCGATGTATTTGACTTTAACTCTATTTATGTGAAGGTAATTGTAGAGGCCATGATGAGTTGATATGCTTACTAAAAAGAAAAATTAAATTTGTGTAAAAAAGGGAATGAAAAGGGGTGCCTGGGTGGCTCAGTCAGTTAAGCATCCAACTCTTGATTTCATCTCAGGTCAGACCTCATGGTTGGTGGGATCGAGCACTGCTTCAGGCTCCAGGCTGACAGCAGGGAGTCAGCTCGGGATTCTCTCTCTCTCAACCTCTCTCTCTCTTTCCCCCTCCCCCACTTGTGCATGTGCATGTGTGCAACCCCCCCCCCCAAAATAAATAAACATTAAAAAAAATGGGAATGAAAAGTCAAGGCTGAGAATAGGAATCAAAGGGAGTAAGTGCAGAGTTTCATCAATGAACCCAAGGGATACCAGACAAGGAGGCAATTTCAAAAAAGTAACATTAATAGGCAATGTCAAATGCCACAAGGAGACAAAGGGAGTTCCAACTGGGACAGAGTTAAAAGATATGGTTAAAAGATGGTCACTGGAAAATGTTAGGAGTCTTTCTTCTGAAAAGGGTTAAGAAGATTGGGAAAGGCTTCAAAGAAGGCAAGGAAGCAGTAAATGCAATAGTAAATAGTGCAACAATGTGGTCAAAGAGTCTGAGAGCGCTGGGAGAGAATTTCCACAGAAGCTACACAAGGCAATAAGATTCACAGGTTTCACTCATAATTTTCAACACAAAAGACCTGCCTAATCTGATAGTGTAAAGTAATCCCATAAAGAGAAATAAATTAAGGTGACACTTTTTCTGCCTTTTCATATGTAGCAATAGCCTAAGTTCTGTGGAGATCACCCGTGGAACTCATTTACAAGAATCACTCGCAAATGGAAATCAAACTACTACTATTACTGCCCAAAGCAAGGGCACCCAAGCCTCTCACAACAGTGAACTTTAATTATACGTTTAGACATAAGGTATGGGATGAAAACAAAATCAAACCATTAAGGACATCACATCAAACAAGCGGCTTCACATAAATCAGTACCTTGCATTTCAAGTCTCCCTCGGTATGCATATGCTTATGTTCACAAATTGGTACTTAGAAAATAACCTTCCATATCTCATCACAACAAAAGACTTTGGAAAGTATATCAGTCCCCTATGGGAATCCTCCTAAGACTTCTAAATATTAATTTCTACAACGTCCTTATTTCCCAAAGTAGTGTACTTCCTTTCCCACACCAAAAGCACGTGCCATTAATCACTGTTGTCGTACTGCATTGCTCAGACACATGCAAGATAATCAGTTGACTGCTTTCTGAGATAAACCAAGAGTTTAACAATATCTTTTCCACTACCAGTATTCCTCAGCACTATTAAAAAGTATTATTGGGCAATCACTGAATGACATCTCCCTATAAATGCAGTCTCCCAGCAATTTCATTTCTCTTTAGCTTCTTCTTCAATATTCACTTGCTTCTTAGTTTTCTAAGTTAATTTTGTCCATATATCCCTTCTCATCACCTTGTTACCAATATCTACTTTAACTCTTACCACTTACAGATCTGATTCAAGTTTGTAGCCTTTACTAGACTTCCAACATATTTCCAATACATAGCGAGTGTTTTAAGAATTTTTCTCAACAAAGGGTTTCAAAAAACATTTATATGCCTTACTATGATATTGAGTATGAGTCATGTCAATCCATTCACAAAACATTTATGAACACCTACTATGTGCTAAGCATTGTTTTCAGAGTTGCGCAAGTAGCCAAAAACAAATGGTCACAAATCCCTTCCCTTTCCTAATGAACTCACTTTCTAGTGGGAGAAGAACCAGACGCAAATAAACAAGATAAGTGAGGTATTTAGTATGCCAGCAGGTGCTTCAGAGAAATTAAAGCAGTAAAAGTGGATGAGGAGTGTTGGGCTGGAAGGGAAGAGATACAGCTTGGAATAAAGTGGTCAGGGAGGGCCTCACTGGGAAGTAGCACCTGAGCAATGATCCAAAGAAAGCAAAGGACCTGGCCATGAGGGTACCTGGGAGGAGAGCATTCCAAGCAAAGTAAACAACAGTGCAAAGGCCCTGAGGCGGGAGCATGCCCAGCACAACTGAAGATCAGCAAAGGGGCGACTGTGGTCAGAGGAAGGCGCATGAAAGAAAAGCAGTAAATTAGACGGAGAGGTAACAGAGAAGAGTGTAGATCACAAGGTCTCACAGGCAATTAGAGGGACCTTGGCTTTTACTTGGAAGGAGTGTATTTGGAGGGTTTAAACCAAAAAAAAGTGAAATGACTTGACATGTTTGCAAAGAATCACCCCTACTCCCCTGGTTATAGGAATCCAGGGAAACCAAGTAGGAAGCTGCTATAGCAGGATAATAGGAGTGGACAGAGGTAGCGAAAAGTAGTTAAAGCCTGAATTTTTTTAAGTTTTTATTTTAATTCCAGTTAGTTAACTCACAGTGTTATATTAGTTTCAGATGTACAATATAGTGATTCAACACTTCCATACATCACCCAGTGCTCATCACAACAAGTGCACTTCTTAAGCCCCATCACCTGTATCACCCATACCCCTGCCTTCCCTCTGGTAACCATGAGTTTGTTCTCTAAAGAGTCGGGTTTATGGTTTGCCCCCATTTTTTTTCTTTTTTCCCCTATATTCATCTGTTTTGTTTCTTAAATTCTACATATCAATGAAATCGTATGGTATTTGTCTTTCTCTGACTTATTCACTCACCATAATACTCTTTAGCTCCATCCATGCCCTTGCAAATGGCAAGATTTCATTCTTTCTTATGGCTGAATAATATTCCATTGTGTGTGTATATATACGTGTATGTGTATGTGTGTATATATATGTGTGCATATATATATATATATATATATATATAGAGAGAGAGAGAGAGAGAGAGAGAGAGAGGGAGGGAGAGAGACAGAGGCACATCTTCTTTATCCATTCATTAACCGATGGACACTCGGTCTGCTTCCATATCCTGGCTACTGTAAATAATGTCACTATAAACATCGGGATACATGTATCCCTTTTGGATTACTGTTTTATTATTCTTTCAGTAAATGCTCAGTAGTTCCACTGCTGGTTCATAGCATGGTTCTATTTTTAACTTTTTGAGAAACTCCCATACACTTTTCCACAGTGGCTGCACCACCAACAGTGCCAGAAGGTTCCTTGTTCTCCACATCCTTGCCAACACCTGTTTCTTTCGTTGTTTTAGCCATTCTGTTGTCTTTAGTCTGAGGTGATATCTCACTGCTATTTTGATATGCATTTCCCTGATGGTGAGTGATGCTAAGCATCTTTTCATGTGTCTGTTGGTCATCTGGATGTCTTTGGAGAAATGTCTGTTCCTGTCTTCTGCCAATTTCTAACTGGATTATTTGTTTTTTTGGTGTTGAGTTGTACAGTTCTTAACACATTTTGGATGCTAACCTTTATCAGATACATCACTTGCAAATATCTTCTCCTATTCAATAGTTTGTCTTTAATTTTTATTGTTTCCTTTGCTGTGCAGAAGTTTTTTAGTAAACTATTTCCCACTAATTTATTTTTGCTTTCTTTCCCTTGCCTCAGGAGACATATCTAGAAAAAAGTTGGTATGGCCAATGCCAGAGATATGCCTGTCATCTGTTCTAGGATTTTTATGGTTTCAGATCTCACATTTAGGTCTCTACTCCATTTTGAGTTTATTTTTGTGTATGATGTATGAAAGCAGTCCAGTTTCATTCTTTTGCAGGTAGGTATCCAGTTTTCCCAGCACTATTTGTTGAAGAGGCTGTCTTTTTCCCATTGCTTATTGTTGCCTCCTTTGTCATAGATTAACTCACCACATAATCATGGCTTTCTGGGCTTTCCATTCTGCTCCATTGATCTATGTGTCCATTTTTGTGCCAGTACCATACTGTTTTGATGACTATAGCTTTGTAATACAGGTTAAAATTTGGAATTGTGGTACCTCCAGCTTTGTTTCACTTTTTCATGATTGCTTTGGTTATTCAAGGTCCTTTGTGGTTCTATACACATTTTAGAATTGTTTGATCTAGTTCTGTGAAAGATGCTGTTGGTATTTTGATGGGGATTGCATTAAATGTGTAGATTACTTTTAGTAGTATAAACATTTTAACAATATTTATTCTTCCAGTCCAGGAGCATGGAATGTCTTTCCATTTCTTTGTGTTGTCTTCAATTTCTTTCATCAGTGTTTTATAGTTTTCAGAGTATAGGTGTTTCACCTCTTTGGTTAAGTGTATTCTTATGTATCTTATTATTTTTGATGCAGTTGTAAATGGGATTGTTTTTAATATCTCTTTCACTTGCTTCATTATTGATGTATAGAAATGCAGATTTCTGTACAGTGATTTTGTAGCCTGCAACTTTACTGAATTCATTTATCTATTATCCATTCTAGCAGTTTTTCAGTGGAGTCTTTAGGGTTTTCTATACATAGCATCATGCCATCTGCAAATAGTGAAAGTTGTACTTCTTCCTTACCAATTTGGATGCCTTTTACTTCTTTTTGTTGTCTGATTGCTGTGGCTAAGACTTCCAGTACTATGTTAAATAAAAGTGGTGAGAGTGAACATCCTTGTCTTGTTCCTGACCTTAGGGGAAAAGCAGAGCTTTTCCCCATTAAAGATGATGTTAGCTGTGGGTTTTTCACATATGGCCTTTATTATGTTGAGGTATGTTCCTTCTAAACCTACGTTGTTAAGGGTTTTCATCATGAATGGATGTAAAGTCTGGATATTTTTTAAAAATAGAGCTAAAAGGATTTGCCACTATTAGATGCGGTCAATGAGAAAAGACTAAGTTGTTGTTTACTGACAAGAGTAAGATCTCAGAAAGATGAGGTTTGGCTGGGAGAGAGTGGAATGCAGGGAGGGGAGGTAATCAGGAGTTTGGTTTTAGCCATGTTAAGTTTGAGACACTTATTAAACATCCATGTAGTGACACAGACATTCAAGACTAAAGTCAGGCTGACCACCAAAGGAATAAATGTAGGCAGAGAAGCAAAATAGAGCAATGGTCAGAACCCTGTGGCTCTAGCATACACACTGTGTGTCTCCAACAGCTACTTATCATGGAGAAGATGAGCAACCAGCAAAGGACACTGAGAAGATGGAGCACAGAGGCAGGAGGAAAGTCAAGAGTGTACTGTCCTGGAAGGAAGTGTTTCAGTGAGGGGAAGATCCACATTCTTCTAGGTCAAGCAAAATGAAGACTGAGAAACTGGCCGTTGGATTTAGCAACACGGATATCACTGGTGACTGGGACAAAGTTATGTTTGGTGGAGTGATGGAATAAAAGCCAACCGGGTTCGGTTCAAAAGAAAATGCGAAGAGAGTCGTCAGCCTAACTTTTCTGTTCTCGGGGTACAGACATGAACTCTGTTTTCTTCTGCACATATTTTCCTTTGTCATTTACCTTCATGTAACCTTGAATGAGCTATACATCTGGGTTATCTCTATAATAATTGACAATGACAATAATAACACTGATCTTTGCACTCACAGTTTATTGCCACTGTTTCTTAGGTATGCTGAGACAGCACAGGGGAAATATCACAGGCCTGGGAGCAAGAGTAGATGTGCACTCTTTCAGAAGCTAGAGCCTCCTTTTATTCCCCATAAAACTGGGAGGTTAATCCCCATATCACAGGACTGTTGTGCAGGTTAACGATAATGTATATAAATTCCCATGGTATGTGAGTTGACTGGCACACATCAGTTACTTTCCCCCTTTCCCAGTAGGTAGTAGAAGGGCCAGAAGTCACATCTCACTGTACCAAGTAGCCAATTTAACTATCCCACTGCATAGTACTTAAAAAGCAAAACAAAACCTACTTTTTTTCTTCTAGAGGTTTATGTATCTGGAGAACTAGAGAAAAGCATGGAAGGGTAGAAATGAAATTCCTAGGCATATTCAACTGCAGAAAAAGCCTGTTCTGGGTCATGATTGTGATCACTTTGCCCCATTTCTGATCATTTTGGCCAACACAATAATGCCTTTCTGGTCATGGTTTTTAAGCTACTCCATAATGCACTCCAATTCTCAACTTGTGCTGTTTGCCTCTTTGTGGTCTCAGAACACTCTCACTTTTCAAGAAAGCATGTCCACAATTTAAACCACACTGATCAACTGTTTAGCAGTATATTGGAAAACCATTACTCATCTCAATCCCTGATACATACATACATACATACATATATATATATATATATATATATATATATATATATATATATATATATAAATGCCATTTTATTCATTGCCTTGTATTTCTCAACCCTACATATGCATTACAATCAGCTAGGAAGCTTTTTAAAATACTAATTCCTGACTCTCCACTCTCTCTCCCCTTAAGATTCTAATTAAGCTGGTCTGGAGGGAGGGCCTCTTCATATTCCCCACTGATTCCAATATGTGTTGGGCTTAATGGGTTGGTCTCTTCTCACCTGTGACCAAAGAAGCCATTCCTATAATCTATTGCTAAAGCCTGTCTGCCAGAGAACTCTTCCTGAATCAAGGCTCAATTCTGAGACTCTTGCTCAAACCACCCCCCCCCCCCCCCCCACCACCACCACCAACCTCTCCACTATCTACCAGTAGTTCTAAACTACTCTTCTGGCATTGAAGGCCACTCAACCATCTGACCCTCAGGCCACCCACTACTCCCCTACATCAACCCTTCAGTCAAATCACGTTAATCACTGTTGTACAAAAGCAAAACCATAGTATGAGACTGCCTTTCCAACAATTCCCATCAAAAGTATAATAAACCCAAAAACCACAGCCATTTACTCTTAGTCACTAGCATGACAGATGAAAGAGAATCTGCTTGCATTAGGTAAATTAATATAAGAATATAACTGATAAATGCTTCAGATAGTGAAAACTCTGCTGTGTGAGCTGGTGAGGAAGGGAGCCCTGCACCACTCGTCTCTGTCCTGGCCCTTCAGGCTCTCCTCTAGCAGATTCTGAGTAGCCTTGTGTATGACATCAATTGCATCATACTCTCAGAAGAGGTGAATGATTTTCTCTTGATACATTTCACATTTCTTACTCTGAAGTTAAAAGAGGATTACCTCTAGATCAAGAAAACATGAGTTTGTAGCTACTAGTGTGAGAACTCCTAACTCCAAGTATTTTTGGTGTATTTTCCCAAACTGGCAGCCCAGTCCAATCTCTGCAGGGGACTGGTGGGGCTGAGAACTGCAAAATAAAATGTCAGACTCTATTTGTAAATTGGTTCCATCAGAGACATAGAAGCGTGAAAATAGATTAGGAGTATTGTTATTTTTACTGGGATAATTAATCCCATGTTGTTGAAAGGCTGATGATCATTACAGTATTTCTTCCTGTGAATAGGAATAGCTCTCATTTCAGGTTGTGGGGTTTGGAGTTTTTAAATTCATATTTCCCTTTGGTTTGGGGTGGCAGTTTGAAGACTAAACTGTATCTGGACCTAATACTGTTTTATATGAAATTTAGAGATTATGACTCCATGAAAAAGAGCTTAACCCTCAGCAAGTGTTACTCAAATATACAACATCAAGTGAACAAACAAAACCGCTGCTCTTCAGTTTCCCAAAATGGAGACAAACAGATTTCTCTCTCACTATTCTTCCATACTTTCTGAATTTCTAAACAAATTTTAACAACAGTATAAACAATCAAGGATGAGAAGTATTAAAGGTCCTGGGAATTAGAACAAACAGAACTACAGAAAATTGAATTATATTAAGATATATTAAGATATTGATATTAAGACAAGTCAGGCTCAGATAATAAGCAAAAGATTCTCTGTCCCTTTTGTTTGGAGCAACTCATTTCATCCCGTGTCCACCTGGGACCATAAGTGAACTGAAAAAAGACCCTCCGAATGTTTACACAGCAGAAGCCAAGTGAACCTGCTGATCCAAATCAACAGTAAACTTCAAACAAGCTGTCAGGAAAGTTTCAAGCTTTTCCAAATGGCTCAGTTTTTACATGAGATCAGACCTGAATTATTAAGGAAGGGCCTAGTGTCTGATAAATATTCTTCTAAGTTACACAATAATCATAAAACATTAATAAACCTTTCTAGGTGGAAAAAAAATGGATGAAGGGAGTAACTATGAACCAACTGGCTTAAGTGATTATTCTAATCGTCTAAGGAAATAAATTCAATGAAAGCAGTCAAAATCTACCTCCCCTTGGATTACAAACATTGGTCCTAATCTTTATTATTTTGGGACCATCCATCCCTCAGAAGTTATCATAAGCCTAAAGTCAGTCTAGAAAAACTGTATCTACTAGAGGTTCCTGAAAGTGAAAGGGGCAGGGCATGACTAGACCAGAGTCCACCAGAGTCCACGGGAAGGGGCTAAGCAGCAGAAACCTTTCTCAAGTGTAAAAGATGGCAGAGATCCCCTTTGAGCTGCTCCCTGGGCTCTGTGTCACACACACTGCAGACCTCTGCTGTGGTAACCCTTGACCCCAGTTCCTTTCATGACCTCTGAAATGTCCAGATGTTATCTTAGATCAAATTCTAAACCCAGCCTTGCTTCCCAGGGATCGCCCCACCCACATTCACCGCACACTTGATTGACACCATCCACTGGCACTCAGCACCTCCTCCAGGGACGTTGGAACTGGATGCATCCTCAGAAACGGAGCAGAGAGGCGCAGAAACTCTCAAAGCCCCCAGGTAAGAGCTACTGATGGCATTGAACATTTTGTTACGGAGGTAAAGGGATGTTCATTCTGAATCTGATTTCCCTCCTCGCACTGTATCTCACATTAGCTCATTAGACAAAGGTGCTTGCCTTTAAAGCTCACTGCATATATTCTGTACACATTCTTGTGGTTAGTGTGGTACAATGAAGGCTGGTTTTGTCCCAGCATTGTCAGAATCACAAACACACTCAAAACCAGTGCCACTGATAATGACAGATAAGTTTTTCCTTACTTTGAAACAATCAGGCAGACAAGTCACAAATAGCATAAAGAAGTGAATGGAAAAGATTTCAACTTTCTGTGGTAATTGTGTTTGCACTTCCTTTTAACTTTTATGATGTGTTAGCCATAGAATGGCCTCTAAAGCGAAACGGAAGAGGAAAGTACATAACCTTATCAAAAAATACAGCCAGCTAAATCCCTTCCCTTCAGTTACACTTTTTAAAAGTCTAATGTAATTGTATTATTCACCAATTTCTATACTGAAGTTGGTAATGATGAAAGTAATAAATCTCTTACCCTTCCTTTGTGCTACAAATTCAGTAAACTAAAGAATGAAGCTCCACAAAAGCCTGCTTAAAAATATAATTTATAGAACCAACCCTGAAAAAAATTTCAGCACCAGAATCCGAGCTCCCAGACTCTATTAACAATGAGGCAAGAAACAAGGCCCCAGGATGCTGAGGGGAAAGGGAATATTTTCCACAGTCCTGAAGTGACCCTTCCCCTCCCCCACAGTCTCTGGCTGTGGCTCCCAATAACACTTTATAGGCCACAAAGGAGCTGCATTCAGCTGTCCACACTTCTCAAGGGAATCGCTTTAGAGGGCCATCAGGGAGATAATACCATCAGAACAAGAAGTGGGGAGGGGATGCAGGATATACTCTTACCCTTCCTTTTTTTCTCTCAGGGAAAGACCTCGAATAAGCAAAACGTGACAAAGAAAGCATTCCATACCTTAGCTTTTAACTCATCTGGGATTATCTAAAGTAGCACTTAGAAAACTGGCTTTAGAACTGCTGCACATTCAGGATCCCCAATCTCTCACCCCCACCCTCCTTGTTCAATGCTTCAGTCCACTCAGGGCTGGAGGACACTTCATTTTCAGCAGAAGCTTCTCTGAGGTGGTGCACTACTCAGATAGCTGGTTCCCACAATGGTGGATTCTAACCTTGGCTGTAATCCCCACGAGACGCAATGCTGCTGGGATGTGAAACCATATTGGCAAACGCTCTGCAAAATAAGCTCCTCAATGGTATAAACATACACCAGTGACAGAGTGAGGTAGCAAATATTTTTAGTTTGCTGCACTTCCAAAAAAATATATATGCCTACTATACTAAAGTCAGTGTACCGAAAAATGACAGCTCAAGAATTAACTGGTTAAAGCCTTAAATCTTGGAGTCACTAAGCTATTGCTAATCTGTTCCATTAACTTTATTAGCTATGCATACCTGGGTTTAATTTCACCTCTAAATTATAATTATACTGAAGAGTTGAACAAGAGACATGATTAGCACTTTCCTCTTGCATAAGGCCTATTAAGGTAAGAGTAAAAAAAAAAAAAAAAAGGCATTTTCAAATATTCTTAGAAACTTGCAGAACAGAGTGACTTCCTGTCTTTTCATCCTATATAAAATGTCAAAACAAAACACACACAGAATTTTATTCCCCATCTGCTTCATTCATTCTCCTTGCCATTTAAATTCACTAATACACCAAACATTTTACTCATTTGTCTTGTGTCTCCCACTTTAGAAAGGGAGCTCCATGAAACAGAGATATTTAATTTCCGCATATAGCCTCCCAGCCTGGAACAGTGATTGGCACACAGTATGTGCTCAATGAACCTGCCCTGGAATATAAACAATCAAAATATCTAGACCCTATGTTTTTGAAAACAATTACTGAAAGACTAAATTGTAAGGTTGATACATTAGAGGTATTTTTTAACATTGACCTAACATATAAATTGCACTATGTCAAAAGTAAGGTCTTTCACAAATACATTGGTTTTGAAGTAAACTGAAAAATCACTCTGATCCCATTTTGCAGTCACATATTTGCTTACAGATTGTCTCATTCTGCCTTTATTTATTCCAGAATTACTGCAAATTTCACTTAGCACATATTAAATACTAAAGAAAATTCTAGAATATCACAGAGTAATTAGAACTTTGAGTTCTGACAAGCTGGAAAAGAAATGGTTTGTAGAAAGAATGTATGATACCATATAGTAAAGCTACAATTTTCTTTTAAATCTAATTAGCAGAGTTTTTCTTTTTTTTTAAAATTTTATTCAAATATCTTGGCTGACTACGTGGACTTCTCATTCAGGTTTACTTGTATTTTCCTGATGGCATTAAAGATGAATCTGACCCAGACACTCAACTATAGAAAGGTAAAGGTTTAAAATTAAGTATCTGTTCAAGTATCAACTAAACTTTCAAAATTTCTGGACATCTAACTCATTATATTCCCTATAATTAAGTCATTCTTAAGTATAATATAATTTTTTAATAAAAAATAGCCTTAAAGCCCAAAAAATATTTGGTATCCTAAAAAATTCCACTATACAGAGAAGATACAATTTATATGTGAGAATTATTAGTTCACTGAAAATACGAAGGAGAAACATCAAATTCATATT
Source organism: Panthera onca (assembly GCF_046562875.1). NCBI lineage: Eukaryota > Metazoa > Chordata > Mammalia > Carnivora > Felidae > Panthera > Panthera onca. The sequence goes on along the minus strand of NC_138356.1, from coordinate 18,782,636 downwards.
TTACTTGAAAGCTATATTCATCTATCCATAGCATGATTCCTTTTGGACTCTAAGATTATACAGCTATGCTAACTATCCTTGCTAGAAGCTGAGAAAAATGGCCATGTCTATAGAACATGGCTTATTTATCAAAGATCATCCTGGGACTACCAGAATGCCAATTACTCTCCCTTATCTATCCTATCAAAAGAAGTCCTGGCAAGTAGAACACTCCCAGGGGTAACAATCATTTCAACTATGGTTCACCTCATTCGTGTTTAAATTACATCAATGCAAATTATACAGTATCCACTGAATGCAGAGCGATACATACATTTTGGAGAGCAAAAGGTGTGTGTATGTGTGTGCATCTGGGTATTTAATCCTTGCTTCAAACATAAAGTGATCTAATCATATACAGGATACATAGAAGTAATATTTAACACATAAAACCAAGAGTTCACCAGGTATAAAGTAGTAAGTAAATAAGTACTTAGAGATACAAAAATAATCCAAGAGGAATTAAATTACACTGAAAATAGTCTTAGCAATGATATACACTAAGAGATAACCAACAGAACTAAGGTTGTCTATTTTTAAATGATTCATTGCTGGGGCACCTAGGTGGCTCAGTCGGTTAAGAATCTGACTTCACCTCAGGTCATGATCTTGCAGTTCGTGGGTTCGAGCCCAGCCTGAGGCTCTGTGCTGACAGGTCATAGTCTGGAGCCTACTTCAGATGCTGTGTCTCCCTCTCTCTGCCCCTCCCCCACTCAGCTTTGTCTCTTTTTCTCTCTCAAAAGTAAATAAACATTTAAAAAAATTTAAGTGATTCATTGCCTTTTCTCATTTCTGTGCTGGAAACTCATGACTTCTGGGTAACTGTTGGCTGCTGAGTGCTTGCCTGGCTCTGACCCCTATCTTGGATTGACCATGATCTTCTTGTTGCTCCCTTGCTCTCTCTCGTTGGTTTGCCCGAAACCAACTGCTGTTGCTTCCTGACTTCTAGCTTCTGTGTTCTACGTCCTGATCCCAATATCTGCCTTGGTTTTCTGATGCCTGATTAATCACAGTGCTCCCACGATCTAGAAATGCTCAGGCCAGTGAATCACCAGCAGAAGGTGTTAGAATAGCTGCTGCACAATGGGCCAACTCAAAATCCTCACCCTCCTACTGAGGAACTGACTAGAGTATCTGCAAGTTACAATACATTGTGTTACAATGACACAAACCTTGTAGGGGTTGTGAGTTGTGAGTTATGCATGAATATGCAGTGCCTGACACACAACAAGCACATATTAAATGATTTCCATATTTTCCTGGGTCTGTTTTGAGACTTCAGAAAAAATTTTTTTAAACTACACAAAATCTCCCTATCGCCGTATCTTCACTCTTCCTGCACTGAAGGCAAAAAATAAAAAATAAAAATAAAAACAAAAACAAAGTCAGAAAAAAAACCTTTTAGGTAGCTCTTATAAACATATGTGAAGAGATAGATAAATATTAGACTTCCAGATGGACCAGAATATGTTATTTTAGAGGGAAATAACCCAAATTATATGCTGAGTATAATAGGTCCTTACAGTAAAGGAATCCAAGTATTAATATAAATGACTTTCTGAGAACACAAGCCCAAAGTATCCCTGGGGCCCAAAGTGTGGCAAAAAAAATACACCTTGCCCATCTTTTCCACTTCCTTATTTTAGCACAGAACACCTCAAGTACCTGGTTGCCCAAGTAGGTAGCACATTTCCCAGTCTCCCTTGCAGCTGGTTCAGCCGTGTTATGACACTCTGGTCAAGGGGATGAGAGTGAAAGCAAAGTGTGGAATTCGTCTCTGTCCCCCTAGGGCTGGAACGTGAAAGGGATCTGTAGGCCAGCCTTAACCGTGTGGTCCAGCACACCCTAGTGTACTGGTTCCCCAGCCTTCTGCACACTGGAACCACCTGGAGAAACTGTATGAAACACTGGTGTCTGGCTCTCTCTCCTACAGACATTGATTTAATGGGTCCTAGGGGATACTGGAGCAGTAAGATAGAAGGAACAGGAGACTCTGAATAGCCTGACAGAGCTGAGCTGCTTACTCCCCTGAAACACTGTTAGGCAATCACATTGAAAAATTAAATAACCAGAGCTCCAAGAGGAGCTCCAAGAACACACACAAAAAAAGCCGTGTTGATTACATACGGCTTTCTTATTCACAAACAAACAGTGCTGTTTAAACTACTGTCGTTTGGCTTCAGTGAAAGCAGCTGAACAAATATGCTCATAAATAAACATAATAAACATGAAAATTCTGGTCTTCAGAAAAAATATATAAGTATAGGTTAAAAATAATACCATTCTTTTTCTTTTAAATTTCAAGAGAGCGAGAGCGTGCACACATGTGCAGGGGAGAGGGACAGAGGGAGAAAGAGACAGAGAGAGAAAAAGAGAGAGAATCTTAAGCAGGCTCCATGCTCAGTGCGAAGCCCGACGCAGGGCTCTATCTCATGACCCTGGGATCATGACCTGAGCCAAAATCAAGAGTTGGACGCTCTACTACTAAACCACCCAGGCAGCCCAACACTATTCTTTTTCTAACAAAAAAAATGAAAGTTTACCAACAGCAAAAGAGAGTGTAGTTTTAGCAGCCTAGGGAAAATTACTGGTGAGCTTTCATTAAAGAAAAACTAAAAATAAATTTAAAATATTAAGATTATCCAGTTAAGACAAAGACAAAAATATATTAAAGTTTGCCAATTCATTAATAATTAGCATAAATCAATGAAACATTTGAAGCACAATGTGAGATGTCAGAAAAGATGCTAGGACAGAGTTAAGTAAATACTGATTTATCTTGTAGGGCCATTTTTTATAGGATACCAGTTAAACTGCTTTAATAAAGAAATGGACTCTTTCTATTTTCTTGTTCTGTTATCCTCAACATGTGACTTCCATTTCACGGTCCCAAATGGCTGCCTCATTACCTGCCATCACATCTTCATACCAGACAGGGGGAAGGAAGAGAGCACATATTCCTTCATTATAAAGGTACACCTTAGAATCTACCCATGCCACTTCTGCTCACATCCCACTGCCCAGAACCTATTCATATGCCCACACTTAACTGTAAGGGAGGCTGAGAAATGCAGTCCTAAATTAGACAAGCATGCCTTGAGGTAAAACTTTTATCACTATGGAAGAAAAGAATATTGGACATTGGGAGCAATTAGAAGTCTCTGCCAGGGGTCTCATTATTAAGAGGTACAAGAAAAATTGGGATAAAGTTGTGTTTAGAATATTCAAAAATTTTTTGCAGAATAAATATATGAATACAAAAATATTTCTATACAACATATACAAATATATTAAAGTTATACAACGTCCAACACATAGATATACAGCATAGAAAATGAAAATCCACTTTGTTTTCATAATTTCATCTCTGGGGAAATAATGAGTTATTAAATCAATCTTGGAATATGTGGGTATGAAGCTAACATTTGGGTGATATAATGTCTTTCCATAGCTCTTCCCCAAGTACTACTACTGACAGAAATAAAACTTTGGGATGGAAGATATTATTTCTGGAATCCTAAGATTACTTTCTTTGGGGCAATAGTCTCAAGTAAGAAAAAAACTAGAATCCAAAGGAGCATGAAATCAAGGCCAAGCTGAGGCATTAGAAGGCATCAAAGGAAAACATCAATATTTCTTGTACAATCACTAAAAATGTGACACCATCTATAAAGCCTCTTCTACTGGCAAGAAGACAATTTACATAGATAATTAAAGTAACAAAAGTAGCAAAGCAAAATCAAACACAGACATCAACCTTTATGTGACTCTCCCAGAGAAACAAAGTTTTAAAATGAATAAAAATTTTACTCGTTCATATTCTATATTGCTGTATTTTTGCTATTAACCCAGAGAATATTTCTATATCAGTATTCTAAATTTAACCAGCTGCAGTCATTCCTTAAGTATTGTACCATTTAACCTTTTCAAGTGAAGGGCTTGCCTTTTAAAGGAAAATACTCATTTCACATTAATGACAGAACATAATGTCCTTGGCTTAGATATTCTTGAACAACACAGGTCCTTTTTTGTACACTGTGCTTAGCTATATGGCAAGCCTAGAACACCATAGGTTTATTCAAGGAATCAATGCCTGAAGTCATCTATACTAACTAGAAATGTTTAAAAATCATAATCTCAACGTACCAAACTTCTTAAAATTATAATCACTGACTTCTTGGATAAAATGCAATAATCATTCATGAGAATGGAAAAAAAATTAGAAAAAAAAGTTTTTATAAGATGTACCAGGATTTGAATGATTATACTTAATACCACTTGAAAAGTGACCCAACCATACTCTTAAGTAAAGAAACACTTACTAAGGGGTGTTTTTCCTGAATTTTTGATGGTTTGAGGCAAATATAATGTCATAAGTCAAAGAAATCTTGGTTTTAATATAGCTCATGAAATTTTAATAAGTTCAGAATAAAAATTCATTATGAAAAGTAAATATTATAAATAAGATTTTTAAAGAATACACGTAAACAAAAAAATATCTTTTTAGGTCAAACTAATTGTACTCAAAACTCAAACATAACAATTTTATTTGGCATTAAAACATAAACCAGGTACTGTATATAGTAAAAGAGCACTCAGAATATTATTAAAAGACAAGTACTAAGAAAAACTGAAATGATACCAAAATGTTGTCAGATAAATCGTTTCTTTTTAAAAAGTGTGCACAGTAATGGCTGTGGGCATTAAATGTGAGAATATATAAGTTCCACACAATTTGTATCATGGTTTAAAAAATGATTATGTCATTATTTCCAAGATTTGAACCTAGTCATAATAAATATAAGAAGTCACGAGACGCCACTTCTGTACTCTGACTTCTAAATTTATATGTTACACTTAAGAATGTACACTTAAAAGAATGATTATACAAAAATGATCAAACATCCAACCTCAGATACCTAAGTTCAATTCCTCTTACTATTCTCAAAAGGGTATGTTCCAAATCTTAACCACTGACTTTACAGTTCCTTACGCTCAGCAAAAACAAACAACAAAACAAAAACAGAACACAAAGAAAACAATAGTTCAATTTCATAGAGAAATATAGGCCACGAGGTAGAAACTCCAACTTTCCTCACCTCTAAAATAATCCTGGGAACTACATCCTTTCCTTCCTCCCCCACCCCCAACCCCTACCCCCCCCACCCACAACCTGACTCTCAACTCCCCAAGGCCACACCTCCCCTACATTCCTGAAGCCCCCTCTGGCTTCCTCAGGACCTTTCTTTATCTATTAAAGCATCCAGCATGTTTCAAGGCTAGAAGACAACGGGCTCAGGAGCAGGCTAGGTGGCCTCAGAAAGTGCCAGACTCAGTCTGTGGTGTAGGAGAGACAGGGAAAGAGAAATAAAGTAGAAGTTTGGGAGGAAAAAAAAGAGAGAAGAAATGCTTATAACTATCAGGACTTCACCTATAGAAGTTGCTTTGAACTTGAAGCCAGGCTGTCAGATGTCACTGAATGTGTTTTCCAAATAGAAACTAAGCATAAAGAGGCTGTGCAATTTGCCCCAGGTCACACAGTTTGTAAATTTCAGTGCCAGAACTTTAACCCAGGTCATCAGATTCCCTAAACCCATGCTCTGTACGTGCACTTCAGCCCACTGTCCCAGCGTGGCTGGTGAGTGTTCACAAGGAGGTACAAAGGCCACCCCAGCAGTTCTGCTAGCGCTAGACTAGAGAAGAAGCAGAATTTCAAAAATATACGAGAGACAGCTGGCTCATTCTTTAGAGTCAGAGTCTGCAAAAACGTGTTGCTGTGGGTGTTTCACAGCAGTGAATTTTGCCAAGTTTCTTCCTTATCTCCCAGTGACATGGGGGTTCTCGCCATGGTTTGCAGGAAGATGCACCAGACTTCCACAACGATCTGTTGTAGCTGCTTCTGTTTCCTTTTCATTGTCTCCTCCCCTTGGCTATGCTCATCTTCCTCAAACATCCCTGGACAAAATCATCCCCTTAAGTTACTAACCTATTTCTCCCCTTGCACTTTACCACCAACTCTGGGTAGTTTTTCCATCAGTCTTCACCAACTCAGCTTTCACTGATGTCTCAGATCCCTCAGTGAGGCTTCTGGTCATACACATTACTGGAGCTAATCCCAAATGACATTCTAATTGTCAAAGCCAGTGGCCTCTTCAGTCTGCACACTACCAACTTCTCAAATATGGGTCACTTGGGTGGCTCAGTCGGTTGAACGTCAAACTCAATTTCGGCTCAGGTCATGATCTCACAGTTTTGTGAGTTCCAGCCCTGCATCGGGCTCTGTGCTGACAGTGCGGAGCCTGCTTGGGATTCTCTCTCTCCCTCACTTTCGGCCCCTCTCCTGTTCATGCTCTCTCTGCCTCTCTCAAAATAAATAAATAAACTTAAAAAAAATTGTAAAGAGCTCTGACAACTTTATTTTTTTTTTACTTTTTTTAACCTTTTATTTATTTTTGAGACAGGGAGAGACAGAGCATGAATGGGGGAGGGTCAGAGATAGGGAGACACAGAATCTGAAACAGGCTCCAGGCTCTGAGTTGTCAGCACAGAGCCCGATGCGGGGCTCGAACTCACAGACTGCGAGATCATGACCTGAGCCAAAGTCGGCCACTTAACCGACTGAGCCACCCAGGCACCCCGAGTTCTGACACTTTAAAGAATGCTTTCTTCTGGGAACTAAATCCTTCCTTGGATTTCAAGAGATCCCTCTCTCCTGGTTGTTTCAACCTTTGATGTCTCAGTCCTAGACACCAGTGCACCGTACTTCTTCCTCTACCCTTTAAATGCTGGCTCTCCAACCCTTTACCCTTGGTTTGTATGTTTGCCCCCTCCTCAAGTTGTTCCCTTATGGCATCTCATCCACCTGATGGTTTCAACACATATGATTATTTAATTGCTAGATCTCCAATTTTTGCCCCAAATTCTTTCTTAACTTTCATATTCTTATCTTCAAAAATCAGCAGAATTTGCAGCTTGGCAGGTCCAAAATGAAATTCACTTTTCTCCCCCCCCCCCCCAACACTGTTCTGTCCCTTGCATTCCATTTCTCAGTTAATGACACTACCCACCTTGTCTTCAAACTACAGACCAAAGCACCCACCCTGTCTCCTCCCTTCTACATAAACCTCCTCTTCTTATGAATGAGCACCAATACCAAGGGTTCTACCCAAGACCGTCTCAGAGTTGGTGGGTGTTTGTCTGTCTGTGGTTTGGTTTTTATTGTTTTGTTTATCTTCTTCTTCTACCTTCGATCAGACATTCCACATTTCTTACCTGGACCCATGCAATGGCAGAAACTCCTAATGGGTAACTAGATTCCAGTCTTTATTCCTCAATCCCACTGACAGAATTCTCTTGCTGAGAAACAAAGCTACTCTCCATAGATACTCTTCTTATATTAACGGCTTCATGATAAGGTAGAATTATGCAGACGAAACCATAAGACAAAAGAGTGGCTCTAGCCATATGATTAACTCCAAAAATCAGAATTATGAATGAACTATGACATATTCACTACAAGAGTCAAGACATTAAGGGCAGCTTCCTGAGGCATCCTCATGTATACACATTCAAACTAATGGCTAGAAAACAAAGAAATCTGCCAAATCAGCCTAAGTAGTGCCCAGCCAGAGGGCTCAATTAAGACCTCTCTGAGGGCTTAGGATAAAAAGAGATCAGAGTCTTGAGACCCTCAGAGGAAGACCACTTTGGTACAAGCAGAAATCTATTATTTTACAAGCTAGACTATGTTTATGTTTCATGTTGACTCTAGGATTACTGACCTGTGCTCTTCCCTAGTAAATAATAATGTTTTGAAGATTACAACCCGTCTCAGATTTAGAGAAGCAGGGAAAAGTCTTCTCTGTGTGCTTATGCTGAGGACCAGTGAGGGGGTAGGCACAGGGTGTAAGAGGAAGGAATCCCAAGGTGAAACTCAGAGACACGGATTCAGGAAATCTTGGCCCGGCAACTTTTTCCCACAGGATATGCCTTTCCAGTGCCAACTCTGGCTGTCACAATCTTGTTTATTGTTACTAAGAGAGAAGGTGTCCCATAATGCTTGACCTCCCACTACCTTTCATTAAATTCAGAATTGTTAAAAACAGAATCCTTCTCCAACTGGACTGAACTTACTCCATCCCCTTATCAATACCCCAAAATACTCAAAAAGCATGCAGAACTTTTGAGTCTCCATCAGCGAAGAATTTTCCGCATCCCCCAGACAACATCGTGCCAGCACACCCAGAATGCCGTACCAGGGTCACACGGAACGTGATGCTCTCTCCACATGGGCAGTTGTCTTCCCAGGCAGCTGGCATTGTCCTCATCCTTCAGAAGCCATCTACCACCTCTTTCCCTAAACTTCCCCTGACCCCAGACTGAAGGAGTCCCTTGATGCCCGCCCCCCCACGCAACTTTGCTTCTCACCCTATCACTGCCCCTCCCACATGGCACTGTGATTACCTGTATACTGAGGTGTAGGATGGCAGCATATGAATTTGAGGGTCACACAATTCAGCCTGTAACATAAGCCTAAGCATAACGTGTTGAATCAATTTATCCTTGCCTGGAAAAGTTAGATCGTAACTGAAAGAAGTTGTTTTTGGACTTTGTGGTGTTTGCTTTTGTTTTATTTGCCTGTTTGTTTCCTTGAGCACCTGCTATTTACACAGCACTATGTTTAGGCCAAGAAAATTGTACCCAGGAAATAAATACACCATTCTTATTCTCTGGGGAGTTTACTCTCAGGTAAGTGGCTTTTCTAACTGCTTTAGCAAAGGCGCAAATCAGAAGAAGGTGCAGTTATGCTAGGAAAGGCCGAGTGGAGAGTCTGAAGCCATATAATTCATTCCCCCCTCACCCTCTGTGAAGGCCCCTGAAGCCAAACCACAGAACCCTGGAATTCTAGGGGGCACTATTCGAAAGAACTAAGAGACTTATATATTAAGCCAAATCAGATCATAAATATGCAATTTTTTACTGTCAACTGTAAAACACCATACTATGGTTGTTGTTACATAGAATACAAAGTGTCGTCACAGTCTTAAGTCAACGGAGGATTTACAAGAATATCATGGGAAGAAGGACTGCATGGACAGAAAGGAATCACGAGGGAAGGAAGTACAGAAGAGACTCAGAGAGAGAGAGAGAGAGAAAGTGTAAAGGAGAAAACCATGCAGGCAAAAATTATACACTAACGATGACCAGCATGTGTAGCTCTGTGTAACAACTACAACATCAGAAGATCTATTGATAGAACCCGCCCCCTGTGAGCCAGGGACTGGGCAGAGCCCAAGGCTTACATCCTATCCTTCAAGCAACCATGAGAAATGTTATTGTTTCCCCATTGAACAGATGAAGTAAATGGTGCTTGAGAAGTTTAGGAGCCTGCACAAAGTTAGCTAGTAAATTAGAGACAGGATTCAGATTCTGGGGTATCTGAAGTCAAAGCCTACCCAGGTAACAACGTTTCAAAATCAAAATCTGTTGTTTATGACGAGGCATGTAGCCCAAAGTCTTTGTCTTCATGTGCCTACAGTGTGGAACAGCACTGCACACTGATTTGCCAGGGACAATCCGGGTTTATATCTGTTTCCCAGTGTAATTAGTAACCACTCCCTTTCACTCTCAGAAGTGTCCCAGTTTAGGGACGCCTGGGTGGCTCAGCGAGTTAAGCATCAAATATCGGCTCAGGTCATGATCTTGCAGTTCATGGGTTCGGGCCCCTAGTCAGGCTTGCTGCTGTCAGTGCAGAAAGCCTGCTTCGAATCCTCTACCCCTCTCTCTTTGCCCCTCCCCTGCTTATGCTCTCTCTCAAAAATAAAAAATAAAACATTTTAAAAAAAAAGAAGTATCCCAGTTTAGACAAAACGTGTATCACCATCCTGCCTCAATGCCATAGTGAAGTGTATCTACATGATTTTCCAGGTCCGTGTAAAGTAAAAGTATGAGGCCTTTTGCTCAAAAGGCAGGAAAAAAGTGCTATTAGAGGTACTGAAATATGAAGCTTTTTTTCTTTCTTGTATCTGCTCTACTCACACTCCATGGTCCCAGTGGACTTCACTCGTAAAACACAAGTTCAGAGATTAAACTAGCACAAATTTCAAGATGGTGCTAGCAGAGCATTGAACCAAGTTCCAGGTCGTCTGGAGCATGAAGCCAGTGCAAACTGCACAGGATACACACCCATGAAGTCGGCCCTGCTCTGCCCTTTTCCTGTCCACTCGAATGGGTCTAAGAAGCCATCCTGATCTTGGTATGCCCTAGGAGGACTGCAAACAGGAAACCAGTTGCAACCCACTATTGTCCAGGCTTGGAACGTTAAATACTGGGTATTAGGTCCATAAAATCACGTCTTTTGACAAAATGTGTTACTTCTAATAAAGCACAAAATTATATCTCCCAAGCAAAACAAGAACATGCATTCAAGCAAATTTGGGCACTCCCTGCATTTTATCTATGACCTAAAAATAACTAATCCAGGGGCGCCTGGGTGGCGCAGTCGGTTAAGCGTCCGACTTCAGCCAGGTCACGATCTCGCGGTCCGTGAGTTCGAGCCCCGCGTCAGGCTCTGGGCTGATGGCTCGGAGCCTGGAGCCTGTTTCCGATTCTGTGTCTCCCTCTCTCTCTGCCCCTCCCCCGTTCATGCTCTGTCTCTCTCTGTCCCAAAAATAAATAAAAAACGTTGAAAAAAAAAAAAAATTTAAAAAAAAAAAAAAAAAAACTAATCCAGATAATGCAACCTACCCAGGATATCAACTGAAAATTTAGAATACAATGAATTGACATAATGGTGCCTTACAAAGTCTTTAATACCACAATGCCTGATTTAAATACTGTTTCTGTTTTAAATGCAGGTACTACATGTTTAATTTAAAACTTTTTGTTACATAAATTCCTATGTGACTGAGTGAAATTTAAATAATTTCTACTATCTATACCAACCAAATAGAAGAAAAACAAAACTGAGAATTTGAAGGATGATGAACTGTCTTTCAGAATGGGGTGGGAGGGGCACCTGGGTGGCTCAGTCAGTAGAGCGTCCAACTCTCAATTTTGGCTCAGGTCAAGATCTCGTGGTTCGTGGGATCGAGCCCTGCATCAGGCTCTGTGCTGAGTGTGGAGCCTGCTTGGGATTCTCTCTCTGTGTCCCTCCCTTCACTGTCTCGTGCACTCGTGCTCTCTCTCTCTCTTTCTCTCCAAATAAATAAATAAACATTTTTAAAAAAAGAATGGGGTGGGAGGTTAGAGGATGGGTCATTGATTCATTCATTCATCCAGTCATTCAGCAAGTATTTACTGAGTACCTGCAATGTCACAAGCACTGCACAAAATTCTAGGGAAAAAGACAAGTAAAATATGGGCCTGTGCTCAAGAAGTTTACATTCTAGTAGAATGAGACAAAGGTAAACAAATACATGCATAAGCTTCCCTTTGGTGAGAGATAAGAAGTAACTACAGGGAAGAGTGGTACAAAGCAGTGAGTCCTCTAGCCTGGTGGGGAGGGAAGGGATACGATCATGGCAGTTTCCTGAAGGAAGGGAGCCCTGAAGGCCCTGCAGGAATGCAAAAGGATGTAAGGGCTACCAAGGAGCAAGAGAAACCTGAGAGCCCATGGAAGGAGTGAGCCACTCTAGGGGACAGCTATCTAGGGTGGGAGCGGGGAAAGTTGTTCTCTCCTTAAAAAGTTAAAAAGGCAAAGAGCTGGAAATGAGAAGAGAGAGGGATCAGAGGTACAAAAGAAGTATAAAAGCATAAAAGTTTCACAGAGTAAGAAACGTTTTCCCCTTCAGCTCATATGATCATTTAACCAAGAGGAAAAAATATCATTTTGTTTGATTATTTATGGACCTGTAAGTAAAAATATGTTCTTGGTAAAACTAACAATATGCTTTCTATCTCTTCATAATAAAGATAAGAGTACCCTTCATCCATGTTAATGGCTGAAACAATGACAGAAATCTAAAACAATGACTAATCTGACAAATATTTACATTTGATGTAGAAATGCACTATCAATTTTTTCAACAAACGTACAACACTGCACTTATTTAATACTACAGCTATTTTTTAATGACTTTTATTATTTTCTGCATTTCTTTTAAAGTTTATTTATTTTGAGAGAGAGAGAGAGAGAGGAGACAAGGAGCAGGGGAGGGGCAGAGAGAGAGGAGGACAGCAGGTCGGAAGCCAAAGGGTTCTATGCCGACAACAGACAGCCAGATGCATGGCTTGAACTTAAGAATAGTGAGATCATGACCTGAGCCAAAGTCAGATGCTTAACTGACTTGAGCCACTGAGGTGCCCCTGTGTATCTACATTTCTTATCAGTCCTTCAGGATGGACTCCCAGAAGAGGAATTGCCAGGCCAAAGGGTTTGAATATTTTTAAAATTCTTGGCACATTATCAGGTTAGGCTAAAATGAAAACTAAATTGACTACATTAACTGAAGGTGACCAAGTAAAATACATGGGTATTTAGCATTGCTATAAGTAAAACTCAAAAAAGAAATACTCAAAAAGAAAACCTAAAAAGTGTATTAAAAGTAGATCTCAGGTTTTGATGGTTTTGTCCAAAAGGAAGTCAGGGTAAACTTTTGTTTAGGATGCTATTCAGGCCAATGAGTGTGTTTGCGTGTGTGTGAACAGGTATGTGCACAAACACTGCATGTTTGTGCACAAATAATGGACAAAGAAAAGTAAAAGTGGAAGAGTCCCTAATTTCCAAATGAAATAAGAAGAATGAAATTATTAAATGACTTGTAAATAGGTACATACAATTTATTCATACCTCCCACAACTTCTTACCCAACTCAATATAGCAGTAAGTTTTCAATTTTAATAATCAGGTGTTAAGATTAGAAGAAAACCTGATATGATAAATAAAGATCAATAATAAATTGGTTTTTTAATATAGGTTGGGTTAGCTGTCCGTTTCTATAAATTAGGACTCTGCACAGTACTTTTTTCATATGCCTCCAAAAAGGAGTGACTAATGCAATTTAAGAAGTGACTAAGATTTTTCAAAAGCCAAAGGACTTTGTCACCAATAAAGTTTCATGAAAAGCAAATCTGAAGCTATTAAAAGTCAACTCTCCACTTCACACTAGTCAGAATGGCTAGTGTCAAAAAACAAGAAATTAAAAGGGAGGGCAAAGGCTTGGGGAAAAGAGAACTCCCATGCACTGTCGGTGGGAATGCAAATTGGTGCAGCCACTATGGAAAACAGTATGGAAGTTCTTCAAAAGACTAAAAATAGAAGTAACATATGATCCAGTAAGCCCACTTCTGGGTATTTGCCCAGGAAAAACAAAAACACTAATTCAAAAAGACATATGCACACTTATGTTTGTTGCAGTGCTATTTACAATAGACAAGATAGGAAAGCAACTTGTGTCCATCTATAGATGAATGGATATAGAAGATGTGGTATACACAATGGAATATTACACAGCCACCAAAAAAGAAAAAGAAAAAGAAAAAAGAAACCTGGCCATTTGTGACAACATGGATAGACCTAAAGAGTATTATGTTAAGTGAAATAAGTCAGACAGAAAGACAATGTGTAATTGCATTTACAGTGGAATCAAAAAGAACAAAACAAACAAGGAAACAAACAACAGCAAAAAGGGATAGAGTCACAAGTACAGAGAACAATCTAGTAATTGCCAGAGGGGAGGGAAGTCGGGGGGGACAGGTGAAACAGGTAAAGAGAATTAAGGGGTACACACTTCTAGTTATAAAATAAGTAAGTCATGGAAAAGTACAGCATAGAGAATATAGTCAATAATATTGTAATAACTTTGTTAAAAAAAAGTCATCTCCTTAAAAATATGCTTTTTTTTTTTTTTTTTTTGCTTCCATGAAGCAAACTTCATGGAAGTGCATGGGAATCCAGTTATCACCGATTACCCATATATTCTCAAATATCCAGCCTTTCCAAAGAATGTGGCCCCTGGGGGCTCAAGGACACTGATTTTAATTTGAGAAGTCAAACAGAAGTCAACCTGTGCATCTTACATCCCTTGAGATACTGTTCTCTCCCTGCTACAGCAAAGAAGTAAATTCCTCTACCGTAATTATAAGCAGAAAGTTTACATCTTACTAAACCCTAAGCAGGAAGTTTGGCCTTTGAAACACTTCCCTTGGGACCAGGGCGGGTATGGAACAGGGAGGTAAAAGGAGCAGAAGGTTTGAAGATTTGAGTGAGACTGCAAAGGCTAAAGTCTCTCGGGTCTTTAAATGATGCTCTCCCAGGCATCTGGGTGGAGAGAAGCCAATCCTCAAATGCTTTGTCTTTGCAACAGTGAACAGGAAAATTCAACTTTTGAGTGATGTCTCAAAAGTTTCTTTCACTCAATTTTGCCCCTTCTGGCTCTAAAATGAATGAAACGTTTCCAGAACAGGCTTCCAATGCCACAAGCTGAAACTTTGAAACAAAGTTCCTGCCAGTTCTATGAAATCTTGAAGCCATTTGACACAAGTTTTATGATAACAGCTCTCCTGGGCTCCGTATGAACAGGGAACCCAGGAGCTGAGCAGGGAGCAAATTTAAACCCAGGGTGGGGGGATGGGGGTAGAAGACTGTAGGGGTAGAATGGGGTGAGCACCACATGTGGCTTTAATATCCAACAGCTGCTAGAGATCATAACCCCGCTCCTCTCTCTGTACCCCCCACCAGAATCCCATGTTTCAAAGATTATCATAACTAAAGGGACTTCGCTGCCATGTAATCTGAAGAACGAACTCAAGTTCCAAAAGAATCACGGATTCATTATTTTTTTAACTAAATGTACCTGAATCTAGCGGACTGACTTGAATTACCAAGCCAAAGCCTTAAAATAAAATCCCAGGGAAGGAAGAGAAGGGGGGGGGGGGGGGGGGGAATTACACAATGCAGGCCGGGACGGGGGTAAAGAAGAAAGAGGAAAGATGGGGCAGCAGGGATTCCCTGCACAAGAGGTTCTCCCACTGGAGCTAACTTTTCAAACCCGCGGCTCTCCAAGGCCCTAGGAACTCAGCGCGTGTCCAGGCGTGAAACAATCGCCGCGGGGGTCCTCGCGCCCACGAGCGCGGCGTCGGCGCGCGGGCTCGTGGTTCCCGCGATGCCGGGACCCGTGCCCCCGACCCCCGCAGACAATGCCGCGCCCGCTTCCCGCCGCCTCCCCGGGGTCCGCGCCCCGCGCCGCCCGCCGCCTCCCGCGGCGCCGCGCGGAGACACACTCACCGACACCAGGAACTCCAGCGTGCCCACATAGTCCCGCTCGGTCTTCTGCAGCTCGCTGAGCACGCACACGCGCAGGCGAAGCTGTTTCTCCAGGTCCTTGGCGCTCTCCGCGCGGCCGTCCCCGCGGCTCTCGTCGCTCATGGTGGGCGGCGGGACGCGGGGCTGCGGGGCTGCTGCGCTGCGCGCTGCCCCGCGCGCCGGCTGGTGTCCGGCCCCGCGCGGCCAGAAAGGAAAAGTTGCTGCGCCTCCGAGAAGTCCGAGGAGGTACGGGCGACTTTACATGCTGGGGAGAGTCTGGGGTGGTAGGAGAGGGGAGGGCGCCCGCTGGAACTCCGGCGCGGGAGGCGCGAGGCTTTGAGGAGACAACTCCCGGGAGAGGGGGCGCCGGCCCGGGACCTGCGCGCCCGGCCCCACGGCTCCGGCCTCACGCGGCCCGGGCTGGAGGGGAGGCGGCTCCGGCAGCCACAGCGGTGACTTGGACATTAATCAAATGCTTTGTATCCATGTGACTCCGACCCTTTACCCTTCGCCAAATCTCAGGAAAAAGGAAACAACCCTGGGGAAGTGTGTTGCGTGCCAGCTAACTAAACACACACACACACACACACACACACACACACACACACACACAGAGTCAGCACTTGAGATGGAACTAATTGGAGATTCCCAAACCTAGGAGGACGTACTGCAAGACACAGCTCGAGGGTTGCTCCTATGACTCCCGCCTATTGTTTAGCTTTAATGTGTTTTGTACAAATCCTGAAAGCAAAGAAACAAGTCCCCACGGTTACATAACTGGATGGGAACAAAACAACCATGGTATTGACCCTCCCGTCTTTGAAAAGAAACACATTGATTTTTGGTTTTGTTTAGGCACAAAATAGGTTTGCTTTTAAAAGCCCCCAACTGAGAATAATTCACAGGGCAGATACCCTCCCGCCTGCACTTGGAAAGTCAATTAGCATAATAAATGAAGACACTATGGGAAAGTGACAGCCTGGCCCAAACCATAAACTCCAGATACAATAAGCTTCACCACTGCAGTGTGGTGCTTTGGAGGGAGATGCTTTGCATGTCTATAACTGTTTTTCAATATCAAGATAGTATGTAAATTGAATCACAGGCGAGAATATGTGTGCCTGTTTTGTTTCTAAGAGCTGCTATGATTTAAGACAGTGTCACTAAATGAACAAAGCTATTATTGTATAGTTATCAAAAGATACATAGATACAGTTATAGGTATATGGATACAGATACATTCTTAGGATTTGCAAAGGGAGAGAAACACAGATCCTGTCCTGATTGTGATGGTTATGCTTGTTACCTTTTCTCACTTGGAAACAGAGTCAGGAGCTAATGAGCACGGAGTATTTACAATTCCATGCAAAACAATCCATGTATATTTTTGTCTTGATAATAACCACGTTAAATTTTCAGTGTCATTCTTTCCTACTCAGAACTTGAAACGGTCCACACTAATAACATTTAAAGAAATGGAAGAGCAAATCATTTGGATGCAAGAAAATAGCCTGTTAATCTTTTCCAATAGTTGAAAGCATTAGTCCAACTCTGAAAAATGAAGATGCTTTCCACATTACTTACATTAAAATAATTTCCAGTTTGCCAGATGACACCTTTTCAGCACATGGTTTCACTGCATGTCTCAAAGAGCAAAGAGGGATGGTCATTTTCATCTTTCATTAAGAGCACAGCTTTTGAATGATGTGTGAGGAGCTGATGGGCAAGATATGATTTTCCTTTGTTTTGTGGATGGCTAACTAGAGGTGGCTGTGAGCAAAGGACAAAGAAGTAAATGGCTTCACACCTTATGACAAAAGAACAAAGGACAAGGCACATTAAAGGGCAGACCTCACAACCCCTAGTAAACAATAAACAAAAGAAACAAGCGGAAGACAAAGGAAACGCACATCCAGTGATGAATGGGGAAATCAAACATGATTGAGGCTTTTTACATTGTGCTACAGGCAGCAAGGAATGAATGCATTTCCTCCTCCTTACGTCTGTACCCTTCTCTCATGTAAAAAGTAAACAAATAAATCAGGCTTTCCATCAGCTGTTGTCCTAGATAAAATAGCATTTCTTCCCAATGACCCCCTATTTCAGAACTGTTGATGCAATTATCCTATAAAAAAAAAAATAGGCTGTCTACAACCCATTAGAGCTTCAGTCTCACCTCTGAGAATGATAAAATGAGTTTGAATCACTAGTGGAGTTTTAAATACCCACAGCATTTGCCTCCATTCTATAAACACGTATTGAGTACCTCTGTGTGTATTGCAAGGCACTAGGGCCTGAGGATTCCAGAGACCTTGATCTCTAAGCAAATATTTCTCAAGGTAGTTCACAGACCATTACACTGAGGTCTTGTTAAACATTTCTGGGCCCCATCCTAAATTTATTAAATGAGAATCTCAGAGGTGTAAGCTCCAAATTCTCTTGACAAGGTCTTCAGATTATTCTTAGGCACAGTAATATTTGAGAGCCACCATTCTAAGGAATTATAATTGAGTGAAAGAGAGTGTTACAAATATAAGTGATGTATTAAAAGGAAAACTGCAAGGCATGCTTTGCTAAAAACAAAAAAAGTACAAGGAAGCTAGCAGAAAAAATATTCAAGTGTGCAGATTCAGATGTCTCTGAGAAGTGCCTATGTAGAAATTATTATGATATTAACAGTTTCTGCTCGTTCTTCTGTTCCTCAGTCTACTCTTCAACATCATTTGTAATTAATGAACAGCTTCAGAACACTATATAGTGCCTTCTGCCAGGCAGCTCTCAGTGTCTTCTGTAGCCCTGGCAGGAGTTCTTAATTCCTTATCAAAGACCTAAGAGCATAAGAAAACAGGGCCAGAGGATCTGGAAACCTTCACTTTGATGGTAAATAAGGTCTTTCATAAACTCTGAATGTGTTGTATCCCTCCCTGCTTCCTCAATTGAAACTTTAAGCTCTGCCTGCCAGGAAAAGGGAAGCAACAACAAAAATGATGGACAGAATCCAGTTTTTTCCTGAAATACTAATGAGGTTGAAGCATCCAATAAAAAGGAGATGGTAGAAAAGACGATAGTGAGAAAAGGCTAAGTAGTAAACTGGCTCAGCCATTAAATTTATTTCATATGCATGAACTTGGTGTGTTTAGAGTCTGTTATCATTCAGAGGCCAAAGCACCATGCACAGTAGGTTTTCTTTGATCAGGTTTAGAGAATAACAATTCCTGGACAGAGAATCCAAGGTGGTCTCTTTACAAAAAAGAGAGTTCCCTTATAGATATCAATATCTATATACATTGTATATAACTTATATTCCTTATAGAGATCATTGTAGCTTCCCTACCAATCCAATATTAGCATTTGCCCAGGTAAAGTAATAAATCAAATTGGATGTGGAAGTCATTGAAAGACAATAGCACTGGACAAGAAAGAAGGAAGGAAGGAAGGAAGGAAGAGAAAGAAAGAAAGAAAGAAAGAAAGAAAGAAAGAAAGAAAGAAAGAAAGAGAAAGAAAGAAAGAAAGAAAGAAAGAAAGAAAAGAAAGAAAAGAAAGAAGGAAAGAGTAAGGAAGGGAAGAAGAGGAAAAAGATTGCTTGATTGCATGGCCTTAGAGAATTCTAAGAGTCAGACTGTTTTTTATTTGATTCTGGCATTTCCTTCACTACTCTGGCCTAAAGTAGATGATTCTAGATTATATTAGTATAAAAATATTATAGATACATTGGGGCTGTATAAAGCACAATACAAGTCTTCGATAAGAGGTCATTCTAGAAATACTTCTTAATTTCATTATGTTGTAGTTATAACAAGCATAGCATGTACTGGAGCACATAATTATTTGTATCACACCAATTCAAAGATTTTAGAATGTGTATTACCTAAAAGGACAAAATACAATTTCATAGCTATATTTTAATTTTATATACAGTGTTTATGGCATAGCAAACTAAATAAATGTTTGAATAGGATTATCTTAGGAAGACTGTAAAGTTCTTAAAGATGTGGGCACTAGCTTGATCAACTCCAAATTGTCTTCATGGCCATAATCTAACATGGAATGGATAATCGCTTTCCTCATTATGGAAACTTAACCTACAACCATCCCTGTAAAATAAACAGCCGGGTTTTGTCTGTGATTAGTCTCAGAAGAATGTCATCTTTGCATTGTGCCATCTGCCTGCTTAGCCTTTCCTTCTTTAAAAATCCTCTCCAACCTCACATATCTCTCCTCCCTATAAAAACTTCTACCTGGTTGTTGTCTCCTATATTAACATCCTCTAATGTGTTCTCTAGGGTTAGCATTCTAATGTGTGTGTGTGTGTGTGTGTGTGTGTGTGTGTGTGTGTGTGTGTGTTATTTGATTATTATCAATATCTAATATCTATATGTAATATAGATAATTTATACAAATTATATATGTTTATGTCATTGCCTGCTTGTCTTAGCCTGGTTTCCTCAGAAAGCAGAGACCAAACTTAATGTGAAGACAGTATATATGGTAATGTGATCCTAGGCAGGAGGAGTGAGGAAAAGAAAGAATGGAAAAGAGAAAGAGGGAAAACCAATACAAGAATGCATAATAGAGTTGACCATCCCATGAGAAGCTAGATGGGCTGTTCTACAGGACCTTCTGAGTAGTCTTATGAAATAAATACATCTCAGAACTGTCCTGGGGGAAGAAAGAGGGAAGCACTTACTCATCATTTCCTATTCCCAGTTGGTCAAGGATTGCCCCATTAGGCATTCATGGGACCCTGTATTTGCATGTTACCCATGCATGAGTGATTAGAGGTTTTCGTGGATAAGATTTGGAGTCAGGAAGCAAGAAAGGTAATTGTTCCTGTATTAAGTTGCTCTGAGCATTTGAGGAACAGCATCCATGGTCATCAAGAGTAAGAGAAGATGTCAAGAGAGTTTTTCCTGGAATACAAGAGGGGTTTGATTCTGCTTCAAACCCTTCATGATAAGGGCAAATATCATTTATGACCCAGCCCCTCTGGCTTCATTTCATGCCACTCCCTCCTTTGCAGATGAACCCCAGCCACATGGGAATATTTTCAGAATTCTCACAATGCCAAGCTCTGTAGCATAGTCCTTTTTCCCTATGACAGCATCAGTTACACTTTATTATAATTGCTAGATCAATTGATAGAATTCTTTTTTTTAATTTTTTTTTTTTGATGTTTATTTATTTTTGAAGGAGAGCGTGAGGGAGGAGGGGCAGAGAGAGAGGGAGACACAGAACCCGAAGCAGGCTCCAGTCTCTGAGCTGTCAGCACAGAGCCCCACACAGGGCTTGAACCCGCAAACCATGAGATCATGACCTGGGCCGAAGTTGGAGGCTTAACCGACTGAGCCATCCAGGCGCCCCTCAATTGATAGAATTCTTTCCCAGACCACAGTGTCTTGAAGGAAAAGACTGTTATCTGTGTGGCTCTAGAGCCTCTCCAGAATCTGACATGCAGTTGTAGTTAAATGGATATTTGTTGATTGAATGAATGAATGAATGAATGAAATGCACTGGAACTCTGTTGGCCTCCCAGACTTTAATCATTCTATCTCTAAATGAAGATAGGTCTTTGTTTAGACTTGTTTACTGAAAACAGATGTATAATGTATTAGGCTAGAGAATTCCCATAAATCCCCTTATTTCTACCTCCCCAACCCAGTTTCTCCTATTGTTAGTATCTTGCATTAGTGTGGTACATTTGTTACAATTAATCAGCCTGTATGTATGCGTTATTAATAATGAACGTCTAGGGGCGCCTGGGTGGCTCAGTTGGTTGATCGTCTGACTTTGGCTCAAGTCATGATCTCACAGTCTGTGAGTTCAAGCCCCGTGTCGGGCTCTGTGCTGACAGCTCAGAGCCTGGAGCCTGCTTCTGATTCTGTGTCTCCCTCTCTCTCTGCCCTTCTCCCACTCATGCTCTGTCTCTCCCTCTCTGTCAAAAACAAATAAACATTAAAAAAAAAATTAAAAAAAAATAATGAACGTCTATTCCATACATTAGAACCCACTCCTTGTGTTGCACTTTCTATGGGTTTTAACAAATGTATGACATATATCCACCATTACAGTATCATATAAAATAGTTTCTAAAAGTCCCCTGTACTCCATGTATTTGTCTCTTTTTCCCTTCCCCCAAGACCCTGGAAGTCCTTTTTACTCTCTCTATAATTTTGTCTTTTACAGACTGTCATATAGTTGGAATCCTACATTATGAGTCTTTTCAGATAGACTTCTTCCACTTAACAATCTGCATTTAAGTATTCTCCGTGTCTTTTCATGGCTTGAGAGCTCATTTCTTTTGATCACTGAGTAAAATCCCAGGATCAAGATGTACCTGCCATTTTATCAACTTACCTGTTGAAGGATGTCTTGAATGCTTCCAAGTTTTGGCAATTGGGAACAAAGCTGCTGTAAACATTAGTGTGCAAGTTTTGTATGGACATGAGGTTTCAACTCATTTGTGTAAATAACAAGGAGCACAATTGCTGGATCATATGATGAGAGTATATTTAGTTTTTGTAAGAAACTGCCAAACTGTTTCAAAGTGAGAGTCATTTTTCATTCCCACCAGCAGTGAATGAGTGTCTGTATTGCTTCCACATCCTCATCAGCCTTTGGTGGTGTCAGGACTTTGGAATTTGGCCATTCTGATTGGTATATAGTGGCATCCCATTGTGTTATTTTATAATTTCCTAGTTATAAAATAAATATAAGGCTGAATATCTTTTCATATGCTTACATGCCATCTGTATATCTTTTTTATAATGTGTCTGTTAAAGTCTTTGGCCTGTTTTTTAATTAGGTTGTTTTCTGATTATTGAGCTTTAAGAGCTATTTGTATATTTTATACAATAATCCTTTATCAAGGTATGCCTTTTGCAAATATTTACTCCCAGTCTGTGGTTTCTCTTTTTATTCTTTTGACATTGTCTTTTTGCAGAGAAGATGGCTTTGATTTTAATGAACTCCAAACTATCAAGTTTTTCTTTCATGCATCAGATTTTTGATGCTCTATGTAAAAATGTTTGGATTTATCATTACCAAACCCAAAGTCACCCATATTTTCTCTTATGTTGTCTTCTCAAAGTTTTAAGTTTTGCATTTTACATTCAAGTGTATGATCCATGAGTTAATTTTTGTGAAAGATGTAAGGTCTGTGTCTAGATTTGGTTTTTGTTTTGTTTGGTTTTGGTTTTTGGTTTTTTGGTTTTCTGGGGGTTTTTTTTGTTTTGTTTTGTTTTGTTTTCTTTTTGCATATGGATGGCCAGTTGTTCCAGCATGATTTGTTGAAAAGATTGTCCTTTCTCTATTAAATTGCCTTTGCTCCTTTTTAAAAGATCAGTTGATTATATTTGCGTGGTTCTTTTTCTGGGCTCTCTATTCTCTTACTTTGATCTATTTGTCTGTCCTTTCCTCAGTACCACATAATATTGATTACTCTAGATTTATACCATGTCTTGAAGTTAGTCCTCTTGACTTTGGTCTTCTCCTTCAATATTGAATTGGCTATTCTGGGTCTTTTCCCTCTCTGTATCAAACTCAGAATCATTTTTTCAATATTCACAAATTAACTTGCTAAGATTTTGATTGAAATTACATTGAGTCTATACATCAAGTTGGGAAGAAGTGACATATTCACAATATTTAGTGTTTCTACCCATGTACATGGAATATCTCTTCATTTATTTGGATTTTCATTGATTTCTTTCATCAGAGTTTTTAAATGTTTCTCATATAGATATTGCACATGCTTTATTAGAGTTACACCTAAGTATAATTTTTAGTACTAAAAATATGAATAAAGCTGCTATAAGCATTGGGGTGCAGGGTTTTGCGTGCACATAAGGTTTACCAAATAAATGGTCTTGGTTTTTTATTTCAAATTCTAATTGTTCACTGCTAGTATAGAAGAAAGCAATTAGCTCTTTATATATTAGCCCAGTATCCTGCCAACTTGCTATAGTCACTTATCAGTTTCAGATTTTTATTGTTACTGTTTGCATTTCTACATAGACAGTTATGTCATCTTTCAACCAGGACAGTTTTATTTCTTCCTTCCTAATTTGTATACTTTTTATTTCCTTCTCTTGTTTTATTGCATTAGCTAGGCATTCCAATACAAAGTAAAACAGAAGTGGTGAGAGCAGATATCCTTGCTTATTCCCGATCTCACTGAGAAAGCCTCTAGTTGCTCACCATTCAGTATGATGCTAGCTGTAGATTTTCCTACATGTTCTTTATCAGGTGAGAAAAGGTGTATCCGTTTTTTATAATGATTTTAATTCTTATATTGATAACATCCATACAAATAAGGAACACACTTAAATTAGTTTTTCCTGTTTTAGAAAATTTATACAGTGTCTCTTGACCACCCACTATATTACGTGAGACTATTAACAATTCTTTCTTTCTCTGACTCTCCAGCTTCTAACTTTAAGCCATATCTTTAGTTTTGATTGTCAAGGTTGATAATATTTATCTTGTGTAACTGAATTTAAATTTTTTTTTCAACGTTTTTTATTTATTTTTGGGACAGAGAGAGACAGAGCATGAACGGGGGAGGGGCAGAGAGAGAGGGAGACACAGAATCGGAAACAGGCTCCAGGCTCCGAGCCATCAGCCCAGAGAGCCTGACGGGGGGCTCGAACTCACGGACCGCGAGATCGTGACCTGGCTGAAGTCGGACGCTTAACCGACTGCGCCACCCAGGCGCCCCTGTAAATGAATTTAAAACATCCATGTTTCTCTTTAAAAACTTAAAATCAGGGGCATCTGGGTGGCTCAGTTGGTTGAGCATCCATCTTCACCTCAGGTCATGATCTCAACGGTTCGTGACTTCAAGCCCCACATCAGGCTTTCTGCTGTCAGCACAGTGCCAGCTTCAGATTCACTGTCCCCCCTCATTCTTCCCCTCCCCCACTCACACTCTCTCAAAAATAAATATTTATTTTTTTAAATAAATAAACATTTATAAAAACTTAAACTTAATAAATAGATTATATATTATATGACTATTTAAATAATGCAGACATAAGTAATGTGATAAAATTGTACTTCATTCTCTTTAGGTCCAAATTCAAAACCCTCAGCACACTCAGGAACCACTTCTAGGTTAAATGGATTCTGTTTCATAACACGCCATCAATTGCTAAAAAACATGCATGATATTTCCTGGTTTCCATCATATCTGAACCATGACTTTATTACACAGTGTCTTAGGATTTTGGTTTTATTTTCATTTTTGGTGGAGACTAATTTTTTTGTGAAAAGAAGAAATGTATCCTTTTTTTTTTTTTTTTTTTTTTTTTTTTTTCACAAAGTCAAACATTCTCCAGCCCCTTAGGTACTATCTATTGCTTTCTTTTGTTTTTATTCTGCTCTTCATTCTTCATGGAGCCCTCTGATTTCATTCCCAGTCTGGACAGATTGCTTAATTATCTGATCAAAAACATGATCCTGGGATTGTTTTTCCAAGGCTTTCAGTTGAATTCCACCAACTCTCCTTTCAGAATCTTCTTTCTTGGTATATTCATTTTCTAGGGCTACCATAACAAAGTATTAATATCTCACAGTTCTGGAACCTGGAAGTCCAAGATCAAGATATCAAAAGGTTGGTTTCTTCTGAGGTCTATGAGGGAGAATCTGGTCATGCCTCTGTCATATTGTTGGGTATCCTCAGACATTCCTTAGCTTATAGATGATGTTCTCCCTCTGTCTTCACATTATTTTACCTCTATGCATGTCTGTGTTCAAATTACCCCCTTTTAGAAGGACAAAGTCATATTGGATTAGGGTCTACCCTAATGACCTCATCTTAATTTGATCATCTGAAAAAAAACTTTGTTTCCGAAGAAGGTCACATTCATAGGTACTGGGGATAAGAACTACAAAATCCTTTGAGGACACACAATTCAAATGACAATACTTGATATCTACACTCATTTTTCTGGATTATATCTCAAGTGACTTAGGGTGCATGAGATGCAAATTATCTGAATTCTAGAATGCCTAAAATATAATTATTTTGCCTTGATGCATTATCAATAATTTCACTGTATAAGAATGCTGGGTTTGGGATGCCTGGGTGGCTCAGTTGGTTGAGCATATGACTCTTGATTTTGGCTCAGGTCATGATCCCACAGTCATGGGATAAGCCCCACATTGGGCTCCATGCTGACCATGGAGCTTGTTTAGGATTCTCTCTCTCACTCTCCCTCTGTCCCCTCCCCTGCTTGTGCTCTCTTTCTCTCTAAAATAAAATTTTATAAAATGCTAGGTTCAGAATTATTACCCATTAGAATTGTGAGTACCATTGCTCATTTTTTCTCTTACCAATATGTTAGTGATTAGAAGTCCAATGCTACTTTGATTCTCTGTCCTTTTTGATGGTGTGTTTTATCTATCTGAAATTTTTTAGCAAGTGTCTTTCTTTTGTTTTCTGACAAAGATTTCAGTCATGTTTTTACATGTGGATCTTCTTTTAACTATTTGCTAGGAACTTAGTAGACTCAAACACAAAAGTAGTATCTTCTGACCTCTGGGAAAGTTTTTTTTTGTATTATTTTTTAAAATTTCTTTGCCTTTGTTATCATGTGCCCATTTTTTTGGAAACCCTGTTAGTTGAGTTGGATCTCTTAGAATTATACTCCATATATCTTATCTTTTTCAAGTGTTCAATCTCCTTGTTTTGTTGTTGTTGCCTTTGTCTTGTTCAATCTCTGTTGATTTTTTTTCTTTATGTTGTGAGAGACCTACTCACTTTATATTCTAACCTTTATTTTTTTTTTCAAATGTTTATTTATTTTTGAGAGAGAGAGAGCATGAGCAGGGGAGGGGCAGAGAGAGCAGGGAGCAGAGGATCTGAAGCAGGCTTCAAGCTCTGAGATGTCAGCACAGAGCCCAACACAGGGCTCGAACCCATGAACCACAAGATCATGATCTGAGCTGAAGCCAGACCCTTAACCAACTGAGCCACCCAGGTGACCCTATTCTAACCCTTTTTTAATTTGTCACTTGGCATATGATTATATACATGATAATTGTTCTAATTTGTTCCTTGTTGTTCCTTTCTGTAGCATTCTGTTCTTGTACTCTGAGGATACTACCTTCTCAAATCTTTCTCTGAAGTTTCTTTGTTTCTTCTAGAGACATTTTTTCTGTTGTTTTTTTATCTTGTCCTTCCCTTTGTCCTTTTGTGATGTTAATAGAGTATTCATTCTATTTAAAAAGGGAATGGGATTGTTTCTCTTTGTAACAAAGGATGTGTTTCCTCTTTTGTTGTATGTGGGTCTGTTTTCCTGCCTAATCTCTCATTAAGGGATCTTTGCTGGAAATATTATGTAGGTGTTCAGGACTTGTCTAAATGAAATGAAGCTTTAATGGGAGCAGGCAGGTACCAGGTCTCTAGCTGTGGAAGTTCCAACTGCCAAAATAAGAGAACTTTTCTCTGATGCTGGCACCAAGAGTTCTACTTCTGCCTGTGCAGATACTTACATCTTATTAGAGAAGAATCCTTAGGTATTTTTAGTCTGAGGTTGATGCTTGATTTTTACACTAAGCATCAGAAAACACAGAGAAG
Source organism: Panthera onca (assembly GCF_046562875.1). Lineage (NCBI taxonomy): Eukaryota > Metazoa > Chordata > Mammalia > Carnivora > Felidae > Panthera > Panthera onca. The sequence continues at coordinate 18,755,775 of NC_138356.1, read as the reverse complement.
GAAAGCAAAAAAAAAAAAGTGTATCAGGAAGAAAGAAGTAAGTTCCTATGCAGATAGCCTTCTCAGATAAGCCATTCTTCTCACTCATGTTGCCTTTACATCTTCTAGCTCTCCTCTAGGTCAGTCTTTTGCAGTTACTCTCCTCTATACCTGCCTCACTCTTTTGTCAAAATGCTTCCATCCTCTTTTTATCCTTCAGAAATGTGTTGAAATCTCTCTCCTGCTCATGTTTCTGTTTCATTATCTTTGTGGCAGTGAGTGTTTTCTTTTACTGTTATCTAATGATGGTAGGAAGGTTGAAAAAATTAAGGAAAAATACACATCCTCAGCCTATTATCTTATACCATCTTTAAATAGAAATTTCAAAGTCTATGTAACACAGTTGCCAGTGGAACATTTAAATAAAAAGGTCTATATTATCAAAAAGAAAGGACTAGCGGTATCTTCATATCTTGATTAATGATGTGCACATACACTAAAACAAGGGTACACACACAGAGATGTGATAGAACAAATAGCCAGTTGTAAAGGAAAGTTATAAAAACTGGAATACACTAGATGGAGGAATCGACATAAATTTTTAAGGTAATACTAGATACTAGGTTACAAAACATGTTGTAACTTTCATGGCATAACTAGCCTCATTCAACCATTGTGGGTAGATAATGCCCCTTAATGAATTATGACCCCTTGTATCCACATCATTTAGTAATTTGACAATTTCTTTGCCCTTATTAAGAGATAGAGTCTTTTTCCCCCCACTACCTTAAATCTTAGCTGACCTTGTGAATTGCTCTCTCCATCAGAATGTGATAGAAGTGATACATAAGTTCCAGAGATTAAACCTTAAAAGAACTTGTAACTTCCACTCTTGCCTTCTTGAAAACCTGAGACCATCATCTAGACAAAAGCCCAGAGTAGCCTACAGTAGAATAGGAAGCCATATGGAGGAAAGCCAAAGCATCTTGTCAAACAACAAGTTGTCAGACATGAGAGTAATACCATCTGGGACTCTCCCAACCCCAGTGAGCTGTCACTGAGCTGAGTGAGCTCAGGCAAGACCAGAAGAAGAAACACTCACATGGTCTATTCACAAAATTAAGAAAATAATAAATCATTGGTGTTTTAAGACATTAAATTTTGGAGTGTTTTTCTTTCTTGAGCAATGGATTACTGAAACCACATCTAACAGAAGTTTTGGGCTTTGTCTCTAATTGGGGCAATTTTTTTAAGTTTATTTTTTCTTTTGAGAGAGAGAGAGAGTACAAGTGGGGCACAGGAAGAGAGAGAAAGGGAGAGAGGGAGAGGGAGAGAATCCCAAGCAGGCTCCACACTGTCAGTGCAGAGCTTGATGTGGGGCTCGAACTCACAAACTGAGATCATGACCTGAACTGAAGTCGGACACTTAACTGACTGAGCCACTCAGGTGCCCCTCTAATTGGACAATTTAAATGGCACAAAATCATTCCTTCAACAATCGTTGTAGGTAAAGGAACTCTGTGCACAGATTGGCTTAGGTATGAATTTTTGCTTTTCCTTGAACTAGTTTTTATAGCAAGAAATTGTCATGATTGGCTTAGGTAAAACCAGATCCTATCCCTAACACTGAGGGTGAGTTCAATCTCAGTCAAGCTAATGGAGAAGGAGTGGAATGGATTCTACAGAGACAGTTACAATGTCTATGATAGGTAGGAGGAGGCTAGTAACTGACGATGCAAAAATTTCTGTTTATGATCCTTATTCACTGTTGTGTCTCTTGAAGCCAACATTGTCACCATGGAAACTTCTGCCACCCTTGCCCAACTTGCCACCATTAGAATTGCCACTTCTGAGTCTGCTTAATAGCTGCTGCCATTACTTCATGCCATTGCTGCCAACATTATAAAGCTGTTCCACAGCTTGGGTGATCATGGTTTTCAGCATGAGCCACAACCAGTGCCAAAGTGCTGGACTGCTTTCCAGCCTAAACTGAACTGAGAACAGTGCATAGCAAGGGTCTAACCAAAAAGATAAAGTTGGAAAGACAAAGGACATGAGGCAGACATAAAAGACAAGGGCAGACATAAGGCAGACATAAAAGGAAGAGAATATCTGGTCCCACCTTGGTTGCAAAGGTACGGGACTCATAGATGGTCTGGAAAAGGCTGCATATCACTTCTATTAGAAGTGCAGCAGCTTTGGGGCACCTGGGTGGCTCATTCAGTTAAGCATCTGACTTTGGCTCAGGTCATGATCTTGCGGTTCATGAGTTTGAGTCCCGCATCGGGCTCTGTGCTGACAGCTCAGAGCCTGGAGCCTGCTTTGGATTCTGTGTCTCCATCTCTCTCTCTCTCTCTCTGCCTCTCCTCTACTCATGTTCTCTCTCTCTCTCTCTCTCTCAAAAATAAATAAACATTAAAAAAAAATTTTTTTTTTAAAGTGCAGCAGCTTTAGGGGTGGCAAAAACAGCTTTGACTGCAGAATCAGCTGCAAAGGAGAGAAAAGTTGATGCCCAGTGGAGGAGCCAGAGTTTTAGGAAGTACTCTGAGTTCCAGGACACTCACCACAGCTGCCTGCCTTCAGAGTCACACATCTGGAGAGCCTCTCTCTCTGAAGAGAGGCTCTTCACCTCCAGAATCTCATTCATACATGCCCTCAACAGTCGCCAGAGAGGATTTTCTCACTTGAACAACAGCTAAGCCCTGGGAGGCTCTCTACATTCCCACTTCCTGGGTTTGGCTGCTGCAAAAGTGCTCTGCAGCTGTGGCCCAGCTCAGGTTGCCATGTGCATCTCCTGGATGAGGGAGGACTGTAAAAGAAAAAGAGGAAGGCAATGCTATCCATAAACAACCAAAAGATATGCATATACCAGGCAGATTTCTCACAGTTCTTACACTGTGCCCTCACACATGTGTATGCTTTCAAGTCGTATTTTATTTTTCAAACTATGGTGCCAACTTAATGGATTCTACTTGATACTATTTTCTTTTTTAGAGTTTGCATCTATATTCATAAAAGCAATGGATGAATAGTTTTCCTTTTTGTGCTCTCCTTAATAAGCTTTGCTATTAAACTGAATTCTTAATATGAATGAGAATTCATCTAGAAAAATCTGTGGGCTGGAATTGTTTAAATAACATTGAAATTATCTGTTTTTAAAGGTGAGCTGGAAGTGTGTTATAAAACCACCCATCCAGTTCTGGTACCTGTTTAAATAGTAGAGATTAACTTAACTTGCAATCTGTATTTTTTCTCGTGGAAAATTTGTGTAGTTTATATTTTGCTCAACAATCTTTTTTCCTAGTATTTCATTTTGTTGCCACGTAATTATATCATATTTTAATCTTTCCAATATCAGTGTTAATGTCATCTTTCTTATTTTTAATATTTTATATATTTGTTCCATGTCTTTTTCTTCTTTGCCAGGTTTTTGAGGGGTTTTCTGTTTTACTGGTCTGTAAATGCATCTAGCTTTTGAAATTTTTAGTCTGTATAATTTTTTCCTCTTTAATTATTTTTGTCTCTATTAATTTTATTTTCCTATTTGTTCACCTTTTTCTTGCTGCAGTTTCTCTAATTTTCTATGATAATTACTCAAATCCTGTGTGATCAGTAATTTTTCTTTAATGGTGAAGCTCTTTAAGGCTATGCATCTTCCTATGCACAGTTATTATACATCTCAATACTTTTAACTCTCTTCTTTACATTGCTTCCTTAGCAGTTTGTAATTTCTATTTTGATTTCTTCTTTGATCCAACAGTTATTTAGCAGGAGTATGTTTCTTAATTTCCAAGTCACTAGTTTGGCTCATATATTTCATATTCATTTCTAACTCAAAAAAATATGGTTAGGGATCTCTGCTTTTAAAGAAAAAAAACAATCATTATTTATTTGTGGCAAACTATATGATGATTTTTTATAACAGTCATGCCATGATCATGTGGAAAAAATGTTTATTCTCAATATAAAGAGTATAACATTATATATACATAAAATTAAGGTTATGCTGTATTATTTAATTGCATTCTATCTTTAATTAATTTTTATTTTCTTATTTTATCAAATTCTAAAAAAGCTGCATTAAAATTCCCACCACAATTAATTATATTTTTATGTTCTTCTAGCATCCTTTGCTCTACACAGCATTTTTTCTTACTGGCTTTAAGAGTAATTCTTGAAATGAACATATTTCTAGGGTTTTTTTTAATCAATCTAACAGTATCTGACTTTTAATAACAGATTCAGTCCATTCACAATGTATGAAAATTAGCAAGTAGGATTTATTTTAGGAATGAAATACCACAATTAATATAATTCCCTAATTAACACATTAAAGAAGAAAATGTTTTCATCATTTCAGTATGTTCTGAAATGGCACTTGATAAAAGATAGTAGCAATTATAATAAAAAGCCTAAGAAGCCATTGAAATAAATGGCTTAAATATAATAAAAGCTGTATACTCCAAACCAGCAACAAATATTTCAAATGGTGAAATGTTAAAGCCATTTTTATCAAAATCAGGGACAGGAAAGAAATGTTCTCCACTATCATAATTAAACATTAATTCTTCTGTTCTAGGGAATATAGTACAGTTAGGTAATAAAATACTGGTAAATATTGGAACAAGAAGAGATGAATTATCTTTTTGTTATATGACTTATGCTATAATTAACAAGAAGACTTGATTTCCTTTTAAAAGATAAATATGCAATAATTAGTAGCTTTATGCTGGGAATCACGAGCAATAAACAGAAACGTGAAATATTTCCACTTATAATATAGTTAAGAACCATGAGATTTATTTCTAACAAGGATAAAAGGCTTAGTTGAATATAATTATCCATTATTTGAGGTCATATAATAAGGCCTAAAAAGAGCAAGTCTTAATATCATTTAAGAATATCTGGGAGCAGGGGCGCCTGGGTGGCTCAGTCGGTTAAGCATCCGACTTCAGCTCAGGTCACGATCTCACGGTCCGTGAGTTTGAGCCCCGCGTCGGGCTCTGTGCTGACAGCTCAGAGCCTGGAGCCTGTTTCAGATTCTGAGTCTCTCTCTCTCTGACCCTCCCCCGTTCATGCTCTGTCTCTCTCTGTCTCAAAAATAAATAAACGTTAAAAAAAAATTAAAAAAAAAAAATATCTGGGAGCAGTAAAATAATGTCTGAAAAGAAGGGGAGATATTTGCCTTGCAAACAGTACAACTTCACATAAAGCCACCATAATCAAAAGAATGTGATATTAGCACATGAATAGGGAACTCTGTTAGAGTAATGGGGAATAATCAATAGGTACATTCTAATATATGCAAAAATCCAGTATCTAACAAAGACAGTATTCAAATGTAATAGGGATGTTAACTATCTTGAATTTAAATAAATACTTGCAAATTAAAAGAAAAGTCACTGGAAAATGAGGCCTTTGCTTCTGGCCAATGTGGATTAATAGGGACTGGATTGAACCTCTCATCTTAAACAACTAGAAAAGCAGACCCGATACATGAAACAACAGTTTTCAGACATTGGACTTCAAGCAGCTCGGAGCACTGATTCCTGAGAAAGGGGAAACAAGAAAGATGAGACTGGATGAGTGACCTAACTCACTGCCTGGAGAGCCTTTTCAGGCTGAAGCCTAAGAAGAGGAGCTCAAACAGCTCAGCAACCTCGTGGACTAAGGAGACAAATTTAGAAAGCCAAGGCAGCTATCATTCTCAGGGTAGAGTGTCTGGGAGGAGAGAAATGCAAGAGGGCCCCTCTCAAGTCCTTGGACTGATCTTTGGGTGCATGTGAGGAAACTCCCTGGGGCTGGGAAAGACCACCAGAGAAGAGTAGGGAGATCCTCACATCTCATGTGGGAGAGTTTTATGTTCCCACAAGCCAAAGTAGAAAGATCTAGTAAATGCATCATTTGGTACAGAGTCCACAGACAGAGATTGCTTAGTAGTGGGTCAGTTATCCCTAGGTGAGGATTGTTCTGAACCCAAATAATTTAACTTTTTTCAGGACAAAGTCCAAAAATAAAGGCATTCAAAAATATTCAGCACTTACCAATGTAAAATTCACAATGTCTGGCATCAATAAAAAATTAACTTGGTATGCAAAGAAGCAGAAAAAACTGGCCCATAAATCAGGGGAGAATCAATCAGTATCAGCAGAGCCAGAAATAACACACTAGAATTAGTTGACAAGTCTGTTAAAACACCTGTTATAAATAAATTCCAGAAGATAGAGGAAAGCGTGAGGATGAAGAGAGAAAGGAAAGATATTAGAAAAACCAAATCATATTAGAGATGAAAGATACTATGTGAAATGAGAAAATACACTGGCGGGAATTAAAAGCAGATTAGACACTGCAAAAAGAAATACTAGTGAACTGGGAAACATAGCAGTGGAAAGTATACAAAATAAAACACAAAGAGAAACTTAACAGAGTGAACAATAACAGAACAGAACAATGAATGGAAATCGAATAGAAGGTGAACTATGAGCTATGGAATGAACAGCCTATCATACGTTTGTAATTGGAATCACAAGGAAAAGAGGAGAATCAGGGAGACACATGATATTTGAAGAAATGGTGGCTGAAGTTTTTCCAAATTTGGTGAAACCTGTAAACATATAAATCTAAGAAGCTCAGTGCTATGGACTGAAATGTATCTCCCAAACATTCACATATTGAACCTTTGACCCCAGAGTAATTGTAGATGGGACCTTTGGGAGGTAATTCAGTTTAGATGAGGTCATCAGGGTGGGGCTTCATAATGGGATTGTAAGAAAGGCTTAACTAAGGAAGGACGGTCGAATGAAAAGGAAGAATGACCCAACCAGGGGCAGTATCATCAGAACAAGCCTAAGGACAAGAAAGGGTGTTGTGTATTTAGACTAAAAGTAAAGTTTTTTGTATGTTGGGGATGAGAGTCAGGGGGAGGGGAGTTGAAGGGATTGAAGGTAGAGGAGAGAGGAGAAAAACTGATAGAAACATTTTTCTGAGAAGGCAGGGATATGGGATACAAAGCACAGATGGACGAAATAGCAGATTACAAACACCTTTTCTATTGTAACAGAAAACAGTAGGCACAGATGTGTGTAGATCTGTTTGGACGTATTTGGTCAAGAAGAGTTGCTTCTGATGGTTGCTTATCTATGACGTAAGATGTGAATTCATCTGTTGGTTGTAGGGTCATACGAAGGAGAGAATAGAGATTCTACATGACATTGGAAACCATGAGTCCATAAAGACTCCAGTCTGGTCATGTGTCTTTTTCTCCAGCAATATTCTGCTAATGCTCAGACCAGGTGACCTATACAGATTTCCTCAGAACAGAAAAAAAAACCTTATTCCCCACCTTATTTCCTTATGTCATCTTCTCTCTCTTCTCTCTCTTCAATGTTGTTAAGCAACATTAATTGAGTTTCTGCGCCTTCCAGGTACTGTAAAAAGGAGTCCAACAGATCAGTAGTTCCCAATGTTTTCACAAAGGACTATAGATCCATGTTTTGTGGTAGGCAGTCATAACTCAGAATGCATCAACTCTCCCACATCCCTTTAATTAACTTCGTTATCCCTCTTTCATGAAAAGAGTTCAAATTCATCTAATCAGGCTACTTTTTACTTGTTTCACTTGTTACTGAATAAATTATATAGTACCTATCTTATTCAGTTTGGGATCCTATAGCAAAGTACCATAGACTGGGCAGCTAATAAATATCAGAAATTTATCTCCCATTGTTCTGGAAACTGAAGTCCAAGATCAGGGTGCAAGAATGGTCAGGTTTTAATGAGGACCGGCTTCCAGGTCCTAGACTGCCCTTTTCTGAGTGTCTTCACATGGCATAGGAGCAACAGATCTCTCTAGGGTCCCTTTTACAAGGCACTATCCCATTCATGAATACTCCACTCTCATGACCTAATTAACTCCAAACGTGCCACCTAATAATACTATCATATTGGGGTTCAGATTTCAACCTATGAATTTGGAGGGGGAACACAAACATTTGGTCCACAATAGTACCTTTCTCTCTTCTATGTATTTTCATACTAATTTTATACCTTCATTTAGAATTTTTAGTTCCTAAGTATAAAAGTTAATAGTGTGTCTGTAATTTCCAGAACTAACATCTCATAGAATGACTCATAAAAAGATCTGTGTGATTTACTAAGCAGAATATTGAATACAGTGATTATGTTGACTCTGCCAAAACCTGTATTTTACAGGAGCATTTAGCAGGTTGCTAGGGGAAACTCTGAAGGAAAGAATCTGAGCTGGAAGTGGACTTCTTCTGAGCGTCTCACAAAAATAAATGAAACCAAAGAAATATAGATCCTCCAAAAGGTAAAGATGGTATTTCACACCTTCCTTGTATTCACCTTTAACTTCCACACTAAAAACAGAGACAGAGAAGGAAAAGAAAACCGAAACATTAGACAGGAAGGAAAGTTGGAAAAGAAACTTCCTCTTGATTCCTTGACATAAACATTTTTGGCCATCATTTTAAACAAAAATTTTGAATTTCTGTTTGATGTCAAAATTGCAGGGGCGCCTGGGTGGCTCAGTCGGTTAAGCATCCGACTTCGGCTCAGGGCATGATCTCACGGTCCGTGAGTTCGAGCCCCACGTCAGGCTCTGTGAGGACAGCTCAGAGCCTGGAGCCTGTTTCAGAGTCTGTGTCTCCCTCTCTCTCTGACCCTCCCCTGCTCATGCTCTGTCTCTCTCTGTCTCAAAAATAAATAAAAACATTAAAAAAAAATTTTTTTAATTTCACCAGCTTAAGTGTCTCTTATTTTATTTTATTATTTTTATTGACATATATTTGACATACAATGTTATATTACTTTTGTGTGTACAACATAGTGATTTGACAATTCACTTGAAGTGTAGCTACCATCTGTCGTCATACAAAGTTATTACACTGTTACTGACTACATTCCCTATGCTATACTTTTCATCCCTGTGACTTATTTATTTTATAACTAGAAGTTTGTACCTCTTGAACCCTTTCACTAATTCCCCCCACTCTCCTCCATTCTGGCAACCACCATTTTGTTCTTTGTATTTATGGGTATATTTTTGTTTCCTTTGTTTGCTCATTTGTTTTGCTTTTTAGATTCCACGTGTGAAATCATATGGTATTTGTCTTTCTTTGACTTAATTTCACTTAGCATAATACACTCTAGATCCATACATGTAGTTGTGAATGGCAAGAATTCATTCTTTTTTATGGCTGAGTAATAGTTCGTGTATATACCACATCTTCTTTACCCATTCATCTATTGATGAATACTTAGGTTGCTTCCATATCCTGACTATTGCAAATAATGCTGCAATAAACACAGGGGTGCATATATCTTTTGAAATTCATGTTTTTGTATTCTTTGGGTAAATACCCAGCTGCAAAATTATTGGATTGTGTGGTATTTCTATTTTTAATGTTTTGAGGAACTTCCATATTATTTTCAATAGTGGCTTTACCACCAATTTATATTCTCACCAGGGTTCTTTTTTTTTTTTTTTTAATTTACTTATTTACTTTGAGACAGAGAGAATCGCGCATACATAGGAAGGCAGAGGGAGAGGGAGAGGAAGAGAGAGAGTGAGAAAGAGAGAGAGAGAATCCCAAGCAGGCTCCATGCTGTCAGCAAACAGCCCAATGTGGAACTTGATCTCATGAACCCCGAATCATGACCTGAGCTGAAATCAAGAATTGGATGCTTGACCGACTGAGCCACCTAAGCACCCCAAGGGTTCCTTTTAATCCACATCCTTCCCAATACTTGTTATTTCTTGTCTTTTTGATACTAGCCATTATGATTGGTATGAGGTGATATCTCATTGTGGTTTTGATTCACGTTTTTCTGATGATGACTGATGTTGACCATCTTTTTGTGTATCTATTGGCCATTTGTATGTCTTCTTTGAAAAATGCCTATTTAGGTCCTCTGGCCATTTTTTACTGTTTGGGTTTTTTGGCATTGAGTTGTATAAGTGTTTTATATATTTTTGTATTAATTCCTTATCAGATATATTATTTGCAAATATCTTTTCTCATTTAGTAGGTTGCCTTTACATTCTGTTGATGGTCTCCTTCACTGTGCAAAATCTTTTTTTTTTTTTTTATCCCAACAGTTTATTTTTGCTTTTGTTTCCCTTGCCTGAGGAGACAGAGCCAGAAAAATGTTGTTTAGGCTGATGTCCAAGAGATTACTGCCTGTATTTCCTTTTAGGAGTTTTATGGTTTCAGGTCTCACATTTAGATCTTTAATCTATTTTGAGTTTATTTTTGTGTATGGTGGTCCAATTTCATCCTTTTGTGTATAGTTTTCCAGTTTTCCAAACACCACTTATTGAAGAGACTGTCTTTTCTCCATTGTATATTCTTGCTTCCTTTGTTGTAGATTAATTGACTATTTAAGCTCAGGGTTATTTTTACACTTATTTTAAATTTTCCAAGAAGCAGAATCAGAAGCCATTCAGGTCAATGGATAAAGAAATTATGTTTTTTCTACTAAAATCAGAACTCTGAGACAAATAAGGGCACAACAAATAGAATATTTGAAATCTAAACAGTTCTGAAAAATCTAGATGATTTGGACTCATTTGAATCAGTTACCAACAAAGGTGGCCACACTATATTTAGCATCTGTTGAGAATCTGAAAATTCTATGGAATTTCAAGGGTTCCATTTTTATTAAGAGTGGTCAGCAAATTTGGGAACTCTTATTAGATCTTGCTTATGATTTTCCTATGTGATAAGAGCAATAAATGTGTCTTGATATTCATAGCAAACTGTTTTCAACCACACCTAAGTTTATATTAATGAGGTGATTTTTGGAAAGTGCTTAAGGATAGGGACTGGTTGCCAGGGTAACCAACCACTGAATGGAAGGTTGACACTTCCATTCCCACCCTCCTGACCACCCTGGGAAGGGGAGAATGGTTGGAAGTTCAATCTATCACCAAAAGCCAATGATCTAATCAAGCATGCTTACATAATGACACCTCCATAAAAACCGAAAGTATGAGGTTCAGAGAGCTTCTCGGTTCGCAAATGCTTGGAAGTGCTGAGAGAGTGGCATGCTTGGAGAAGGCATGGAAGCCCTGTGCCCTTTCTCCATGTGGGCCCTATGCTTCATCTCCATCTGGCTATTCTGAGTTGTATCCTTTACTAAGAAACCAATAGTATTTTGCAATACTATTTACTAAAAGTAAAACTTTCTCTGAGTTCTGTGAGCTGCTTTAGCAAATTAATGAAACCCAAGGTGGGGGGGGGGGGTCCTTGAAACTTCCAATATATGGTGGGTCAGAGGCACAGATGACAACCCATACTTGTGATTGGCATTGAGGTGGGGGCCATGGGAGTCTTCTTGTAGGACTGAGCTCTTAACCTGTGGGATCTGACAGTCTCCACACAGTGTCAGAATTGAATTGAATTGTAGACACTTAGCTGATGTCACAGAATTGCTTTGTGGTGTGCGAAGGGTACATACACTGGAATTAGTGTCAGAAATGTAGCCTTTGTGTCCTCAACCATTGACTTTTATGATCCAAAATTGCCCTATTTATAAGTAAAATGTTTTTATAGTGCTTTAATTTCAAACTATGCCTTTACTGCTGCCACAGGAAAGATGCTTACCTATAAATGTTGACCTCAATCCCTAATCTTTATGAATAAAGTATTTTTCAAGTTATATTTGTTTTCTAGAATTTAAAATAATCTGCTAAAAAGGAAAGCATCATATTTTATTATGATTGACATAGTCTTTAAAAATTTAGAGGCATTGGAGAATGTATTTTATAGCTTCTTTTGACCTGTCTTTGAGAAATAGCTAATACTCAGTACAAGCTTTCTTCTTTAAAGAAAAAAATTAGGGAAAATACAGTCAAATTAGATGTCTTGGAAAATTCGCCCTTGATTTTGATCAGAAATTTCAGGTATACCAGTTTTCATAGCAGCCATAGCTTATGTCATATGAAAGAAAGATTTTTTTAAATGCACATTTTAAAAGGAATACTATTCTTTGTTAACTAACTAAAATTTAAATAAAATAAAAAAAGGAATACTATTTTTATTAGACTCTAGGAAAACTTTTGGATGGTTGAAGTGTGGGATTTTTTAAATGTGCTTCTTTGTTTTTAACCAAAAATGATGTCTTATGAAACTGCTTTAGGCCTTTTTCTGGGTTTCTCACTAAAGCAAAGATGAAAGCATATTTGGGAAGTCCAGACAGTTCTTATTTTTCAAAAATTGACTAACTTGGCACACAAGCCTCCTAGTTAAGAAAAATATAATGTTCTTGACACTAAAACTTGCTGTTTTATTTATATCTCTTACCCTCTTTCTATATTAGTTTTACCGTAACTATAATCTCTGTCATCCTACAACCACTCCCCCCCCCCCCCCGCCAGCTTACCCCACACATCCTTTTCCCCACCCCCATTCTTTGTGACATGCAGTTGACTTTTCCTCAATTTTGTGAAATGTGCAGTGCAATCCCAGCTTCTATGTGGGTCCCCAAGCTTTTCTCTCCCTATCCAGTTTACCCTATATAAGTTTTCCTGTGCACAAATGTAAGGCTGCTGCTGGCGTTTTTTCAAGACACCTCACCAGACTTGCATTACTTGACATAGACTTCCTTGCCTTACATTTCTGCGATGATGAGAAAGTATGATTAGTTATCCAGGGGTTTCAACCCAATATGCACTTATGAAAAAGATAAAAGAAGATAATAGTAGGTCTTTCCTCAAGTCAAATCAAATTTATCAGTGGCAATACTGACATTACTAAAAACAAAAACTGGACAAAACAAGCATCCTAGAAACCAAATTTGCAGTCCAAATCTTAAGAGCCCCTGGGGCACAGATGTATTAATATACATATGTGCAGATATATATACTAATTATTAATATATTTACAAATATGGCAGATATTTCATTCAGGCTAGGTTGATGATGTTAACACATCCATTTGCAATTAGTGATTGTGTTTTAAGTAAAGGAACTGTAAAATATTCATTTCATTTCAGAAGGGCAATTAATTCAGGAGAATGTGGTTTCCTAATGAATGCCATCTTTTTTGGGCTTTGATGGTCTTTATTCTGTATGTGTGTGTTACTGTGGCCAAAGATGTAAAATATGTTTCTGGATAAGATACATATACTACTTAAGAATGTGAACACAAAGAGTCTTACCTTCGAATTCAAAGAAATGAAATATTTATGGCCATATGTGAGGGGTTTTTTTGCTTTTTTGTTTTTATTTTTTTAATGTTTATTTATTATTGAGAGACACAGAGAGACAAAGCATGAGCATGGGAGGGGCAGAGAGAGGAGGAGACAAGGAATCCAAAGCAGGCTCCAGGCTCCGAGCTGTCAGCACAGAGCTCGACTCAGGGCTTGAACCCGCAAACCGCAAGATCATGTACCTGAGCCAAAGTCGGACGCCCAACTGACTGAGCCACCCAGGCGCCCCGGCCATATGTGTTTTTGACATAAACTGAGTAGTGTCATTTTCCTGCCTTAAACAAATGGTAAGCCTTTCATTCCCCTTGTGTCAGCTTTTGCCTGATCATATCTCTATTTGAAGGCAAGTCCAATCTAGGCAAATGTAGAGCAAGTGGAATTAGTTAGGAAAGTTACATTTAGAAGTAAAATCTCTTTTCCTCCAGATTGATGAGTTTATACCCAGAATTAACATTAGTGTGAATTCTTAGATTTTCATGTGGGGAATAGCCCCCTGCAGACATGGCAGAAATATAAACCCAGAAAACCTCAGTCATAGCCACTTTATATCATTTTCTCCCATTAAAGGCTAAAATTGCATCTCTAAAATAATGGGTTTGGGGAATAAAAACATTTATATAGAATAGCTTAAGGCAAGTAGCCTAATTTTCAGAATGTAATAAATAAAACTAAGAATAAAATTGTAGCTTTATGAATACATGCAATGCAAGGGAAGTTGTGTATTAAAATTAAAATATCATTGCATGGAAATGAGCTTCCTGAACTGGTAAATGCACTGTTCAAAGAAAAATATTTCAAAGGCATATTTCTCTACATGATTAAGATTCTTTACAATTAAAAACCTCTGTCTTAAAAATATTCTTCAACTTCAAAGGCATTTCTAGTCAGGAAATCCCCCGAGATTCCTTGGTGACACTTCTCTCTCTCTCTCTCTTTTTTTTTTCTCAGTAATAGGAAATTACAATACCAAAATACAACAGAACCCACACATCTGTTAACTACTTTTGCTACGGGTACTCAGTTGATGCAAGATGCCTCTGTTGAAGCCTGGGGGAGGAGGCACAAAGCAAAGGAATGCCACCAGCAAACAGAGGCACCGATTCCAGAGATAAAATGATAAGAGAAAGGAAGAAAAATGGAATAGCCAATTTGTAGAACAAGCCAGTTTGTATTCACTTTAGAGTTTATGTGTATATGTGAGTGTGTCTGTATATGTGTGTATTTTGTCTGAAGACAAAGGTACTCAATGAGTGTTGGTTGACTGATCAATCTTTCTTTTGCGAAATAGAAATCCCTCTGGAGAAACTGCATTGAAATAGTCACTTCTAATTCAAAAGGTAGTTTTCCTATTAATGTTATCAGGATCAAAATATTCAACCTCTTAATTTGCTCAATAGGTCTGCAGATATAAATTAAATATATGTATTGGGAAAAACATAACAATCTTTCCAATGAGATCTTCATCATCAAACATTCAATACAGTATCAACAGTGCCAACAGAGTATTTATCCTCTGTCCCAGAGACTGTGGCAAATACTTCATAGGATTCTAGAAACAACACTACACAGTAGCTATTAATACTCCGTTTTATAGATTAAAACATTAAGGTTGTGCCTAAGCTCTCAGTGAATTGGTAACAAATCTGGGTTTTACTCAGTGTGTCTAACCTGAAAGCATATTTGTTCATCTATGCAAGGAGTTTTCAAAGAGTGCTCCTCTGACCAAACACAATAATATTATCCAGAAACTTATGAGACATGCAAATTCTCAGGCTCTACCCGAGGTGTACTGAATTACATATCCTGAAGGTAGAACTTAGTGATCTGGTTTTTAACAAACCCTCCTGGAAATTCTGAGGCCTGCTCAAACTTGAGAATCACTGCTTTATTCAATGCTAACTTGAATATATACTATCATGTTATAATTGATATAATATGACAAAGATTTTTTTTTTGCTTGACTAAACCTTAGTTCTCCTAGGCCCATCTGTTTGCGCTCCTGTAAAATCCAGTTTTAGTAAGAACTCCACCAAGTAGTTTAACCAACATTTTCCTCTCTCAATATCTCATCACCTTCAATATATGATCAAGTTCCTCATCTTTCTCCATCCCTCAGATGATATTTGATCACCCTGGCCTATCTTCAGCAAGAATCCTGTTTACTCAGAATCCCCTTTACTTCTGGTGTTTCCACTTACTAATTTTCCATCCACTGACCCACACCCTGCTCTTAATCTATAAATTCCCACATGCCCATGCTATATTTGGAGTTGAGCCCCATCTCTCTCCCACACTGTGCAATCCCATTACAGCAGTCCCTACACCTATCGCAGTCTGCCTCACCATCTTTAACAAGTATCATTAAATATTTTTTTAAAAAAACATACACAAATGTATTAAGCATGACTCAAACTCACTATCTGGAAGTTGTGCAGCTGAGTCATTCTTTATATTATATCACAAATATCCTTGTAAATTTCAGTAAAATAATTTTAGGAGTACCAAATCTATAATTGACTCCAATAATTTTTATTAGCATTTTTACAAAGTGAAGAGATTGGCGCTATACATATTTGTCAAAATCAAATTGGAATAACCAAGTTATTTCTTTGTAAATATAAGATTAAAAAGAAAGTTAAAAGATAATTTTAATAAACAATAATTCTGGGGGTGCCCGGGTGGCTCAGTCAGTCAAATGGCTGACTCTTGATTTTGCCTCAGGTCATGATTTCATGGTTCATGAAATCAAACCCTGCATCAGGCTGTAGGCAGTCAGTGCAGAGCCTGCTTGGGATTCTCTCTCTCTCCCTCTAACTCTTTTCCTCTCGTTCGCTCTCAAAAACAAATACATAAACATTTAGGGGCAACTGGTGACTCAGTTGGTTAAGCATCTGACTTTGGCTGAGGTCATGATCTCACAGTTTGTGAGTTCAACCCCACATCAGGCTCTGAGCTGACAGTGTGACAGCTGAGAATCCCTGCTTGGGATTCTCTCTCCCCAGCTCTCTCTGCCCCTCCACCCCATCAAAATAAATTTCAAAAAACAAATAAATAAACATTTTAAAATATAAACGGTAATTCTGAAATTGAAATTGCATTTGTTAACCCTTGTTAATCAGTTTGACTCTTGACTGACATTTATTATTAACATATAGAGGGGCGCCTGGGTGGCTTAGTTGGTTAAGCATCCATCTCTTGATTTTGGCTCCAGTTGTGATCTCACAGTTCACGAGATGGAGCCCTGCGTTGGGCTCTGTGCTGACAGCAGGGAGCCTCTTGGGATCTCTCTCTCTCCTTCTCTCTCTGCCCATCCCTCACTCACTGTCTCTCTCTCTCTCAAAATAAATAAATTAAGAAAATACAGACATCAGCTCATGTGTAGATGGTTAAGTTTTCATAGATTGATTATAATCAGCCACAGCTACTATGTGTAGCCAACCCTTCTAACATTTCAGAAATATATTAATCTAATTTTAAAATAGACTGTTTTTATATATCACACACAAAAATACCTATCTCCGGATTGATAAAGTAATGAACGACAATGTACGACTACCATTAAAAAAATAGTTCAATTTTAAGAAATCATTGAAATCATGTAAACTAATACCAGCAACTTATAAATAGGAAAAATTAATTTCAATGAGATAACATGGACTTTCCCCAGTACTATAACTTTTACCTTACATGCAGTGGATGCTAGTAGCTAATCTCTAAAGGTGTCTTCCAACCAATTTCTTCTCTCCCTATATGCACAGGACACTTTTTAAATCAAGAGTGGAGCACGCTCACTTTAGTGGCAAATATATTGAAATTGAAATGATACAGACAAGATTAACATGGCCCCTGCGTAAGGATGACTCACAAATTTGTGAAGCATTCCATATTTTTGGTGATTGCATATTTTGGTGATTTTTGGTGTGGAGGGGTCAACCTCTCCTCATACCTCTGTGATGTTGGTCTTAGGCCTGGCCACAGTGGTATCTCTGACTTTGGCTACTATTGTCCTGAGCCTTGCTAGGAGGCATCACACTGCTTCCCCCTATGATATGCCCTGTGTCTGTTTCCAAAACAAAAAAAAACAAAAAAAAAAAAAGTGAAAAAAAAAGAAGACTGGAGCTTCTTTCCTCTACCTTTGTTTGAGAAAGACTTTATTTTTCTTTCACTTTTGAAACTGGCTTTCACTGGATGTGGGATTTTCCTGCAGCACTTTAAAGATGCCCCTCTACTGTCATCTTTCTTATATTGTTTCTGACTAGAAGTCTGTTGTTTATCTTATTACTATTCCTCTGTATGTAAGTATTCAGAGATTGAGCTTAAGATTTTCTTTTTGTTTTCAGTTTCCAACAGTTTGAATAAGATGTGCCTAGGCTTGGTGGGTTGTTTTGTTTTTTTTTAATGAATTCTTCTTGGTGTTCTTTGAGGTTCTGAGATCTGTGGTTTGATGTCTGACACTAATTTTGAAAATATTCCAGTCATCATTTCTTCAAATATTTTTTTTTGCCCCATTCTCTCTTCCTTTTCCTCTGGGAGTCCAGTTATGCATATGTTATACTATTTGATATTATACCATTTGATATCATATGGTCTGTTTGATTTTTCACATTTTCTTCCTCTTTGTTTTTCAATTTGAATAATTTCTATTGACCTATCTTCAAGTTCACTAATTCTTTTCTAGGCTATGTCAAGGCTACTGATTCGCCCATTAAAGTCACTCTTTATCTCTGTTACTTTATTTTTGACTTCTGGCACTTCCATTTGACTTTATCTTATAGTTTCTAACTCTGTTGAAAATGCCTTTCTTATCTTGCGTTTTTCTTTTCCATCAGAGCCTCTAACAAATTAATCGTGGTTATTTTAAGTTTTCTGTCTGATAGTTCCAGCGTTTTTGTCATATCTGAGTCTGGTTCTGATAACCACTTTATCTTTTCAGACTTTGTTTTCCTTGCCCTTTTGTGTATCTCATAAAGTTTTGTTGTTGTTGTTGTTGTTAGAATCTGGCCATGTTGTACAAAACGCTAGATAATGAAGTAAATAATTTTTTCAAGTTTAGAGATAAGCCTGCCTCTTTTCTGTAAGGTTTGTAGAATGGAGTTTTATATTCATCTAGTCAGAAGTTGGCAGAGTTTGAAGTTTTTTACTACTGTGATTACCCTCAGTGCGTTACTGCATCAGATTCTTCTAGTGATATCTTGTGTTTACAGTAAGAGTTAATTTACCCATGGATTTTCTCAACACTTGCTCCCTGTTTGGCCCCATATCTTTCCTTTGTACTAGTTTCCCACTGTACATTCCACTGTTACTTATACTCAACAATTGTTAATGTGGTGGTGGGGAGAGAGGCTCATTTTCTGATGCTCTAATTAAACCTCAGGCAGGCACTATGAACATTGTGAGTATGCCCTTTACGGATGTTCCTGCATCTTCTTCAGATGTTAAATTTGGTCTAGCACATATTCATTCCCTCCACCAGGGGTAAAGGTTTTTTCCCCTTGTTTCCCTTCCCCAGCTACAGTAGGTTCCCACCAGTACTCAAGCTCTGGTTTTAGTTGTCCTTTCCCCTATGGATTAAGACTTTTGTTCCATAAGGGAGATAAATCCAGGTAAAGCTGTGGCTGTGCCTGCTGTTCCCTGCCTAAACCAGCACCTTGGGGAAGTGTTCTTGGAATTCTTGTTGGTCTTCTCTGTGAGCACCTGGTAGAGTTCTTAACTGGAAAAGCTGCAAGGGCATGCAATCCTTCCCATGTCTATAGCCTCCTGGGGCTTCATATTCTCCTTCAAGCTCATATTTAGTCTTTAGCAACTCATTAAAAGTTGCTAGCTGAATATTCTTACCAGCTTGTATGTTGTTTGGTGGTATCTGTCCAAGATAAGCAAATGCTTACATTTTATTTTTCCCTGTGGGTACCTCTCTCTCTATAGATTTTAAGTAGGTGATTGTTCAGTGACCTAAGTTTTTGTAAGGGTTTACAAAATGTCAGTAGTACATGATTTGTCCTGTCTTGTCTTATTGTAGAGGTTGGAGAGATGTTTTATACAGCTCTCTAATCTGAGTTGAAACACTCATTTCTCTCCTATAAAAATCATTTGAAAATCACCTTATCTTGTGATTAGCTTTCACCAGTAAAATACAGTGGATGTGACATCCTCAGACTTTGAGACCAGACTTACAGAAGAGTGATAGCTTCCACCAGCTGCCTCTTAGAATTGTAAGCCACTATGAAAGAAATCTAGCCAATCCACTGAAGAGAGAAGCCACATGTAGGAGCCCCAAGGTTCCCAACATGTGAGTGAAGAAGCCATTTTGGGTGATCCAGCCCCATTTGCCATCTGACTGCAATCACATGTAGACCCTAAGCAAGACCAGCAGAATAACCACTCAGCTGAGCCCTAGTCAACACACAGAATCATGCAAAAATAATCAGGTTGTTATTTTGAGCTACTAAGTTTTGAAGTGCTTTGTTATTTAGCAATAGATAGTAAAGCAATGATCAATAAATATTTGTATTATAAATAAATGAAAATGAGGGGCACCTGGGTGGCTCAGTCAGTTAAGTGTCTGACTTTGGCCCAGGTCATAATCTCGCAGTTCATGGGTTCAAGCCCTGTGATGGGCTCTGTGCTGACAGCTTAGAGCCTGGAGCCTGCTTCAGATTCTGTGTCTCCCTCTCCCACTGCCCCTCCCCATCTCATGTTCTCTCTCTCTCTCTCTCTCTCTCTCTCTTTCAAGAATAAATAAACATTAAAAATTTTTTTTAATGTTAAACATATTACTGCAGTGTTTAGATAGGTCTCTAAATACCACATCTGCCTCCTTCTAAGAGTATTAGGTGGCAAATATGTAAGGCAAAGGACTAGGAAGAGAAAACAATCAACCCAAAGAATCTAGCAAATGAAAAGTGTGGTTATTTTTCCCCAAAGGGGATGAAGAATCAGTCTAGAGAATCAATGTGTTGTCTTGACCAAAGCAGACATTCAACAAAATGTAGCCACATGAAGCTCAAAATTAATTTGGGTGGAACTGAGAAGCCATTTGATTTGAATTTAAGGATCTTTCAGAGCCAGTCTTTGTGGATTATATTATTATTCCAAGGAAATTACCCCAAATGTATGTATAATATCTGAAAACATTTCCATGCTTATTTTAATTGGAAACTTGCCTGATTTACTTTAAAAAATATTTGTTTAAAGTTTTAACTACTCTGAAGAGTCAGAAAATGACTAAAAATCGTCAAAACTGACAATTTTACCGACTCAGATAATAAATTATACCGCATACAATCAGTGCTGTTTTCTAACCAGAGCCTCTCTTAGAACTCAATTAAAGTTTAACAAAGAAGTACTAATGAGATGAATGAGTCAAAGACTGGTCAGCACAAAACAAAAATAAATTCCAGGAATTTAGATAAATAGGGCAAGTTCACAATTGGGATAAATTTAGAAACCTCTCTGAAGTATAATATTAGTTCCCTTATCAAGATTTCCTTAAAACAATTACTTTTATAAATCTTCTACTCCTGATGAGAAGAACGTTATGATCATAATACTGTATAATTTTATAAGATGATGACCCTATCTGCCCCAGGCCTACATAGCTGAAAGTTAATGAAGTGTGCCTTCCCACAGAGACAGATTTCTCAGGCTATAATTGAAGAAACTGTATATACACTTTATGGCACATGAAGTAATTTTTTACACTCTAATTTTAACTTCCAGAATTTAATCTTTGACTTCCTAGGTTGCCTAGCTTAATTCAGCCTGGCTGACTAGTGCAAGAACTGAAGTCATTAAGATTAGAGAGCAGCGATACTACTTTGCTTTAAGGAGGTAAAAGTACCATGAAAATAATGTCTTTTTTTGAGCTGTAATTAAAACAATGGTCAAGGCAGTAATAACAAGTGAATAGAGGCAGCTGTGAGAATTTGTGCTTGGGATTTCCTGTGGAAGTTGTAGATTTTTCCCCCTTTTTCTCCTTTTTGATGGTAGTCAATGAATAAGACTTTGTTTATGTGATATAATGCTTCCTGCACAGGTGTAGCTTGAGATTTAGGAGGAACTTAAAGGCAGCATGAATCTACAATTTCTTTTATTATTACAGATGGCTGTGTTGCAGCTGAGATTTTAAATTCTTCCTCAAAGAGAACAATGTAATTGTAAATTGTATCATAGTAGCCACTGTTGAGCTGGAGTTATTTTAATAAAGGAAAAAGTAGCATCTAATGTTTATTAAGACTTCACTATCTACAAGGCACTGTATAAAGCCTAGCTATTCTAATTCTCAGATACATCGGCTAAAAAATAATATTGTTCCCATTTAAAGATGTCATCACTGAAGCTCAGAAATAAGGAATCTATTTAAGGCTCTGAAACAAAATTGGTGGCCAAATTATAATATGAAACCAGTTGCTCATAATGTGATGTTTTAAGATACACTGTGATGATAATTAGGAGGCTTAAGTTATTAATAAATAAATTAACTGATTTCATAAATTCAATATTTATTGTGTGCCCCCTATAATCCAAAGCTTTGGAAAGCTTTGAGGAGGCAGAGAATTAGCAAAACTTAGTATTTTATTTTGGAAGCTTATTCTGTAAGATAGATCTCTGACGGTTTATGTTGACGAATCACCTCTCCTCAGTGAGACTGTCAGCATTCATTTATCCATTCATTTGATAAGAATGTATTCAGAACCTGTTCTGGGCTAGGTCCTTTTTAAACACTTTATAAGTAGTGAAGAAAGCAAGTAAGAAAAATACACCTTCTCTCTCATAACTCACCAAGTAGTGGAGGAGGCATTTAACAAGATACATAAATAAAATATATAAAATATTATTTAATAATGATTACTAAGGAGAAATAAATAAATAATGGAAGGGGGAAGGCATAGGAGGGTTGCAGTAACAGAAAGGGTAGCCAGAGAAGTCCACAGTGAAAAATGACAATGTAAAAGCCTTACGAAAGTAAGGGGAAGAAGCATGACGATAGATAGATGTCTGGGCAAAGAGCCTTCTTAGCACAGGTGGAGTGAGTGTCAAACTCTGAAGCAGGAGTTTTTCTGGGGAGGCTTTTGTGACTGACGCTGATGGTTGGGGAGAATGGCAGTAGATGAGGTCACAGGGAAAAGAGGGCCAGTTGTACAGGGTTTATAGATTAGAGTGAGGATTAGAGAGGGGTGGAATGCTGTTGGGTAGTTTTGAGTAGTGGGATGACATGACTGGACTTTAGTTTTGAGTTGATTCAACTGCATACACTTGTGTCTTGCAGCCCAACACAAAGGATTATATCCTTTTCACTTAAAACACAACCAATGCAGCTTGATATGTAGACCTTCAAGAGTGGTTCAGATTTGGCACAGAAGAGGCTGCCTGAAGAAAGGATAAATTAACTTCTCTTGAATAAAGTATTTCCTGTATTATTTTCAGTGTGTCCATGGCAAATGAGAGGCTCTCAGCCAAGGGATACAACACCAAGCACTGTTTTTAGCAACTGCTTTAGGGGGTGTGTGCAGAGCTATGGAACTGTTTTTCAAATTTTGTGAAAATGCATCCTTTCAGCACTTCTCCCACCACCCCAAGGCAATCTATTTTTAAATAGTAAATCACGCCCCCAAAATAATTACCATGGGATATTTTTCCCAATAAGAATAGGTCAGCCTGAAAATGGTTGATATTCTCACCCAAGGGCACTTTCTACATGTTGAATGCCTCACAGTTGTGGTTCTTGTGAGACCTTAGAGTCAAGGTTTGATTGATGGTAGCAATTTAGGAATCTTTTGTGGGGTTTTTTTCCAGATTTTATTTTTTACATAATTTCTACACCCAACATGGGGCTTGAACTCACAACTCTGAGATCAAGAGTTGTACACTCCACCAACTGAGCCAACCAGGCACCCCAATAGCAGTTTGGGCTTAAGTGGCTTTCCTAAAGTTACACACTTCCTTGTTGGCAGAGGTGGAAGGATGCCTTCTTCATGTAGCTCATGAAGGAGCATCCTCACCGTGCTAGGTGCAGTCCTGTGTACTTTAGGCTCACTGACCATGAATGAAATTGTACTTCTGTGATGTAGGTGTGGTGTTCTCACTTTGCAGGTGTACAAAGTGGGACTCACGGAGACTGAATAACTTTCTAGGATCACAACCGGTAGGTGGTAGCTCTCAGGCTACCTGGCCATAAAGCCCTCCCTGCCTTTTTTTTTTTAACTAGGCAACCTTCCTATTTAGAAAAGTACCGAGGATCCTTAGAGATCATGATGTCCCACACTCTCATTTTAGGTATGAAGGATAGTGATTCAATTTTACAATCCTGAGCTGTCGTATCTAGTCTTTGGAACCTTCTGCATCTATATAAAGTTCAAAAGCAGTCCATCCTTGAAGGTGAATAGCTGACCCCCACAGCAAAGCCTATATTTCCAATTAGAAAAAGCCAGGGCATGTGTCTCTCCAGGAAGTATTTCAATAGGTTGGCTTTATCTTACACCATATAAACTTCAAAAGTAGCTTATAAATGTTAGCAAGGAGACAATTCTATTCAGAAAGAAGAGAGTAAGACCTTCTAATCCTTTTAAAATCCCCATGTTATTATAAGTTTATTCTCTCCTACATTGAACGTTATATTCTAGGGACTGAACCTGGATCACTTAAAGGAATATGTTTCAATAAGTACTTCTTACTTGCTTTAAGATGGAAGTGAAGTGATTAACTATATTTGACAGTATTGGCATTACCAGTGATTCCATATTTGAAATATTTTTTAGATTATCTTCACTAACCATCTCTGAACTAGAGTTTTGGAAGTTAGTCTGTAAGATCGGACCCAAATTCAACTTTTCCACTGATTTTAGTAAGCATGAACCTGGAAGCTATTAAGATATACCTTAAAAACTTCTCTGTTTACTCTTCTACTTACCCATGGGGGTGCTAGTTGAGGTAGAATTTCTTTGGTAGAAACCATTCAGTGATTCAGGGAACTCACTAGCTTTTGATTGTCAGTATTTTTCTGGAATAAATGCTATTACTTAAGCAAAAAGACTACAGCCTTGGCAATGGGTGAACGTACTTTCAAAACCCAGATAAAGAAATAAGTCTAGTCTTCCAAGAAAATTCCAAAAGACTTTGTATACTATTAATCAGCACATGTTAACATGCATGAGAAAAAATAAATAGTGAAGGCTTATTCAAAATTAGTCTAGGTACAAACATCATTCTGTCCACACCCCCATCCTCCTCCTGATAATAATCAGTGATGCTAAGCATTTACTGGTATGCCATTTCAGGTAATGCTTTGAAATGAAATTCCATGGGCAGGAAATGTTGCTTTAGTATTATTGAAAGAAAAAAAAGGAGGATATACCAAAAAAGTGACCTGTACTCTTGAGAATCTTTTTCAATCTTAAAATCAAACTAAGGCAACATATACATTTCATATATATGTATGAAATGAGATCAGTCATTCCAAATGACAATTAGAAGCTGATGTAAAGTAAATAGGTAACATATTCATCCAATAAACATTTGTTTCACACTTACTGATCTATTTTGCTTCAGGCATTATGCTCAACTGAGAAAAAGGGAATTTCATGAACCATCAGCTTACTGCCCTACTCTTGTAGTAATTGTAATCTTGAGAGGAGAAGGAAGCATGATAGCAAAATATCAGGCTGTTAGCTGGCAGGGGCTGGCATAAAGATAGCACAGATTTTGCATGGGGACACAAAAAAAAGGATGGGGGACCTAGTATGGGCATTTACAGAACACTCAGGTGAAGTTTCATCTTGTACTGAAGGACAAACAGGAGTTAGCCCAATGAAGAGGATGTGAGTAGAGCACTAGAAACCAAGTTGGGGGAGGGAGGGCAGGTAATTAATTCTGTAAGTGAGAAAGAGAAAGCGTGCTTTAGAATTCTAGGTGTTTGAGATGACAGCAGAGGCTCTCAAACTTAAGACTGCTTCAGAATCCCCCAGGGGGCTTGTGGAAACACAGACTGTTGGGCTCCATCCCAGTTTCTGATTCAGTAGGTGGGGGGTGGAACCCTGAGCAACCTGCATATCTGACAAGTTCCCGGGTGGTGCTGATGCCACTAGTGGGAGCACCCTGCACTAAAATGCCTGGACTACAACATAACATGTGTCGTAAGTCATGGCATGAGCTCTGGCTGAAGCCGTAAGTTGGGCTTCTCTCTCTTCCCAAAGGAGCTGAAGGGAAAGAGAGATCACTGAAGACTCTAAGGCAAAGAATGACATGTTGGAATTTGGGTTTTAAGAAAGATTATTCTGGATGCATTGAAAATAGTGGAGAACTACAAGACTGAAGATTAATTTGGACCTCCACAGTAATTCAGGGGGAAAGATGGCGGGTCACTGAGGAAACTAGAGTCAGAGCAAGGTACAGAGCTGAGTCCAGGAGGCTAGAGAGGGGACTCTAAATGCATCACCAAACGAAGGTTCCAAGGATTAAGAATCACAGAGACAAGCAAGAGCAGAAGGTCCTGGCCATGACCTGAACAGGCTCTTTTTCTTCCTCCTCAGAAGGGTCAACCATGTTCAGAATACCACGGATGGAGGGGAGTAAGAGCCAGGGAGGTGTTGATCTTAAAGCGATCAGTATTATCATTGGAGCATTTTGAGATTCTATTAATTACTGATTCATACGGTAATCTACTTAGAGTTTCAGATAAACTGTAAAACCACCCCCAGATTAGTCAATGAAGCTGAAGCAAAAGCAAGATATCAAGGAGGTTACAGTAATATTTCATTTATGCTCTCTAATCTCCTTGAGGATACTGGTTTGATCAAAACTAGTTTCCAAATTCTATCATAGTCAAGTGCAAGAACTATTTATGTTACATCTAACTATAAGTGGAGCATTTTAATCATAAACTGGGCAAAGTGAGGTCTTAAGCCAACAGGATACAGTTATTAAGAATATCCAAGAACTGCTCCTCTCATTAATCATACTAAAATAATTTGAACCTCCAAAAAATGAAACAATGGCCAAAGTTATTTTCCATTTAAAGAGTTACTATTATCTGGAGGAAATATGTCTTGTTATTCTGTATTGATTTCCAAAAGAGGACAATTACGGTTTATACAAAAATAATCTTAGTCTATAACAGATGTAGGAGAAAATGCACACACACACACACACACACACACACACACATGCTAAAGGAGTTTATTGCCAGTGTGTATTTTTTTTCTTAAGAGTGCATTAAACATTCCTCTAAATAAATTAAATTCTTAATTTCATATATACTTTCATCACTTATTTACTCTCATATGTGCACCAAGTAAGTTGCTCAAAGATAAAACTTGGAAATATTTGGAAGTTACAGAAGAATGGGCTTTAAAACACATTTTAAATCCACGTAAATGTTTAAGGCTGGAGAAGTTTTAGGAGAGAGAAAATATCCATTTTCCAAAAGGAAAAAGACAGTTGGCAAATTGGGACAAAAGCAATGTGGAATTGTCGTTAATGCTAACGAGAACTGCATTCTCATCAAGAGAAAAATACAAGCTCCATCAAATGCAATAATCTAAGCTATTCAAGCACATTGATCATAGTGAGAAACAGAACAATTTTGAAAGCTCTCAGAAATGAAGATACCAACATTCCTCAAATAACAGAGGCTCCAAAAAGTAGCAAATCTCCATTTTCTTTTTTCTTTCCCTTTTATGTTTGCTTGCAGTTGCAAACAAAGGCTGCTAAGGAGGCTCTTTACAGCAGTAGGTGCTGTTGGGACACCTCTGGTCACTGCATTACCGGCCCAGTCACTGATGCTTGTTAAAATCAGAACCATGTTATCTTGTTTAGCTTCAAGATGAGATTCTGTATCAAATTTGTGAACAGCAGGGAGCAATGTATAAATTAGAACACGTTCTTCAGGATCTCACTTCCTCTTCAAGGGCTGGAAAAGTGCCCAGGTCTAGAAACCTCTCAATCGGCTTGCAAAGACTGATTCAGTATATTGTAGGGTTAGGGGACAAAGAAATTATTTCTCTGCAAGAAATCTTAGAAGCACAGATTTGGAAGAGACTGTAAAGATTGTCCGAAGGTTCAAATCACTTATTTAACTTTTCCATGACTTTACTAAAACATACAAGCTTAGCTAGCGCCCATTCTCTCATGCCAATATGGAACCTCATGAATTCTTTTGACATTCAGGTTTGCTCTAATGAGTAAACAAGTATTTCTGTCCCAAAGTAAGCTACATTGAATCTAAAACAGTGACTATTAACAATATTTCATTACATAGAAGATCCTATCACCACTTTACAAGTGTAGGGGAAAATGTGTGCTTCAGTGGGAAACTGCACTGTTTAAGGCTTCAGAGCATAGTGGTTAAGGTTAAATGACTGATTCCATGGGGGCTCTTTGGACTTTATTATCTTTAGGCTATTTTACAACTTAAGTTGTAGAACACTGATAGCAGTGCAATCAGTAATGCCTATATAAATATACAAAGAAATTCTGTTCAGTGGAGGGAAACCCCTCCCCCAAATCCCATTCCCAGAGAAAAGAGGAGGAGGAGGGGGGAGGAAGCCTGTGTTGCATCCATTTGCATATTCATTCATTATTCTTGATCTGTAAATGACTCTGCTTTTTTGCATCTTTGAACCAGCTGTAACATCTTTTTTTGTATCCTAATTTAATTAATGAGATAAGATCTTTGACATAAATTCATTTTATATTTGTATGAAAATCATGATTTTGCCTTTTAAGAAACTATTTTCTAACACAACATAATGATTTTTTTTAAGTTTATTTATTTTTAGAGAGAGAGACAGAGAGCAGAGGAGGGGCAGAGAGAGAGGGAATAAGAGAATCCCAAGCAGTCCCAGAACTGTCAGTGCAGAGCCGGACACGTGGCTTGATCCCACGAACCGTGAGATCCTGACCTGAGCCAAAACCAAGAGGCAGACACTTAACCCACCAAGTGCCCCACAACACAATGATTTTTAAATAACTCCAGATAACAGTAACTCAATCAAATCCTTTTGTTTTCCTACTTGTGTTATTTTCTTCAGACTGCAATAGTAGTTAAAAATAGGATAGTTAATTAACCGTCCAATTGATCAAAAAGCTTTTAATTTCAGTTATGTTCTCCTGGCTCTGTGCTGACAGCTTGGAACCTAAAGCCTGCTTTAGATTCTGTGTCTCCCTCTCTGCCCCTCCCTTGCTCGTGCTCTGAGTCTCTGTCTCTCAAAAATAAATAAACATTAAAAAAAAATTTAATTTCAGTTATGTTCTCACATTGTGCCCTGAACAAAAGGTTAAAGCTTCACTAAGTAGTTAGCGAAATATTAAAGTCTGAGTGTGTGTGTGTGTGTGTGCATGTGTTGGGGGTAAAAAATACGAAATTGATTACACACTAGATATTAAAAACACTAACATAGGAGCCGGATGTGAAATTGACATATTGCAATGATCAAAATTCTATAACACTCCACCTGAAGTATCAGAAACATTAGGTTAGATTGAAACACTTATCATATGAGACATAATATAAAACTCCTTTGGTTATCTTAAAAGAAGTTATTTCCAACTGTAATAAAAATGATTTAAAACATTATGTCTTTGAGCTTTCCTTCAGTTTGTATTGCAAATAGGTTTAATATTTAATTGCTTTGACTATCATAAATAAAAAAGTAAAAGAAGCATTAGGTTTCTGCCACACTTAGTAATATCTCTAGATGGACTTGTTTATTTGACAGTCATGAAAAATTTATTATTTGTAACACATCATGCTGGATATTATTATACTTTATCTAAGATTCACTTCAATCTACATAGGTGTAGCCCTGTCAATACACTGTAAGGGAATGACTCTGATTTTACCACCTGACTCTGGCACTAACCTAAGTAGGCAAGATTAAAGAAAATACCTAGCAATTCCCATACTCTGCCTCCTCACCTCCTCATCCAAAATAGGGATAAGTCCTGTCAGACAGGTGACTATTATAAGGAATAAAACTATATAATAGATGCACAAAGAGTTGCAAAATCTTCTTCACATTTTAATTATTATTATATCTAACTGGAAATATGTACATTTCAGAAGCACATAGATAACTAGAGGAAGCTTTTGATCCTGGCCAGGGATTTAATTATTATTACTATAATTATTATTACTACCAGATATTTTCTATCCATTATTTCACCTAATGATCACAGTAACCCTACAACACAAGCATAATTAAAACCAATTTATTCAAAACAAATTATCAGGACCAGATGGTTCACCAATCTATTGTACTAAACAGTTAAGGAAGAAACTATACCAATTCTCTACAATCTCTCTCAGAATATAGAAGCAGAGGGAATACATCCTAACTCAGCCTCTTACCTTAATACCAAATCATGCAATATAAGAAAACTATAGACCTAATATTTCTCATGAACATAAAGCAAATACTTTAAAAAGAACAATTAGAAAATCAAATCTAAAAAAGTGTGAAAACAATTATACACCATGACAAAGTGGAATTTATCCCAGATATGCAAGGCTGGTTGAACGTTTGAAAATCAATTAATGTAATACATCATATCAATAGACGCAGAAAAAGCGTTTGACAAAATCCAGTACCCATTCATGATTTAAGAAATTTAAAAGGGGCACCTGGGTGGCTCAGTCAGTTCAGCGTCCAACTCTTGATTTTAGCGTAAGTCATTATCTCATAGTTCATGAGTTTGAGTCCTGTGTTGGGCTCTGCTCTTACAGAATGGAGCCTGCTTGGGATTTTGTCTCCCTCTCTCTCTGCCCCTCCCTCCACCCTTTCTTTCAAAATAAATAAGTAAACATTAAAAAATTTAATTCAAAACACCTCTCAGTAAATTAAGAATAGAGAGGCACTTTATCAACTTGATAAAGACTATTTACAAAAACCCTATAGCTAACTAATATTATACTTAATGGTGAGAAATTAAAAACTTTCCCATTAAGATCAGGTATGAAGCAGGGATATCCCTTCTTTTTGCTCCCTTTCAATATCCTACTGTAAATCCTTGCTAATGTAATAAGGCAAGAAAAGGAAATAAGACATAGATTGGGAAGGAAGACATAAATCTATTGTTGCTCACAGATTTTCTGTTGAAAATCCAAAAGAACTGATGAAAGTGTCCTGGAACTAATAAGCAAAACTCTGATAAATGATATTAAAGAAGAGCTAAATAAATGGTGAGATAATCCATGTTCATGAATGGGAACACTCAACATTGTCAAGATGTTTGTTCTTCCCAATTTGATCTATAGATTCAATACAATCTCATTTAAAATCCCAGCAAGTTATTTTATGGAATATCAACAAAATGATTCTAAAATTTATAGGGAGAGGCAAAAGATCCAAAATAGCCACCACAAATATTGAAGGGGAAAATAAAAGCAAATTTGGAAGACAAATGCTACCCAACGTCAATACTTACTCTAATGCTACAGATAACAAACTGAGGGTTGATGGGGGTGGGGGAGAGGGGAAAGTGGGTGACGGGCATTGAAGAGGGCCCTTGTTGGCATGAGCACTGGGTGTTGAATGGAAGCCAATTTGACAATAAGTTGTATTTAAAATAATAAAAATAATAAAAAAATAAATAAACCTACAGTAATCAAAGCAATGTGGTATTAGTGAAGCAACTGGCAAATAGATCAATGGAAGAGAATAGAGAGCCCAGAAATACACTGACATAAGTAAAGTCAGATGATTTTTGACAAAGGAGCAAAGGCAATACAATGGAGAAAGATCGTTTCTTCAACAAATGAAGCCAGAACAACTGAACATCCACATGCAAAGAAGTTGGCCTAGACACAAAAGTTTATACCCTTCACAAAAATTACCTCAAAATGGGTCATAGACCTACATGTAAAATGCAAAACTACAAAGTTTCTAGAAGACAACATAGGAGAAAACATAGATGACCTTAAGTGTTGTGGTGCCTTTTTAAATATAGCACCAAAAACATGATCCATGAAAGAAATAATAAGCTGGACTTCATTAAAATCAAAAGCTTCTGCTCTGTGAAAGGCAATTTCAAGAGAATTAGAAGACAAGTCACCTACTACAAGGATATTTTTGCAAAAGACACATCTGATAAAGGTTTGTTATATAAAGTATGAAAAGAACTTTTAAAACTCAACAGCAAAAAATCAAACTACCTAATTAAAAAATGGGCCAAAGACCGTAAAAGATACTTCACCAAAGATGATATATAGGTGGCAAATAAGTACATGAAAAGATGCTCCACATCATAGGTCATCAGGGAAGTGCAAACTAAAACAACAAGATACCGCTCTATACCCATTAAAATGGCCAAAATCCAGAACACTGACAACACCAAATGCTGGTGAAGGTGTGGTGCAACAGGAACTCTCAGACATTGCTGTTGGGAGTGCAAAATGGCACAGTCCACGTTGGAAAGCAGTTTGGAAAGCAGTACAAATCTAAATGTACTCTTACCATTTGATCCAGTAATCACACTCCTCGGTATTTACTCAAAGGAAGTGAAAACACATGCAAAAATGTGCAGTGGCTGATTATAGCAGCTTTGTTCATAACTGGCAAAACTGGGAAGCAACCCAGGTGCCCTTTAGTAGGTGAATGGCTAAACAAACAGTGGTACATCCAGACAATGGGATATTATTCAGCACTAAGAAGAAAGTTATCAAGCAATGAAAAACATGAAGGAACTTTAAATTCATATCACCAAGTAAAAGAAGCCAATCTGAAAAGGCTTCATATATACTGTTTTATTTCAACTACATGACTTTCTGGAAAAGGCAAAACTATAGAGATGATAAAAAGATCAATGGCTGCCAGGGGTAGAGGGGGAGGAGAAACAGGAGACGAATAGCACAAAGGGTTTTTAAGGTGGTGAAAATACTCTGTATAATGTTGTAATGACGGATATATGTCATCATACATTTGACCAAACCCATAGAGTGTATAGCACCAAGAAGGAATCTTAAAGTAAACTACGGGCTTTGGATGATTATGATGTGTCAATGTAGGTTCATCCTTGATAAAATGTACTCATTCTGATGAATGAGGTTGATAATGGGGGAGGTTAGGTTTATGGGAAATCTCTATACCTTACCCCCAGTTTTGTTGTGAACCTAAGAGTGCTCTAAAAAAAATAAAGTCTTAAAAAGAAACAAATTTACAGGTGATAAAGTGAGGATCAGGAAAGTTACATCATCTAGTAAGTATCATAGGTAACAAGTGGCTGAGTCAGCATTTGAACTTAGGCTGGCCTAGTTTCAAAGTACATACCTTTCTACCATTCTACATAGTTATTCATTATAATGAGAGATTTTAAACTGGTTAATTGAAGAAGTCAATATTCCTTAAAGAAATCTCCCATCAAGGATCAAATATAGTTAGCATGTCATAAAACTAGGACTTGAGGGGAGGGGTGCAGGGTTGAAATTTTTGTTAAGATATGAAACATTAGGGGATAATCAAGTATCTTGGTTATAAAAATAAGTCATATTATCAAAAGCCTAGAAATATGTGCTCTCCTTGGGAGGAAATAAACAATGATCCAATGTAAGAAATAGATTTTTTGAAGCTAAAATAAGAACATTAAAAACAAACCAAAGGGACACCTGGGTGGCTAGCCAGTTAAGCACCTGACTTTTGGTTTTGGCTCAGCTCATGATCTCACAATTGGTGAGTTCAAGCCCCGTGTTGGGCTTTGCACTGGGAACCTGTTTGGGATTCTCTCTCTCCTTCTCTCTCTGCCTCTCTCTCTCTTTCTGTCTCTCTCTGTCTCAAAATAAATAAACTTAATAATTAAAAAAAAAGCAGCTGCTGCAAATACCCATTACTGCGAATGTTTCCCTGACTAGAGAGAAAAAAGTCTGTCCAGAAATAGGAATCACCAGAACCTTCCTTATATTCACTGCCATTTAAATTAATCTTTTGAGAAAAGATGGGAAGTAAAACCTCTGAAGATATATGAGCGCATGAGGAAGAGTAGGATTAGGAGTGGAAGAAGCGGGACCAAGCCCTGAGCAGCTGCCACAAATAGTTTAAATCAAAAAGTAGAAGAGGGTACCTGGGTGGCTCAGTTGGTTAAGTATCTGACTCTTGATTTCAGCTCAAGTCATGATCTTACAGTTTGTGGGTTCGAGCCCCACAGTGGGCTCTGTGCTCAGTGTGGAGCCTGCTTGGGATTCTCTCTCTCTCTCCCTTTTTCTCTGGCCCTCCCCCACTTGCGTGCTCGCTCTCTCTCTCTCTCTATCTCTCTCAAAATAAATAATAAATAAACTTAAAAAAAAATAAAGAAAGATCTGGAAAAGGAGGCTGAGAAGGAGCCAGAGAAAGAAGTATAAAGTCAGAGGAGTGGGTGGTGATGGAAGCCTCAGGAGTCATGCTTTACAGAAGGAAATATGGTAAACTGGGTCGAATAAGGAGAAACCGACTGGAATGAAGGCAGCAGATTGTGCATTTATCTTAATAGAAAATGTCTCTGGTGATTTTAGAGATAGTCATTTTGGTGGAATCATGGGGATGGAAGCCAGATGGACAGTGTGGCGGGACAAACAGGATGTGATAAAACAGAGTCAGTGACCATAGAGAAGTTTCTCATAAGTTTGGCTATAAAAAGCAGGAAAACCCTAAAATGGTTGTGGGAGGGGGTGCAGGGTTGAAATGTTTGTTAAGATGGGAAACATTAGGACATATTTAAATGCTAATGGGATAGGTCAAAACCGAAAATATAGGAGGAAGAAATAATCAGTAGGGTAAAGTTTTTTAGCAAGTGAGAGAGGGTGGGATACCAAGTTGACAAGGAGGTCTGGCTCTTGAAGAAAGGAATGGACCTGGGAACAAGGAGGAGAGGATGAGTGCCGAGGCTGGCGATTCTAATGGTCACACATAGGGAAATGAGGGTGTTTCTTCTGGTGGCTTCAATTTTTTTTTTTTAAGGAAAACAGAGAGCAAGTGTATCTGTTATCTAGTGCAAGAACTAGAGAAGTAGCAGTATTTTTTTTAATGTTTATTTATTTTTGAGAGAGAGAGAGAGAGTCTGCACAAGCATGAGCTGGGGAGGGGCAGAGACAGAAGGAGACAGAGGATCTGAAGCAGGCTCTGTGCTGTCAATCCAGAGCCCAACAGGGGTTCAAACTCACTACCGTGAGATCATGACCTGAGCTGAAGTAGGATGCTTAACCGACTGAGCCACCTGGGTGCCTGGAGAAGTAGTGGCAGTCTTATTTTTTCTTTATCCTTTATATTGATTACCCCAGCTATGTACAGATTCTAATAATTAACTATGCTATTTAACAACATTACTTGGAGATAGTCTAGCGGGATTTTTGTGTCCTGTTTTGCAAATGAACTAAACCTGGAAGGAAATAGGAGATTAGAAATTATGCTTGACATCACTCATTCAGCTCTAAGCACAGATTCACTGTGTTCAATTTTCAAGTCAAGAAGCCCAGACAGGGATCTTCCAAATAAATGGTAGGTTAGTCAGAAGAGAAGATGTCTATTATCACAGGCATTGTTCTGGTAAGTGCAGTCAGAAGTATTGACTTGTTAAAAGAACATGCCCTGATATTGGAGATAAAGAAAAGTAAAATGACGCCTTCTGGTATCTTAAAAAATTAGTTAATTATAACAGAGATGAGTTTCATCATGGAGCCCAATTTAATCAGAAGCACAGGGAAGCAATGTCAACTATAGAAAATCTTTGAACTAACACAGAGGAGCCTTTTAAATTAATCTG
The DNA here is from genome assembly GCF_046562875.1 of Panthera onca. Classification (NCBI taxonomy): domain Eukaryota; kingdom Metazoa; phylum Chordata; class Mammalia; order Carnivora; family Felidae; genus Panthera; species Panthera onca. Next base: position 18,720,843 of record NC_138356.1, on the reverse strand, counting down.
TGAGGGTCAGCAGAAAAGAAAATTAATCTAGTAGAAAAATGACAGTGAAGGACAAGTAGGAAAAGGAAATGGAAGATCAGTTAAGCTCCACTTTTGCTTCTGTGTTACGAGGGCTAACTGCCAAGAAGTGAAATTTCTAGTTACGAAGAAGAGAAACTGGATAATGGAGGGGTAACAGGAAAAAAAATATATGTATCAATGGAGCGAGGGGAAAGGAGGGTGGACAGAGGCACAAACCTAGCACATATGTGCAACAGAGTAACGGGGTTTTTTAAGTAATACTAACAATCACCACAAAATAAGGGTAACAATGGACAACTGTGCATAATGAAATTAGATTTTTCAAAAACCTTGTTTAATAAGGAGCTGGCCTCATTTTTGAAACATGGGAAACTCGCAAAAAAACACACCATTCATTAGATGTAATTAACTTCACACAGGGTTTTCTGAAAGTAACTAAAGGAAAACAGCTCTGGTTTGTACTGAACATGCTTTAGGTTAAAGTAATAGAGAGGAAATCAGCCATTAAAGGAAAGAAAGTCGCACTTAAAACTTTGTCATGTTTGTGAGGCATTACTAGGTATACAATCTACATACCAGCTTGAGACTTGTACTCCTGAGATCCAAACTCTTGAACTTTCATTTTGCATAGTGTGGAAATCCAAAGTCTTCCTATTTTTTGGAGGTCAATTCTGTTTCTGGGCCCGCTGTCTAACTTTAAGTTGACTGAAGCATAAAAATCATCTCTGTCCTGAGACCAATTTACATATCCATTTGTGAATATGGTATGCTTTAGACTTGGTATGGCATGGGCAAGTGAGGGTCTTTGGTTGTAGAAATGCAGATAGTTTATGTTGACTCTTCAGTATACCTCTTCATAGAAAATCCTTCAGCCACCCTAATTTTTCCACTGATTGCTTTACTTCCAGCACATTACCATAATTTCCTCTTTCTACTCTGCTCCTCCCTCCCTTCTTTGCTTCCCTATCTTCCCCACCTCTCCCTCTCGGAAACAAAAGAAATTCCTCTATAATTCTCATAAGAGCAATTTACCCAGGCTTTTTTCTGACTTTGATTTTGCTGAACACCACACCCCATAGGGCTCCACCTTCTACCCAGTGGCTAATCAAGTCATTTCCTCAAAGGTAGTTTCCTCCTCAAAAGGCATTCTGGTGCCAATTGTTAAGAAAATAAATCCAGGACCTAATTTACACAAGTACTTCAAAAGAGTGGCTTTGTCACAAAGGGAAACTACCAATTGCTTGAAAAGCACATGTCATGTAACATGTAATATTCAATGTAACCTGTAATTATTGAGACGAAAGTCAGTTGTAGAATAAGTTGTCCCTATGAGGGCAATGTTTCCACCTTAGGAAATTCTCAGTGGAACTAGAGAGCACATATAAGAAAGCTTTTAAAAATAAAAAGACCTGAGAGAAGATTTCGTGGTAGGGATAACTTCCACAGGGTAGTTTAAACATACACTTTCATTAGCTTAGAGTTCCCTTCTGTGTGCCTCAGTAGAGATGCAGGAACAAACAGTAGCTGGTCAAGGCCCTGAACCAGGGGCTAAATCAGGGCCAGGCAGACTGCCTATCTTGCTGCTGGTAGTGAGTTCTTCATGCCTTTTAATCCTGTTTACCTCAGGTTTTACAGCAATCAAGACCCCTGACACATTCCATATCCTTTCTTTCCTTGCTACACAGCCACTGTGAAGGGATTTCCATTGTCATCTGGAAATGCTCTTCAACTTTCCCCTATATTGGATGTGTTCTTCCCTAGATCACAAAGCTTCCTAATGCTGTTCAGAATTCCTGTGAATGGCATTCAGAATCTAGCTTTTGTATATGACCTGATTTTTTTCCTCTCTGGAGTCTTTAGGATTTTTTTTTTTTTTTTGGTCCTTATTTACCTCTTTTTATTTGTATGGTTGGACATCCAGTGGGTCATTTTATTCTGGGAACCCATGTCCCTCTGTTCTAGGAATTTATTCAGGTTAAGGAATTTTCATACTTTTCTATTTTCTTTCTGGAACTCTTATTATTCAGATATTGGTCCTCCTACACAGATCCTTTAAATTTGTTTTAACTTTCTTCTATTATAATGGGGCGCCTGGGTGGCTCAGTCAGTTAAGCGTCCGACTTAAGCTCAGGTCACGATCTCGCGGTCGGTGAGTTGGAGCCCCGTGTCAGCCCTGGGCTGATGGCTCGGAACCTGGAGCCTGCTTCCGATTCTGTGTCTCCCTCTCTCTCTGCCCGTCCCCTGTTCATGCTCTGTCTCTCTCTGTCTCAAAAATAAAAATAAACATTAAAAAAATTAAAAAAAAAACTTCCTTCTATTATCCATTTCATTTTTATCCATTTTCAGAAAGATTTTCTTGACTTAACCTTTCACCCCTCCTATTGATTCTTTTGGTTCTCATATATTTTTAATATCCAAAAGCCCATTCTTCAGCTTAATAATTCACTTTTTATCACATTCTGTTTTTGTTTTGTGGATGCAGTATCATCTTGTAACTCTGTGAAGATCCTATTAAAATATTTTCTGAAGTTTCTGAAGTTTCTTGATCCTCCTTACATTTTCTATTTTTTTCTAAATTGTTTGTTTGCTGTTTTGTTTTTTGTTTTTCTTGCTGTGCTTCATGTTTGGAGCTCTGTTTGCATGAGCAGAACTTGTCAGTGGTGGATATCCCTTAACAGTAAGCTTGCTTTTTCATTGAAGGGCACACAAATGTCAGGGTCTGTGTGTGTGTGTGTGTGTGTGTGTGTGTGTGTGTGTGTGTGTTAACCACAGGCAAGTTTTCCCTAAAGGTGATTCTCTATTCTCTTGCCTGGTGTGTATAAATAAAGCTGGGAGAATTCTCATGTTGTTTGGGGAAAGATTCAACCTTCCTAGAGAGAAAAGTTCCAGTCTTCTGTGGTATGAGGACAAGATACCCATTGGCTAAAGACTGGATGTGAAGATGTGAAAAACTGTTTCATAAACAAATTGCCAACTGATCTTTCAAAGGTCCCTAATACTTCGAGCTCCCAAGTTCTTCCAGGGCTCTGAGAAATGAATCATCTTGTTCTTTGTCTGCCTGCCCCTCCCATTACTGCATTCTCTTTACCTTTTTCTAGACTGCTAAGACAGTTACCCTGGTCTATCCATTTTTCATATTTCAAAAGCTTGTTGAAATCTCATTTAGTTTTTGTGGTCTTCTGGGTTTATCACTTTTTAGAAAAAACTTCTGCTATCTTTTCAGTGTGTTATGAACCAGGCAGAAGTAACCACTTGTGTCTAATATAATTCATTAACTAGAAATACAATTTTTCTCTTCAGTCCTTATAATCTGGCTTCATTCCTATCATTCTAGTGAAATTACTCCTATAAAGGTCACAACCAACTATACTGTATTGCTGTATACATTGGGAATTGCCTTGGCCTCATACTCTTTGATATTTTGGCATTTAGTACAACTGGACACTCCTTGAAATTCTCTTTTTTAGAGGTTAGATGATACCACATTCTCCTGGTCTTTCTTTTACTTCCTCATGTGGTCCTCAGTCTTCCTTGTTTTCTCTTCCTCTTTTTGCCATCAGCTTTAAATGTTCAAGTACAAGGCACCAGATCTGCAGTCAACATGATGGAGGCTTGGTAGAGTCTATGGTACAGTTTCAGGGTGAGTCCAGGAGACCTGATGGTGTAAGTTCTAGTCTGAAAGCTGGCAGTCTTGAGACACAACAAAAGTTGATGCTTCAGTTTGAGTGTGAAGGCAGTAAAAGACTAATTTCCCAGCTCAAGTAGTCAAGCAGGAGGAATTTCCTCTTAATCATGGGAGAGTCAGCCTTTTTGTTCTATTTAGGCCTTCAACTAATTGGGTAAGGCCTACCCACATTAGGGAGGGCAACCTGGTTTACTCAGTCTACCTAATCAAATGTTAAACTCAGAATATTTGACCAAATATCTGAGTACCTCATTGCCTAATCAAATTGACATATAAAATTAACCATCACAGTTGGTTAACCAAAAATATCAGTCATCTTAGACAATCATAAAAGAGATACATATTGACCTGAAGCTTTTAATTTTACATCAAACACATAAATACACATCTGTTTGCCTATCTTTTATAGTAGACCCAAAGCTTTTTTTTTTTTTTGTATGAATCTGATGATTGAAGTTGTAGATGGTCTTTTTCACAAAACTGTACTCATAATTCATCTACATTTTCTAGTTTGTTTCAAGTGAGAAAAGGATCTTAAATCTAAAAGCAAAATTTTTCTAGACTTTTAAAGTTTTTTTCCTAATTCTTTATAATTATTTGATTTGATCTCATTTTAAAAAGCAATTTGATTTCTGAAATATTTAATTTAGTTTTCACAGCAGCAACATTTTTTCTTTTAACACTTGCCAACTTGAATAATATGTAGCTGTCAAGTTGTATGACATGGAGTTGTTATAGTATTACAATGACAAGGTTTGGGATCAAACACAGTTGAGTCCAGGGAAGCATACAACTCAGTTGGTGGGAGCACAGATGCAGAGGCAGAATGGGGAGTAGGGTGGCAGTGGTGGGGGTCAGTTCACTATGGGAGCCAACCATTGTGGTTCTCAGAGAGAGGGTAGAGAGTCAGTTAATCTCGAGAGCTCAGTGGAAGCCTGCTTAGTGAATTGCCCTCCATATCATCAGGCTAAAAAGACATTAACCATTGACATCTGTTTGTATCAGATTTATTTAGGAGTCCCCAAAGGACACGGGCCACCATGAAAACAAAATAAATAAGAGAAAGAGTATCTATTTCCAGAATTTTCTAGAAACATTCTTGGTTCCTTTGGTTTATTCATCAGTTCCTACTTTTGTGATTACCTTAAAATATGTAATTTAAGGGGCGCCTGGGTGGCGCAGTCGGTTGAGCGTCCGACTTCAGCCAGGTCACGATCTCGCGGTCCGTGAGTTCGAGCCCCGCGTCAGGCTCTGGGCTGATGGCTCGGAGCCTGGAGCCTGTTTCCGATTCTGTGTCTCCCTCTCTCTCTGCCCCTCCCCCGTTCATGCTCTGTCTCTCTCTGTCCCAAAAATAAATAAAAAACGTTGAAAAAAAAAAAAATATGTAATTTAAAATGTTTAATTCTCACTTCAGTCTATCTGAGATACAATTTTGGTATCTCAAGGGTAAAATCATATGCTGTTTTATTGAAATGTCCACTTTTATTGTAACAACCGTATTTGTTTTAGAAAAAGCAAAATTCTGCTCAACTTCTTTTTTTTTAGAGAGAGAGAGAGAACAGGAGAGAGAGAGAGAGGGAGAGAGAGACTTTTAAGCAGGCTCCATGCTCAGCACAAGCCCTACACAGAACTCAGTCCCACAACCCTTGGATCATGACCTGAGCTGAAATCAAGAGTTGGACACTCAACCAACTGAGCCACCCAGGTGCCCCAATTCTGCTCTATTTAATTTAGATGACAAAATAATCTGTGCTACACAATGAAGACAACCCAGAAATCAGTACTTCAATTCATAATGCCATGTAAAGGCAAGTCATTTTTTTACTTTTATGTAATGATAAAACACAATTTAACATTTTCGTATGACAAGTTGACATATAAAGAAATGCTATTACTTTTGCTAATTACCTCTATGACATGTTTGTAAATCTAAGTGACAAAAGCCTTGAAAAGTTAAGCTTTGGAAGATATAAAACAAGACTAATTATTAATAATTTTATTTCTGAACACCTAAAAGATAATAATGCTCTATTACTAAGTCATCAAGGACTGTGTTAAACACTCTCGTGACCAAATAGTAACATTTCTGTTGGATAACTTGTCACATTTTCTTCTGATATTATAGCCTATCAGAGGCAAAACAGTGTGTTGTTTATGAGACGGCTCCAGGGTCAGAATGCCCGGATTTGAATCTCAACTCCATCTCTTCCTATATTGATAAAGTGGGGTGATTATTTAAGTCTATAAGTGTTAATGTTGCCAAATGCTGGATCCTCAAAAATGCCACCAAAATAACCTGTTTACAAGCTAAATCTAAGTTTATTGCTTACCTCAGTAAGGGAGAACGCTGCTGTGACCATGAATTTGTAGCATCTTGGAGGGAAGAGAGAAAAGTTGTCATATTTATGAGGTTTTGGGTTTCATTTAAGGCAAGCCTTTCAGGGCAAAGGATGAGGCTTAATTAGGATAAAGGTCACAATACAACGCTATAGGATTGGTGGGCACAGCAAAATGAGGGGTATGAGGTGAGGGTATGGAAGAATCATAGAAAGCAAAGAATTGTTTGAAGCTATATATTGAAAAGCGAAACAGTATTATGTTCATTAAAAGTGAATTTTTCAGGAAGTTCCTGAAAGAAACATTGAAATCATTTTTAACTTTTATCTCTCTGGACAAAAATTTCCTGCAATAAGTTAAGACATTGTGATGAAGACAGTGGCAGAGTAAAATCATGGTAATGTGGATGGTAAAATATGTTTGTTGGGGGGCGGGGGTTAGATGGTTTTGATTCTTAGTTTCTCATTTGTAAAATGGAAATAATAATAGTAATTTATGGATGATTGTGCTAAGTACTCACAAGCCTTCTAGAAGGAGACTATGTACAGTGGAAGGAACGAGGGCCGAGAGTCAGGCAAATCTAGATTCAAATCTAAGTTCCAGCTTTTTGGTAGGTATGATTCTGTGTTGTGACCTTTAAAAAATGTTTAATGTTTATTTAATTCCAAGAGAGAGAGAGAGAGAGACAGAGTGCAAGGAAGATAGGGGCAGAGAGAGAGGGAGACACAAATCCGAAGCAGGCTCTAGGCTCTAAGCTGTCAGCACAGAGCGCGACGTAGGGCTCAAACTCCCAAACCACAAGACCATGACCTGAGCCAAAGTTGGACACTTAACTGACTGAGCCACCCAGGCGCCCCTGTTTTGTGACTTTTAGAGTGATAACTCTCACAGTGGCATTGTGGGAATTAAATAAATAAATAATGCATGAGAGTCCCAAACATCTAATTTGCCGGTTGACTCAGTGAAAAGTAACAGAAATGATTTAAATTTTCAAGTGCCAAATGGAGGAACACTTCACATGCAACCTCAGGCTTCAGCCATATCTTCTCCAAGCTAATTCCACTTCCCTGCAGTACTATCTCCTTTGGCTTTTCAGCAACCAATAAAAGCATTTAGTAATCACAGCTCTGGTTCTTACAGTAGCAAAGAAATGACACGGCTCGTACAAACCACCTCCCCACCTGGGCCTCCCACGGGTCAGAGCACAGTCCCAGCACATCCAACAAGATCCACAGCACTACTTCTACTAAATCTGCAGAAACAACCGCAGTGAGAAGTGACTTGCTGAGAATGCCTGGATTCTCTCCTCTTCTGCTAGGGTTTACCGGTGCCTCACAGTAAACTTGTACAGCCTGCTCACAGATCCTTGCCAGCTCCTAAAACCTCTGGTCTTCTGAATGATGACAGTTGGAAAGATGGCTCTTACTGACCAGCAGAGACAAGAATGCAGAGGTCCACGGCTTCATGGATACCACTTCACCAAATGAAAAGACAACTTTTATATGCGGACTGTTCACATAAGACTTGGAATTTATAAAATCCCAGCCTTCTCTGTCTTAACACAAACTGACAAAGGTGATCAAACAACAGTTTTTAATGACATTTAACATCAGATGTTTTAGGTCATCATACAGTCAACTGTCTGTGGAATCACTTTTAGTCTTGTGTGATAGAAACTAAATTGATTTTTTAACATTTGACACAGGCCAATATTTGGAAAAAAACTAATGGATGCCAAAGAAAAACGGTTTATTTATAAATAAGAGAATACTTTTGTGCACAAACAAATGGTGAATTCGAGCCATCCAAACTTCACTTTCAACCTAATTTGCTATATAAATGGTATCAATAAATGTTTGTGTTAATGAGAAAAAAATAATGTATGAGAAAATAATACATAGAAGATACCTGTTTCGGACAAGAAAGCATTCAAACGGGGAAATCGAAGAGGGTTGATTGCCAAGGATAAGGAACCAACAGAGGATGTTACGGTGACAGCAGGCGGTCCCGAAGGAGAGCTGTACTGGAGCATGGTAACAGCTGTAACCCTGGGAGAGCAGCCACCTGACAAGAGCTGAGGCCATCTGTAAAGGAATGCAGACACTGCCAAGCCAGGCAGAGAGCAGCAGGAATAAATACCTTGACCTCTTCCTCCTCTCACTCTCCAGTCTCCTGCATTGCATTTGTCAAACCCAACCAAAATCCAGAGGGCAGATCAGCCTGGACAATGCAGTCCTTCCAGGTCAGTTTCTTAGGGCTGGAGCAGGATGGAAAAGAGCAAAGACTCTATCAGGAAAGGCACACACAGAGTAACTGGCATCAGCAAGGACTTTACAAAGTCTGAAGTTCCTTGCTGTGACCCTTTTAGGATGATGATACTGTTGAAACAGAGGTATTTATTAGTATAGTGCTAAAGAAACCTCTATATGTCTATTTTGAGAAAGAAAATTTAAGCACTAACCATGTACAATCCTTGGTGTAATAATATTTAATTAATGTAAGAATGTATACTTAATGGACCTGTTCACTCTGTAATGGGACCAATGTTATATCTGCTTGTCAGCAGATCTGAATGTTAAGAGTATATACAATGTCCATTCAGGTCAGAAATACAATATCCATTCAGTCCAAGAACCTCCCCTTGACAGAACCTTTATGTTTACATTTTTATTAAACTTTGGGCAAAAAAGAATTGGTTGAACAGAAATGAACTCACATTATGGAATAAACATACAAAAATATGCAAGTCGTATGAGTGGGTCTGATGGCACTGAGGCTAACTAGCATTATCATAGGGCACGCTGAAGAGCCTGGTCAGAGGCCTCTAGAATGCCATTAGAGAACTTCTTTGTGTCCTCAGTATTATCTTTCCTTTCACTTAATTTGAATCTTGACCTGGTTCATATGAGGTGACCATTTACTTGTCCCAATGCTTATGGCTGATTGCGGACCCCTTTCAGACACACAAATTCATTATCCTCACTTCTCTTGCCATATAAACTCCTTTTGAATATTCTTCAATGTCCACAAATATACTCCGAAAATGCTTGTTTCTGTGGAATAAAAAGGTATTAGACTACTTCTGACTCCCACAATGGTTTTAAGCAAGGAAAAGAATATCTCCTAGAATGAGTCTATTCAGCTTATTCGAAGTCACTTCCTTTTGTGTTTGGTTATTTCTCATTTCAAAAATGTCCACATTGTGGGATCTGAACTTAACCTAACTTCTTGTGTGGGACTTCAGCAATTGAATTCTTTGTATCAGCTCTTCTCAACCTTGTTATTGTCTTATATAGAAAATGTTGAAAGGAAAATATTCTTCTTTAAGTAGGTCATGGAAAGATCCTTAAGGATATTCATCCCTTTGGAAAAATCAATTATCTGTGTTCTGGGCATTTTACATCCCAGTGCTTCTCTGTGACACCATTCCTATTACTTTATAATCACAACTCATTTTTTAATCAAATAAGTTTTTGAGAAATGACAGTGTTTACTTTCCAGGAGAATTTTTTAAAGGAGATAAGAGTAGTTTTGGTGTATAAGCTCAGGTATGCTTATTTATTTGTAAAAAATATAGTCCTATTTCTGTATAGTTTACATGACTTTTTACATACTGTATATTCTTATGTACAAATCTATTCATCTTCTCTAAAAAATTGCAAGTTCCTTCAAGGATGGGGCTATAACTTACTCATCTCTTTTATTCCATCAGTGTATTCCTTTGCTTAATGACTTTAGTTCATTTGTGAAATGCTGCCACCAAGTGAAGAGCCATTAAACGAAGATCTCCATTAAATTTATTTTTTTTTATTTTCAAAGAATGAAGTTTTAATACCTCATAGGCAATTTAATGCATAAAAAAATGATTTATGATTCACACAACATTTACCAGCATATAAATAAATGCTGCTAAAGTGCTTAAAACTATTTACTTATGATATTTATTTATTTATTTATTTATTTCTATTTATTCACTTATTTATTTTAAAACCTCACAGCACCCCCAGGGCCACTTTATGATGAGGAAAGGAAAGCTCAGATGATAAGAAAAGGAAAGCTCAGAGAAGTGAAAAAACTTATTTAATACAAATCCATTAAATTTGGTGGGGAAATTTATGATGCTTTATCAATACCAAAGCCCTAGATACATAAAGTCTTAGAAAAATACGTGCATTAAATGATGAAAGTAACTTCTTGTAATTAATAGTTTACAGTAAGTATAGTTCATACTTAAAATGCAATAAAAGACTTATAGCAGATGGTGGGCTATAGAAAAGGGGGGTGAGAAACATTCTTTGGAGGGTTTATTCTTCATCATTCTCTTTGCCAATTTTTCAACCATTTTCAGACTCATAGTTGTCTGGCACTCAAATGTACACTTCAACTTACAGCACAGAAACACACCTTTAGGGCAAAATAAAGACTAAACCATAAGAACACTTCAGAACACTTCAGAACAACCCATGTGAATAACTAGCTGAAGATGCTTTGTTTCATCTCTTTCCCTTGTCTTATGTACACAGAGGAAAACATTTTGGGTACATCCTTCACAGTATGCAATTTAAATGTGTTCCACATGCTGTTCTTGCACTAAAATCTTGTTTTGAGTGAATTGGTAAGCATATCTTTGCCTGAAATCATAATGTTGAAATATCACCATGGTCTTTTTTTTTAATGTTTATTTATTTTTGAGTGAGAGCACAAGTGGGGGAGGGGCAGAGAGAGAGGGAGACAGAGGATCCAAAATGGACTCTGGGCTGACAGCAGAGAGCCCAATGCACGGCTTGAACTCACAAACTGTGAGATCGTGACCTGAGCCGAAGTCAGACACTCAACCCACTGAGCCATCCAGGTGTCCCCAAGCACCGCCATGTTTATTCAGTGTGTTTTAATGTGAAAATCTTGCTATTCTGGGGGGAAAAAGCAATTGTCTGAAAGGTAGTATAACTTTTCAAGACATGTTACATCAAAAAGTCACTAACTAAGTACTCATAAAGGTAGGTGGTAGCATATTACAAAGCATGTACTTGAATCAGTGAACAGATGAGTCAATGACAAAACACTGTACCTATAACAGCCTTCTTAGAAGATCATGTAAAGCAATGGTCAAATTGGTCAGTTGCTTCTGATAGAGAAGTTATTTTGACTGCAATAGTTAAAATATCTTGTGAAATGTTTAATTTGCTATAGAGGTTATGTATCCCCCCAGGTATTTGAGGTGTTTTGACTTCTTAGAATATGATGGAGCCCTCATTCTGGTTTTCAACAATTTTGCAGCAGAAACTAGAGCAACATGAACATGAGTGCCTATGTATTCTGGAGGATGAGGAGGCTCCTGAACCTACAGGTGTGACAGAGTGAAGAAATAGCTTTGAAAGGCAAAAGACCCAGGTAATCTAGCACTACAACACTCTAGCCTCTTGAAAGCATGTGAGAAAGACACCAGTGTCCCTACTCCCACTTATTTTATGTCATTGTTCCACAAGTCCCCATTTTTTGTACTCATCTCTCTTTACCCATCCTTCTTTTATGCTCACTGTAGCTGTTTTCTTTCTAGTAGCATTCAAAGTCACTGTCTTTGTTTATCCTCATTCAATTTCTGACATAACAAATATTTTATCCTTAAGTTACATATGTATCTTTTATCTTTAATATATATATATATATATATATCTCCCCCTTCCTCTTTTTCCTTCAGGGCCCTTATCACATCCCCTTCAAAGACTATATATCAGGACCACAAGCTTGAGAAAAAATCTGAGATTGTGATGTGCCTATGTTTGTTTTTGTGTGTATATTTTTATCTCTAATATAGCATTTTATATTATGAAGCTTTTATATGATTACATAGCTTTTATATGATTACAAATAATTTTTTATTTCCATAATTTTTTTTTGCAAATCCCAAATAAGGGTATATTAGCATCAAGAAGCACAATTCTGGATATTTTTTAATGTGCTGGTCAGCTACCATGCAAGTGGATAAAAAATTAGTTATTGGCTACTTCTTATTCTTTCTCTTCACTTCTGTCATCTCCCTTATCTTCCAAAATGGTTAAGATTACAAAAGAAATTAGAACAGGAATAAATCCAAAGATTTCAGATTTCCCTGAAGAAAGGTGTTATACAGTTAAGAAGGTTTAGTCCTAATCCAGGTCGTCATCCAAGCAGAAATAAAGTTATTTATTTTAAGAGTATTAGTAGATCCAGTTACCAACTCTGAAGTTGGGAAGGGAAGGGAAGGGAAGAGAAGGGAATGGAAGAGAAGAGAAGAGAAGGGAAGGGAAGGGAAGGGAAGAGAAGAGAAGAGAAGAGAAGAGAAGAGAAGAGAAGAGAAGGAAGAGAGGAAGGAAGGAAGGTTGAGTAAAGACTTTTGCGTTTGTGAAATCTATTATGTTTTGTTAATATTTACAAAGACTGTTAGATTTAGTAACTAAGACAAAGATATAAACATTTTTAAGGTAAATTTTTAATTCCTATAGAAAAACTCACATGAAGCTAATGGAAAACTTCCACCAACACAAATTCCCTCTGATGTGGATTGTCTTCATCAGCTATCAATGACAACAAGGTTCAAGTGAACCTTCTGTGCTTTTTTCAGAGAATTCTTTTCTAGACACAGGAAACCTAGCAAAGGGTGAAATATTTATGTCTTCTCACACGTCTTATGAAACACTGCTGTTTCTACTCTAAATTATCTTCCTGGGAATAAATATCAGTTCCTACTAGCCTTAAACTAATGCTTAAACTCATCTTTCAAATTTGGCTTGTCTATATGATATAAGGGAACAAAACCACTTATTTTTATTATTTTTTAATTTTAAAAATGTTTATTTATTTTTGAGAGAAAGAGAGCTAGAAAGCATGAGAGTAAGGGATCCGAAGTGGGCTCGGCTCCACGCTGACAGCAGAGAGCCCAATGCAGAGCTCGAACTCAAGAACAATGAGATTATGACCTGAGCCAAAGTCGGATGCTTAACCGAATGAGCCACCCTTGTGACCCCACATATTTATTTATTGACTGCCACTGTAATCATTTTTAAGGTTATAATTCAGTGATGTTAATTACATTCACAATGTTGTGCAACCATCACCCCTATCTTTCATCATCCCAAATAGAGATTTTGTAATTCCTATTCTCCTGTTCTCCCAACTCTTGGTAAACTCTAACCTACTTTTCTATCTATGAATTTGCCTATTCTAGATATTTCATATAAGTGGTGTAATACAATATTTGTCCTTTTTCATCTGCCTCTGTCACTAAGCATAATATTTTTAAGGTTTATCCATGCTGTAGCATGTATCAGAACTTCATTCCTTTCTTTGGCTTAATAATATTCCATCCTATGTATGTACTGTATTTTGTTTATCCATTCATTTGTTGATAGACACTGGGTAGTTTCCACCTCTCTGTTATTGCGAATAATGTTCCAGTGTTCCAAAGAACATTGGCATACAAGTATCTATTTAAGCCCCTGATTTCAATGATTTGAGTGTAATTCCTGAGTCTTATGATAATTCTATATCTAGCTTTTTGAGAAACCATCAAACTCTTTTACACAGAAGCTTCACCATTTTACAATCTCACCAGCAATTGATGAAGGTTTCAGTTTCCCTAACATTTGTTATTTTTCCATTTTCTTGAAGTTATAGCCATCCTAGTAGGTATGAAGTGGTATCTCATTATGGTTTTGATTTGCATTTCCCTAATGATTAGTAATGTTGAACATCTGTTCATGTGTTTATTGCCCATTTGTATATTTTCTTTGGAGAAATGTCTGTTCAAGTCTTTGCCCATTTTTTTAATTGGTTGTTTGTCTATTCTCTTGTCGAGTTTTGGGAGTTCTTGATATATTCTGGATATTAAATCCTTACCAGATAAATGGTTTGAAAATATTTTCCCCCATTCTGTAGGTTATCTTTTCACTTTTTTGATAATGTCGTTTGATGCACAATTTTTTAAATTTCTATGAAGTCAAATTTATCTATTCTTTTTCTCTTACTGTTCATGCTTTTGGTGTCAGATCTAAAAATCCATTGCCAAAATATAAGGTCATGAAGATTTATCACTGTGTTTTCTTCTAAGAAACTCTTAGATATAAGAAAGCTCTTATATTTATGTTGTTGATCCATGTTGAATTAATTGTTGCATGTGTTGTGAGATACTTGTTTATTTTTGAAGATTATATCTTGACATAGGTCACATGACATGTGGATTATTACAGGAACTTGACAAAGACACACAAATTCATCTCTGTTCAATGACATATCAATGAATGCTCTAAACTGTGAAGAGTAATAAAGGAAACAGAGAAGAAAGTTAGCAATAATTCTGGCTTTTTAGTGCAGAAGGCTAGATTCAGATATAAAAGAAGAAAAAAAAATCCGAAGTTTCAATTAGATAAAGCTTACATTCCCTGTCATCTACAACACACCATTTCTCCATACCCAATAAAATGCTTCTAGCTCAATAGAGGAAGGAAATTAGAGAGGAGATTTTAAATCAGGGAGAGTCTTAGGAAAGGAAATCTGTGCACACCGCCAAGCTAATTCTTAGCAAAAGAGATAGAATTCTATATTTTGGAGATCTGAAATCAGAGAGATGAGTATTATGCTTCCTCCCTGGCTACTCATGGTCTCTGTAAAACCCACTGAAAGTTTCATGCATTCTTATAATGAAAAATAGTAAAGTAGATGGCTATAATAGCGTACCATATATATAGACACATGGACCAGAGAGGAACCTTAGAAATATTTGCTGAGCCTACCTCCCACAGGGCCTGAGTTACTGCCAAACTTCTTACATGAAACCTTGCAAATCACCCTAAAATTACAGAGTTTCTATTACAATGAATGAATTTTAAATCAAGCCCAAAACATATCCAATTATGTCTAGTAAAATTGTATACACCCAACAGAGAGCTATTACATTTTGCAGGAATAGAGAAGACAAAGGAGAAGTTTATATTCACTTTGCCTTACCTTGTGGCCAGAAGTTTCTTACCCAAATTTCACCATTCCCTAATTTGGAGGCTTAGCCCAATTTGAATTATTCTACAGAAGCCCGCAATCAAACACAGTTGAATACATTCACAGGGGGTTATATCATGATATTTTAAAAGAACACTGATATGTTCATATCATGCTTTTACAAAGCCATAAAATAAAATGGTCATTTGAGACATTGTTGTTTACAGATAAATTCTCTGATCTGTTTCTGCATCTCTAGTGCAATTTAACACAGAGACACGGGCAAGAGTCAAAGACTAGAGGCTAACAAAAATTTGGCAGCAGTCAGAAGTCTCTCTCCTCACATCACAACTTTATGTGTCCAGATGAAAGGACAGGACCTGATCTCTGCTCTGACTTCAAAAGGATCCAGATATTAAATCTCTAACAGTCTCGGGCCTTTTGGCAGAGGCTCATGAAGACAGGAGAAACAGATGTGAATCCCAGGGGAGGAAAAGGTGATTTTTCTCCACAGAAACACAAATCATTCTGATAGTTCCTAACAAGTCCAGTATGAGGGGGAATATGTTGAGATAATGTAGAAAATGCTGCAACATACTGAGGAGGGGAATAGAATATGGAGTTTGGCATTCCCTTTGGAAAGAATTTGAGGGAAAAGTCAGAAGTCAGATCTGTCTCTGCTTGTAGAAGGTAGTTATAATTTCAAATTCAAAGATTCAATTTACTGGTCTTAAATCATTAATGTTTGTCTTTTTAAAAAGTATTGGTACGGAACATTATATAACTTTATGATTAGCACTATTTCTCAGCAGTCAAAAGACAGGCAAAAAAAAGCAAGAACTATCCCCACTGGTGGGCTCTAACTTGCTAACCTCTCAGGTGCTTCCTTATTAAATAGCCAGTGACCAAGAAAGTAGTTGCATTCAACTCTCTAAGTGTGCTCAGAGCATATACTGTGAGCTGGGCCCTGGTCTGTCTCTTTGAAAGGAGAAGGACTCATATACTCATAAAACACAACCCCCCATAAGAAACTCCCGCCACAGAAGAGATAACACAAATATCTTATGGTAATGTAACAAATATGATAGCAAGTGACTGTGATGAGTCAGATACTAAATAATAGTTCTTTGTAAGCAAGAAAAAGACAGAAATACTCTGCTTAGGAAGAGGCTGGGAAGTCTTCACAGAACCAGTTGGAACTGATCTTGAAGGATAAATAAGACAATCAGGGATGAAGGTGGTAGGAAGAGAAAGCAAGCACATTTCAGGCACATAATCTCTATAAACAAATGGATAGTCTGAGAAAGCCAAGGATGTATTTGGGAGACCACTATCCTGATAAATGTAACTGGAGTTAGAATAAAAACTTAAAATAAAACTGCTGAAATATGAAGTTCACAGTATAAATTGTATTTTATTATAATTTCCTCTCAAATTCCTGGAACTCTCAGAGTTTTATTATTATGAATAAATCCAGTATTCATAATTTCAGATTATAATATGCACTTCTCAAACTGCTCTAAGAATCTCCACACTTTCAACAAATAGCATTGGTAATTTTTGAGGCAATTTAGTTAGTCCATGTCTTTCAAGAGGCCAATACCAAGACAGGATTGAACATGCTGGAAATTTATTAGGGCTAATGCTTGTGGGAGAAAATGGGGAGAGAGCTGGGGAAGGGCAGGAGAGCCATTAGACTGTGGTGCAAATCTGATCCCCAGAGAGGAATAGAAACAAGGAAGTAAGGTTGGTGGAAATTCACTTTTAAGGGGAGTTCCACAAGGCTGTTGGGGCATCCTGAACCAAAGTCACCCATGGACACATTTCAGGAATGGACCTGCTATCGTATTCCTGCCACACTCACTGAGTGAGAGCAGCACCTGAGAAGCATGAACTTTGTGCAAACATGGCAATGGATTTCATAGCAAGGTTGCTGGGGCTTTAGGTCAATGATGCTCTCTGCCATGGGAGATAAGAGACAGGAATTCTCATGTTCATCACACCAGTAAGTTTGCTTTCCTGGGAACACCTTCCAAGCATAGAATTAGCATAGCAATATACCATATTGGTGCATCATTTAGCATTACAAGAGTGTCTGTTGAAATGAGAAGGAAATTAGTTCATATATTTACTTGTTAGAGAAATGAGTGATTTCTACCTCAAAAAGATAAAGTGACTTATTAACTCAGAGAATCTTTGCGCCTACTGGGCTCCTTTGACAGCCATTTGATGGTTTTCAGTTCAAAGAAAGCTGCCACTTTCTCCTCAGTAAATAGGAAAGAGGTAGATAAAGATTTGCTACTGTATTAATATAGAGGACTAGTAGCTCTGTCCCTCCTTTTTTCCCCCTGAAGTGAGTTTTCTTCTTCATGGCAAATGACTGCTCTTCCTGAAGCTGTTTGTCACTCGGGTGGGAACAGAAGTGTGGAGTAACCATGTCTGCAATATTCTCAATATCTCTTTATTGTAGTCTAATTCTTCACATCTGTTTCCTACAGAAAAATCTCTCCACAACATAGTATTACCTACTTCACGAGTTAGGATAAGTAAGGAGTAAACAAGAATTGACATCTTATGGCATTACAGGTTGCCACAATGATATCCTTGCTGTCTTGATATCAAAATTTCACCTCTTCATGGTATAAGTTGATATCATCATTGCCAGTGAACACTTACTGAATGTTTATTTAAGTTTACCAAAGGCAGTACAAACATGACTCAGACTATTGATCTCAAGGGGCTTACTATTTGGGGGCAAAAGCACATATATAAAAGCAATCCAGTTGGTATAGACTATTGGTTCTGGATTTGATTTTATCTGACTTATAAGCTGTAAAGTTAGCCTATAACAGTTGTCTGGGTGCTTAGCAGAAGACCCAAGATCTTGGGTCAGATGCAAAGGACTTCATTATTCATAGCACAGCAAGCATCAGTGGAGCTTGGGGAATCCACTGCTTTTCTAGCAAGAAGTGAGCTGGCCTGCTCTATGCCCAAATATTACCTCATCTCACGAGTTACCAGCTGCATAAACAAATATGAGAAAAGGCCTGGGTAATAGAGCCACATAGGGATGTGCCTGGGTGTTGGCACATCCAGCAAGACCTAGAAACTCAAGAAACTCAAATAAGACTATCTCCCCAAATAGGCAGAGAGTAAAATGATTGATGCAAGTGACAACGCACTGAAGTTTGGCGATCAGAAGTAACAGGACACTCATGACCTAAGGTGGAGAAGTGGTACTGACATTGGCTATAAAAAAAAAGGAGGGGGAATGATTATTGACTGTAATCACATGTTTATTACCAGCTTAGCTCTATAGGCAGCAGTGCATTGCTTACAAGGAAAAACAAAGCAGGAAGAGGAGGAGGAAGAGGAATCGGTCTCTGGGAGTTTTAATACTTTAAAACAATGATGAGATTGGATTAGCTACATTGAGACATGCAATGTAAAACTATCATTCTGAACAATCACCCTCAGTGATTTGAAGGAAGGGATGCAGGAATCTGATTATAATCAAATCAGTTGAAATGTTATCTACATCCAGACATTTCTACATATTTTCTATTAAATAGCTTCCCTAAGCAACAATAGGAAGAAAAATGCCAGTGCTTTAAGTTTCAATTAGTTGCATAGGAGTTGATGGGAGTTTGGGGATTTAAAATCCTTTATGCTCCCATTAGATAAAAATCTGTGACATCTAAGTCATTATTATTCATCAGCATGAGGCCAAGTAAATTAATGGCAGGCCAATTCCTGCTCCACACCCATGTCTGCTTGGACCAGTTCCCTCAGTGAGTTCCAGAGCCACACAAGAGGTTGTAGCCAATAGTGACCTTTTGTACCAGAAGCTCAACTGATTCTAGCAGGAAATGGGGTTTCCTCCACTTGGTTCCAGAGGACACTGTACATGACCTTGAAGTATTTGTGATCCTTTTGTGAGGCCAACAGCAATGGAGCAGCAAATTTCCCAGAACAAATGCAGCTGACACCAGGCAGACACGAGACTGGCAGACAATTAAGAAGCAGACCGGGACTCTCTGCTTTGGGGAGATGGAGCCGTGATTACAGCCACTGCCTCTCTAAACTGCATCAATTTCTGGAGAACAGTACATTCAAAAGTGGAAATCATTGGCTAGCACTAAAATATTGTTTAATGTGGAAAAGTAGCCCAAATAATCATATGAAAATCAATGCTTTTTTCTTCAAACATAATGTTGATCAACTTTCTTTTTTTTTTTTCAACTTTCTTATTCATGGCATACATGCTGAGTCTTTGATTATGAAAAAAATTCTTCCTTTCTATGTCTCTGTCTCTATCTCTGTGTGTTTGTGTGTGTGTGTGTCTGTCTGTCTGTCTGTCTGTCTCAGGAATTCCAGAATCCATCTGCACATTTTGTATGAAAATCCCATTTTAGGAGGAAAAAGAATAAGTTTTCATCTCCATAAGAAGAACAGAACTTTGGGAGATGTCTGTATCACTTAATTTGAAGAGCTCTTGCCCACTCCCTGAGATTGCTTCTTCCCTCTTTATATTTTTCTCTAATTATCCATTTTTTAGTTTACAGCTTGCCTTAGCTTATGTAAACACCCAATCTTTCCTTGTAAGATTTTCATGTGTATAGGACAAAATTTGATGATCATCTCAGTCATAGTTGCATTTTAAGAGAGGAAATTTGTATTTTAAAAAAAAGAAACTGTGGGGCGCCTGGGTGGCTCGGTCGGTTAAGCGTCTGACTTCGGCTCAGGTCATGATCTCACGGTCCGTGAGTTCGAGCCCCGTGTCAGGCTCTGTGCTGACAGCTCAGAGCCTGGAGCCTGTTTCAGATTCTGTGTCTCCCTCTCTCTCTGCCCCTCCCCTGTTCATGCTCTGCCTCTCTCTGTCTCAAAAATAAATAAACGTTAAAAAAAAATTTTTTTTAATTAAAAAAAAAAACTGGTCTATTACTAACAGTGGACTATTAAGGGATATCTTTTAGCAGGAGAACAAATCTCCAACTTTTAGAGCTGTAAGGCATTCAACAAAACATCTAGTCTGTTTTCTGCATAAATCTATTTCTAGTCCACTTCACCAAACAGATTTCTATGCCCAAACTCAGGCTGCATTATTGACTTTAGGCCTATTTATGGACAATGCTAAATATCCACTGCAGAACTTTCCAGTTCCAGCAGTCAACCAGATGTTTTGCCTGATACCAACCATCCAGAGATGCTTGAGATCACATAGACATTTGATTGAATTCTTCATTTGTCATGTGGGTACTTGGCACTAAATACACACAGTCTTTAGAAATCACAGAAGGAAATCATTCTCCAGGCATTTCATGTAATCTTCCCCACAATGTTGTCTTCTGTTCTAAAAGAAAGTTCCACTGTCCATTGAAAGTGGCAGCATCATGGAAATCTGTTATAATAGAAAACTTAGATATTTAGGAGGCTCTTTTGATCTTTGGGGAAGCCAATGCCAGGAAAAAAGAGCTGAAATTGCTTTCTGTGTCATTTGGGTTAGGCTAGCTATGGTAACCCCAAATGCTCTAAATCTCGGTGGCGTAAGAAACAAGGGTTTATCTTTCACTTATATTACATGTCCAACGTGGGCCTGGGGTGGTGGTAGGTGGGAGCAGTAGGGAGAGGTTAGTAGGTCTCTGCTCAGTAGTCACTCAGGGACCCAAGTTGAAGGAGTCTTCCTGTCAGCATGTGTTTCTACCTTTGCTTCACAAGGAAGAGCCAAACTGGTGGGTCTCTTACTGGCATTTTGTAAAATCTGAATCAGAAAGGATCCTCACCATTGGCCAAAACTCTTCACAGGGACACACCTAACTATAAGCAGTCAGGAAAGAACAGTCCCCCTGTGTGTGCCCCTGAAGGAGAATAGAACAAGGTATCAGTGAACATTAGTAGTATCTCTCATAGCCATTCAAGTCTCATAGGAGAAATTCACCAAAACTGAATTTCTTTGAAGCTAGGTTTCTTCCTAAGGTAAAATCAAACATTCTTTGGTTCTTTCAGACAAAATTCCAGGAAATAATTTATTAATACATTATTACATAGATAAGACCACTGAAAGCATGTTTTATTTACAATTTTAAAGTTTATGCTCTCAGGAAAAAAAATTAAGTTTATTCTCTCAGGGATCTTTACCTTACTCCCCACACATCAAAACCAAAAAGAAACAGGTGAAAGGGAACGAAGGCATGTTAAAACTTTAGTTCCTCATTGAAGCATGCAGAGGCTCTAATTGTAAACTCAAACAATAAATAACAATGCCTCCTGGCAAAACGTTACTCTTTAGTGAGAACACGGTCTGTGCTTCAAAATCTTCTCATCAGGGATAACAGCTATTCAATGTGGTATATAATCAACTTCCCTATGCATAGGCAAGCATGCATTTGTTTCTATAAAATAGGGATTATCCTTTATACTTTTATGCCCCACTTTTTAAATATCCAGTGTTATTGTAATCATTTTACATTATTTGAAACAATTTCAATGTCTACATAAGATCAAATCAAGAGGACATATAATTTATTTCCACCATTTCCTTTTGGGCATTTAGGTTGCTTGCCATGTAAATTTATATTTATTTATATGTCATTTGATGAATGTTTGCCTCCCCAAATCGTAAACTCTTGCGTTTATTTTTGGTCACCATTGTATTCTCATGTGTAGAAGTACCTGAAATGTAGTGGGTAGGCTCCTGCATCTGTCAAATGAATGAGTGAACCTGTTCTTCAGTGCTTGACTCAACTCAGCCTCATCCACAAAACATTTCTTCTTTTTAAGTTTATTTATTTATTTTGAGAGAGAGGGAGAGAGTTGGGGGGAAAGAGAGAGAATCTCAAGCAGGCTCCATGCTGTCAGCACAGAGCCCGAAGTGGGACTCGATCTCACGAACGATGAGATCATGACCTGAGCCAAAACCAAGAGTTGGATGCTCAGCCAACTAAGCCACCCAGGCGCCCCCCCCACAAAACATTTCTGTACATTTCTCAGCTATACATGGACTCGTGCTTTTCTAAACTTCCCTGTAATTCTTTTTATTTTAAATAATAACTCTCTTGCAGGAAAAAGAGGAAAGATACTATTTATCAAGCCCTTTTACATTTCAGGCACTGTGCTAGACATATTTGAGAGGAAAGTCCATGTCAAAAGGGTTGTTCCTCGGTCTAAAGAACATGCGAAAAGAAACCATACCACAAAGTTTTCAATCAAGGACCCTTTCAGGACTGTTCAGTGACCTCACCAAGCAGGCTGTCTCTTGAAAAAACTCACGAGTCCTCTGCTACATGAGATCTCTGTCCCCTGTGCCCAGGGGCTATTTGAGAGGACAGAGGGGAGCACACTGCAGCTCAGGTGATCTATTGTGGTGGCTAAACCCTGAGCAGGGAATGTGAGCGGGTGCACTCAAGTGAAATCTAAACAGCTGTGGATCATCAAAGAGGGGCTTGTGAAACTTTGTGACATCTTCTGCAAAGACGGGAAAATGCAAAGGAGAAAGCCCTGAATGGTAAGTCATTAGCCTATTCTGGAGAAAAGAAGGATAACGTAGTATTCTGAGTCTCTCTTGCCTTGTTAACATATTGTGCTTATTCTTAGAAGTACATGCCCCAAATAAAAACATTATTCTCATTCCCTCAAATTACAAGCCAGAAATACATGTGTGAATTATCACTCCCTTAAATGCACAGAAGTCTCTATTTTCTTCCCCTTTAAATGACACTTATAAAACTAATGAATGTCTCAGATTTTTTACCTCACATATGGGAGACACAAAAACTGCAATGCTTCAACACCAAGTTACTTAAAAATAATGCACATTTCTTTGCACCATAAATGCTGAGTAGCTCTATTTTTTGTGTCTTAATACACATGTCTAAGCAACTGAGGAAGTATCTAATTAATCTTTACTAATGATTTCAAAAAATGCTACTTCTTAAGGATAAGTCAGTATATATGAGGGACTTTAGGGGGAAAGGGAGGAAAGGATGGTAGCTGAAGGTTTCAACATTCAAACAGATTTTATTTTAGAAACAATGTAACTTTCAAAAGTTAAGCATTTATATGTTAGGTTTTTATATGGATGAAATGATTCTAAGGGTATAAACTAGACACAGCAGACACCCAACAGAATGGGAGTGAGGTATATATAACAAAGCTTAATACACAATTGTTCTCTGTATACTTTCCAGTGTGAATGCTCTCACGCTATCACTACTGTACTATTCTAACCTAATCCCACACAAGGCACAGAGGCCATGGTCAATCATGAGAGAAAGGCAAGCATAAGAGCTATTCCCCCTCAACATCTCCCATGGGCCTCAATCTCTGCCTACCATTTCCTCCTCTTGCATATGGATCTTCTCCATCCTTGTAGATGCATTATAAAGGCTACTTCTACAAATAGTGGAAGAACACAATCAAGCTGACTGCTCTATCCTATGTGATCTGTAAAGACCTTTTTAAATATAGGATTTTACAAGTGTATGAGTATCACAAAAAATATGTATTGCCTATTGAAATTAACACTTGGGAGATACATACTGACATCAGGAGGGTAAATGGGGCAATGATCACTTTATGCAGGTGATCCAAGACTCAAGGCTCTGTGGAATCAGGAGAAATTTATTACCTTTTTTCCCTTTGATGTCTAAAAGTAGGTCAGATCCTCTCTGAGTGATGAGCCCTTGCCAAATAACCTGATGTCTCCAATAGAGATGAGAGGGTGACTCTTACGTAGCTTTCAAATAAAAATTTTAACTACCTTTTTTGGGAGTCTGAAAACTAGAGTTTTTGGAAGACACAATTTTCCCAAGTGTCTGGGGACTGAAACAGATGAAATTATTTCCCAATCAACTTCTCCTATCCCTATCAAGAATTCCTACTTTCTCCTGACTAATAGGTTAGCTATACAAACAGCTGTTAACTTTAATATCCACATGAGTCACTCACTGTACTGAGGTCAGCAAAGAAGTGAGAGAAGACAGGAGGAAATGTTTCTTGGGCATAGCAGAAAACTAGCATTTGGAGAGCTGAAGGGCTTACCACATAGCACACAGCAGCTTTAAGTTGAAAATCAAATATCTAGAACACTTTCACTCTGCATTTTTGGGTCTTCCCATCATTAACAGGTCTGCAGTTCCCTCCCTCTGGCCTGTTTTTGGCTTGTGTGATCTCAGGAGAGTCAGCATGTCTTCAGGGAGAATGGGATCTATTAGACTAGCCAGGTAGTATCCACGTGCTGACATGGCATTTCCCAGCGAGCACTCTGAGAACCGGTTTCTCAAGATGCTCAGGTGAAAAGCTACCCAAACCTTCTGGAAAACTGCAGCTTTATCCCTTCTTAAGATTCACAATGGATATTTACATTTTCTGAACCAGTTTGACCTTGGACCTATTTATTAAATGGTATTTATTAATATACAAAGCATCTTGTATTCTGTAGAACATCTTCTGAAAAGAGTTGAATTTGTGCATTTGAAAGCTTCTTAATTAAGTGTCTATGTTTTAGTCAACTCTGTAAAGAGGTGAAGTGTGCTTTCTGATTTTATTAGCCTCCAACAGCCAAGCATTTATTTCTTCTGCTCTACCTGTCTGGGTGAAAGGGGTGCTGTTTCCATCATATACACAGCCCTGTGTTCACTGCTGAAATGTACCCCTAAAATGTATACTCTGCTTTCTGAGTGCCGTATCTCTGAAGGTCTACCCTGCTACCCTCTTTCCTTTATAGCTAACTTGCCAAGCGACCTAAACCCCTGTCCCTCCCAGGCTGCATTATGTGCCTTTCCTTCACAGTTGTTTCCACCATTCAAAACATAAATCCAAATAGATACTTTTTTATTACTTGCTTGGTGCTAGGTACTGGAAGCAATGCAACAAATACTTAGGAATAAATCCCCAACTAATATGTTAGCTCCTTGAGGACAAGTATTATAGTTTACTCATATTTCTAGTTCTAGCACCATACAAGAAAATAGCCACTAGCCAATAAACGTATTTGTTTCAGAAGTACTTTTTTATATGTATTATATACATATCCAGCTCTTCATATCTGCACAAGAGTCAAAATATTAATTTCCTGGATAAATTAATTTGTATATTAATAGAAAAAGATTGGGATAGGAAAAGGGAGATCTTCTAGTTTAATAAATGAATTTGAGAATATATAAGAGATGTTTGTCTTCCTACATTATTCTACATTTGCTAACTAACTCAAAAGAAATTTTGATATGAGGTAGGTGAAGAGCTAGGAGACCACTTTTCTAGACACCATCCTCTGATTTAGATCTGGATTAGGCTTCTGCTAAAGCCGTAATACCAGGGAGGCCCAGTTGTGTGCCAAAGGGCCTTTAAGACTAAACGGTGTGGGATTTCCTACACTGTAAGTATTTCCAGCACTCTGGACAGCTGTGTTTTCTTCCACATTTTCAAAGTAGAATTTGGACTATGTCCTGCTTGTCCAGAGAACAACTTAGGGGACTACAGGCAAATTAGTTCACAAAGAGCACTGAAAATTACTACACAAGGCAATTAGCTGTCTGATCTCTCATATGACTTTCAAGTATTCATTTGAGAGACACAATATAACTAACCTTAAAAGGCTACCAAAATAGGACTCTAGAGGCCTCCAGACCTGAGTCAAAGGAGGCCACATAGCACAGGTTGAGATCATAATCACACAATATAAGCTCAGTCACTCACCAGCTCTGATTTTCAACAAGCTGCTCAACTTCACTCATCATTCATTTCCAGTCTGGTAAATGGCTATTTGTGGCTAAAAATAATTGGAATGGTATAGAAATCTTTGGCCAGTCATAAATTGTATTGTTGTTTGTTGATGTTAATACTATTGCTATAAAACCAGCTCAAAAAAGTGATAGCCTATGTTCTCTAAGACAAATACATATGAAAACCAATGAAATCAATAATCATCTCCTATAATCCATCATTTAAAAGCAACTCATAAAATAAGATAGTAAATGCTTCCCTATTAAATATTTTTATTGCATTTATTTCTATACAGCCAACTCCCCCACGAACATGGAAGAAAAGGGAAAAGCAGGAAAGAGGAAAAGTACCCTAGGAAAAATAGTCCGGTCTCTGAAGTTTCACCCAGGTGGTGGTAAAGGACAAACTTGCAGCTATGGCTGGCTGGCCTTTTGTCTCCCAAGTGGCTCCTGGTAATTCCTTAAACTTAAGGTTAGCAGTTCTTTTGGATACAATACTTTTGAATGCCTTGGAGTGCTGGATACCTTCTTAATTTGAGCTCCTTAGAGGGAACGCAGCAGTTTGCACACCTCCTTTCTCTACTGCATGTAGCCTATAGACCGACCAGTCAAGCCATACACACAAAGCAGCATGTACTCCTTGCACAGCTCTCATCCACAGCTGTTGGTGTCCAGCGCTCGCTGATCTGAACTTCAAGGGATAGTCTTGGAGCCTGGAGGAGTTCTGATGACTTTCGTTGGTGATCTTGGCGGCCACCACTTAGCCAGCCACAATGTGTCCAGCCAATTTCACTTTGGTAAGGGTAATCTTGGCAGTGGTCTTGAGGAGCCAGTAGTTGCCAAACACGGGTCTTCTCTTAAGCAGAGATTGGCAAGAGGCCTTTTAGCATGTATTACTAACAATAGTAACAAACTAAATTTAAGAAGAAAAATGAGAAAAAAGATTAAAAAGTGGGAAAAATAAAAATTACAGCATAAAGGAAAGAAAAAATGAGAAAAAGGGAAATACAGAAAAATCAAAATAAAGAAAAAATTAAAAATAAGAAAAAATAAGAAAAAGGAAAAAATATAGAAAAAAATATTAAGGTAGAGATAAAATAAAAATGAGAAAGAGAAGAAAGAAAGATAAATAGAAAAAAGGGGAAATGAAATAAAAATAAGAAAAAAATAAAGTAAGAAAAGGAGAAAAAGAAAACTGAATAATAAGAAAGAAAGAAATGAAGGATGTGGGGCAGAGAAAGTAGAGAAAATAAGAAAATAGAAAAAAAAAAGCTAACTATGGTCCAAGTCTCTCAGGTCACCAAAACCATCTTTCAAAGCTAGAAACACCAAAAATCTAGGTCCAGCCAGGAATTTAGGTAGTTGCTTAGAATTCCATAACAATAGCAAGAAAAGGACCTATTACAGTTGATAATAAACCTCTGTGGTTTTCTCACTTTTTTGGTTTCAATAACCTTTTTTTTTATGAAATTTATTGTCAAATTGGTTTCTATACAACACCCAGTGCTCATCCCAACAGGTGCCCTCCTCAATAACCTTTTACTTTTAAAAGGAGGTGGGGTGGAGAGGGGGCAGGGAGAGGACCCAAAGGGCTTTTTGTTTATGTGGGTTATAGTGATCAATATTTACCTTATTCGAAATGAAAACTTGTAGGATGTTGTTTCTGTGGCCTTTTTAAAGAATAGTTTATTTATTTATTTATTTTGAGAGAGAGAGAGTATGTGAGCAGGGGAGGGGCAGAGAGAGAGGGAAAGAGAAGCCCAAACAAGCTCTGTGCTGTCCATCTCATGTGAGATTGAGACCTGAGCCAAAATCAAGAGTCAGATGCTCAACTGACTGAGCCACCCAGGCACTCCATCTATGACTTTTTCATTTCCAGTTTAAAAATCTGTAATAATTTTTGGCTCTTAAAGAGTTCATAATGTCTACAGTGCAAATATTCAATTCCCTTTTCTTTAAATTCTCAATGATTGATCTCAAAATAATGTCACCATTTAACTAGCATTACAATATAATAACAAAATGTTCTGCTGCATAAGACAAAATAAATTATTTGTATCTATAAAGCTGAGGGTAAAAAAACTTTCATCATATTTTCATATTTTATTTACAGTTTTGCCTAGTTTCTTTAGAGTACATTCTTCCCTTCCATGAATCAGAGAACTTACCATGTCCATTACAATATCTTCAGCATGGGTGAAAGGAGTAAGTCTTCTATTTTTTTCTTCTTTTAGTCAATGATCCCTGGTGCTCCATGTCCAAATTATTCAGCATGTATTAAGAGGGTCCAGGTGCTGGTCATGGTGCCATTACCTTAGGGAGGAAACAAGAAGCTTTTTCATTTATTCCTTGTCTAATACTCTCCTTGATGTAGAAGGGAGTTTCTGAACTACATCATTTTCCACCTCTCTGAAGAACCTTTTTCAACATTTCTTTCCAGGCAGAAATACTGGCAACAAATTCCCTCAAGTTTTATTTGAGAAAGCTTTTATTTCTTTTTTACTTTTGAAGGATAATTTTGCCGGTTTTGTTTCATGCTTGCTTGCATGGTTTCTGAAGAGAAGTCTGATGCAATTCTTATCCTTGTTCCTTTGTATGTAGGTATTCCTCCTCACCCCCAGCTTCTTTCAAGATTTTGCCTTTGATTTTCTGAAGTTTGAATATAATATGCCTAGATGTAGATTTTTTTAGTATTTGCCTACTTAATGTTCTCCAAGCTTCCTTGATCTGTGGATCAGTGTCTGCCATTAGTTTGGGGAAGTTCTCAACCATTGCTTCAAGTATTTCTTCAAGTATTTCTTCAAGTATTCTTCTTTCTCTCTTTCCTCTCTTTTTGGTGTTCTCATCATGCATATATTATACTTTTTTAAATTGTCCCACAATTCATGAATATTCTGTTCTGTTTCTTTCATTATTTTTTCTCTTTGCTTTTCAGTTTGGAAAATTTCTATTGATATATCTTTGAGTTCACTGGTTCTTTCCTTGGCTATGTCTAGTGTAATGATGAGCCCATCAAAGTTATACTGCATTTTTATCACAGTGTTTTTTGATCTCTGCTATTTCCTTTGGATTCTTTTTTGGAGTGCCTGTTTTTCTGCTGACATTACTTATTTGTATCTGCATGTTGTTCCCCTTTCCCATTAAGCCCTTATTATCTTAATTATAGCTATTTTAAATTCCCAGTTTGTTAATTCCAAAATCTCTGCCATATCTGAATCTGGTTCTGATAGCTCTGTCTCTTGAGGCTGTGTGTGTGTGTGTGTGTGTGTGTGTGTGTTGGGGGGGTTGTTTGTTTGTTTAGTATGCCTTGTAAATGTTTGTCGAAAGCCATTAACAGGAGGTTTTATGTTTATCTGGGTAGGAATGAGGTGTGTTTGCTATTTGCTGCAGCTGCAAGTGTTAAAGGCCAAATTTCATCTGTTGTCATATTTTTTATCCCTCACTGTCTTTGTGTTTTCCTTGAAATTTCTTAAATTAAGACTGAGGCTTACGGTTCTTCCCTTTGTAGTCTCCTGTGTAGAAGTTTTATTGATGTGGTGGTAAGGAGTGGAGTAAGGAAAAATGTTTTATAGTGTCATGATTAGGTCTCAATCTTTAAGTGAGTCCGTGCCCCTGGGCTTTGATCTTCAAAAGTGCTTCTCAGCTATGTCCCATCTCTGCTTAGGTGAGACTGGAAGACTGGAGGAAGTTGGAGTTGAGTGATTATCTTCTCCCAGGACTGTTAGGCTCTGGTAAAACCCAAAGTGGTTAGGCTCTGGTGAAATGATTTCTCTTGAGGGCAGGCTTTTGTTAAGAAGTTCAAAATGCTCTGAATATATTTCAAAATGGTTACTTTCTCCTCCCTGAAGGAAACAGGAGTCAGTTTTTCTCTAATCTTCATTCAGAGGTCTTGATGGAGGTCTTAGAGATAACTCATGAAAGTGTGAGCCCCCCTAAGACTGCCCACCCCTATTTTTTAACTGTCAAGCTTTGTGCATATTGATGCTCCAGGAATTTGTTGATTATAGTTTAACTTTTCCTACTATGGTCCTGACTCCAGCAGCCAGTTTCTCTGGGGCTTCTGCTCCTGGTAAGTTATGATACTCTGTGTTCTCCTGTGCCTCCAACTTGGGAGGCATTGGTCTGCCTTGTGACTCAACATTTTGGCAAATCTAAGAAAAGTTATTGGATTTTAATGGGTTCAGCTGTATTCTTCTTGGGAGAATGGAAATGATGACTTCCAAGTTGGAAAACAGAAGTCTCATTTAGTTTTCAAGATATTTTTTTCTCTAAGACATAGAAGGAGACCACACACATTCTTGTACATGTCTTTTGGTGTACATATGCATGGGTTTCCATTACCAAAAGAATAGAATAACTGAGTACTAAGATATAATTCTTTAAAAGTCTTAATTCCATTGTAGTTGACATATAGTGTTATATTAGTTTCAGTTGTGTAATATAGTGATTCGACAATTCCATATATTACTCAGTGCTTTTCAAGGTAAGTGTACTCTTAATCTCTATCACCTATTTCATTCATCCTCCCAGCCACCTTCCCTGTGATATCCATCTGTTTGTTCTGAAGAGTCTATTTTTTTTGGTTTCATTTTTTCCCCTTTATTCTTTTATTTCTTAAATTCCACATATCAGTGAAATCATATGGTATTTGTCTTTCTCTTGCTGACTTATTTCACTTACCATTATGCTCTCTAGTTCCATCCATGTTGTTGCAAATGGCAAGATTTCATTCTTTTTTATGGCTGAATGATATTCCATTGTATATATATATCCATTCATCTATTGATGAACAGTTGTGTTGCTTCCATAATTTTGCTATTGTAAATAATGCTCCAATAAACATAAGAGTGCATATATCCTTTCAAATTAGGGTTTTCATATTCTTTGGATAAATATCTGGTAGTGAAATTACTGGATCAAATGGTAGTTCTATTTTTAATTTTTTAAGGAAACTTCATAGTGTCTTCCACAGTGGTTACACCAGTTCACATTCCTACCCACAATACATGAGGGTACTTTTCTCTCCACATCCTTGCC
Source organism: Panthera onca (assembly GCF_046562875.1). Lineage (NCBI taxonomy): Eukaryota > Metazoa > Chordata > Mammalia > Carnivora > Felidae > Panthera > Panthera onca. The sequence goes on along the minus strand of NC_138356.1, from coordinate 18,690,072 downwards.
AATACGTGTTGTTTCTTATGTTTTTGATGTTAGACATTCTGAAAGGTGTGAGGTGATATCTTACTGTGATTTTGATTTGCACTTTCCTAATGATGAGTGATGTTGAGCATCTTTTCATGTGTCTGTTGACCATCTGGATATCTTCTTTGTTCCTATCCTCTGCCCACTTTTAACTGGATTATTTATTTGTTTTCAGTGTTTAGTTGTATATTTCTTTATATATTTTGAATACTAAGCCTTTATCAGGTATGTCATTTGCAAATATCTTTTCCCATTAAGTAGGTTGTCTTTTAGTTTTATTGATTGTTTCCTTTGCTGAGCAGAAGCTTTTTATTTTGATGAAGTCCCAGTGGTTTATTTTTGCTTTTGCTTTCCTTGCATCAGGAGACATACCTAGATAAAAAGTTGCCATGGCCAATGTCAGAGAAATTATTGCCTGTACTCTCTTGTAGCATTTTTATGCTTTCAAGTCTCATATTTATCTCTCTACTCCACTTTGAGGTTCTTTGTGTGTATCGTGGAAGAGTGTGGTCCAGTTTCATTCTTTTGCATGTAGCTGTCCAGTTTTCCCAACATTATTTGTTGAAAAGACTTTCTCCCATTGCATATTATTGCCTCCTTTATCATAGATTAATTTAGCATATGATCATGGGTTTATTTCTGGACTTTCCATTCTGTTCTGTTGATCTGTATGTTTGCTTTTGTGCCAGCACCACACTGTTTTGATGACTACAGCTTTGTAATATAGTTTGCAATCTGGAATTGTGATAACTCCAGCTTTGTTTTACTTTCTCATGATTGCTTTGGCAATTTGTGGTCTATAGTGGGTCCAAACAAATTTTAAGGTTGTTTGTTCTAGTTCTGTGAAAAATGCTGTGGTATTTTGATAGGAATTTTATTAAACAAGTAGATTGCTTTGGATAGCATGGAAATATTAATAATATTTGTTCTTCCAATATGTGAGCATGGAATGACTTTCCATTTGTTTGTGTTCTCTTCAATTTCTTTCATCAGTGTTTTATAGTTCTCAGAGTGCAGGTCTTTGAACTCCTTGCTTAAGTTTATTCCTTGGTATTTTATTATTTTTGATGCAGTTGTAAATAAGATCATTTTCTTAATTTCTCTTTCTTCTGCTTCATTACTAGCATATAGAGATGCAATGTATTTCTGTATATTGAATTTGTATCCTGAAACATACTGAATTCACTTATCAGTTCTAATAATTATTTGGTGAAATCTTTAGGGTTTGATAGGTATAGTATCATGTCATATGCAGATGGTGGAAGTTTTACTTCTTCCTTACCAATTTGGATGCCTCATTTCTTTTTATTGTGTGATTGTTATGGCTAGGACTTTCAGTACTATGTTGAAGAAAAATGGTGAGAGTGGACATCCTTGTCTTATTCCTGACCTTAGAGGAAAAGCTTTCTAGTTTTCACTGCTGAGTATGATGTTAGCTGTGTTTTTTTTCATATATAGCCTTTATTGAGGTGTTTTCCCTCTAAACCTATCTTGTTGAGGGTTTTTATAATGAATGAATGTTGTACTTTTTCAAATGATTTTTCTGTATCTATTAAATTGATCATATGGTTTATGTCCTTTCACTTGATGGGCTGTATCATGTTGTTTGATTTGTGAGTATTGAAATGTTTGGTAGAGTTCACCTGTGAATCCCTCTGGTCTTGGACTTTTGTTTGTTGGTTGTTTTTTTGATTACTGTTTCATTGCTGGAAATCAGTCTGTTCCAATTTTCTATTTCTTCCTGACCCAGTTTGGGAGGTTGTATGTTTCTAAGAATTTATCCATTTCTACTAGGTTTCCAATGTGTTGGTATGTAATTTTTCATAATATTCTCATAATCTTTTGTGTTTCTATGGTGTCGGTTGCATTTTTCCTCTTTCATTTCTGATTTTCCTTATTTGAGATATTTCTCTTTCTACCTCTGTCTCTGTCTCTGTCTCTGTCTGTCTCTCTTGCTTTTTTATGAGTCTGGCTAAAGGTTTATCAATTATGTTGATCTTTTCAAAGAATCAGGTCCTGGTTTCATTGATCTGTTCTATTGTTTGTTTCAGTTTCTATTTTATTTATTTCTGCTCTAATCTTTACAATTTCCTTTCTTCTACTGGCTTTTGGTTTTGTTTGTTCTTCTTTTTCTAGATCCTTGCCTAGAGATTTTTTTTTAACGTTTATTTATTTTTGAGACAGAGAGAGACAGAGCATGAACAGGGGAGGGGCAGAGAGAGAGGGAGACACAGAATCTGAAACAGGCTCCAGGCTCTGAGCTGTCAGCACAGAACCCGACGCAGGGCTCGAACTCATGGACCATGAGATCATGACCTGAGCCGAAGTTGGACGCTTAACCAACTGAGTCACCCAGGCGCCCCTTCTAGATCTTTAAGGTATAAGATTTGGTTGTTTATTTGAGATTTTTCTCACTTCTTGAGGTATGCCTGTATTTGTATGAACTTCCCTCTCAGAACGGCTTTTGTTGCATCCCAAAGAATTTGGACCATTGTGCTGTTGTTTTTACTTGTCTCCATGTACTTTTACTTCCTCTTTGATTCTTGGTTAACCCATTCATTGTTTAGTAGCATGTTATTTAACCTAAATGTATTTGTGTTCTTTCCAGATTTTTTTCTTGTGGTTGATTTCTAGTTTCATAGCATTATGGTCAGAAAATATGCATGATCTTTATGAATTTGTTGAAACTTATTTTGTGGCCTAATATGTGACTATTCTGGAGAATGTTGCATGTGCACTTGAAAAGAATGTGTATTCTGCCGCTTTAGGATGGAATATTCTGAATGTATCTGTTAAACTGATCTAGTCCAATGTGTGATTCAAAGCCACCGTTTCCTTATTGATTTTCTGTTTGGATGACCTGTTCATTGATGTAAGTGGAGTGTTAAAGTCCCCTGCTGTTATTCTTTTACTATCGATTACTACCTTTATGTTTGTTATTAACTGTTTTATGTTTTTGAGTGTTCCTGTGTTCAGTGCATAAATATATACATTCACTATATCTTCTTGTTGGATTTTCCTCTTTATTATTATATAGTGTCCTAATTTATCTCTTGTTACAGTCTTTGCTTTCACGCCTATTTTTTAAATGCTTATTTATTTATTTTGAGAGAGGGAGCGAGTACACAAGTGAGTAGGAAGGGATGCCATAGCAAGGAGAGGGGAGAGAAACAGACTCTCACACTGGGGAAGCCTGTGAGGATAAGATGAAACACCATAATTTTGGCTTTGAAAACCAGAGGGACCAAATTCATTAGTACCAGTGAGACTTAAAGCCTGGAATTTTAAAAATCAGTGAGCGTGGCTCTGGGAGAGCCAGGAGGACCATAGGAAACTGAGTCCCCCCCCCCCCACCCCCAACACCCTGCCTTAAAGAGACAATACAGCAAACAGCTCCATGAGATACAGCATTGTATCAACAGCTTGAAAAATGTGGGGGCCATAAGGAAGGGAGAGTAGTTTACTCATCTCAGAGTATGTCCTAAAGAGACAAGATCATTGGTGGAATCCTCCAAGAAGAAAGGAGCTCAGAGTCTGATGCAGAGCTCAGTCTCCAAACTGCGAGATCATGACCTGAGCTGACTGAAATCAATAGTTGGACACTTAACCAACTAAGCCACCCAGGCACCCCATGTCTATTTTGTCCAGTATGACTTTCTACCCTGGTTTTCTTTTCACATTTATTTGTGTGATAAATGTCCATCCCTTCACTCTCAATCTGCGTGTACCTTTAGGTATGAAATGAGTCTCTTGTAGGCAGAATATAGATGGTTTTTGGTTTGTTATCCATTCCATCACACCTATGTCTTTTGATTGGAGCATTTAGTTATTTACATTCAAAGTAATTATTTTTTTAAGTTTAATTATTTATTTTGAAAGAATGAGAGAGTGGGTGAGGGGCAGAGAGAGAAGGAGAGAGAGAGAATCCCAAGCAGGCTCTACACTGCCAGCGTGGAGCTGAATGTGGGGTTCGAATTCATGAACCGTAAGATCAAAACCTGAGCCAAAATTAAGAGTCAGACACTTAACTGACTGAACCACCCAGGTGCCCCCAAAGTAATTATTGATAGGTATATACTTATGGCCATTTTATTACTTGTTTTATAATTGTTTTTACAGTTCTTCTTTGTTCTTTTCTTCCCTTGCTCTCTTCTTTCACAATAACTTGGCTGTCTTTGGTGATTTACTTGGGTTATTTTCTCCTTACTTTTTGCTTATCTATTACTGGTTTCTGATCAGTGGTTTCCATTAGGTTTGTAGACAACATCTGCATATAGCAATCTATATTAAGTTGATGGTTGCTTAAGTTTGAACCCCTTTGTTCCTCATCTCCCCATCACGTTTTGGGTATATGGTATCATACTTTACATTCTTTTATTTTGTGAGTTCTTTGACTGATTTTTACAAATATACTTACTTTTACTGCTTATGTGTTTCCTACTTTTCCTACTCTTACTTATGATCTTTCCTTTCCCCTGGACGGGTCACCTTTAACATTTCTTGTAGAGATGGTTTGGTGTCATTAACTCATTTAGGTTTTGTTTGTCTGGGAAATTCTTTATCTCTCCTTCTATTCTAAATGATAGCTTTGCTGAATACAGTATTTTTAGTTGCAGTTTTTTTCTTTCAGCACTTTGATTATATCATGCCACTCATTTTTGGCCTGCAAATTTTCTGCTGAAAAATCAGGCTGACAGCCTTATGAGGTTTCCCTTGTATGGAAATGTTTTCTTTTCTTTGCTGCTTTTAAAATTCTCTCTTTACCACTACTTTTTTTGCCATTTTAATTATTGTATATCTTGGTGTGGACCTCCTTGGGTTGATTTTGTTGGGGGATCTTCTTGACTTGGATTTCAATTTCCTTCCCCAGATTCAGGAAGTTTTCAGCTATTATTTCTTCAAATAAATTTACTGCCCCTTTTCCTCTCCTCCTTTTGGGATCCTTATAATGCAAATGGTATTATGCTTGATAGTGTCGTTAAGTTCCTTAAGTCTATTCTCATTTTGCATAATTTTTTTTCTTCACCCACTCAGCTTGATTACTTTCCATCACTCTGTCCTCAGGTCACTAATTCATTCTTCTGCTTCCTCTAGTCTTGTATTTATCCCATCTAGTGTATTTTGAACTCCATTTATTGTGCTCTTCATCTCTGATTGGTTCTTTTTATCTCTTTGTTGAGGGTCTCACTGATGGCCTGCGTTCTTTTCTCAGGTCCAGTGAGTATCTTTATGATCATTACTTTAAATTCTGTATCAGCCATATTACTTATCTCCATTTCATTTACCTTTCTTGCTGTGATTTTCATTTTCATTTGTTCTTTTCATTTGGTACATATTTTTCTATCTTCTCATTTTGTCTAACTCTCTGTGTCTGTTTCTGTGTTAAGAAAGTCATCCATGTCTCCTTGAAAGTAGTGGCCTTATGAAGAAGAGGTCCTATGGTGCCCTGAAGTGCAATGCTACCTGCTTAATTGAACCTGGCATTTTAGGAGGGTCTCCTATGTGTGTTGCATGCACCTTGATATTGTGCATGAGTCACTTTTTCTTTTAGTCTAGTCTGTAATGGTTCTCCTGCCTGTTGTGGGCAGGGTTTGGTCCCTGTGGTCTTAGTGGGTTAGTCAGGGTTACCTTGGGCTGGAGTTGAGTCAGCCCAGTTATTTGCCAGAGATGTGGTAGCACCAAAATGCAGGGTCTTTTCCCCTGAGAAGCTTTCATTGGTGGGTGGATGCTGCATTCAGACCAACTGTCTGCCACCAGCCCACTCCTGGGGTGGGCAGTCTTACTGTTGTATGCAGTTATCTTTCCCTCTCCTCTGGGCAGGAGTCACTTTGGAGTAGTGCTGGCCCTTGTCATGGCTGCTTACACATTGCCAGGTTTGTGGTACCACTTTGGTTGGGTTCTGGCCAAGAGCATAGATGATGGATCTACAATGTGCACAGGGGACAGGATGCCTGCTATTTGCAATGTTTTCACACATGTCTTCTAGGGGAGGGGATCTGCAGTCCTGGGGCAGAGGCAGACCTGGCTGGAGGAGGCAGGGCACACTGTTAGTAAGTTAGGTTGTGAGGTGGCTGTGTGTTTTTGCTGGGGCATGGGGGGAATGAAGTGGCACCTGCCATCTCCTTTCTTTTTAGAGGATTCCACCAATGATCTTGTCCCTTTAGGACATGCTCTGAGATGGGTAAACAGCTCTCCCTTTCTTATGTCCCACACATTTTTCAAACTGTTGTTTCAATGTTGTATCTCATGGAGCTGTTTGTTGTGCTATCTCTTTAAGGGGGAGGGGCAGGGACTCAGTTTCCTATGGTCCTCCTGGGTCTCCCAGAGCCAAACTCACTGATTTTTGAAATTACAGGCTTTAAGTCCCAGTGGTTATAAGTACTAATGAAATTTGGCCTCTCTGGTTTTCAAAGCCAAATGTTATGGTGATTTGTCTTACCCTTGCAGACTCCCCCAGTGTTTCCCCTCTCCTTGCATGACATCCCTTCCTGCTGTGGACAGTCCCAAGGGACTGTTTAGGAACCATGTCACTGCCCTTCCTACTCTCTTCCATGTGGCCTCTTCTCCACATTCAGTTTAGTGGAGTTTGTTCTGCCAGTCTTTGGGTCATTTTCTGGGTTATTTACACCAATGTGATGTTATCTAGTGGTATCTGTGGGTCGAGGTGAGCTTAGAGTGAACACTGTGTTGTCAGTCTTTTCAGTTTTAGCTAGTCTGGTGGATATATAGTGGTACCTCATTTTGATTTTCATTTGCATTGATATATTTATTCATTTTTTAAACTTTACTTTTGAGAGAGAGAGAGAGAGAGAGTCAGAGAGATAAGGAGACAGAAGATCCAAAGCGGGCTCTGTGCAGGCAGCAGAGAGCCTGATGTGGGACTCCAACTCACAAACTGTGAGACCATGACCTGAGCCGACGTTGGACACTTAATCGACTGAGCCATCTAGGTGCCCTGCACTTATATATTTATTAATGAAAGTAAATACTATTTGGATATCTTCTTTTGTAAATTACCTGTTCAGACCTTCTATTCATTTTTCTGTCAGATCATTTGACTTTTCTGATTAAATTGCAGGAGGTTTTTACATATTCTAAATGTGAGCCCTTTGTCAGGTACACTTGTTGCATATATTTACTCCCATTGTTACTTGCCATTTTGTCCTCACAGTGGTGTCTTTGATAAACAAATCCTTGATTTGTAGCTATTGTTTTTTGTAATCTGTTTAAGAAATCATTTCCTACCTCAAGGTCATAAAAATAATTTATCTTATGAAAGATTTATTTTTTATCATTCATATTTAAAGCTAATTATTGCAGGAATTGATTTTTGTAGATGTTATAAGATTGATTTCAAGATTTGCCTTTTCTATATGGCTGTGTAAATGATCTAGCATCGTCACTAATTTTTATCGCTAATTTTCAGACCTGCTTTTGCCATAGATGACATCTTTTTTTTTTTTTTTTTTTTTTAACGTTTATTTATTTTTGAGACAGAGAGAGACAGAGCATGAACAGGGGCGGGGCAGAGAGAGACGGAGACACAGAATCTGAAATGGGCTCCAGGCTCTGAGCTGTCAGCACAGAGCCCGACGCGGGGCTCGAACCCACGGACCGTGAGATCATGACCTGAGCTGAAGTCGGACGCTTAACCGACTGAGCCACCCAGGCGCCCCCATAGATGACATCTTTTTATGTGTGGGTCTGTTTTGGGGCTCATCTTTTCTATTGTCTATTCTTATTTTCTATTCCTATTTTCTATTCTTTTTTCTGTTCTTATTTCACTGTTACTTCCTTAATTCTTACAGCTTTGAATTAAGTTTTGGTATTTGTATAGTAGTTTTTCTTATTTAGTTCTTCTTCTTCAAGAATGTTTTGATCCCTTGCATCTCATACAAATTTTATGATCACATTGTTAATTTCCATTTTTAAAACCTTGCTGGGATTTTGATTTATGTGGTGCTAATTTTTAACTGGATTTTATTTTATTTTTATTCTGATTTTTATTATAATTATGATGTAACATAGATGGTGAGAGTAGGATTGCTAAATATCAGAAAGAAGGGACAGTATTTTACGTAATCTTCTAAATGTCAAAATATTTTGCAAGAAGAAAGCCCTTTCAATAAAGATTATAGCTGGTAATTGCAACAGATTTGTAAGCATAACCATCCAACCAAGTTTGGGAATCTCTAAATCCTGGGAGGGACAGATGGAGCCCTTGATTGTGCAGAAACAAACTATGACAAGGTTTTCAAAGCTTCCAAGGTCTATACATATATTCACCATGAGCCCAGATATCTCAGAAGGGTTTTTAATGTTTTATTTTAGGTAAAAATCTAAAAACAAAAAATTGAGATTGGCATATTCTGGATCTTCTAGATGGCCTTTATTCTGATAACGAAATTGTTTGATTTCTATGTCCAAAATTACAATAATGAAACCCAGAGAATGATATGTAAATTTCTTGATGTATTCATTTCAACGTTTTTTGTTTTTGTTTTTTTTTTTTTATTTTTGGGACAGAGAGAGACAGAGCATGAATAGGGGAGGGGCAGAGAGAGAGGGAGACACAGAATCGGAAACAGGCTCCAGGCTCCGAGCCATCAGCCCAGAGCCTGACGCGGGGCTCGAACTCACGGACCGCGAGATCGTGACCTGGCTGAAGTCGGACGCTTAACCGACTGCGCCACCCAGGCGCCCCTCATTTCAAGAGTCATAGAAACCTGTCAACCTCAACTCACCTGGTTGACTTGAAATGACTATTGGATTAGGCTTTAAGTTTCATGAGGGTTTACTTTTCTGTGTGAACAAGTTATAGAATCACTTATCAGACTTTAATAATAATTGATATTATTATTTTTAAATATGAGTGTAGATTACTATAATAAAAATGAATAAGAGTTTAGGCAAATCTATCCTAGTTTTACAAACTTACTAGTGTAGTGTGACAAATTCTTTCATTTCATAATAAATGTGTTATCCTGAGACTGAATCCAACAACCATTCTACCAAAGCAGACATAAAACTGCCCAGACACTTAAGTATTCCCATAAGCCAATCAGTGTGCAAGGTTGATCTGTCCATCAAGCAGTTGAGCACATGTGCTAGGTGAATCTAACTGCTGGCTCATTTTCCAGGAGTACAGACAATCAGAAGCATTTTTTTTTCCCAGTGAAACTTCTCTGTGGCCCAGTATCTCAGGGTGCTAACATTTGCTCTTGGGATTGCAATACCATCTAAATTGGGAGCACTTGTGGGAGTGGAAGGCCAGGCATATCTACTAATTACATAGGTTAATGGTTAGGGGGCCAGGCATGAGGAGAGACTCTGGTTGAAGAAGTAGATAATACAAATTATGTAAGAATACAGAAGCAGAGTTGGGAGATAGCTCAAAGGTGTAAAGTTGTGTTCCACTTTAAATGAAGTGATAATAAATATGAGCACAGTACAATGTTTGAACTTAGGGCTTAGTATTCTTTTTGTTTGGGGAATACTGTAGTCTACATCTGTTGGCCCTGATCTGGGTTTTGAAGATCTGGGTTTAGAAGCTCTGAGTAACAGCGTCTTCCCCCAGGAACCCAGGCGTTTTCAATTCTGAGGGAAGAGTGGTAAATATGGAATTATATTAGACCTGCTCTCCAGAAATCTACTGCTTGAGATTCCACTACTGGCATCATGTCCTCTCCTGTGCTGAGAGTAACAGCAGGTAGGAGCATCCCATGCATGAACCTATATTTTGGGGGTTTTAATGGGTTGCAGGAAAATGTTTTGTGAGCTATAATGATTCTGCTGCAGAAAAAGTAAATCAGAGCTGAAAGTAGGGCAGGTTCTTTCCCATTGGCCTGGCTCTGAAGAACTTGGAGGACAATGGCTGATGCAATAATGAGTCTTTAGTGATGTAAACTGGTAACTGCTGAGGGCTATAGGGCCTAAGGTTTATAATCCCACATCACTGAGTTTATAAAAGCCAATAATTAAGATGTTGACTACTAGTTATTTGTTGGAAAAGTTTTCTTTTTGTTTTACTTTTCTTTTTTAATCAGGGGAGGTAACAGTAGGGGGGAAAGGAAAATGAAGAAACCCTGATGAGCATCAAGGGCATTAATTATTAGAAATATCATATGGCATTATTCTGTCTCATAGTTTGCTTAAAATTTGAGTCAAACTGTCATTAAAATTGTTTTTAATGTTTATTTATTCTTGAGGAGGGGAGGAGAGACAGAGCATGAGAAAGGAAGGGGCAGAGAGAGGGAGACACAGAATCTGAAGCAGGTTCCAGGCTCTGAGTTGTCAGCACAGAGCCTGACGCTGGGCTTGAACCCACAAACCACAAGATCATGACTTGAGCCAAACTCGGACACTGAATCGACTAAGCCACCCAGGTGCCCCTCAGATTGTCATTGTTTTATGTTCACACTTCTAATTTAGTTCCTTAAGTTTGTTCATTTATACTTTAATTAGAAAATGCGGTGCAGGACTGTACAACTTAGTGTTAAATCCTCATTCCATCATTTGCCCAACTCTTTATTCTAAAAAAATGGGAAAACAGATGTGTTGAATATATACTATTTATGATCCATGAGAACAGGAACTATGTCTTCCTTCCTTATTCACAGCTGTATTTCCAAGGCTTAGTAGAGTGCCTGGCACATAGTTGGTTCTCAATAAATATCAATTAAATGAATTTCTATTTTCCATATCACCTTGCTAAAACAAAGCAATACTAAGAGCTTCTACATTAACAGCAGCTCTGGTAAGCTTCATACCAGTTTTATTTGCAGTGTGACATATTTATTTTTAGGCACCAACTTATTTAATTAGATTAAAATAAATAAAAATAAATTAAATGACAAATGAAAAATAAAACATATGTTGTGGACCAATGTATTCAATGTTCTAATGATATCAGTCTTAATTATTTTAAAGACTATTTTTAGAGCAGTTTTAGGTTTAAAGCAAATATGAGAGAAAGGTATACCCCTTGTCCTTCCTACATTATCAACATCCCTACACCCAAAGTAGTACATTTGTTACAACTAAGGAACCTACATCATTACCACCCAAAGTCCATAGTTTACATTAGGGTTCACTCTTGGTGTATAATCTGTGGACAGGTGTATAATGATGTGTATTTACCACTGTAGTATCATGCAGAGTAGTTTCACTGCCCTAAAATCCTCAGTAATCCACCTATTCATCCCTCCCTCAACCTGCAACAACCACTGGTCTTTTTTACTATCTCCATAATTTTGCCCTTTCCAGAATATTCTTACAATCATGCAATATAATCTTTTCATATTGGCCTTTCACTTAGTAATATGCATTTAACTTTCCTCTGTGACTTTTCATAGCTTGATAACTCATTTCTTTTTAGTGCTGAACAAAAATGTTCGTATTTCATTGTTTGGATGTATCATAGTTTATTTACCTATTCACCTACTGAAGAACATCTTAGTTGCTTCTAAGTTTTGGTAATTATGAATAATGTTACTATAAACATCTAGGTACCAGGTTTTGTGTGGATGTAAGTTTCCAACTCCTTTGGGTAAATACCAAGTAGTACAATTACTATGCTGTGTGATTAAGACTATGTTGTTTGTTAAAAACCACCAAACAATTGGTCAAAGTAGATCCACATTTTGTATTCCCACCGGAATAAATGAGAATTCCTATTGTTCCACAGCCTTTTCAGCCCTTGTTTTTGTCAGTGTTCCAGATTTTGGCCATTCTAGTAGGTGCATAGTGGTATCTTATTGTTGCAATTTGCATTTCTTGATGACATATAATGTGGAGCATTTTTTCATATGCTTATTTGCAATTTATATATTTTCTTTGGAGAGATGTCTGTTAAGGTCATTGGTCTATTTTTAAACATTTTATTTTTTTTTTAATTTTTTTTAAAATTTTTTTAACATTTATTTATTTTTGAGACAGAGAGAGAGAGAGAGCATGAACAGGGGAGGGTCAGAGAAAGAGGGAGACACAGAATCCGAAACGGGCTCCAGGCTCTGAGCTGTCAGCACAGAGCCGGACGCGGGGCTAGAACCCATGGACTGCGAGATCATGACCTGAGCTGAAGTCAGATGCTTAACTGGCTGAGCCACCCAGGCGCCCCCATTGGTCTATTTTTAATCTGTTGTTGTTGTTGTTATCCCATTGAGTTTTAAGAGTTCTTTATATATTTTGGATAATAGTTCTTGATCAGGTTTATCTTTTATAAATATTTTCTCTAAATCTGTAGTTTCTCTTTTCATTCTCTCAAAAGTATTTTTTATAGAGCAGCAATTTTTAATTTTAATGAAGTCCAATTTATTAATTCATCCTTTCATGGATTGTGCTTTGGTGTTATGTTTAAAAAGTCATCACCAAATCCAAAGTTGTCTAGGGGCACCTGGGTGGCTCAGTCAGTTAAGCGTCCGACTTCAGCTCAGGTCATGATCTCGTGGTCTGTGGGTTGGGCCCTACATCAGACTCTGTGCTGACAGCTCAGAGCCTGGAGTCTCCTCAGATTCTGTGTCTCCCTCTCTCTCTCTGCCCCTCCCTGCCCATTCTCTCTCTCTCCCTCTCTCTCTCTCAAAAATAACCTTTAAAAAAAATCAAAGTTGTCTAGATTTTCTCCTATGTTATCTTCTAGGTGTTATCTTCTAGGTGTTTACATTAGGTCTATGGTCCATCTGGAGTTAATTTGTGAAGGGTGTAGTATCTGTGTCCAGATTATATATATTTTTTGCACGTGGATGTTCAGCTGTTCCAGCACCATTTGTTGAAGACACTATCTTTGCTTCACTATATTGCCTTTGCTTCTTTGCCAGAGACCATTTGATTATATTTACATGATCCATTCTCTCTTCTGTTCTCTTGATCTATTTCTCTATTCTTTCACCAATACCACACGGTCTTGATTACTGTAGCTATATGGTAAGTTGAAGTCAGGTAGTTTCAGTCTTTTGACTTTGTTTTTCTCCTTCACTATTATGTTGGTTCTTCTGGATGTTTTGCCTCTCCACACAAACTTTAGAATTAGTGTGTTAATATCCACAAAATAACTTGGAACTTTAATTGTGATTGCATTGAATCTGTAGATCAATTTGGGAAGAACTGACATTGTGACAATGCTAAGTCTTCTTATCCATGAACATGGAATATCTCTCCGTTAATTTATTTTGTCTTTGATTCCTTTCATCAGAATTTTTTTGTTTTTTGTTCTTTTTTGTTTCTTTTGTTGTTTTTTACTTTTTTTTAAAATTTTTTTTTTAACGTTTTATTTATTTTTGAGACAGGGAGAGACAGAGCATGAACAGGGGAGGGTCAGAGAGAGGGAGACACAGAATCTGAAACAGGCTCCAGGCTCTGAGCTGTCAGCACAGAGCCCGACGCGGGGCTCGAACTCACGGGCTGCGAGATCGTGACCTGAGCTGAAGTCGGCCGCTTAACCGACTGAGCCACCCAGGCGCCCCTGTTTTTTACTTTTTTTTTTTTTTTTCTTCAACGTTTTTTTTTTTTTTTTTATTTTTTTATTTTTTTTATTTTTGGGACAGAGAGAGACAGAGCATGAACAGGGGAGGGTCAGAGAGAGAGGGAGACACAGAATCGGAAACAGGCTCCAGGCTCCGAGCCATCAGCCCAGAGCCTGACGCGGGGCTTGAACTCACAGACCGCGAGATCGTGGCCTGGCTGAAGTCGGACACTTAACCGACTGCGCCACCCAGGCGCCCCTGTTTTTTACTTTTTAAATCTTATGACTAAGTTATTTCATTTTTGAGGGTTCAAAGGTACATGGTATTGTATTTTTAGTTTCAAATTTCACTTGTTATTTGCTGGTATATAGGAAAGCTATTGAATTATGTATATGAACCTTTTATCTTCCAACCTTACCATAATCATTTATTAGTTCCAGAAACTTTTTTGTGGATTAATTTGGATTTTCTACGTAGACAATGATGTAAAACAAAGACATTTTTATTTCTTTCTTCCCAGTCTGTATTTTTATTTCCTTTTCTCATCATACTGCATTAGCTAATACTTCCAGGATAGTGCTGAAAAGTAATGGTGAGTAGGGATTTCTTTGCCTTATTCCTGATCTTAGTGGGAAAGTTTCTAGTTTCTCATCATTAAATATAATGTTAGCTGTGGGTTTTTTTATATATATATTCTTTATCAGCTTGAGGAAATTTCTCTCTATTCAATCTACAGGTGTCTTTTGGTCTAAAATTAGTCTCTTGTAGGCAGCATATAGATGAGTCTTGTTTTTTTTAATCTACTCTGAAACCTTGTGTCTTTTGATTGGAGCATTTAATCTATTTACATTAAGAGTGATTATTGATAGATATGAATTTAGTGCCATTGTGTTACCTGTATAGATGGTGTTTCTTGTGATGTTCTCTGTCTTTGGTGATCTTTTATTTCCCCACTCAAAGAGTCCCTTTTAATATTTCTTTCAGTGCTGGTTTCATGGTCACAAACACTTTTAGTTTTTGTCTGGGAAACTCTTTATCTCTCCTTCTATTCTGAATGACAGACTGGCTAGATAAAGTATTCAGTGGCTGCATATTTTCCCAGTCTGCACATTGACTATATCATGCCACTTCCTTCTGACCTGCCAAGTTTCTGTGGACAGATCTGCTGTGAACCTGATCTGTATTCCCTTGTAGTTTAAGGACTTTGTTTCCCTTACTGATTTCAGGATTCTTTCCTTTTCTGTGTATTTTGTGAATTTGACTATGATATGTCTTGGTGATGACAGGCTTTTGTTGATTTTAATGGGAATTCTCTGTGCTTATTGATGCCTTTTTCTTTCCCCCAGATCAGCAAAGTTTTCAGCTATAATTTGCTCAAATAAACCTTCTGTCCCTTTTTTTCTCTCTTCTTCTTCTGGGACCCCTCTGATACAAATGTTATTATGTTTTAAGGAGTTGTTGCGTTCCCTAAGCCTACATTCATGATCCAATACTTTTCTTTCCCTCTTGTTTTCAGCTTTATTATTTTCCATAATTTTATCTTCTATATCACTGATTCATTCCTCTGCTTTGTTGTCATTGTATCCATTTGGTTTTTCATCTTGGTTATAGCATTTTTTATTTCGGCCTGACTAGTTTTTAGTTCTTTCATCTCTGCTGTAAGGGATTCTCTAGTGTCTTCTAAGCTTTTCTCAAGCCCAGTTTTTAATGGTTGTTTTAAATTCTGGGGCAGGCATCTTACTTACATCTGTATTGATTAAATCCCTGGCCATTACGTCTTCCTGTTCTTTCTTTTGGGGTGAATTCCTACCTCTTGTCATTTTGTCTAGGTCGCTGTTTTTATGTGATTGTTAAGAAAGCCTATTATATTCCTGCTCTTGAGAGTAATGGCTATATTAATAGGAGGTCCTGTACTGCCTTGAGCCTGGTGCTTCAGGAGGTGTTTTAGAGTGTACCCTCTGCTATTGTGTTTTGGATGTCCCTTCCATCAGGTCAGTCCTCTGCAGAGTTTCTCCTTGCCTGAAGGTGGGGAGGGGGTGTTTGGATTTGTCCACAGTGTGTTAAGTGTTAACTAGGTGTGTTTTGGTCTGCTTGTTAAAAGAAGCTAGATCCAAAAAAACAAAAAAGGAAAGGGAAAAAAAAGAAGGTAGATCCTATTTCCCCTAGAGCTGAAGCTTTGCAACACTCTGTGGTCAGTAGACTTTATACATGTGAGGGGTTCGTGCTGGTCTTCTGGGGGAGGAGTCTGCAGGGCTGATTCTCAGGTGGACTTGCCCTAGTGGAGATGCACCTGTAGGGCACAGAGGGGCGGGGCTTGGTGTAAGCCACTCTGGCCTCCACTGGGTGGCGCTGTGTTGCTCACTGTAGTTGGTCAGTGCTGATGAGTAGGGGGCGAGGGGGTTGGTGAATGGCATTGCCTGGCTCTCTCATCCCTCCAGTGGGGAGTTCCCATGCACCAGTATTCAGGAAGCCCTCACAGAAGAGCAAATAATCACCCCTCTGTGTCCCTGGCTTGTGTCAGATCCCTGCCTCCACCCTCTCTGTGTCTAAGCTGTCCAAGCCTGCCAGGGGGCACAGTACTCCTGTGTTTTATCTGAGGAATGTGGCTCAATTTCAGAACTCCATTTTTAGGGACCCCCACACTGTGGCCAGTGCCAATTTGTCCCAGAAAAGTGGTTGTATGACTGTGCAGCAGTTTGGGGTTTATGGTACAGTGCAGCAAAAAGCCAGCACCAGTGTTTGCTGCTCTCAGCCAGTGTTTCTATTCCTTTGCTAGTGAACAGGGCAGCACGTTGGCTCCCACCAATTCTTTTGTACCCAGAGTGGCCATATGCACTCCATAAAGGAGAACTGTTTCTCCCTGTGTGACCCAGGGGATCCTCAGATCAAGCTTCCCACTCTTGGGTCTCTGCCCTCCTTGACCCCCAGAGCACTGCTAAGCCCACCAGTCATGACCCTGATGATGCCATGGACTTATAAAACTTCAGACGTTGAGCCCTGCTACTTATAAAAACTTGCAGTAGTTGGCTCCTTCCCTTTTCCCGGTCAATGGTTTGGGGAAGAGTATTTCTTGTTCAGTCCCCTGCGCACGCTTTTGCTCTTTTCTGTCTTTCTGTCTTGCTCCTCTCTCCATGATCAGGGCTCCAACCCCTCCTCAGGGCCCACAGCTCTTTTTCTCCCCCAAATCAACTCACCACAGCTCCTGCCTTCCACAAGGTGGCTGTTTTTCTACCAGTAGATGTGTAGTTCTCTCAGTCCTCAGGTTGACTTCTTTGGTGTTTGATGTTTATCTAGCTGTGTTCGAAGGATGAGATAAGCTTAGGGTCCCCCTACTCCTCTGCTATCTTAACTTCTCCTTTCTACAGTCTTTGTTTTAAAGTCTATTTTGTTTGTATAAGCTTTGCTACACCAGCTTTTATTTCATTTCAATTTACATGATAAAGGCTATGCTTTCTCTTCACTGTCAACTTGCTTGAGTCTTTAGGTCTGAAATGAGACATTTTTAGGCAGCATGTAGATGGTTTTTGCTTTGTTATCCATTCTATTACCCTATTTGGAGCATTTAGTTTATTTACATTCAAGGTAATTACTGATACTTTGTTACTTGTTTTATAGTTGTTTTTGTAGTTCTTCTCTGTTTCATTCTTTTGCTCTCTTCTCTCAGTTTGCTGACTTTCTTTAGTGATATATTTGGTTTCCTGTCTCTTTATTTTTTGCATATCTATTAATGGTTTTTTATTCTTGGTTACCATTAGGTTTATTCATAACATCTTATTCACACAGTAGTCTATATCAAGTTGATTTTCACTTAAGGATGAACCCATTCTTTACTTCTTCCCCCCATCCACACACACATGGCATCATATTTTACATCCTTTTAATTACTGAATCCCTTAACTGAACTTTGCAGATTTACTAAATTTTACTGTTTTTGTGCTTCCTACTTTTCTTACTCTTACGTTTGGTCTTTCCTTTCCAATCAGGGTTCCCTTTAACATTTCTTATAGGGTTGGTTTAGTGGTGATGATTTCCTTTAACTGTGTTTGCCTCTTTATCTCTCCTTTTATTCTGAATGATAGACTTGCTGGATAGAGGTTTTTAAAAATTTTTTAAACTTTTTATTTTGGAGAGACAGAGCACATGCAAGGAGGAAAGAGGGGCAGGTGGGGGGGGGGGTGCGGATAGAAAGAGAGAATCTTAAGCAAGCTCCATGCTCAGCATGTAGCCAATGCAGGGCTTGATCCCACAACCCTGGGATCATGACCAGAGTGACGAAATCAAGAGTCAAATGATCAACCAACTGAGGCAAACAGGTGCCCCTGAATAGAGTATTTTGGGCTGCAGGGTTTTTCTTTCAGCACTTTGAGTATATCCTGCCATTCCCTTCTGACCGGCAAGTTTCTGCTGAAAAATCAGCTGACAGCTTTATGGGGTTTAGCATGTATGTAACTGTTTCCTCTTATTGCTTTAAAAATTCTCTTTTTCACTTTTTGCCATTTTAATTACTTTGTGCTTTGGTATGGACCTCCTTGGGTTGATTTTATTGGTGGCTCTCTATGCCTCCTTGATCTGGACATCTATTTCTGCCCCCATTATCAGGAAGTTTTCAGCTATTATTTCTTCAAATAAATTTCCTGCCCCCTTTTCTCGCTCTTCTCCTTCTGGAACCTCTATAATGCTAATGTTATTACATTTGATGGTGTCACTTAATTCCCTTAGTCTATTTTCATTTATTTGTCCTTGAACTCCCTCCTGTTCAGCTTGATTGCTTTCTATTACTCTGTCCTCCATGTCACAATGTGTTCTTCTGCTCCCTCTAGTCTACTATTTATTCCCTCTAGGGTATTTTTAACTTCAGTTATTGAGTTGTTCATCTCTGATTGGTGCTTTTTTATGTTTTTTATCTCTTTGTTGAAGATCTCATTGAGGTCCTCCACTCTTTTTTCTTTTTATGAATATTACTTTCAATTCTCTATGAGGCATATCACTTATGCCCATTTCATTTAGCTCTCTTGCTGTGATTTTGTCCTGTTCTTTCGTTTGGGGCACATTTTCCTGTCTCTTCATTTTGTCTAATTCTCTGTGTGGGTTTTGTGTATTAGGAAAGTCAGATATGTCTCCTGCTCTTGAAAGTAGTAGCCTTATGAAGAAGAGGTCCTGTAGTGCCCTGCCTTGCCACGTCCCCTGTTCACCAGAACCTGGTGCTTCGGGGGTGTCTCCTGTGTGTGTTGCCTGCTCCCTACTGTTGTGGCTGGGCCATGTTTGCGTTCAGTCCAGTTGTCTCTAATGGTATCCTGTTTGCCTGTTGTGGCACTGTTTGGTCCCTGTGTTTTAGGTGTGTTAGTGTGGAGCCACCTTGAAGTTGAGTTGAGCCAGGCGAGGCATTTGCCAGAGATGTAGAAACACCAAACTGCAGGGTGCTTTCTCCGTGTTTTCCCCTGACAAGCTTTCATTGGTGGGTGGGGGCTGGACATCAGCCCAGATGTCCACCCATAGTCCACTGCTGGGACCACATTGGAACTGATGTGTGTGATTATCTTCTCTTCCAGAGCAGGAGTCACTTTGCAGTGGTGCTGGCTCCTGTGGTGCTGCTTGCACATTACTATCTATGCTTGTAACATTGTTTTGGATGCCTCCGACAAAGGGTGTATTGGAGGGGGCAGCTCTGCACAATGCAGGGACAGGGGACATGGTGTCAGCAAGATTGGAGCTGGTCTGCTGCTGGAGGAGACTTGCAGCCACCTGGGAAAACTCCTGAGGAGTCAGGCTAGGATGGAGGGTGGGGAGTGTGTGTGTGGGAAGTGTGTGAAAAGTGTGTGGGGAGCAGAGTGTGGGGAGCAGAGCATACTGTTTGCAAGCTAGGGCGAGAGCCTTGGTGTTGTGCTGGTTCCTGTAGATGTCCCTCTATCTGGGCTGGGGGGGCAGGGAAGCAAAATGGTGCCCACTAACTGTTTTGTTTTTGGAGAAGTCTCCCAAAGATTCTTGCCCCTCCAGCACATGCTCTGAGATTAATAAATAAATCTTCCTGTGTACCCCAGGCATTTTTAAAACTGTTACTTCTATGCTGTATCTCAGTCAGGGTGTTTGTTATACTATCTCTTTAAGGGTGGGAACTCAGTTTCCTTTCACCCTCAGGCTCTCCTGGAACTGAGCTGCTGATTTTTTTTTTTTTTTTTTAAATTTTTTTTAACGTTTATTTATTTTTGAGACAGGGAGAGACAGAGCATGAACGGGGGAGGGTCAGAGAGAGAGGGAGACACAGAATCTGAAACAGGCTCCAGGCTCTGAGCTGTCAGCACAGAGCCCGACGCGGGGCTCGAACTCACGAACCGCGAGATCATGACCTGAGCCGAAGTCGGCCGCTTAACCGACTGAGCCACCCAGGTGCCCCGAGCTGCTGATTTTTAAAGTTCCAAGTGGTAAGCCCCACTGATTGTTAGGCCCCTCTGATTTTCAAAGCCAAATACTGTGGTGATTTGCCTTCCCAGTCTGGGTCCCCCATGACTGGGCTGCCTGGTGGGGGCGGTCTGCTCTTCTCTCTTCTCTGAGCTCACATCTTCCCTCCCTCCGGCACAGTCCCACAGGTCCATTTGGCTCATGACCGTTTCTGTGCCCTTCCTACCCTTTTGGATGTGGTCTCTTCTCTGCATTTAGCTGTGGAGAGTCTATTCTCCCAGTGTTTAGGTTGTTTTCTGGGTTATTTACACTAATGTGGGTGTTATCTAGTTGTATCCATGGGATGAAGAATGAGCTTAGGAACCTCCTACCCCACCACCTTCCCATGATGTCCAATCTTGATAGTTTTAAATTCCCTGTCTAATAATTCCAACATTCCTGCCATGTCCAGTTCTGGTGCTTGCTCTTTCTTTTCAAACTGTGTTTATTGCCTTTTAATATGCATTGTGGTTTTCTCTTGATTGCTGGATATGATGTGCTGGAGAAAATAAAAAGCAGTAAATAGGCCTTTGGTAATATAGTGGTAAGGTCTAGTGAGAGGGGAAACATTCCACAGCCCTATGATTAGATCTCAGTCTTTTAGTGAGCCTGTGCCTCTGGACTATAAACTTCACAAGTATTTCTCAGATTTTTTGACTCCAGAATGGCTAGAGTGGGATGAAGTGGGATGAAGTATTTTCCCTCTTCCAGGTCAGATAGGCTCTGAGAAAACTCCAGCAGTTTAGGCTGTGGTTACTTAGTTTAACCAGTTAACCTAACAATGTTAAGAAGGATAGAGTGCTCTGGCATATTTCCAAAGGGCTCCTTTCTCCTCCCCCTGCCAGAAGAATGAAGGGAGTTTTCCCTGATATTTGCTGTGAGTACCTAGTCAAGCTCCTGATGGTAAAGTCACAGAAGTGTGGCAGCTCCCTATGACTGGGTTCCTCTACAGCTTTTAAATCTCAGATTTCTGGGGGCGCCTGGGTGGCTCAGTCGGTTAAGCGTCCGACTTCAGCTCAGGTCACGATCTCGCAGTCAGTGAGTTGGAGCCCCGTGTCGGGCTCTGGGCTGATGGCTCAGAGCCTGGAGCCTGCTTCCGATTCTGTGTCTCCCTCTCTCTCTGCTCCTCCCCTGTTCATGCTCTGTCTCTCTCTCTGTCTCAAAAATAAATAAACGTTAAAAAAAATTTTTTTTTAAATCTCAGAATTCTGCATACCTAGCCTCAAGCAATTGGTCAACAACAGTTCAGATTTCCCTACCCTATTACTGGTTCCTGGGGAGGTTTCTGTTCTAGTGTCTTGTAATTCTCTGTATCCACCTGTCTGACTCCCAATCTTGGTGGCAGCAGTTTGTCCTATGACCTTAATCCTCTTAAAATCTAAGAATAATTGTTGATTTTTCAGTTTGGCCAGCTTTTTATTTGTTGTTAGGACAGAGTAGTGACTTCCAAGGTCTTTACATACCAAACTGGAAACCATAACCATCCTTAATTTTTAAGCCTAAATAACACTAATAAAACATACACTGGCAGTATGTTTACACATTCCATAAACCATGTTCCATTAACATGTCTGTTAATTCAGCGTTTGCAGACTTAACCCAAACGTTGGAATAGGTCAAAAGGAATGAGACAAAGAGACAAAGTTTCTTAATATGGGGGAAAGGATGTGCTTCAGAGGCTTAGATCAGGGTAGGTTTTCAATGGAACCCTTCTTGGAATGATCCATCTAGCTTTTAGGCTTCAGTTTCTGCCCCTGTTGAATGAGGGAGGAGTTCCCAGTGGTGTAACTTTGGCTCATTCCACACTCTCAGGCCTCTAAGAGGCTGGATCATGCCTTCTCACTATTCTAGTCCAAAGAGGAAGCACTTGCCCAAGAGCAGCTAATTTATAGGGTTACCAGTATTTTAGTAGGTGGTCATGAACAAGATCCCCACCCAGCAGGAAGGAGAGTGACTCTGTGAAGAACCTGATTCTTTGACTCTGGGTTTGGTTTGAATTTGAGACCTGTAGAGAACATCGGCACTCGCTTGTCTAGCTAGGAGCATAAAGCAGGCGGAGAGACTAGTGATAGAAATAATGACTCGGAACAAGCCAGGAACAAGTAGTGGCTGTATACCAGCCGCGCCAGCTCCAGGAGCAGTGCATGCCCACTCATCAGAAGACAGCTAGGACTTGCTTAATCACAGAGCTGCTGTCAGAAACAAGATGTCCTCACATAACCTTCCTTTCAGGTCCCAGATGGTCTGGTGAGAACTGTTTCTAATCTTTTCCCTTCCTATCTTCTTAGCTAACCTGGAAGAGCCTAATTAGC
The DNA here is from genome assembly GCF_046562875.1 of Panthera onca. NCBI lineage: Eukaryota > Metazoa > Chordata > Mammalia > Carnivora > Felidae > Panthera > Panthera onca. The sequence goes on along the minus strand of NC_138356.1, from coordinate 18,667,844 downwards.
ACATGTGTAAATAAGTTAGGCTTTCCTCTGGCTCTAATATTCCAAAATTATACTGAGCACAGTAAAAAATTGATTAATTCAGATTATATGTTCCAAATTTCTAATTATTCCATTTGGACTAAGCTGAAATTTATTTTTGCTCAGCAAAATTTTATTATAGATAGCTCAAAATGAAAAGGAAGGGGGATAGAGGAACTGTTAAAATATTTAAGGAAATAAGCTGTTAATAGTTTAAAACTATTTTATCTGTTTATTATGTACATATAATGGACCTTGCCTTTAAGCAGCTTAAAAACAGATAGGGAAAACAAACAAATCAATATATTGCTGTGATAAGTGCTGAGATAGAAGCGTACACACAGCGTATTAACAAGAAGAGGAATATCACAAGTAACCTAGGGATGGGGGTCCAGCGAAAGACTTCCTGGGAATTATATAGTGTAGAGGATAAAACTACGCTCCTTTTATGTGCTTCTTTCTACTTTCAGTACTTTACTACCACACTTATAACACTTCTTACATCAGATGTGTGGGTGTTTTTTCCCCAAACCAGGCAATTAATTCTCTGCCATATCTGTTGGGTATCCTACAATTTAATTCAATTCTGACACTAGTTAGAATTAGTGCAGACCCCACAAGTTAAGGGCACAGTCTCACAAGACTGCCCCCAACCTCAGCTTGCCTGTTGCAAGTAGTAGGTCCCCAAGTTACTCACCACAAATCAGAAGTGCCCATGATTTCCCCTCCCCCTCCCCGATTCAGTTATTTCCTAGAAAAGCTCACCACACTCAAGGAAACACCTACTTACAATTACAGGTTTATTATACAACACAGTATATGATTAAGGATGTATATGAACAGCCAGATGAAGAGGTACATAAGAAAAGATCTGGAAGTGTCCTGAGCACAGAAGCTTCTGTCCCTAGGGAGTTGGGGTACAGCACTCTCCCAACATGTGATTTTGTACACCAACCCAGAAGCTCACTGAATCCCATACCTTTGGGATTTTTATGGAGGCTTTTTCACATAGCTATGATTAATGGTTAGCTTTATTTCCAGCTCCTCTCCTCTGCCCAGGGGATGGGGGTTGGGCTAAAAGTTCCAAGCTTCTAATCATGGCTTGATCTTTCTGGTGACCAGCCCTCATCCAGGAGCCCACCAAGCTTTGTCTCGTTAGAACCAAAGATGCTCCTTTTCCCCCAGGAAATTTCAAGGAATTTAGGAGCTCTGTGTGAGGAACCAGAGTCAAAGCCCTGAATATTATAACAAAGGCTCCTAGTGCTCTTATCACTTAGGAAATTACAAAGGTTTCAGTAGCTCTGTGCCAGGAACCAGGGGCAGAGACCAATATATATATTTTTTTCTATTATTTCACACAGTGGCTGAGGTTTAATGGATGAATCTACATGTCTACATGAAGAGGAGAAGGCAAGAATACCAGAAAAAATGTTTACAGCCATCCACAAATAGTTCATTGGAACTGGAGCCCATATGGCAATAATAGTGGAGAGTACATCAATTTCATTATTCATAATAGTTATTTTCTTTTAACTTGCTGTGAGCGCTGTATTGGTGAATACTTAACTGTGGCTTTGTGGGGTTTTGTGTGGATACAGCATTAAGTTTCTGAGAGCCTCTGGTCACAACATTTTTTTTAAATTTTTTTTTTAACATTTATTCATTTTTGAGACAGAGAGCATGAACGGGGGAGGGTCAGAGAGAGAGGGAGACACAGAATCTGAAACAGGCTCCAGGCTCTGAGCTGTCAGCGCAGAGCCCGACGCGGGGCTCGAACTCACAGACTGCGAGATCATGACCTGAGCCAAAGTTGGACGTCCAACTGACTGAGCCACCCAGGCGCCCCAACATTTTTATCATCTGAAGCACAATTTGTGTCATATGAGTTGGCTTGCCAGTGTCTTTGTAAAAGAAGCCAGTCTCGTCAGCGTTGAAAGTCTGTTCTTGTGCATAATATTTTTCTTGCATAACACTTAGCAGGTATTTTAAAAATTATCCTGCAGCCCCCTGATTCCTTTGGCCACACTTGCTTAGGCCTTTATAGAAAAAAGAAATGATATCCTATTCAATATAGGTGCGTGAAGTCCTAGCCAGAGCAATGAAGCAAGAAGAAAAAAAGGGGGGGGCATATAAATTGGAAAGGAGGAAGTAAATTTTTTTCTGTCTGCAGATGACATGATCTTATATATGTAGAAAACCTTAGAGAGTCCACAAAGAAACTGTTAGAGAAAGCAAATTCAGCAAAGCTGCAAGACACAAAATCAGCACAAGTAGAAAGTTTCACTTTGGAAAGATGAAGAACTTCTTGAGATAGATGGTGGTGATGGTTGCACAACAATGTGAATGTACTCCATTCCATTGACCCACTTAAAAGTGGTTAAAATGATAAACTTTATATTTTGTATATGAATAGTTTTTACCACAATAAAACACACACAGAGACACACACACAATTGTCCATATACATGATAGGCCCTCAAGTAACATTGTTGACAAGAATTAACATGCACACATGACCTATGTAATACTGTTTGATATATGAAGCAAGAAAAGTAAATTTTATGAAATTCTAACTTATATTTTAGAAGATTTGGTTACCTTGTATAGAAAAATGAACATCTCATACTTTGACTTTCTTTTTCAGAAATTCCATATTTAAAATAGTAAACCTTTATACAATATTAAAATTCCCATTTATTATAATCAGTCTATTCCACATATTATCTGAAACAGATTAAGATATACAAAAAGATATTTATTTACCTTTCCATCATCAACTGCAAAATATTTGAAAGGCATATTTTTAAATTCCTTTGCAACTCTGTAAAGTCTATATCTGCCATATTTACGTCTTCACACATTCATTGGAAAAGGAAAAGTCTATCCCAACTTGCTTCTTCCTGCCGGATTTAGAATTCAAATTTATTTATTTATTTTTTTTAATGTTTATTTATTTTTGAGAGAGAGAAACAGAGTGCAAGCAGGGGAGGGTCAGAGAGAGAGGGCGACACAGAATCTTAAGCAAGCTGTCAGCACAGAGCCCGACGGTGTTCAAACCCACAAACCATGAGATCATGACCTGAGCCAAAGTCCGACGCTTAACCAACTGAGCCACCCAGGCACCTCGAAATTTATTTTTTTATGGTAGAAAACTCTCACTAGCACACAGAATTATTATTGACATTTATTGAATGAAAATCCCCTCTTGAGATATCAGAATAAGAAACCAATTGAAATTCACTTTAATATCAAAATATTGAAGTTGGACCAAAATCTCATTCTAAGCCCAGACTGTATCTAGAATGATGTTGAAAAACTTTGATGATGTTCTGTGGTTTTATTTTTATGTTCCTTCACCATTGCTATTTTTATTCTGTGATAGATTTTTCTATACTCCTACACAGTCTAATTTTCAGTGACATTTCTAATGAAACCAAACTCAGGTTAGGAAACCTTATTATAAGGTCTTCATTCTTGGGATTTCACTCTACAACCTAAAACAGAAAACTGAAATAACAGAAAGTTAGGTCCAACTCATGCAAGTTGACTGGGCATTAGGCATTTACACTTTCAATATTTGCATTGAACATGAATTAGACACAGAAATAATTAGTTAATGAAAAAGCAATGCAGAATGAATTATGGCTACTTTATATAGACAGAGTAGAGTCAGAGGAGGAACTTTCTCAGCATCTCAATAACACAATAATAGATGCAATCATAGCTAAGCATAGAGCATATCATATGCCCTGGGTACAGCTCTTAGATTATTAATTTAAATAAACCAAGAATATTCTTAGATGACAAGAAAGGAATAGAGATGGTTGATGGTAACTAACTTCTTTCTGAATATGCATTCCATTTTTCAAATTGTTGCAGCATGCACACCCATGTATAAATTACATATTTGTGACCTCCTATGCTAATAATATATTGTACATATTGCAAAATTTAAAAAAAAAATCAAATTCCCGGGTTACCTGCTGTGCCTTCCATCTTCTTCCCATGAGTAATCCTTGAGATATGGTTTTGTTCGTATTTTATGTGTCCATTTTTTGTTCTATGTGCATCAAATTCTTTGGCAGGAGAGTTCAAGGAGGCAGCAGTGAAAACAGAGATGTCACTGGGTGGTCAGCTAAGGGTGACCCAGCAAATAAATTGAAAAGAAGTTTAACATATGTGTGTTTAGGCAGTATGAAATAGGGGTCGTTCCAGGAATTGTCAAAATGCAGAAATTCAGAGAAGAGAATATAATGCCCTGGATAGGCAGAAGTCTTCATCTTTTAACAAAAAGTGAAAAAAATAGATGTTTACTAGTAATCACTTAAAAGTTGCATATATATATATCTATATATATCTATATATAGATATATATATGGCATAAATATATATAGATATATATGTATTTATAATTTCTCTCATTGGCTAAGCTTGAAAGAAAAGAGGGGCACTGGCATGCAGAAAAGGAACACATACACCAATGTTTAGATTGTGACTTGTCATGAAATTTCTAGAGTGATGGGGCACCTGGGTGGCTCAGTCAGTTAAGCGTCTGACTTCAGCTCAGGTCACGATCTCGCGGTCCGTGAGTTCGAGCCCCGCGTCAGGCTCTGGGCTGATGGCTCAGAGCCTGGAGCCTGCTTCCGATTCTGTGTCTCCCTCTCTCTCTGCCCCTCCCCCGTTCATACTCTGTCTCTCTCTGTCTCAAAACTAAATAAACGTTAAAAAAATTTTTTAAAAAAATTTCTAGAGTGAATTTCTACAGTACTCCCATTAAAATGTTTTAAATCCCCTCACTCAGAAATTCTACTTTATGCTTAAGTGTTCAGGATGTGTTTATTGACAAATATGAATGAATGGTATGAATATTAATAAATATTTGTTAAGCACTAACTACATGCCAGTCACCTGAGATGGACACAAGTTCAGAAAGGACTTGCCTCCAAGTTTCAGGCACTGCAGGGATGGCCTCAGCTACAGAGCCACCTCTCCTGGGGTGGGCCACCTCAATGACTGATGGAGACAGGGTATAAAGACCTAACCATTCTGCCCTCTCCTGGGTTGAGTCCAACAGGCCATTTTTACCTCAAGAGCAAGGCAACTGGACCAATATCGCAGCTCAACTCCTCCCTCTGCTTGATGTTGCTTCTGCCTTTTCCTTTCTGCAGGTGTCGATCCAGAGGGCCTGTTCTAAAAAGCAACCTGCGTGTTAAACTCTGCCTCAGTGTCTTCTTTCCGAAAACCCAAGCTTCAAGAGTTCTCTAGAAACCAAAGTGAATAAGATAAAGACCCCTGATCTTGGCACTTAGATCTGGCTCAGAGGAAACATAAGATAATCAAGTACACGAACAGATGAACAAGATAATTGCAGAGAGAGTAATAAGTGCCATGAAGAAAATAAAATAGGATAAATTTGAAGAAGCAAATGATTTCTGATTGAGAGGTCAGGTAAGGAAGTGACATTTGAGCAGAGAGCTGAATGGCAAGAAAGGGCCAACCAGACAGAGATATGATGGTAGTTGTTAGAAGGAAATTGCAAAGACAAAGACAGTATAGTCTTTGCAAAGACAAAGACAGTATAAAAAAAATAACATTGTAAAGCTATCAGGAGAAAATATCAAAGAATGTCTGTATGATCTTAGAGTTGGGAAGCATGTTTTCTTAAAAAATATTTTAATGTTTATTTATTTTTGAGAGAGAGACAGAGTGTGAGTGGTGGAGGGGCAGAGAGAGAGAGGGAGACACAGAATCTGAAAGCAGGCCCCAGGCTCTGAGCTGTCAGCACAGAGCCTGACGTGGGGCTCAAACCACAAACTGCGATTGTCTCATGACCTGAGCCGAAGTCAGACGCTTAACTGACTGAGCCACTCAGGTGCCCCCTTGTTAATTTTATTTTTAATTCCAGTATAATTAGCATACAATGTTATATTAGTTTCGGGTGTACAATATAATGATTCAACAATTCAATGCATTACTCAGTGTTCATCAGGGTAAGTGTATTCTTGATCCCCTTCACGTATTTCACCCATCCCCCCACCCACCTCCCCTCTGGTAGCCATCATTTTCTCTTTAGTTAACAGTCTATTTTTTGGATTATCTCTTTTTCTCTGTTTGTTTTTTGTTTCTTTAATTCCACATATCAATGAAATCATATGATATTTGTCTTTCTCTGACCGACTTGCTTCACTTAGCATTATACCCTCTATTTCTATTCATGTTGTTACAAATGGCAAGATTTCATTCTTTTTTTTATGGCTGAGTAATATTCTATTGTGTATACATACACATACACCATGTGGTATCCATGGTATTCTTTATCCATTCATATATCCATGGACACTTGGGTTGCTTCCATAATTTGGCTATTGTAAATAATGCTGCAATAAACATAGGAGTGAATCAGTCTTTTAAATTTGTGTTTTCATATTATTTGGGTAAATAAATATATACTAGTGAGATTATTGAATCATATGGTAATTCTAGTTTGAACTTTTGGAGGAAACTCCATGCTGTTTTCCACAGTGATTACACCAGTTTGCATTCACACCTACAGTGCATGAGGATTCTTTTTCTCCACATCCTTGGAACACTTGTTTCTTGTGTTTTTGATTTTAGGTATTCTGACAGGTATGAGGCGATATCTCATTATGGTTTTGACTTGCATTTCCCTGATGATGAGTGATATTGAGCATCTTTTCATGTGTTTTTTTGGCTATCTGGAAATGTTCTTTGGAGAAATATCTGTTCATGGCTTTTGTTCATTTTAAATTGGATTATTTGTTTTGTTGTTTTTTGTATTATGTTGTACAAGTTCTTTGTATATTTTGGATACTAATCCCTCATTAGATATATCATTTGTAAATTTCTTCTCACATTTAGTAGTTCTGTTTTGTTGATTCTTGCTTTTACGGTGCAGAAGCTTTTTGTTTTGATGTAGTGCCAGTAGTTTATTTTTGTTTTTGTTTCCCTTGCCTCAAGAGACTTACTTAGAAAAATGTTGCTGTGGACAGTGTCAGGGAAATTACTGCCTGTGCTCTGTTCAAAGATTTTTATGATTTCAAGTCTCAGATTTAGGTCTGTACTCCATTTTGAGTTTGTTATTTTGTGTGGTATGAGAAAATATTCCAGTTTCATTCTTTTGCAAGTAACTATCCAGTTTTCCTAACACCATTTATAGAAGACATTTTCTTTTCCATTGTATTTTCTTGCTTCCTTTGTCAAAGATTAACTGACCACATGGTTGTGGGTTTATTTCTGGGGTCGGTATTTTCTTCTATAAATCTGTGTGTTTGTTTTTGTGCCAATACCATAGTGTTTTGATAACTACAGCTTTGTAGTATATCTTGACATCTAGAATTGTGATACCTCCAGTTCACAATCTTCTCTTTCAAGATTGCCCTGGGTATTCAGGGTCTTTTGTGGTTCCATACAAATTGTGGGCTTATTTGTTCTAGTTCTGTGAAAAATGCTGTTGGTATTTTGATGGTGATTGCATTCAATATGTAGTCTGCTTTGGGTAGTACAGACATTTTAACAATATATGTCTTGCAATCCGTGAGCATAAAATATCTTTCCATTTGTTTGTGTCATCTTCAATTTGTTTCATCAATGTTTCATAGTACAGGGCTTTTACCTCCTTGATGAAGTTTATTCCTAAGTGCTTTATTATTTTTGGTGCAATTGTAAGTGGGATTATTTTCTTAATTTCTTTTTTGCTACTTTATTATTAGTGAATAGAAATGTGATGGTTTTCTGTGCATTGATTTTGTATCCTGTGGCCTTACCAAATCCACTTAACAGTTGTAGTAGTTTTTTTGGTAGAGTCTTTAGAGTTATATATATATATATAGTGTTTTATACTTATGTAAGTTTATATTTATATTTATATAAGTCTTTAGATATATATGTGTGTGTGTGTATATATATATATATATATATATATATATATATATATATATACATAGTGTTGTGTCATCTGCAAATGGTGGAAGCTTTACTTCTCCCTTACATATTTGGATGCCTTTTATTTCTTTTTATTGACTGATTGCTGTGACTAGGACTGCCAGGACTATGTTGAATAAAAGTTGCCTATTCCTGACCTTAGGGGAAAAGCTCTCTGTTTTTCCCCATTGAGTATGATGTTAGCTGTGGATTTTTCAGATACGGCTTTTATTATGTTGAGGTATATTCCTTCTATTTAAAAAAATTTTTTTTTAATGTTTTCATTTATTTTTTTGAGACAGAGAGAGACAGAGCATGAGCAGAGGAGGGGCAGAGAGAGAGGGAGACACAGAATCCGAAGCAGGCTCCAGGCTCTGAGCTGTCAGCACAGAGCCCAATGCAGGGCTCGAACTCACGAAGGGTGAGATCATGACCTGAGCCGAAGCCGGCTGCTCAACCGACTGAGCCACCCAGGCTTCCCGAGGTATATTCCTTCTAAATCTACATTGTTGAGGGTTTTTGTTGTGAATGAATGTTGTACTGTGCCAAATGCTTTTTCAGCATTTATTGAAACGGTCATATGGTTTTTATCTTTTCTCTTAGTGATGTGATGTATCATGTTGATTAATTTGCAAATATTGAACAACCCTTGCATCCCAGGAATAAATCTCACTTGATCGTGGTGAATGATTTTTTTAATGTATTGTTGAATTTGGTTTGCTAGTATTTTTTGAGGTTTTTTTTTTTTTTTTTTTTTTTTGCATCTATGTTCATTAGAGATATTGGCCTGTAGTTCTTTACTTTTATAGTGTCTTTATCTGGTTTTGATATCAGAGTAATAGTGGCCTCAGAATAAATTTGGAGGCCTTCCTTTCTCTTCTATTTTTTGGTATAGTTTGAAAAGAATAGGTATTGACTTTTCTTTAAATGTTTGGTAGAATTCACCTATGATGGTCTTCTGGTCCTTTATTTCTACCCCAATCTTTATTATATCCTTCTTTCTGCTGGTTTGGGGTTCTATTTGTTCTTCTTTTTCTAGCTCCTGTAGGTGTAAGGTTAGGTTAATTATTTGAGATTTTTCTTGCTCCTCTAAACTTGCTATAAACTTCCCTTTTCATTGCTCATAATCAGTCTGCTCAAATGTTCTAATTTTTTAATAATTTTTTTCTTTTAATTTTAGAGAGAGAGAGCAAGGGAGAGGAGCAGAGGGAGAGAGAGAGAGAGTCCATCCCAAGCAAGCTTCATGCTCAGTACAGAGACCAATGCAGGGCTTGATCTCACAACCATGAGATTATGACTTGAGCCAAACTCAAGAATCAAGTGCTCAACCAACTGAGCTACCCAGGCACCCCTATAAACTTTCTTCACTTTCATTCATATCCATGTATTTTTAAATTTCATCTTTGACTTCTTGGTTGACCCTTCATTGTTTAGTAGCATGTTATTTAATCTGGATGTATTTGTGTTCTTTCCAGATTTTTTATTTTTTTGTGATTGATTTCCAGTTTCATAACATTGTGGTTAGAAAAGATGTATGCTACGACTTCAATCTTTTTAAATTTGTTAAGACTTGTTTTCTGGCCTGATACGTGATTTATTCTGGAAAGTGTTCCATGAACACTTGAAAAGAATGTGCATTCTGCTATTTTGGGATGGAATGTTCTGATATCTCAGTCAGATACATCTGGTCAAATGTGTGATTCAAAGCCACCGTTCCTTGTTGATTTTCTGTTTGGAGGATCTATCCGTTGACATAAGTGGGGTGTTAAAGTCCCCTACTATTATTGTATTACTATTGATTACTTCTTGTCTGTTTGTTATTAGCTGCTTTATGTATTTGGGTGTTTCCATGTTAGGTGCTTAAATATTTACAATTATTATATCTTCTTGTTGAATTATTCCCTTTGATTATATAGTGGCCTTATCTCCAGCTCCAATCTTTGTTTTAAAGTCTATTTTGTCCAATGTAAATATTGCTACTCTGGCTTTCTTTCACTTCCATTTGCATTATAAATGGTTTTTCATCCCTTCACTTTCAATCTGCAGGTATCTTTAGGTCTGAAATGAGTCTTTTTTATAGGCAACACATAGAGGGGTCTTGCTCTTTAATCTATTCTGTCACCCTATGTCTCTTGATTGTAACATTTAGTTCACTTACATTCAAACTAATTATTGATAGGTATGTACTTACTGCCATTTTGTTACTTCTTTTATGTTTGTTTTTGTAATTCTTCTCTGCCCTTTCTTGTTCTCTTCTCTCACAGTTTGCTGGCTCAGTGATATACTTGGATTTCTTATTCTATTTTTTCCATATTTATTACCAGTTTTTTATTTATGGTTATAATTAGATTTGTATATAACATCTTCTGCATATAGCAGTCCATATTAGGTTGATAGTTGCTTATGTTTGAACCCATTCTTTCTGTTCTCCTCCGCAAATTTTAGATATATGGCCTCATACTTTACATCCTTTTATTTTGTGAAACCCTTGACTGATTTTTGTAGTTATACTTAATTTTACTCCTTTTTGTTGTCTACTTCTCTTACTCTTACTTATGGTCTCCCCCCACCCCCAACTCAAACAGTCTACTTTAACATTTCCTGTAGGGCTTGTTTGGTGGTAATGAATTCCTTTAACTTTTTTTTTGCCTGATAAATTCCTTATCTCTCCTTTTATTCTGAGCAATAGCCTTGCTGGGTAGAGTATTCTTGTTTGCAGATTGTTCTCATTCAACATTTTTAATACACCATGACACTCCCATCTGACCTGTAAGATTTCTACTGAAAAATCAGCTGATAGCCTGATGGGGTTTTCCTTGAATGGAACTTTTTCTTTTCCCTGCTGCTTTAAAACTCTCTATTTATCATTATTACTTTTTGCCATTTTAATTACTGTATGTCTTGGTGTGGACCTCCTTGAGTTGATTTTGTTGGTGTTCTCTATGTCTCCTAGATCTGGATATCTGTTTCCTTCCCCAGATTGAGGGAAGTTTTCAGCTATTATTTCTTCAAAAAATTGTTCTGCCCCTTCCTCTCTGTTCTGGAATCCCTATAATGTGAATGTTATTCACTGAATTCCATTAGTCTATTTTCATTTGTTATTATTTTTTTCTCTCTGTTGTTCCACTTAATTGCTTTCCATTACTCTGTTCTCCAGGTCATTGATCTGTTCTTCTGCTTTCTGTAGTCTACTGTTTATTCCATCTAGTATATTTTTGATTTCTGTTACTGAGTTCTTCATCTTCAATTGGTTCTTATCTTTTCTATCTCTTATTGAGGGTCTCATTGACCTCCTCCACTATCTTTTTCTATCCAGTATTATTATGACCATTACTTTAAGTTCTCTATCTTAAAGACCAATACCTTAAGACATATTACTTATCTCCATCTCATTTAGCTCTCTAGCTGTGATTTTGTCCTGTTCTTTCACTTGAGACACATTTTCCTATATCCTCATTTTGTCTGACTCTCTGTTTCTGTGTATTAGGAAGTTCATCTATGTCTCCTGCTCTTGAAAGTAGTGGTCTTATGAACAAGAGTTCTTATAGTGCCCTGCAGTGCCACATCCCCTGTTCACCAGAACCTGGTGCTTCTATGTGTGTTGCTTGTATCCCTACTGTTGTAGCTGAGCCATGTTGGCCTTCAGTCCAGTTGTCTCCAGTGGTTCTCTTTGCCTGTTGTGGGCAGTGTTTGGTCCCTGTATTTTTAGTGGGTTAGTCTGGGGTTACTTTGAGGTTGAGTTGAGTCAGGCCAGGCATTTGCCGAGATGCATTACCACCAAAATGCAAGATGCTTTCCATGTGTTTTCCTCTGAGAAGCTTTTATTGGTGGGTGGGGCCTTTAGTCAGCCCCGTTGTCTGCCCCTAGCCCACTCCTGGAGCTGCAGTGGAACTGGTAAGCTATTAACAGGTAGGGTTAGCAGGTAGTGCTGGGTGTGCTGACCAGATAAAGTGGATCTGGATGGGGCCCATTGCATCTACTAAAATCCATGCAAAGAAATAATATTCAGACATTTAAAATTATATCTATATGTATGAATCATATGTGAAATATATATGCAATGTTTTCATGAGGTATTGGTAAACAAAAAAATGGTGGTTCCACTTTAACTAAAACATATATCTAATATTTGTAAATACATAAATGTATGTACTTTTATGTATTTATATGTATTTATATATTATAATTGTATATACATATACATAAATGTAAATATATACATATATATAAATGTATTTTAAAAAGGCCAGGAAGAATATAGAATATATACCTAAGTGATTAGTGTTATCTCTGGCAATTCCTCAAAAATGTCAGCAGACATCTACCTTCAGACCCATTATCCCCACTTCTTGGTATATACTACAAAGATATGAGTGCATATAACCACAAAAATGTTTGCCAAGAATATTCATAGCAGTTTAATCATAATAGTGAAAAACTGGAAATGGAAAATTAGAATCATCTTTAGAAGAAAGAATAAATGAACTGTGGTATAGTCCTACAATGGAATATCACTCAGCAATGTAAAAGAACAAGTAATGAATACATGGAAAAACATGGATGAGTCTCAAACACTATGTTGAAAAAAGAAACCAGATGTGAAATAACTTAGTATGTATGATTCCATTTTGTTTGTTTGTTCTTCAAGAACAGGAAAGATAAATCAGTGATAATAAAGACCAAAATAGCACTTACCTGTGGGTTGATGGTGAATTGGTGAGAGTATTAATAGGAAAGAAGCACAGGGAATTTTCTGGGGTGATATATTTTATACCTTGTGCTGAAGAGTTTTATGTGTGTGTATGTATGTGTGTATATTCCTTGGAAGAGTTTTGTGTGTGTTTGTATGCATGTATATTCCTTCACAGCTGTATATTTAAGCTTTGTGCATTTCATAATTTTATAATTATATGCAATATTTGTTGTATATATTACATATATAAATGTTATATATATATATATATACATACATATATATATATATATATATAATGTGAAATCTAAAATACTGTTAGTATAGGGAAAAAAAAGTGTGGGTTGGGAGTCAGACCTACTTTGTTCTCTAGCCCCAGAGTTAATTAACTGTTCTCTAAATTCCAGCCTTTATCTCTTTAATGGTACCAATTCCAAGAGTAGATGTGAGGTTTAAAAGAGATAATGCATGATAACCTCTTAGCAAAGTACTGGGCAGGTAAGAGCTCAAAAACTTGTCAGTTAAATTATTTAAAAATGTAAAGCCCTGAGTTTAGACTCTCAAAGAGAGATTGAGGCTCCTTATACCCACTCTACCCACCAATAATACTTGCCATGCTGGGGAAGCAGCATAATTATCTGCAAGGTTGACCTTATCAATGGCATTAGAAAGTTAAATGTTATCTCACAAGATTTGTGTTGGCCAGAAGATGAATAAGTTTCTGCTTGACCTGCAGAACCTGGAGGAGGCTAGCTTCAGTCACACATTTTAATGGCCACAAAGTCTAGATATTCGCATACACTGTGCCCCAGTGATGTGCGTTTTGTGTTTTGGAACAGGCCAGGCTGGTCTACCAAATACCATAGCTACAGGTTTCTTAGGTCCTAGACATCTTTCTCTGTGCAGAGAGAGGGACAAAGAAAAGAGAAAGGAACACTCATTTTAAACCTAAGCTATTATCCAGCTAACTACTTTTCAATCATTTTTCCTCCTCTTGCTATGAATGCTAAGTGTCATAGGCAATTAAATCTTTCACTATGTTGGAAGGCCACAAAATCATTTGGTTGGAAAAATCTTGACAATCTTAACTACATTACCAGGTTTTTGCTTCCCAGCCATTCAGTAAAGCTGTCTTATTAGGTTCCTGCAAATTATAACCACCTGGCTATGTCGTCATTATCAGAAGAATCGCTGTAGAATCATCCCAGAACTATTTAAGTTCTTTTCATAAAAATGCATGTTTTTACCAAGATATCCTTCAATAAGTGGATGGATAAACAAACCACACATCCATACAGTGCAATATTATTCAGTGAATTATCAAACCATTAAAAGACATGGAAGGGAGCACCTTGGGTGGCTCAGTCAGTTAAGCTACTGACATCAGCTCAGGTCATGATCTCACAGTTCATGAGTTTGAGCCCTACATCGGGCTCTGTGCTGAGAGCTCAGACCCTGGAGTCTGCTTTGGATTCTGTGTCTCCCTCTCTCTCTGCCCCTCCCCTGTTCATGCTCTGTCTCTCTCTGTCTCTCTCTCTCTCTCTCTCTCAAAAAGAAATAAACATTAAAAAAGATTAAAAGACATAGAAGAAACTTAAATGCATGTTATTAAGTGAAGGAAGCCAGTCTGAAAAGGCTACATACAATTCCAACTGTATGATATTCTAGAGAGAAAAAAACCATGGAGACAATTAAAAATATCAGCAGTTGCAAGAAGGTTGGGGCAGTGTGGAAGTGAAGGATGAATGGGTGGGTGGAACACAGGGCACTGTTAGGGCAGTGAGACTTTTCTGCATGATGCTATAAGGGCAAATACATGACGTTATGCATTTCTTAGCCCATAGAACTATACATCCCAAAGAGTGAATCCTGATATAAACTATAGACTTTAGTTCATAATATTGTACCAATATTGGTTCACAAACTATAACATGTAAACTAAACACTTTAAGATCTTAATAATAGGAGAGACTGGCAGTGGGGGGTGGATAAGGGAACTCTGTATTTTTTATTTAATTTTTCGGTAAACCTAAAACTGCTCCAAAAAAGAAAGACTTTTTTTTTTTTTTAACAAACTGCTTTTCAAAGCATGAATAAACATACAAAAGTAAGAGGGAAAATAACTTGCTGGGGTAATCTAGTTTCTCCCTTGAGATTTCTAGTAATATACATTGATTTTATTTACTTTTCTTTTTTCTAAAATTAGGTTATATATTTCCAATATGTGAGTGAAATATGATAGTGACAGGTTATGGCAGTGGCCTCAGGTATAGTAACTGTATAATATATTCTTTTTTTAAACTTTAAATTAAAAAAAATTCCAATATAGTTAATATATAGTTTCAGATATATAATCTCATGATTCAACAATTCTATACATTACTCCATGCTCATGGCAAGTGTACTCTTTGTCCTCATCACCTATTTTACCCATACCCCTCACCCACCTCCAATCTAGTAACATTTAGTTTGTTCTCTATAGTTAAGACTTGTGTCGTGGTTTCTCTCTCTCTCTTTTCATTGCCTTGTTTGTTTTGTTTCTTAAATTCCACATGTGAATGAGATCATATGGTATTTCTCTTTTTCTGACTGACTTCGCTTACCATTATAATCTCTCTATGTATGTGTGTATGTGTGTGTGTACATATGTACACACTCTTCTTTAAATGTTTGGTAGAATTTGCCTGTGAAGTCATATGGTCCTGGACTTTTGTTTGTTGGGAGTTTTTTGAATTCTGATTCAATTTAATTGCTGTTAATTGGTCTGTTCGAATTTTCTTTCTTCTTGCTTCTTCAGTTTTGGTAGGTTATACGTTTCTAGGAATTTATTCGTTTCTTCTAGGTTGTTCAATTTGTTGGCATATAATTTTCATAATATTCTCTTACAGTTGTTTGTATTTCTGTGCTATTAGTTGTTTTATCCCCTCTTTCATTTGTGATTTTGTTTATTTGGGTCCCTTTCTCCTTTCTCTCTCTCTCTCTCCTTCTCTTTTCGATGAGTCTGGCTAGAGGTTTACCAATTTTATTAATCTTTTCAAAGAACCTTTTCCTGGTTTTATTGATCTGCTCTATTGTTTGTCTGTTTGAGTTTGCATATCTTTTATTTCTGCTCTCATTTTTTTTTATTTCCTCCCTTCTGCTAATTTGGGGTTTTGTTTGTTCTTCTCTTTCTAGCTACTTTAGGTGTAAAGTTAGGTTGTTTATTTGAGATTTTCTTGCTTCTTGAGGTAGACATGTATTGTTATTAACTTCCCTTTTAGAACTGCTTTTGCTGCAGTCCAAAGAATTCGGACTGTTGTGTTTTCATTTTCACTTCTCTCCATGTAATTTTTAATTTCTTCATTGACCTATTCACTTTTTAATATCATGTTATTTAACCTTTATGTATTTGTGGTCTTTCCAGATACCTTCTTGTGGTTGATTTCTAGTTTTTTAGCATTGTGGTCAGAGAAGATGCATGGTATGACTCTGATCTTTTTGAATTTGTTGAGACTTGTTTTGTGGCCTAATATGTGATCTATTCTGGAGAATGTTCCATGTGTACTTGAAAATAAAAGAATGTGTATTCTGCTATTTTAGGATGGAATGTTCTGAATATATGTTAAATCCATCAGGTCCAATGTGTGATTCAAAGCCCCTGTGTCCTTGTTGATTTTCCATTTGGATTATCTGTCCATTGATGTAGGTGGGGTGTTAAAGTCCCTTACTACTATTGTATTACTATTGAGCACTTCCAGTATGTTTGTTATTAGCTGCCTTATGTATTGGGTTTTCCTGTGTTGGATGCATAAATATTTACAGTTGTTATATCTTCTTGCTGGATTGTTCTCTATGATTATATAGTGGCCTACTTTGTCTCTAGTTACAGTTTTTGTTTTAGAGTCTATTTTGTCTGATATGAATATTGCTATACCAGCTTTCTTTTGACATCCATTTGCATGACAAATGTTTCTCCATCTCTTCACTATCAATGTTCAGGTGTCTTTAGCCCTGAAATGTGTCTCTTATAGATAGCATATAGGTGAGTCTTGTGTTTTTATCCACTCTATCCCTCTATGTGCTTTGATTGGAGCATTTAGTCCACTTACATTCAAAATAATTGTTGATAGATATGTATTTATGGCCATTTTGTTGCTTGTTTTGTGGCTGTTTTTGTAGTTTTTCTTTGATCCTTTCTTCTTTTCCTCCCTTTCATTGTTTGTTGGCTTTATTTAGTGATATTCTTGGAAATCTTTCTCTTTATTCTTTGCATATCTGTTACTGGTTTTTGATTTGTGGTTACCATTAGATTTGCATATAGCATCTTCTGCATATAGCAGTCTCTATTAAGTTGATGGTTGCTTAAGTTTGAACCCATTATTGGTCCTCTCCCCACCCCATGTTTTAGGTATATGGTGTCATATATATTTAGATATCCTTTTATATCCTTTTGTTTTATGAATCTCTTGACTGATTTTACATATATACTTATTTCACTACTTTTGTGTTTCCTGCTTTTTATCCTCTCACTTATGGTCTATCCTTTCCACTCAAAGAATTCCCTTTAATATTTCTTGTAGGACTGGTTTAGTGGTCATGAACTCCTGTAGTTTCTGTTTATCTGAGAAACTATCTCGCCTTCTATTCTGAATGATAGCCTTGCTGGATAGACTGTTCTTCGCTCCAGATTTTTTTTCATTCAACAATTTGAATATATCATGCTGTTGTTCCCTTCTGGCATGCAGTTTCTGCTGAAAAGTCCAGTGATAGCCTTATGGGGCTATCTTCTTGTATGTAACTTGTATGTAACTATCTTCTTTTCTTCTTGTTGCTTTTAAAATTTCTTCTTTATCACTACTTTTTGCCATTTTAATTATTATGTGTCCCATTATGGATCTCCTTGGGTTGACTTTGGGGGGATCTCTGTGTCACCGTGGATCTGGATAGCTTTTTCATCCCCAGATTAGGGAAGTTTTCAACTATTATTTCTTCAAATAAAATTTCTGCCCCCTTTTCTGTCTTCTTCTGGGATCCCTATAATGTGAATGTTATTACATTTGATGCAGTCACTGATTTCCCTAGAATTATTATCAATTTGCATAACTTATTTTCTCTCATTTGTTCATCTTGATTACTTTCCATTACTCTATCTTCCAGGTTCATTAATTCCTTCCTCTGCTTCCTCAAGCCTACCATTTGTTCAACCAAGTGTATTTTTAATTTCATTCATCTCTGATTGGTTCTTGTTTTTGTTCTCTCTTTTTGAGGGTCTCACTGATGTCCTCCACTCTTTTCTCAAGTCCAGTGAGTATCTTTATGATCATTACTTTAAATTCTCTTTCAGGATATTACTTATATGCATTTTGCTTAAGTCTGTTCCTGTGATTTTGTCCTGTTCTTTCATTTGGGACATATTCTTCTGTTTCCTCCTTTTGTCTAACTCTGTGTCTGTTTCCATGTATTATGAAAGTCATCTACATCCCCTGCTCTTGAAAAGCAGTGACCTTATGAAGAAGAGGTTCTATAGTGCCCTGTAGCACAATGTTCCCTGTTCCCCAGGACCTGACACTTCAGGGAATGACTCTTCTGTGTGTTGCATGTTCCCTGTTTTGTTATGGACTCTTATTCCTTCAGTCCAATTGTCTGCAGTGGCTCTCTTGGCTGTTGTGAGCAGTGTTTGATCCACACCTGGGGTAGGGTGCATTTTAACAAGGTACACACCTGCCTGCTTGCTAAATAAGACCTGGAGCCTCTGCATTGTGACTGGGCTGGCTAAATAGTTCTGCAAAGAACACATGGGTGGGTGCCTCAGGCTTGTGTAGTGCCTACCATTTCTGTCACAGTAGCCAGTATGGCAGCTGCTGGCACTGCCAGGGCTGAGGCCCCTGCAAAAGGCAGGGGTCGAAGTTCTGGGGAGATTTGCAGTGGTCTTGTGGGGGCATGGACTGGCAGCACCAGGACTGAGACAAGCATAACTGGGAAGAGTGGATCCACTGAAGTGATGGGGCAGGGCTTGGAGCCAGCATTTCTGTAGGGAGTGTGGGCACTGACTTCCTGCAGGTGGCCATGTGTTTATGTCTACCACCTCTTTTATTTTGGAAGAGTCTCTCTGAGATCCTGTATCTCTAGGACATGCTCTGTGATGAGTAAATCACTCTCCTTCCTGTCTTTCCCCAGCATTTTTCAAACTGCTGGTTCTATGCTGTATAGGGGACTCAGTTTCTTAACACCCTGAGGGTTCTCCCAGAGCTGAGCTTGCTGATGTTTAGAATTCTATGCTTTAAGTCCTGCTGGTTCTAAGAATTCAGAAATTTTCCAGTCTAACTTTCAAAGCCAAATGTTATGGCTTTGTATGGTGTTTGTTTTTCCCTTGCAGGCTCTCCCATGTGATAGTCTGTTTTTCACCCTTCTCAGCACCCTTGGCTCCCACCCCTCCATAGGTGGCCATGGTCATTTTAGGTCTGAAATTGCCTCTTTGCCTTTTTTAAAAGAATGTTTTATTTTATTTTTGATAGAGACAGACAGACAGAGTGTGAGTGGGGGAGGGGTAGAGAGAGGGGGATACACAGAATCCAAAGCAGGCTCCTAGCTGTCAGCACAGAGCCTGATGCAGGGCTTGAACTCATGAACCAGGAGATCATGACCTGAGCTGATCGGACACTTAACCAACTGAGCCACCCAGGTGCCCCGCCTCTCTGCCTTTACTACCTTCTTCAATGTGGCCTCTCCTCTACTTTTGATTGTGGAGTTCCTTCTGCCTGTCTCCAAGTAATTTTCTGGGTTATTAACGTTATGAGTGTTATCTAGTTGTATCTGTAGGTCAAGGCAAGCTTAGGGTCCTCCTACTCTGCCATATTCCCAGCCTTCTATAGGTATACTATTATTTAATTAAAATAAGATGACCACTGGGGAGGTTTGCAAAGCAAACATTTACCAATATTGGTTATAATGTTACTGGACAGGCAGGAAGCAAATAGATATTGAAACCCACTTCAGTGGGTGCAGATTTTTGAGTGTGCCCAGCCTATGTGCCAGACATGTGAGCTGAGAAACCATCAAGATACCTCTAGCCCCAGCCACTGTCTACCTTTACTGCAGGAGACACCATCAGTGAAAAATGCCTGGCCGAGTCCAGTTGACCCTCATATCTGTGAGAGATAACAATAAATGATCCTTGTTGCATGCCACTAATTTGAAGGTAGTGTGCTTACAGAAATAGGCAACTGAAACAGGTAGTAACCACTACCATTACTCATACTCAATTTTGTTTTTATATTTCTCCCAATAGATGAGCCTTTAATATTTACTTGGGTTATTTAGTAAATTTAAATTTTATCATTTTATCTATGACAGAAATAGCTTGGGACCCAAAGGTTTTACTTTTGCCCTATGGATCAGTTGAACATATTTTGATCTTTTGAAAAATCTGCTTCTAGGAACACTCCAACTAACACTATGATCTTTTAAAAGTCAACTATACAAAAGTCTTAAGAAAAAAACCACTCCTTGAAAATAAAACTTTTTATTTCCAAAGTTTGCATGACATCTTTACAAAAGAATAAAAGAAATACACCACTAGGAGAAAATTAAGGCACATTATGACAATCTTATAATAATTTTAAGTATAAAACTTTGTTTTTTATTATTTAATGTTATTCACTTAAATGTTAATCCATTTCTTTTGTTTAAATAGCATTAAAAATAGAACTTGCCTTCTACATACTCTATTGAGTAGATCTTTTAGGACTGTGTTGTCACTCTATTCAGACATGAAACAATTAACTTCTTAAAATTGAAATAGCTTCCAAATGTCATTATTCTTTTCTAATTCTCATGGACACTTAAAAGAGTGCTAATTAAGTTCTACTTAAAATTTTCATATTTTTTCATTAATCGTTGGAACCACATAATTTTGAAGAGAGAACTTCTTTAACAATATTAAGTCATAAATATTTTTTGTGAATTCTACATTATAAAATGGTGGAACATCAATTCTGTGAACTACAGAGGTTTTATAACAATCATATCTGAAAATATATCCATCAAATTTCAATTCATTGCCAATTTGGGGATTCCCAGTGATCTGTGCTAGAGATCATTGCACATCCTCTAATCTTCCATCTCCCAACTACATATAAAGAATTTTAGGGGTGCCTGGGTGGCTCATTCAGTTAAGCTTCCAAGTTCGGCTCAGGTCATGATCTTCCAGCTGGTGAGTTCAAGCCCCGTGATGGGCTCTGTGCTGACAGCTGGGAGCCTGGAGCCTGCTTCAGATCTGTGTCTCCTTGTCTCTCTGCCCCTCCCCCACTCACACTCTGTTTCTCTCTCTCTCAAAAATAAATAAACATTAAAAAAATTAAAAAAATAATTTTAAAAATAGTGTGTCACTCAGTTATTGCCACAATAATGCTGCTCACCAGCTACCCTAAAATTTTGTGACACATTACAATAAGCATCTGTTTCTCAGCAATGCGTCTGAAAGTCAGCTTGGGTGGCTCTGTTCCATGTGTCTTTTGTGGGGCCATGTGTTTCATTCTGTTCTCATGGAAATGGCAGAATAAGAAGCCCTAAGGGGCAAGTATATTTCAAGCCTCTACTCATTAACATCTAACATCCCATTGGCCAGAGCAAGTCACATGGCCCAAAGTTGAGGTGCAGGAAGATGAAGCCATGGCAATCTTGTAGATATCTAATTCTACTACAAGGGAGTTAAACATTGAAACCAAAAAGTCATTTGCCATAAATGGTTAATAAGGGCAGGCATGCTTCCTTATACCCTGAATCTTATACCTGACCCACCAGGATACATATCTAAGCCCAGTCCCTAAAGCCCAGGCAGGTCAGTTCCCCAGCTTTTGCTCTACTTCTTCTACTTCTTATTCAGGTCTCATTCCAGGTCAAAAGTCAAATTTCTTCCTTGTCCAGACTAATTCCAAAATGTACTAGTAGAGTGACTGTTATGCCACTATCCTCAGATATTGTAAAGAGTGGCCTAATATGAACTTTTCCCAGGACAACATAATGAAATATATAAAAGACTTACTAAGGCATCATTTTGGAATGACAAAAGCAGTAGTTACTGCCAACATTTATTGATAGCTTAATATATGAGCAGCATTGTGCTGAGTACTTTACAGAATAATTTCACAAGATGGGAGGTACCCATAAGGAGTAACCCTAAAACATGAACGATCCATCTCATGAGTGGGGGTATTGAGGAGCCAAGTTTTATACCCACTGCTAAATTCTAACTGAATATAGTAAGTAAACATAGTTTTTGCTGCCTGGTATCTATTCCTTTATTATTCTGGTAAAAGCAGAATTGATGAATTTATCAAGACAAGATGCTTTGCCCTTCTCAGCCTGATTATTTGTATTCTAGAACTTTATATTTTTAGGAGAGAGACAAAGAGAGGGAAAAATTATGGAGCTGATTTTTTTGAAATTATAGATTAGTCTCTATTGTGGAATGCCCAAAGCATCCCTGCTTCCTGTCCTTTCCAGCCTGGTTCTTCAGCTACTGTTTTATTTAGTGAACCATGCCAGATCCTTCCAAAAGTTAACTTTTTGCTTAAGTTTTAAAGAGCCAGTTTTCTTACTTTTCACCAAAAGCCTTAACTGGCAAATAGGTCTCCCACATGAGTGAGCTAACTAAAACCACACAAATGTCACCACTCACTAAATAGCTATGGTCCTGGAGTATGGGAAGGCACTTTTCATCTATATATATTTAGTGCCTAAAACAAATTCCTGAAACATAACATACAACAGACAATGTGTATCCTCTCACTTCCCAATTCACATGTTTAAATCTAATCCCCAATGTGCTGGTATTTGGAGGCAGGGTCTTGAGAGGTGCTTAGATCATGAGGGAGGGTCCCACATGAATGGTATTAGTACCCTTATAAAAGAGACCCCAGAGAGGTCTCTGGCCTCTTCCATCATGTGAGGAGAGAGAATCAAGACAGCTGTCTACAAACTAGGAAGCAGATCCTCCCCAGACACTAGATCTGCCAGTGCCTTGATCTTGCATTTCCCAGCCTCTAGAACTATGAAAAGTAAATTCTGTTTTTTATAAGCTGCCCAGTCTATGGTAGTTTATTATAGCAGCCTGCAAGTACTAAGACAATACGTAATTTATTTTTTCCAGATTTTCATGCAGAGCTTCTGGCTCCTCTTATTTAAAGATGACACCTATCCCTCTCCTCCATCCTACCTCCATGTTTCAATGTCCCTGATTTCTGCAAATTTAACCTGAGAAGATCAGGAACTCAGGCTGTTTCTCAGCAAATATTCAATAATCAAATTTATTTTGTGACAGTTTTTGTAAATACAGGGCATCGTATTAATAATACGCATAGCAACTACTTACAAAGAGTTATTTCAAAAGAAAAATATGTGTCAAAGTTCCCTTATTCTGGGATGGAAATCTACATAAAATAATAAATGTCGCCTATAATACATTGACATAGATAAGGAAAACTGAGGCTTTCTTAAATATAAGTTAGCTTCAGAGAAAGTAAGAAGATTATTCTGAAACCATTCTGGGTATTGTCAGTTACCAAAATATCTTAAATGGGATTTAGGAATAAGTTATTTTATTTTATTTTTTTTAGGAATAAGTTAGTTTTTAAGGGAATATATTCTTTATCTGCAAAGTAAGATACAGATGCAAACTTAATAGAAGAACTATACTTTTCAACACCAAAATAAAGGAAGTAATTTGATAATACTATTTTGGAGAATTAAAAACATTGTGTAGCCTTTATGCATAGTGGGGGGAGGGATTCTATTTATAGGCATTATGTCTATCATAGAAAAATTGAAAATATAGAAAGATACTAAGAGAAAAATCATCCATAATTTATAAGTGTTAGGAATCTTTCTACTATATATAATGGGAAAATGCAATTAAATTTGCTTAAACAAAGAGGAGATCTATTGCCCACTAGAACTGAAAACAGTAGAGATAGAATTAGCTTCAGGTGCCAGTTGACTTAAGGTCAAAGGATGTTATGAGGACCAGATTCCTTTCTCATCATCTCTGACTTTGCCATGCATGAAGCTGGCTTTATTTTCAGGTGGGCTACCTCTTAAAGACTGCAGCATGGCTACACTCCAACTAAAGTTCCAAATCTCATGGGACAAGACTTTGCAACCCTTATGGCTAAAACCAAAGCTTCAGATTTGAGTTGGCTTTGAATGGGCCTGACTCTGAGTCCCTTATAGGTTCAACACTGACTAACTCAGGGAACCAGGGGTGAAGCTCATCTCCCAGAGCACAAGGGCTGTAGTAATGGAGAGCTTGACACTATAATGAGAACTGGGGCTCACCAGTGAAGGAGAAGGAATGAGAATGTGAGACAAGTCACAGATGTTTGCTAGTATACTATCATTATTAAAAGATAACAATCATTTTGTTATATTTTGTTATATAACAAATAAGAAATTGGAGCATTTAAAAACTGATTTATAGAAACCTGACAACACATTTAAAATTCTGTGTTACTCCATTTATATGAATTTCTTAAAAAATGAGTCTAAAACAAGAATAGTGTGTGCCTGAGACCGGAGGTGGGAAGATGATAGAAATGTTCTGTGTCTTGAAGGGAAACAAAAATAATATAAAAACAGGGAGGGGGACAAAACAAAAGAGACTCATAAATATGGAGAACAAACTGAGGGTTGCTGGAGGGGTTGTGGGAGGGGGGATGGGCTAAATGGGTAAGGAGCATTAAGGAATCTACTGAAATCATTGCTTCACTATATACTAACTAATTTGGATGTAAATTTTAAAAAATAAAAAATTAAATTAAATTAAAAAAAAAGAAATGTTCTATGTCTTGATTATGATGGTGCTTATACAATTTGTCAAAACCTAAAACTATACCCTCAAAATGTGTGAATTTTATTGTATATAGTTGTACCTAACTAAAGTTGAAGATAAAACTCAACTAAAAAATAAAAACTGATTTATAATCTTCTCTTTTTACTTTGTAATGTATGATAAGCATTGTTGTATGAGAAGAAACTATTTTCAATTTTATAATTAGCACCAAGCCCCCTAATTATGGAATTAGTAGAGCTGAGTTAAAATTTTCTAAATCAAGTTCAGGAACATATGAAAGATTTTAAACAGAAAAAAACATTCAACTTCATGACTTTTGCATTCGAGATTCAGAGCTACTAATCTATCAAAAACTTTGTATATAGTATCTGAGCAGATCATTCATGACTAATTTTAACAAATGTTCTTAAATTCGTTTAAAAGATAAATATAGTGAAAACTAAAGCAATATTTCAGATAGGGCCCAAACCGAAAGACAGAACAGACATGATGAATTATCCTTATTTATGACTGATACATTGAAATTTTTCTCAGCCAAAACAACTTCAATAAAATAATACCATACTGGTCAGGGACCTTAGTAACTGATACCAAGTATAGCAGGGACAGAGTTGGTTAGAAAAGTAAGGTTCATATTTAAATATATGTATATATATATTCATCTGGTTTAGATTGTTAAGAATCTGGCTTAGATTTGTTAAGAATAAAGTATCTGGCATAAGAGAAAGTTTCTACCAATGCTACTAACTGTTCATATTTGATTTCTACTTTAATTCCACAATGGTCAAACTGCATTTATGACTTAGAGGGTCTCAGTAATCTTCTTATAATCCCCTCTTTTAACTGAATTTTGTGATCTTATAATTTGGGGCATGTAGCATTCACAGGATGCTCCAGTGAGATGTGCTGGACGTGAGAGGTGAGCTCTATGATCAAAGAACAAGATCCATTGTTTCCAGATATTGAAATGAAGGTCGTTTCTCAAGTGTGTCTCCTTGGAAATAGGAGTATGTTTATTGTTGGTAGTACAAAATATATATGTGCTATTTGAGATGGTCAAAAGTCTCCAAACAATTTTTACATGCCATCTCTCTCAATGGCTGGCCCAGATAGAGTGGCATTTTTAAAAAAAAAATTTTTTTAACGTTTATTTATTGTTGAGACAGAGAGAGACAGAGCATGAACGGGGGAGGGTCAGAGAGAGGGAGACACAGAATCTGAAACAGGCTCCAGGCTCTGAGCGGTCAGCACAGAGCCCGACGCGGGGCTCGAACTCACGGACCGCGAGATCATGACCTGAGCCGAAGTTCACCGCTTAACCGACTGAGCCACCCAGACACCCCTAGAATGGCATTTTTATATAATATTTTACAGGTGTTGGATCTAAGTCAGCATCAACGGGTAACAAAACCAATGGAGGGCCTTGACTCCAGGACAAGGAATTACTCATGATTATTCACAATTCCTTCCAAGAGATAGAAAATCATTGGATTTGGAACAAGAGAAGGAGTAGACTTGGAACAAGAGAAGGAGTTTTCAGCAGAAATGTTTTTCTCTTTTAGAAAGATAATTTTGGCAGACTGGCAGAATGGATTGGTATGTGGAAAGAAAAATTAGAGGTACAGAAAAAAGTTGGAGTGTATTACAATAGGTCAGGCTTGAGGTGACAAGGGTCAGAACAAGGATTTAGCATTTCCAAGTGTAGGTGTAAATAATAATAGTGAAGAAACACAGTCTGAATGCCTCCATACGGACAAAGGTTTTGCTCTATACTCCTTGTTCACTGAGTCAAGGTAAAAGTCACAACTGAAGTGGGACAAAGCAATGGCATCACCAAGGGAAAACCAGGTTTCAGTTATGGGAAAGGGAAAGAATATAGAGAGGATCAGTGTATTCTTTCAGCAGGTTGGACAAAACAGAAAAGTTCAGGTCTGGAGCTAGAAATACCCATTTGGTGACCAGACCCATTTTCTGAAAGGTTCAGAATTTTAGGTGAATGGATTCCAGAGAAGGTGAAGACAGCCAACAGATGGGAATCTAAGTGGGTAGGTGGCATCAGGATGGTTTAAGGAAGTAAAAAAAAAAAGTGTTGTCAAGATTAGACAGACCCAGGGGGCACTGGAGTGGCTTAGTTGGTTAAGTGTTCAACTTCAGCTCAGGTAATGATCTCGCAGTTCATGGGTTTGAGGCCCACATCGGGGTCTGTGCTGACAGCTCAGAGCCTGGAGCCTGCTTCAGATTCTGTGTCACCCTCTCTCTGCTTCTTACCTGCTCTCTCGCTCTCTCTCTCAAAAATAAATAAACATTAAAAAAATATTAAAAAAAAATTAGACCCAAAAGGTGAATGTGGGAACCAGAAAGATGTGGAAATCTAAGTAGCAGTCCACTAGGTAGATCTGATGTCTGATGAGGCAGGACCTGTTCTAGGTTCTAGCACACTAGGCAGGTATTTGACACAAGGGACCCAGAAAAAACAGGGCCCAAGGCTACTGGTACTAGAGGACTAGTGGAAAGCTGGTTAATGCTCAACTATGAAAACTGAGACACAGAGTCAAAGTGGGGTTGATTTAATGTTGAAACATTTGAATATTGAAGCAAAAAGGATAAACTGGCCACAGAGTCCAGAGCCAGTGGTCATTTGGTCCTTTCCATGTATAGAAAAGGAGTATAAAGGTAAAGAGACACTAGTGTTTTCTGAAGTATTTTAGGGAGTATTGAGATCAAAGGGTAGTTTGTTGAAAACAAGGCTTCTAAAGGAATGATGAAAAAAATTATATGTGACAACTATTTAAAGTCTAATTTAAGAAGAAAATATAACTTTCTCAAAAGGTAATTAAAACTTCTCCTTTCTCCTTACTCCATGGTATTATAACAGGAAGGTAAGAAGGAAGGAAGGAAGGAAGGAAGGAAGGAAGGAAGGAAGGAAGGAAGAGAAAGGGAAGGGAAAGGGGAAGGGAAGAGACCTTCTTTCAAGAAAGAAGCTCAAGGAG
The DNA here is from genome assembly GCF_046562875.1 of Panthera onca. Classification (NCBI taxonomy): domain Eukaryota; kingdom Metazoa; phylum Chordata; class Mammalia; order Carnivora; family Felidae; genus Panthera; species Panthera onca. Next base: position 18,640,375 of record NC_138356.1, on the reverse strand, counting down.
TTGCATTCATGACGTTGTTGTTGTTACTCTTGTATTATTGGTATCACATGACTCTCTTTATCATCAGGACCACCCAGTGTTTTTTTTTTTTAATGTTTATTTACTTGAGAGAGAGAGAGAGAGAGAATGCGAGTGAGGGAGGGGCAGAGAGAGAGGGAGACACAGAATCTGAAACAGGCTCTGGGCTCTGAGCTGTCAGCACAGAGCCCCATGCAGTACTCGAACTCACAAGAGGTGAGATCATGACCTGAGCCAAAGTCGGATGCTCAACCAATTGAGCCACCCTGGTGGCCCTAGAATCCTGTTTTTTGAATCTGTAATTCATTATTGTCTTCTTACTTTAATGATCAAATTGTTGCACATTTCATCTGTTGAAGCATCCTTATGTGTGTTAGCACCTGTGTCCTTTTAACATGCTTTCATCATTTAAAAGTATATATTTTCTTGTTCCTAGCTTAACAAGACTTTTTACTCATTTTGTACTTTCCCTTCCCTGGCTCTGGAAACAACTATTTCTCTGAGGAGCCCTGGTACTTTTAGTGGGGAAAGGTATTACAGAGCAAGATCTGAGTACTAGAGGTACCCATACTCTTGGAATGCCTCTGCTTCTTGGATCTTTCAGCAGATAGAGCTGAACACACACACACACACACACACACACACACACACACACACACACACACATATGCACACACACACACACATATGCACATTTGTGTACATGCACACATACATATACATATTTTAGAATTCATGAGTTCACACCAACATCCCCATTCTAGCTTATCTCCATAGGGACCTTCCTTGCCTTCTCTCATTCCAAACATGTATGACCTTTCTTCCTTGCTCCCAAAAACATCAACACATTTAGTTATTTGCTTGATCCTATCATATAACTAAAATAGTTACAGAATTGCTTCACCAATACTACTATAAAAACTAAGCCTAATAAAAGTGATTCTGTATTTTCTTGCCTTTTTTCACACCATCACCACCACCAAGAAGATACATGGTCAAACACTGTGTTCATAAGTTACTGAAATTCATCTCTCCCCTTCTTTAGTGCAATATGTTATTAATTTGAAATACAGTTGGTTCTTTTGTTTCAGTCTGCTTTCTGTTTTAGTTTTTTCCCTTTCCCATCTTTGTTGATTTCATGTTATTTTTTGATATGTAAAACATTAGCAGAGTTCCAAAAGTCAAAAATATTACAAATGATACACTCAGAAAAATGTCTTGAATCTCTTCCAACTGGGTCCCCTGTACTAACCATTGTAGGTGACTAACTTCATTGTTTTCTGGTTTTTCATTCCTGTGCATCTCTTTGTAAAGACTAGTGTGTACACACACACACACACACACACACACACACACACACAGTATGTGTGTGTATACACACACAGATATATATACATGTATAATATATACATATATATCTGTGTGTGTATGTATAATTTCCCCTTCTTTATTAAAGGTAGCAGAGCACATATGCTCTATATATGCCTTTTTACATGTTGGTGTTCTTACTTAACAATAAATCCAGAAAATCATTCCATATCAGTTTATAGAGATCATCCACTTCTTTGTTACACATGGAGAATACTTCATTGTGTTGATTTAGCTAATCTCCTATTTTTGGAAAATTAGTAATTTCCAATATTTGTTAGAATTTGTTTTCTTTATCCACTTACATGTTATTTGATGTCCATGGCATTCTCTGTCTCCTACCAATGCTGAAAAGTGTGAGTTTTATATGATTATATTTACTTTTGTGTTAATTTTATGTCATTTTGAGAGAGTATGGGAAGATTTGAAATCAGGTGGTTAGCATTAACCTCCAGACTATCAATTGAATTTTTAAATTTTAAAAATTATTTTTCTTTACTGCTTTTTTTATAGCAATCTATTCTTGTCTTATAGATCAGTATATTTCAAAATCTCTCAGAGCACATTAACAAGATTTTTAAAAAATTTCTCTTCTGATCTCTCAATTGTCTGTTTTATCCAAGGTCAGTTTTCTTTTTTGTGTGTGTCTTTATTGTCCTTGAAAATGAATGATTATTAATTGTCCATTCCCATTCATGGATAAAGGGCTGAGATGCTAATGTGGTATACAATATGGACATTCTGAATATGTAGAGTCTAATTTTCCTACTAACTCCTTTACCTGAATGGGAAGGTTACCTGTAGTCTCCATGTACGTGAGTGCTACCTGTCATTTGGCAAGACAGGATACACCCCCTAAACTCCCATCCTCACCAAACACAAAAAGGGCTTTACTTTGGAGTGTCTATATCCACACTCAAATCCCTATCTTCCTCACACAGACCAGCTGACATTTTTAGAGATCATTGCTTCAATTATATCTTAGGAACTCACGGTGCCTTGAGGAGATGATAGCAAGTGATGGGGTTGATAGCCCAAGCTCAAAATCCTTCTTTAGCTAACTCTTTAATAAATCACCTGCCAAGTCTTATCTTCTTTCTTACCAACTCTTGGTCTGTAGTCTCTCTGTGGCTATGGTAGTGACTGCTACCTCCACTGTAGACTCTTTTCTGGTATTCTTTTGAAATTTAGTTTCTGCTCTAATTTATTTTTCAACATCATCGTTTTGGTTTTTTATCTTCAAGAAACCAGTTTTTTAATTGAAGTACAGTTGACCTACAATGTTATGTTAGGTGCAGGCATCCAACATAGTGAATCAATAGTTCTACATTGCACAATGCTCCCCACAATAAGTGTTGTTGATCTCTGATCTTCAGTTGTTCTCTCATCTCAGGGATATCATGAATTAATTCTAATTTAAATTTCCTTATAGTCATTTCAGTGGAATGCATGGAGGGGACAGATGTCAATGTGAATATTCAGTTAAATAAACTTGTGTAATTGTCTTTATTGAGCATAAGTAGCACCATGAATTCTGCACAGATGGTGTAGGGTGAGACTACTACTTAGGACAAGTGTTAAGGCACATGAGGTTTTGCACCCTGGGTAGGAACTGTGGCTCACAGGAACCATGTTGTAAATTCTACTTCAGGCTGGAGGCACAAGTCATTGAGGGTAGAAGAGCTAATGGAGTAAAAGAAGTGCTTGGTTAGTTGTTCTGGTTGGTGCAGAGCTTCCTAGTGGAATGTTTTGCTTCTTCAGTAAGTTCATCCCTTGGTATATCACAACATGCAATTCTACCACCTTAGAACATAAAGGGGTTTTATAGGATGATACGATCATAAGTAGATACCAGGATTTCAGTCCCCTAGTCTTCCCACTTTCTAGTACTTCTGTACACACAGAACATTTGAAGACTCTGTTTATCTCACTATGGCGATGCTATTCGTCTTCCATACTAGATAATATTAGATACAAAAGAGAGACCCCCAGACTAAGTCAACCTCAGGATTCAACTACCAAGAAAAGCTAGGCTGCTTTTCCTGTTTATATATTACTTCTGCACACAGTCATTTTATAACAGTAGCAGTAATATTCCATCTTTGAACATCTTTATTAGATTAAGGAGAAGGTTGAATATTTCTCAAAAAGCATTCATAGTAATGGCATTCTATTTTTTGAACTAAACTTTAAAGATTTCATGAGAGTCACTTCAATTTTTTAGCATTGGCTGTGAAAACTGAAAGATCCTAGAAAATGAAAGCTATTTTTCTTCATAGACATGGGTAGAGAGGAAATTTTAACATTTGGTAATGACCAAAACCCATTTAATTGCTGGATGATTCTGCTTTCATTGTACAAGAAGAACTGGAGAGGCTTAATCTCTCCTCAGGCTCTCCTGTAGAGTTTTTATCTCTGCATGTTGCTTTGTGCGTGCTGTAGTGATTAATCAGCAATATTGTCTGTTCTGCATTTCATATTTCCTTTTTTTAAATCCCTGTGTGAAGTTTCTAAATATTCATTTCCTTATTTCCTCATTTGTTCTTGAGCCAGGCCTTCTATGGCTTTGCAGAATTCTTATTAATGATCACACATAAAAAGTTTGCTACAGGGAAACTCAAGCTCAGATTAGGAATGACTTTTTTTTTTTCAAGAATCTGACTCTCATTCTCCTTACTCAGTGTCTTTTGTGGGTTTTGTTTTGTTTTGTTTTTGTTTTTTATCTATGTGACATTTATTAACTTGTATTCACATTCATAGAAAAAAGACTTGTCACTGTCATAATCACACTTTCAAAAAAGGGATGCTAAGGAGAGGATCTCAAGCCTGAGTTGCTAATGCCATCTAAAATTCTGTTTGATTTATCATCTCTCTTCCTTATTTTTTTTTTCTTACCTATTCACCTGTCAGTTAGCATGCTTTAAGGATAAGGGTTTCAAAAAGACCAAAAGGACAGATAAGGCAGATATAAAGTTGATGGGAGCTTACCAAAATCTGGTGAAGTCTTTGATATAAATAGAATTCTTTTTAAAAGTGGATTTAGAATTTTCAGCTTCAAAGTCTTATTACTGTATCTCTTCCATCAAAGATTTTAAAAGTAATAAATGACCTTCTGGCTCAAATAAACTTCTGGCTCAATAAATAACCTTCTTTAATAGTTTATGAAGAGTACTTTACTGGGTGTAGAACAGCCCACTCATTCTATTATGTACTCAACTTCACAGAAGTATGGTTAAAAACATGGGTTTTATAGTCAGAAAGACCAGGGATCAAGTGTATCTCTAACACTTATTATTTACATGTTTTGGAATATGTTACTTAATATTGATGAGCTTCATTTTTTAAGGTATAAAATAGGGTTATAATAATAGTAATAATAATAATAATAATAATAATAATAATAATAATATCTATTTCCTAGAGCTGTTACAAGGATTGAATTAGATAATGTATACAAAGTACTTAGCAGAGATCTTGGTTAGCAAGAGATCTTAGCAGAGATCTTGGTTAGTACTTACTTAGCAGAGATTTTGGTGCATAGTAAGGACAGTAAAATATTAATAAACACAAAGAAATACCTTTTGAATAGTATTTCTATATGGTTACAAAAAAGTTCCCTTATTTATTTGTTATTTAAATATATTTTATGAATGGAATTTTTACCTTCTAGATGTAACTTCTAAAAATACTTAATAAAATATATTTTTACAATTCTTTTGGAAGACCAAATAAGCCTGTGAGAAAGTGTGAGGGAAAAAAACATGAAGAAGAGGAGCAAAGCAGAAGCATGAGTTGAGGGAAGAGACTGAGCACCAAATCTGTGGGATGCTTAGGAGCAATCCCACCCCAAAGCCTGGAGCTTCCGAGCACAAGTGGGGCTGGGGGCAAAGCCTTGTGCCTCTGTAGAGAAGGGAGCTGGATCAAAGGTCACTCACTTATAATCAAGATTCTAGAGGAAACATACTCTAATGAACAGGACAAACTAGGGGGAAAAAATAACCTTTCCACAAAAGCAGTTGTCAAGTAAGTTTTCTGTCTTGGTTGTAGATACAGGTGGGAAAAGAAAAAGTCTCCCCTAAGAATTCTTGCTCACTGGCCAGACTTCATGTGTATTTCGGGTCTAATGATTTACAATCTTTTTGTGGTCCTAAAAACTGCAAACCGAAGACTATAAAGTCTGTGCAAGCTTATAATACCCCAGGTAATGGTAGGAACAAACCTAAGTACCCCTTGAAGGAATAGATACTCATGTCCAGATTTAAAGAATTCTCAGAAAAACTTCCAACATGTACAAGTTCACGCTAAAAAAATATATGAAAATCCATAAGAAAAATAAGTCACCATGAATGAGAGTCAGAAAAAAACAAACAAAAACAGAATCAGACATGCAAAAACATAAAGCACTAGAATTTTCAAATCCAGAATACAAAATAATTATGCTAAATGTGTTTAAGAGGGGGAAATGGAACAAAATGGAGCAGGAGACTATAAAAAAGCACACAGGCAGATTTTTTAAAGAACCAAAGAGAAATTCTAGAAATGAATTACATAATAACTTAATTTTAGAACTATCTAGAATAGTCAAACAGCACACCTGAGATAAGAATTAGGAAGCTTGAAGGTATTGTATAAAATTACCCAGAATGCAGAAAACATAGACAGAAAGAGGTGAAAGATACTTAAAGTAGATTAGTAGAAATTGAAGACCTAATGTGAAGCTATACCATTTGTATCACTTGGGCTTCTCTTCCCAGTGCTCCTCTAACTCTGGAAGCAGAGGCCAACTTCTTGCTCTCACTCAACTCTGAATTACGATCCTCTGTAGAGTTTCTTAGCATTCCCATCACCTCTGTAACCAACTCCTTGTATTAAATTCCCTCTCCTGAAAGACTTACTTACAGTGCTGTCTCTTTTCCTGGCTGGACCCAGAATGATAAAACAAAAAACAAAAACAAAAACAAAACATTGACTATGTTTGAATTTTCTAAGTTAAATATGCAGGTTATGCATTTAAGAGTAAACATGGGGGGGGGGGGGAGTGGAAGGAGGAAAGAGAGCCCAGTCAATTTAAAAATAGACAACAAAGGAAGAGGAAAATAGGAAAGAGAAAAATAAGAAAAACAAAAAGCACAAAATAAAATGGTATGGATAAATGCATATATATTAGTATTTATAATAAATTTAAATGGATTAATGAAAATAATTGAACTCTTCAGTGAAATGGCAGAAAACCATATATGAAGTCAGTATTCAGCTATATGCAAAAAGGAAGTGATGCATAAGGGGTCCAAAGGAAGGTTGAAAATAAAAGAATAGAAGTAGTTATATAAGGCAAATACCAACAATAGAAAATTAGGGTAGCTATACTAATATCAGGAAAAACAGAAATTAGGGCAAAAATACTTTTGCGATGATAAAATGCTTTTGTTATGATAAAAGTTTCAGTTCACCAGAAGGATAAAACAGTTCTAAGTTCTTTTGTACCTAACAGCATAACTTCAAAAATACAAGCAAAAAATAATAGGAGAAATAGGCAAATTCACCATTATAAAAGGTGATTTTTGACACATCTCTCATAATGGATAGAACAAGTAGATTTTTAAAATAGGTAAACAATCATGAATGTCATAGTTAACCACCTTGATCTAATCGACTTACATAGAACCCTAAACAACAATGAGAGAATACCCATTTTCCTCACGTGTGGGAAAACTTCTATATCATGAATTATGATCCTTCAGCAGAAGCACTGCTCTGCAGGATTCTGTGGTTTCTATCAGCTTGCTGAGTTGTTTTTGCTCCTTCACAGACTGAAATGCCAGGGGCCATCCTGGTGCAGTCTAACTTGTTCAACATTTTTCAAACCATTATGCACAATATCTGATCTCCCTTGGTCCCTGATGTTCTCACAGATGCTAAACAAAGTTTTCCTCTCCCCTTCCTTTCACAAAACTCCTCTTCAGAGAAAGCTAAAATTGCCCATTTTAAGTGGATTCCCGGGAAGTCCTAGCCAGTGTTCATCCCTCAGTCATAGCAGATGCTTCTGGAACATGTTTACTTGTTCTTAAAATCAAGAACTAAACTAAAATCACTTAAATTCCCCACCCCATTGAGTTCAATGAAAACTCAAGTAAAAGATGGTTTTCTGTTTGGTAATTTGCTTTTCATGTTCTCTCTAAAAACTTTTATAGGCACCAAATATGTTTTTCTTTAAAAAAAAATCTCCAAATACATAATCATGTAGTACATAAAAATAGTTTTGAATGATACAAAATGTTCATATAGTATCAGAAGTTATAAGGTAGAGAAAGCCCTCCCAGGGATGATACCATCTGCCTGTGTGTATCAGGGGTCAATGGTCAAAGAGGTGGTGAAGCAGAGAGCTTATTATAAAGTAACAATGTTGAGCTTCATCTGGGCCCTGTGCTCCTGGACAGTAGTGACAGCTGAGAAACCTCCCCATCCTTTTGTAACTCTTCTTTGTTTGGGATGTGACAAAATGGCTAAACAGGTAGCCAGTTAACTACAAAGGACCACCATGACCTTGTAAAACCTCAAGTTTTCTCCATCTTCTTTGAGACCTTTATCATAACAAATATTCTCTCTGTTGCAATGGACTGAATAAAAGTATTTCCTTAATTGTCTGGAGCCTTTTGTCTTTCGGGGTTTGGTGCCACAACCCAGATAGTATTTGTCCTTGCCTCAGGGTCCTGTTTACTCCTACCAGGTAATGAGACCCCCCCTCAGAGCCTTTGTGCTTCATTCCTATGTGGTGATCCAAGGATCCAAAAGTGAGCTCAGTTTCTGATCCTGTGTTCTGGACTCTTGTCCATTCATAGCACGATAAAGATTTGATTCAATACCTTTTGAATACTTGCTTCATATCTGGTGCCCAATTCTTCTGGTTTCATGGTCTGATCATTTTATGATTTCTGTAAATGTATGAATGGTTTATACAGATCTTGTTTTCTCAGTTGAAAGACAGCGAACTGGTATATTGGTCTTTTCTGTTTATCTTTTTCCCTGTTTTGAGATAAAATCAGCTAAGAATTTATTACCAACTGGTAATAAAACCCCATAGAATTTAGACCACTGATATTTTATTTCTGTGTGTATGCTTGACCCATGGATGAATTTTTTGAATAAAGTTGTAGGCTGTCTACTTATGTCTGTTTGTATGTTTATATATCTGTAATTCAGAAAGGTCTTTACATCTCATTGTGTAAGTATATAATATTTTCCTGCCCTTCATGGTATTAATAAATTAGATTGTAAAATCTCTTAAGGGAGCCCTACTCTTATTGGCTTAGTGATAAAAAGCACTTATGTAAGCTGAATGTTCCAAAAACTTTCAGATATTAAGGAAATTAAACCTCAAATATTTTCAATGTAAAAAAGGAGGTATCCTTATAGAAATGAACCCAGAAATGTTTTAAGAATTCGGGTGCACATAATTTAGGTAAATCCTTGGCAAGCAAGACTCGTTATTTTGATTTAATTGAAAGCAGCTACAGGGGCCTCTGGCTGGCTCAGTCAGTTAAGCGTCTGACTTCGGCTCAGGTCATGATCTCACAGTTCATGGGTTTGAGCCCCATGTGGGGCTCTGTGCTGATAATTCCAAGCCTGGAGCCTGCTTCAGATTCTGTGTCTCCCTCTCTCTCTGCCCCTCCCCTGCTCATGCTCTGTCTCTCTCTCTCTCGAAAAATAAATAAACATTAAAAAAATTTTCATTAAAAGCAGCTACATATTTTCCATTAGATCAATGGTAAGTGTAATATATATGTAGACTTTTATTCCATTTAGATATATCTTTCCTAAACATACACAGGTCTGCTGAATGGAAAAGATATCACTACTTTTACTAAATGTTTAATCTTATGAGATATGCAAATATTTATGACCAAAATTGAATCATATTTTGACAAATTTTATTCCAACAGGGTTGTGGACACTCTTGCAAAGAAAAGATGAACATCCACCCAAAATGTGGTTCAAACTGGAGACTGATGATGCCACAGGAACACCAAGAAGGTAGGAATATTACTTACATTACGAAGCTTTCTGGAGAGAGCAGGGGAAGCCTCCCAAACAGGTCAAAAGAGGCTTGAAAGAAAACAAGATAGGAGACTGGCATGGGTCTTTTATGTTGGTTAGGGGCGGGGCTGGAGTAAAGTTTCCTACATACAGGCAGGGACTTGGTATGATTCAAACTTACCACCAGTAGCAAAGGAGGAAGCACCTGACTTTTCTTATCAACTGTCCTAAATGTGGGACAGAAGAGGAGGAGGAGATTTAAGGCTTAAAAGCTGTCAGCAGTCAAACATAAATTTAGGCATACTCCTAACTGCAAACAGTATTAACATTTTGTAATATGTCCACTTGAAGATAATTTCTAAGATTTTTAGGTAATTTAAGCCTTGTATTGGTATTGAGTTAATTAATCAATATTTACTAGATGCCTAGATCATTTCCATGTGAGACAGAATACTGAAACATTAATTACTAAGCATAATTTTAAATTTATATTTTTCCCTCTTATTTTATGATACAGAGAGAGTATGTAGTTGGGTCTGTTAAAGAAGATGTTCATTTTTTGCCACTTTGAGACATTGTACTATAAGAGATGTGTTTGTGTTAAGGAGATGAGAGTAGTTTTGCCCTAAAGTTAAATGACTGGTTGCTCCAGAATAAGAAGAGGAAAATGTAAGACAAAACCCAAATGAATATAGAAAGTTATGGAAGGTGTGCTAGAAGGGATTTTTTTTCTTTTTGTAATGGCCAAAGCTGACTAAAGTTTGATGGGTGTATTAGTTTTCTTTTGCTGCTATAACAAATTACCACAACTAGGTAGCTTAGTCCAAAAGTCCAAAATGGGTCCCACTGGGCTAAAATCAGGATAGTAGGGCTGCATTCCTGCATTCCAGGTTCTAGGAGAGAATCAGTTTTCTTGCCTTTTCATGCTTGTAGAGGCTGCCTGGAATCCTTGATTCGCAGCCCCCTTGCATCTTCAAAGCCAGCAATAACTAGTTAGTCTTTTTCACATTGCATCATTCTGACACTGACTTGTCTGCCTCTCTCTTCCACATTTAAACAACCATTGTGATTACATTGGGTCCACCAGGTAATCAGGGATGACTGTTATTTTAAGGGCAGATGATTGGTAACTTTATTCCCCTCTACAATGGAACTAATTCCCTCTTGTCATGTAACAACATATTCACAAGTTTCAGGGATTAGGAAGTGAAAATCTTTGAGGGGCCAATTTTCTGCCTAATACAATGAATTTATTTATAAGATTTTCCAAAGGAGATTTCATGACAAATATTATAATGGTACAAAGATAGAATTTTGTCTTCTCAGTTAAAGTGGAAAATTTTTCTTGGATTATTAGCCTGCTCTAAGAAGTGGTTGTATAAAATTATTCTCATCTTCTGTGTAATCTGTCTATATTACTGCCCAGATCACTATCAGGACTTTAGGTTTTCTGGCAGCTGGCCCTTTCCTTCAGAATATGAAGAACCCTGTGAGCTGAAGCCCGAGGACTTGGTATAAACCTCAAAGCACTCACCACCACAGTAGACCATGCATGGGCCAGAGTTCCTTCTGGATATTAAAGGAGATGTAAAGATATCTTAGTGGATGTCTAGGCCACTAAGTTCTCTCCCTCTTCTTTGAGACATTCATTAATGAACATTCTCTCTATTACAATAGCCTGAACAAACATTTCCTTAATTGTCTAGTACATTTTATCTTTCACAAAAGCAAAAAACCATCCTTAAATTCCCTGTTTTCCAAGCTGACTTATGCTTCACTTGGAACTCCTGCTCTTGAAAAGTGTAGCTTGATCAGCTGTTCAGAGCATGGGGTCTGGAGCAAGTCACAAATTCTGGCTCTGCCATTCATACTGTGTGACAATGGGCAGGGACTTGATCTTCCTGTGCCTCAATGTACATGTACATAAATGGAGATGATGATGATGATGGGGATGATGATAATGGGGATGGTGATGATGATGATGATGGGATGGTGAAGATGATGATGGTGATGATGATGGTGCTGATGAAACCTTTTTGTTACAAAAAGAGCTCAGAATAAGTGTCTGGTTCAGACTGCTGTACATGCATCTGCTCTTATTATTTGAGGAACAACTAAGGCTCACCAAGTGCTAATATTCTGAGGAAAGTTTATTTTCCATTCCATTCTTCTCAACTGAAATTTTATGCTCACCTTTTAACTTCCACGCTTACACGGCACATAGATTGTAGGAGAAAAATAAATACTGAGTGAATCAATGGAGGATGAGTGAATGGGGGGATTTTTGGAGGAAGGAAGGAAATATGGGTGAAGAGGCAAGTATTAGTAGAAGAAAAGATGACTGATTTTCATCACCTGTAGTCTTTCTTTACAGTTAAAAGAACAATTTGAATTCTAAGCTCTGTCTCAAAGATGTCTCATTAATTCTCAGAAATAAAATTAAATACATTTCATTTAGGGAGTGGGTGCTACACAGGCAGCTGATATGATTAAGAACATTGACTCCATGTTCTGGGGTCAAGGCATGTGAGGCAGTGTGTCCTATCTTCAGTTAATGATGACTATCTCTGGAAACCTGGTTTCTTTCCTTAGGGAAACAGTATAAGTTAAGGTCTGCCCAGATTGAAATGCATCACTGTTTAACTGAGTACAGAAACTTGAATTCACACGTTGATTTGTCAGGAAGACAGAAATGCTTTCAACATACAATCAGCCCCGTCATTTTTCACACCAAACGGAAATACACAGCCTGATCCAGGCACCTAATGTGGGAAATCTTTTTAAACTTTAAAACAGACAACAGAACTGTATGTCATTTTTTAAAATTAAGCTATAATGTGATATTCCGTTTAGGTTCTGAAACAAATCAATATTTCAGGCAACCAGCCATAACTCTTGCTATCTACTGCCCTCCAGTGGATTTCTGTCAGATATAACTTCTGAAAATTATTTTAAATAATCTATACATAAGCTTTCCTTTCCAATGTGATGTTAAATCTTCAACATAAACTTTAAAAATTCACTTGTAAATAGTCAATAATAATCCTCAAGACTTTTTTGTAAATTACCTTGTCTTTAAATGACCTGATATCAAGGTAAAGTTCCCATTTATTTCCCCCAGAGCTTGGCTCTCCCTCAGGAGTTTGCCGTAGTGTCGGTTTATTTCCGTTTTGGCCCATGTCATCAGGCCCTGAACCTGCTACTACTTCTAACTAAATTCACTCTGGGCAAAAGGAATGGCTTGATACTTGTCAGAAGAAGCTCAAATAGCTCCTGTAGACACTGCCCTGACACTGCTGCAAGCAACCATTTCCTCTCATTTTACAAACAGAAGTCACAAATCAGTGATACCCGTTGAGAGTAAAACTGAGATGCTCCCGCTCCTGGTGACCCCTGGATGTAGCAAGTTCTGATAACAGGAAGCTGACTTCCCGTGCGCTGAGGTTTGACTTGTTCCATCAGAATGTGGTTTGATGAAGTGTTAGCTGTCTTTTGGTGGCTACTCAATTTCTCACTGCCTCTGTTTTAGTAACATTTTTGTTGTTTTAAAATAATACACCTCATGGGGCACCTACGTGGCTCAGTCAAGCATCTGACTCTTGATTTCGGCTCAGGTCCTGAGCCCCACGGCAGCATGGAGCCTGCTTGGGATTCTCTCTCTCCCTCTCTGTCTGCCTCTCTCCCACTCTTGCACTCTCTCTCTCTCTCTCAAAAAAAAAAAAAAAAAAAAGTTAAAATAAATACATATACACATAAATAAATAAATAAATAAATAAATAAATAAATAAATAAATAAGATAATATACCTCATAATAAGGGCTGTTCCTCATAAGGTACCTTGGTATAACTGTCTTCCTCATTTTTCTTTGGTAAACATAGAACAAACATTATGCAAAAAATTGGGAATTTAATGCATGAGATTTTCTCAGGGCGGGGAAACTATGGTGAATACCAACTAAATAACAGGACTCTCACAGGTAACTAATTACATGGAAAAGATAATGACCAGGAAGACATTTCTGGAAGAAAATTACTGGTTTTTCCCTTTAAAGTAAGCATGACTAAAGCTAAGCTCAATTTAGTCCTCTAAATATACACATAAAATATGAAATCATTCAGCAGAAACTAGCCTCCTTCTAGCTGGGGTTTTAGAAGTGGGGTTCTAAAATACTGCTCCACCAGTAATTCACCACCAGATTGATGAACACTGAAAATATGTTTTCAGTCTAATGAAATTTTGAGATAACACAGCACTTCAAGTCATGCTATTTGGGTTCATTAGAATGCATTTTCTTCTATATTCTATTTGCTTATCAAAATACTCCCTCAATACCCACAAAAGTGAATATAGGAAATTGTCTGTTTAGCTTATAATAATAATAGCCTCAGTTACATTTTAAATATGCTGCAACTGAACTTTGAGATAAATCTCTTTACAGAATGCTTTAACAAAAAAGACAGATTAAGAGGAGCTCTAGAAAGTGACTGATTAAATTGGACTCTAGTCTAATTTTATATATTCAACATGTATTTCCTTATTCACTCTCTTGCTCTAAAAATATTCATTGAGCATCTACTATATACCAGAATGTAAAATACAGAGGGTTCAAACATGATCAAGAAGGTCCTGCTGAGAAGTTCAACATTTAGTGGGCAAGACAGATGGGTAAATAGGTAATTAAAATACACCATAGTTAAGTGTTGTAATAGAGAGTGGTAGGGATTATTATGGGAACATATAACTCCAAGTGGGGACATTGCAGAGAAGGGGCATTATTTGCATTTTTTAAAATAAGTGAGTTTATTGGGTACACAGTCTGCAGTGAGCCCACTCCAAATGCAAATATAGCCAGGTGCCAAAAGGCTGGCTTGTATGCGAAATTGCAGATAGTGCCATTTGGCCTGAGCAAGGGCAATCTGGCGGGAAAGGGGGGGTCTGCTAGGTGGGTGGTGGCCATATATGTTTCAACAGGTGCTTTGGAAAGTTTATGGAAACAGTTGAAGAATGCTATGATCAGATTTAAATTTTAGAAAGTGTACTCTGATGGAGGAAAAAATTGTGAGAGACATTTCATTAGCAGCAGGAGGTATTGGAGGTATTCCAAATATGAGATGATGAGAAATGCAAAACCAAAAAGACATAAATCCAATAGAATACATCTTAAGAAACTTACATTATTTTCCATATTTATAAATTCTGTAAAGTGAGTGTTTTATAAATCATGCCAAATCATTTCTCAGGTAAAAAATGTATACAAGTAAATTTCTAACCAGAAATACAACCACATATTATTAATATAAGCAGGTGTTGTTCATATTTACTTATTTTTTCTTTTTCATAGGGTATCATTCTGTACACCTACTTGTTTCTGCTCATGTCTCTTATTTGCCAAATATAGAATCAGATCCGAATTTTGCCTTCCCCAAGTATATCCCAGCCCTTTCTAGGTTATTTGAGTTATTTAAAAGTCTTATTCATGGGCCAAAAGAAATCTCTGAAATAAGAGCAGCGGGGGAAAGAATTGATAGGAAAAAATGACAAGAGACAATGATGGACACTTAGGATAATACACTGGCCCTCCACAATGACTGAAGACAATCTAGATCACAGTGCACTGATCCTTAATGAGGCGGAGCTAATCTAAGAATCATTTATAAAGGCACCTCAATCCTGGGCCAAAAATAAAATAAAAATGAGCCCAATTTCAATGCTTCAATGAAATCATATTGCAGGGGGGAAAAAGCCAAAACTCTTTTTGACAATTGAACTCCATTTCAGTAGGCAAAAATTAAACAAGAGTGCTTAGTTTAGAGGGCGGGGTGGGGGGGAAGCAAACGTGGGTGTGTTGTCATGACCTACGTGCACTTGAGTGCCCACTCCAGACGGGATGAAGAAGTCTCTTGATGCAAACCCTCTAGGTGCCAAGGTCTGCACAGCCACCTGCTGGCTGTGGGTCTTTGGACACGTTATTTAGCCTGTCGAGGCCTAGTTTCTTCATCTATAAAAGGGTTTCATGGGACTGTTGACATGTTTAGGCCAGGTTCCAGGGGGAAGTCTGAAACATAGTCGCCTGTTTACCCAGGAGATTCTGAGTGTGTTTCCTCCAGTGTGAGGTGAAGCCCCTGCCTGTGTTCAGCCTCATCCCCCTATGGGTGACTGCTCATACACACATCTCCACATTGTAGACACCATGCACCCAGGCTAAATCTCTGCAGAGAAGAACAATGTTTCCCAAAGAATTAAAATCTACGAGAACGGCACTCTGGCTGAAACAAAAGGAATTCACATTGCAAAGTAAACCTCTAGGTTTTTAGTCTTAAACATCTGCATCCCACTCACAATTTTCCTTAAGAATCATAGTGTGGATTATTAATGTTTGGGTAAATAAAGAATCTATTTATTGTTGTTCATGAAAATAAAAGCCCAATCCAAATTCAAGTTTTTCTCTTTTGCTAGATAGAAACGGTTTGCATGCACATTTGAAGCCAGAGTTTGCCCTAACTTCTAGCATTAACAAAATGTTATGTTCATTTAGTTTATTGATTGATTTTAGGAACTGAGTTTTAATTTGGACATCTTGCTACAAATATGAATTTCATCCTTTTTTTGCTTGCTTTTAAATTTGGACTGCTGATTTTAACTTCTTTTTAAAACTTGCAAACTACAAAGCCACATCTGATGGCCAATTTAATGTAAGAAGGGTCTAGGCTCCACTATTAGAGGATATCTTTTTCTTCTTATTTGCCAATTTGAAAACATCTTGAGCTTTTCTTTTATTGACACATCTTCTCTGTCATTACTTCCTCTGGGTGAATAATTGAACGTCCAGAGCTAAAAGATGGGATAAAGAGACATGAATAGAGAGAGTTATGTATCAAGTAAACATGGAGATTTTTAAGTTTTTTTTTTTAATATTTATCAGCACCCTCAGTTTCTAAAACAGATTTTTAGATAAAATATGTGGAATTTAAAGCAAAAAATTAAGATGATTTGTGTGGCCTAAGACACAGCTGAGGGATTCTAAACCACCCCCCACCATGTCAGAATGTCATCTGCTATCAGCTATTAGTTCTTCAGCTATTGCTTCACGTGTTGAGGACAAAGAAATGACCCCTGAGCTCACTTGAAAAGTGTTGAGCCATGAGGGAAGCAGGGGAAGACATTTAAATATCTTTTGTGGCTTTTGCCATTTCTCTAGGCAAAGGACTTCAAACTGCTCCATGTGGTATAATCAACTACAAAAATAGAAAATTCTCAGAGAGGTATTAGATATTTCTCTTTCTGCCCTCATCAAGAACAATAGTGTTAATAATTATAATCTAGGGTCCACTAAATTTTATGAAATGTTGTAAAAGTCTCAGTAAGCAGGCCAAATGACCCTTGCCTAGTTGCTTATCCTTATAATTACATGCTGATTTTGCCTGAAAAATAGAAATGATTGGCTTCCAGCAAATCTCACCAGGTGCCACTTCTGTATATGGGGAATCACTGCCAACAGGGTGTGAGTTTATGGATATAAAGAAATATCTTCTATCCCAAATACCTCTGCTACGCTTTTCTCAGGCATTTGGGTTTCACGTCTTTGAGATAAGGGGTTCCTTCATCTGCAACGCGGGAGTAATAATAGCTCTGTACCAACAGGACAGTGAAATGAGATACACGTGGAGGAGCTGAAACCTAATGACCTGGGCACTGCCATGGGAAGAAGGAAACCTAAATAGGAATGTGGGCAAATATTGAAGACAAGCTTGCTCGCTACACAATTTTTCCAAGGGCAAATCCACTCCAATTCCCATGATTTACCTCTTCTCTTCTGACTTATTGAAGTCAGAATTGTGGGATCTAAAAGGTCTCCTTGGAGAAGTTACCAGGCCATTCAACCAAACTGACAATGTTCTACTGATCAGGTCTACTGCTAAGTCTATAATTCATTGCTCGAAAGGAATAATTAGAACGGTTTTATAGCCACCAGCATCATTGGACATTTCCGTGTTCTGCAAAAGCAAACATGCCACCTGAAATTGCCGTAGACTTGGAGAGTGTATAACACCCAAATAAGATTCCAAAATGTCATTACTTATGCCTGTTTTTCTGCAAGGAAAAATATGATCAAAAAGTCATAAGGACAATGTCATAAGGACACAAGTGTCATAAGGACAATGACACTTTCTCTTAGTATTTGGTGTAGGATCTATTTCACATTGAAACTTGATTCAGAGACAAATAGTACTTCCTAAAATGTTCAAGTAACATCATTCCAAAGTATTACATTTACAACCAAAATCTGAAATAATATTGTCTCTGGGGGATAAAAGACCGTAAGATGATAAACTGGAGGATGCCAATATTAATGTGTATTATTACCATACATGTACCAAGTGTTTAGCCTATGTCATATCATCTGTGGCAGAGACTTCAGTCATCTCCTGTATGCATGATACCTTTCTTACACATATTTGTAAGAGTTAAACATTTTTTTAAGTTTTCATTTTAATTCCAGTTAGTTAACATACAGTGTGGCAAGATTTCAATATTTTTTATGGCTGAATAATATTCTATTGTATATGTATGTATATATATAGTATTTCCTCTTTATCCATTCCTCAATCAGTGGACACTGGGCTGCTTCCATATCTTAGCTTTTGTAAATAATGCTGCTATAAATATAGGAGTACATGTATCCCTTTGAATTAGTGTTTTTGTATTCTTTGGGTAAACAATAGAATGATTGCTGGAACATAGGGTAGTTCTCTTTTTAACTTTTTGAGGAAACTCAAAAAACATACGATTTTAGAAAGTGACTGTACCACTTTCTATTCCCACCAACAGGGTAGGAAGGTTCCTTTTTCTCCACATCCTCTCCAACACCTGTTTTATCTTGTGTTGCTGATTTTAGCCATCTAACAGATGTGAAGTGATCTTATTATAGTTTTGGTTTGCATTTCGCTGATGGTAAATGATGATGAATATCTTTCCATGTGTCTGTTGGCCATCTATATGTATTATTTAGAGAAATGTCTGTGGATAGCTTTTGCCCATTTTTTAATTGGATGATTTGTTTTTTGGGTGTTGACTTTTATATGTTCTTTATATATTTTGGATACTAATCCTTTATCAGATATGTCATTTGCAAATATGTCCTCCTAATCCATAGGCAGCCTTTTAGTTTTGTTAATTGTTTCCTTCACTGTGCAGAAGCCTTCTATTTTGATATAGTCCCAATAGTTTATTTTTGCTTCTGTTTCCCTTACCTCAGGAGACATATCTAGAAAAAAGCTGGTATGGCCGATGTTGAAGTATTTACTGCCCATATTTACCGGAGGATTTTTATGGCTTCAGGTCTCACATATAAGCCTTTAATCCATTTTGAATGTATTTTTGTGTATGGCATCAGAAAGTGGTCCAGCTTCTTTCTTTTGCATGTTGCTGTCCAGTTTTCCCAGTACCATTTCTTTAAGAGACTTTATTTTTCCCTCTGGATTTTCTTTCTGCTTTGTTGAAGATTAATTGACCGTATAGTTGTTGGTTTATTTGTGGGTTTTCTATTCTGCTCTGTTGATCTAGGTGTCTATTTATGTGCCAGTATCAGAGTGGTTCGATTACTGCAGCTTTGTAATATAACTTGAAGTTCGTAATTGTAATGCCTCCAGCTTTGCTTTTCTGTTTCAAGATTGCTTTGCCTATTTGGGGTCTTTGTGGTTCCATACAAATTCTAGAATTATTTGTTCTAGTTCTGTGGAAAATACTGATTGTATTTTGATAGGGACTGCATTAAATATGTAGATTGCTTTGGGTAGTATAGACATTTTAACAATATTTGTTCTTCTGTTCCATGAGCATGGAATATCTTTCCATCTCTTGGTATCACCTTCAGTTTCTTTCATCAGTGTTCATAGTTTTCAGAGTACAAGTCTTTCACCTCTTTGGTTAGGTTTATTCCTAAGTATCATATTGTTTTTGGTGCAGTTATAAATGGGATTGTTTTCTTAATTTCTCTTTCTGCTGCGTCATTATTAGGGTATAGAAATGCAACAGATTTCTGCATGTTGATTTTATATTCTGCAATTCTACTAAATTTGTTTATCATTTCAATAAGTTTTTTTGGTAGAGTCTTTGGAGTTTTCCATATAGAGTATATGTCATCTGCAAATAGTGAAAGTTTTACTTCTTCCTTACTGATTTGGATGTCTTTTATTTCTTTTTGTTGTCTGATTGCTGTGGCTAGGACTTTCAGTACTGTGTTGAATACAAGTGGTGAGAATGGATATCCTTGTTTGTTTCTGACCTTAGGGGAAAGCTCTATGTTTTTCCCCTTTGAGTATGATGTTACCTGTGGGTTTTTCATATATGGCCTTTATTGTGTTGAAGTATGTTCCTTCTACACCTACTTTGATGAGGGTGTTTATCATGAATGGATGTTGTACTTTGTCAAATGCTTTCTCTATTGAAATGATCACATGGTTCTTGTGCTTTCTCTTGTTGATGTGATGTGTCATGTGGATTGATTTGCAAATATTGAACCATTCTTGTATCCTGGCAATAAATCCCATTTGATAATGGTGAATTATTTTTTAATATACCGTTGAATTTGGTTTGCTAGTATTTTGTTGAGGATTTTTACATCTATGTTCATCAGGGATATTGGCTTGTTGTTCTCTTTTTTTGTGGTGTCTTTATCTGGTTTTGGTATCAGAATAATAATGAACTCATAAAATGAATTTGGAAGTTTTCCTTCCTTTTCTACTTTTTGAGGAGTTTGAGAAGAATAGGTATTAATTCTTTAAATGTGTGGTAGAATTTGCCCATAAATCCATCTGGTCCTGGACTTTTGTGTTTTGGGAGTTTTTAAATTACTGATTCTATTTCTTTGGTGGTTATTGATCTGTTCAAATTTTATATTTCTTCCTGCTTCAGTTTGGTAGTTTCTAGGAATTTATCCATTTCTTCTAGGTTGTCCAACTTGTTTTGATATATTTTTGAGTAATATTCTCTTATGATTGTTTGTATTCCTGTAGTGTTGGTTGTTATTTCACCTATCTCATTTGTGATTTTATTTGAGTCATTTCTTTTTTTTTCATGTTAGTCTGGCTAGAGGTTTATCAGATACACTGATTTTTTTCAAGAACCAGCTCCTGGTTTAATTGATCTATTCTATTGTTTTTTAAGTGTCTGTATCATTTACTTCTGCTCTTATCTTTGTTATTTCCTTCCTTCTGCTGGTTTTAGGTTTTGTTTGTTATTCTTTTTCAGCTACTTTAGGTGTAAGGTTAGGTTGTTTATTTGAGATTTTTCTTACTTCTTGAAGTAGACCTGTATTGCTATGAACTTCCCCTCTTAGAACCACCTTTCTGCATCCCAGAGGTTTTCGACTATTGTATTGTTCATTTTCACTTATTTCCATATATTTTTTTTATTTCTTCTTTGATTTCCTGGTTGACCTATTCATTATTTAGTAAGATGTTCTTTAACCTCCATGTATTTCTGGCCTTTCCAGATTTTTTCTTGTGGTTGACTTCTAGTTTCATAGTGTTGTGGTCAAAAAAGATGCATGGTATGATTTCAATCTTCTTGAATTTGTTGAGGTTTGTTTTGTGGGCTAATATGTGATTTATTCTGGAGAATGTTCTGTATGCACTTGACAAACAATGTGTATTCTGCTGTTTTAGGATGAAATGTTTTAGATGGATGAATATATTAAATCCATCTGTTCTATTGTGCCATTCAAAGCTATTGTTTCCTTATTGATTTTCTGTTTAGATGACCTGGCCATTGATGTACGTGGGGTGTGAAAGTCCCCTACTATTATTTTATTATTATCAAATAGTTTCTTTATGTTTGTTATTAACTGTTTTATGGATTTGGATGCTTCTCTGTTGGATACATAAATACAATAAAGCCTTGTATTGTGAATAACTTGTTCTGCAAGTGTTCCATAAGACAAGCAAACGTTTCTAATAAATCTGAACTTGATAAACCAGTGATGTCTTGCAATATGAGTAGTACATGATGCCTAATGTTACATGATCACAACTGACACAACAGTTGTTAAAATTCGCTTTGATATGTGAGTGCTTTTTACGAGCATGTTTCCAGAACGAATTATGCTCTCAAACCAAGGTTTTACTGTATTTACAATTGTATTATCTTCTTGTTGGACTGTTCTCTTAATGATTATATAGTGTCCTTCTTTGTCTCTTGTTATATAGTCTTTGTTTTAAAGTTGATTTTGTCTGATATAAGTATTGTTACTCCAGCTCTCTTTTGACATCCATTTGCATGGCAGATGTTTCTTTGTCCTCTCACTTTCAATCTGTAGGTGTCTTTAAGTCTAAAAATGAGTCTCATGCAGACAGCATATAGATGAGTCTTGTTTTTTTTATCCATTATGTCACCCTATGTCTTTTGATAAAGCATTTAGTGCATTTACATTCAAGGTAATTATTCATAGATATGTATTTAGTGCCATTTTATTACTTGTTTTGGGTTGTTTCTGAATATTTTCTCTGATCATTTCTTGTTTTTCTCTCTAGTGTTTGTGGATTTGATTTTCTTTGGTGATATCACCAAATTTGGTGATTCTTTAGTTTGGCTTTCTTTCTCTTTCTTCTTTGTTAGTGGTTGTTTATATATGTGGTTATCATTAGGTTTGTATCTATTCTCTTCTGCATATAGCAGTGTATAAAGTTGATGGTCGATTAAGTTTGAACCCATTCTTTTCTCCTTTCCTCCCCATATTTTAAGTATATGTTATTGTATTTTATATCCTTTTTTGTGAGTTTCTTGACTGATTTTTTTATAGAAATATTTTTGTTACTGCTTTTGTGTTTTCTGCCTCTATAATGTCTCTTTTGGTGTCTCTTAGCCACTCAATGAGTCCCTTTTAATATTTCTTGCAAGGATGGTTAGTGGTCATGAACTTCTTTTGTTTCTGTTTGTCTGGGAAACTCTTTATCTCTATTTCTACTCTGAATGATAGCTTTGCTGGATAAAGAATTTGGGGCTGCAGATTTCTCCCATTCAGCATTTTGAATATATCATGCCACCCCATCTGACTTTCAAAGTTTCTGTTGAAAAATATCCTGCTAGCCTTATGGGTTCTCCCTTGTAAGTTAATGAGTTCTTTTGTCTTGTTGCTTTTAAAATGCATTCTTTATCACTATTTGTTGACAATTTAATTACAATATGTCCTGGGATGGGTCTGCTTTTGTTGATTTTGACAGGAGTTCTTTGTGCCTCCTGGATCTGGATATCTGTTTCCTTCCCCGGATTAGGGAAGTTTTCAGCTATTCTTTCCTTTTTTAAAATTTTTATTTACTTATGGAGAGAGAAAGAGGGAGAGAGAGCGAGGAGGGGTAGAGAGAGAAGGAGAGAGAATCCCAAGCAGGTTCCATGCTTATCACAGAGCCCAGCCCAAAACTTGATCTCATGATTGTGAGATCTTGACCTAAGCTGATATCAAGAGTTGGACGCTTAACCAACTGAGCCACCCAGGGTCTCCTATTGTTTCTTCAAATAAGTTTTCTGCCCCCTTTCCTCTCTCCTCTTCTGGGACTCCTACAATACAAATGCTATTGCATTTGATGAAGTCACCGAGTTCTCTAAGTCTGTTTTCATTTTGTGTAATTCTTTTCTCTCTCTCTCTCTCTCTCTCTCTCTCTCTCTTTTGTTCAGTTTGATTACTTTCCATTACTCTGTCTTCTAGTTCACTAATTCATTCCTCCCCTTCTCCCAACCTGCTGTTCATTCCATCAAGCATGTCTCTCATTTTATTTCTCATTTTATTGAGCCCTTTATCTCTTCTATGTTTTTCCTATCTCAATTTAAGGATCCCACTCATGTCTTCCACTCTTGTCTCAAGTCCAGTGAATATCCTTTCAATTATTGCTTTAAATTCTCTATTGCATATGTTACTTAAATCTGTTTCACTTAGACCTCTGGCCATGGCCTTGTCCTGTTCTTTCATTTGGGATAAATTTCTCTGTCTTCTCATTTTGTCTGCCTCTTTGTGTCTGTTTCTATGTGGTAAGAAAATCATCTCTGTCTTCTGCTCTTGAAAGTAGTGGCTTTATGAAGAAAAGGTCCTGGAGTGCCCTGCAGTGCAGTGTCCCCTGTGCACCAGAACCTGGCACTTCAAGAGAGTATCCTGTGTGTGTTGCTTACACCTTGTGTTGTGTCTGAGTCACTTTTCCTTTCAGTGCAGTCATGTGCACTGACTCTCTGCCTGATGTGGGTTGTGCTTGCTTTCTGTGGTGTTAGTGGGACCCAGGGAGGACAGCTCTGAGGGGGGGGCATGCCCTCTGGGGAACTTGAGAGGGGTGGCAGTGTTAGCAAAATTTACTTTGGGACACTAGCCCTATACTGGGTCCCCCAAAGCACTGTGACAGCTCAGGGCTGTGTGCCAGGGCAGCCAGGGCATGAGGCTGGGTGCAGCACATGGCAGTGACGGGGGGCATGTGGCTGAGTGTGGGGCATGGCAGTGGCTGTGTACCCAGTCGCTGTGTGGAGTGTGCATGCAACTTTAACAAAATTTGCTCTGAGTCCTAGGCCAAGGATAGCAGGCTTGGAGAAGGTGAGTTCTCAGGATAACTTGTGGGCATCGTATGCTGCTAGCAAGTTAGGTAGCAAGTATCTGTGCATCCTTGCCTTCCACAAGTTGCTCTGTGTTTCTGCTGGGAGGTGGGGGAGGAAAATGGAAACTGCCAGCTCCCTCATTTTTGGAGAAGTCTCCCAATATACTTCAAAATCAGTATGAACAGGTCTGTCTCCCATTTGCCCCTGGTGTTGTATAAACTACCACTTTTATCACTCACTAGCTATCACTGGTGAGTGATTTTTATCACTGCCAGCCATCACTCACCCTCCTGGCTTGTCCAGTGCTGAGTCAGCTGACTTTTAAAGTTCCAGGTTCCAAGTCCCACTGTTTTTAAAAACTGGTAAACTCTGGTAATTCAACCCTCTGTTTTTTAAAGCCAAATGTTAATGGAGATTAGTCTTTCCAGTGTGAGCTCCCTGGTGCCAGAGCTCATTTCTCTGCCCTTTCCACCTATGCAGCTCCCTCCCTCCTGTGGGCAGCCTCCTGCCTTTCTGACTGTCCTAACCTTTCAGATGAAGCTTATTCTCTATGTTTATTTGTGGGGTTTGTTTTGCTAGTCTTCAGATTACTCTCCAGCTTATTGAATTGGATGTTGATGGTATCTAGTTGTAAACATGGGACAGGGTGAGTTCAGGGTCCTCCTACTCCACCATCTTCCCAAGTCTCAAGTTAAAAATTTTAACTGACATCATCACTGCCCAGCTGAATGTTACAATTTTAAGACTACTTTTGTAGTAAAGGTGTGACAATATGTCTAATTTCCAGACAAAGAGGGAAGGAATCCCTCTTCCAGCTTCCAGGTCTTGTCCTTAAAGGAAAAACCACACAGACCATTTCCCCTTCACCCAGCTCCCACTGCTAGAATGTGGAAATAGCCATCTTAAAACACGACTAGACACTAAATGTTGATAATTGTTAAGCAACAGAAGAGGAGCCTGGATTCTGAGGATCATACAGCTACCATCCCAAGCATGAACTGTGTATTGGGACTTCTGCATTACAGAGAAAAAAACCTTCCATCTTGTTTAATTGACTGTCATTGGCACCAAACCAACTCCCTAACACATCATTACATCTTCACAACAATCTTAAATAGAAAGTGTTGTTATTTTCATCTTACAAATGAGGAAATTGAAGAGAGAGAGAAAAAAAAAAAACAACTTGGTAGTTTCCAGAACCAGTAAGTGGCAAACCTCAGCTTAAAACTCAAATCCAACTTTCTACTGTATTACTGAAACTCTTACTGTGCTGCAACAGTTTTATGCTAGATCTGGCTTTTTATGACTTTGGAACAGTCATACTTATCCCATTGCAGCCTCAGTTTTTGTTGTCTGTAAAGCCTAGTGCAGGAAACAAACCACTCTAAGTATTTAAACAGAATAAGATTAATACAGAAATTTTCATCTGTACAATACTCTGAAAGTTCTGGATGAGCTTCCACTGGATTTTAGGTTTTAAGGGCATACCACCTTAGATGTGGCCAGGAAATAGCTGCTTTTACTGCTAAGGCTGCTTCTACACATACACTGCCTCACAGGTATGATTCAGAGGGCAAACTCCACCTAGAACCTTAGCTGCAGAGGAATCTGGGAAATCTAGCTTTTACCTTTTCAGCTCCTCCAAATAGGAGGAAATGTAGAAGGAAATGAAAATGAATCACAGAGAAAATTAGAAGAAGTAATCTCTAAGAATCCCGGCCCCACTTCTTACTTGCTGTATGTGTGTCTTTTGGTAAATTATTTAACCTATTTGTGCCTCAATTTCCTCATCTAAATATGAGGATAATAATGGTACTTACTACATGGGATTGTTGTGAAGATTAAATTAGCATAAAAATATGTAAAATATTTAGACAGTGACTGGCACATGGTATTATATGTGTTATCTATTATAATTGTTATCATTATCATTAAATCTCTTCTAATTCTAAAATTCTCCAATATTTGTTTCTTAGTGAGTCCAAAAGTTGACGAACATAGGTGACCAACTTCAAATTCAAACACCTTGAGCTGAGAAGTATAGAATTTTAGAGACACATGTACCCTCAATTTAAGAAATTTCAAGAACATTCACCCAGCATTCTCTCACATTAGCTGCATGAAGAACCTTTGACTGTTGGAGCAAATCTGTGACATATCTCTTCTGCTGAGATTTCTGGTCAATTTTTATTTTATTATTTTTTAAATATAATTAATTGTCAAATTGGCTTACATACAACACCGAGTGCTCATCCCAACAAGTGCCTTCCTCAATGCCCATCACCCATTTTCCCCTCTCCCTGCCGTCCACCCTCAGTTTGTTCTCCGTATTTAAGAGTCTGTTGTGGTTTGCTTCCCTCCCTCTCTGTTTGTAACTATTTTCTCCCTTCCCTTCCCCCATGGACTTCTGTTGAATTTCTGAAGATCCACATATGAGTGAAAACATGACAGCTGTCCTCTGACTGACTTATTTCACTCACAATAATACCTTCCATGTTGCTGCAAATGGCATGATATCATTCTTTCTCATTGCCAAGTAGTATTCCATTGTATATATAAACCACATCTTCTTTATCCATTCATCAGTTGATGGGCATTTAGGCTCTTTCCATAATTTAGCTATTGTTGAAAGCGCTGCTATAAACATTGGGGTACATGTGCCTCTATGAATCGGCACTTCTGTATCAGTTGGATAAATTCCTAGTAGTGTTATTGCTGGGTCATAGGGTAGATCTATTTTTAAATTTTTGAGAAACCTCCATACTGTTTTCCAGAGAGGCTGCATCTGGTCAATTTTTAAATAATACTATGGAAGAGCATGATGTTTTTCCTGAAGTAAATATTCTCTCCCTATGTCTCCTACTGATTGGTACCTGTTCTTTGGCTAAATATATGCTAATCAGAATAAATATGGCATTTCAACATCCTTGCAGCTAGGATGAGCACGTGACTAAGTTCTGTCCTATGGTCATGAACAGAAGTGGAACCTCATTTTACCCTTAAACAGAAAGCTATACCTTCTCCTTACTCCTCCCCTTTTTTCTGTCTGTGTTATGCTGCTTTCCCCTAAACCTGCCTTATAAAAGGTGATTGTTAAACATGCAGGAATTTTGCAAGACAGTTGTTAAACTGATGGTAGTTTTATCAGTCATGGTAGAAGTATTTATAACATGGAAATCCATAAATATTACAAATCAGAGCCAATATCCCCCAACTGGGGACTTTTTTTTTAGAGAGTCATTTTACCAACACACCATTGTCCCTGTTCTCCTAGAATCAGGATATGTGAGTAAGATCTGTGGGCCCATATGATAAGGGCAGGTCCTGGAGATAGCAAGGCAAGGAATCTGAGTTCCTAATGCAGAATGAAGCCATTGTGTCAGCTTAGACTCTTTATGTGTGAGATAAACATTTGTATCTAGCTCAGTGATTCTCAGCAGGGGACAACTTTACCCACCACACCCCAGCCCCCAGAGGACATTTAGAAATGTAAGGAGACATTTTTGGTTTCATTAATTTGGAGAGTGTGGTTGTTTCTGGCATCTGTGGGTAGAGCCCTGTGATGCTGCTAAACATCCTACAATATACCAGACAGCTCCCACTTCCAAGAATTACATGATCCAAGATGTCAACAGTACCAAGGCTGAGAAATCCCGATATAGTTTAAGCCATTATTTTGTTGGGTTTTTATTACAGCCAGAAAACCTGTAGCCTAACACTAATATAAATATACAACTGAAATCTCCAGTATTCTTTTATATAAATACAAATGCACACATGCACACATATTCCTGCATGTACATGCATATATGTACATGCACTTATATAACAACTGTTATTTAAAATAAAGTTTGAAGGAAACCTATCATATAATGGGTTTCTTAGCGTTTTTCTACTTTTGAGCATTTATTCTTTGAAATCTCTGAACACTGTTCTGGGCAATGGAAGAGGTAATTTACCAAGTGGCTAGAGAGGTCTAAAAGAGTTAATGCTTCTTCAGAAAATGAGTAACTCACTCCTACCTAGAATCTTATATTGGGAGCAAGAGGTGAGGGTGTTAATATTTCCCTTCCAAGAAAGTGGTAAACCTGAGTGCTGTCTGTAATTTCCTCCTGAAATTACACCAAGGATGTTATTGAATTTGACAAATAGAGTTCCTCTGATCACAGAGAAGTAAAAATGGATTCTGAAGAAATGTCCACTGGGGAAATAAAAATGTTGACAAAGATAAAGAAATAGAAATTCAAGCTGTCCACGAATGTTCTGTTGAAATAAAACTGAAAATGCATATGCTTTGACCAGAGTGAAAATGAGAATGAAAAAGCAATAAATACTTCCCAGTCTTTATGTAAGGGAAAAATGGACAGAGTTCTGATCACTCCAAGGCAAACAGACTTTTTAACGATTAAGTATTACCAGAAGTTTATCTCATTTATATAATGTGAATAGTATATCTATAATATAAATTATATAGATGTGTCTGTATGTGTATGTGTGCATATAAACTAAACTGATGAGTTCTAAAATTTTAAACATAATTATAATAAACATTAATTTAACTTGATTTTATCTCTCATATTTTACCTGATTAATGAATCATACTTTTGAAAATAATAGTAACTTTTCTTTCCATCATTCCAGACATACCGTGTGGTTTCTACCCCTTAACAGTGTCTGATTTTTTTCTTTCTATCTTTCTTTCTCTCTAAAATTCATCCTGGTCTGTGATTTCTTCTATCCCTCACCTTCTTGAGCAAAATTACTTGGTGCTCTAAATTGTCAAGTACACTATCTCCCAAAATTGTCTAATATTCATCATCATTATTATTTATAATCAAAGCACTTCCTTCCCAGCTCCTCAATTCAAATCTTTTACTGATTTATCAAGTTTAAAAGCTATTATTAATCTAATCACCACCAGACATATATTTATTGAATAGCTTCTATGTGCTAATGCTCTGGAGGAGACACAAATGAATCAGACAGGTCCTCCTCTAAAGAGGCTTATAATCTATTAAGGGAGTTCAGACATTTTAAAGAAATTATATATCATTTACATCATGCTTGAAGAGGAAGTTGTTATGGCTCAGTAAATCATCATAATACTAAAGTGACACATAGTACTTTGTGTTCATATATTCTTTTTTTAAAATGTTTATTTGGGGAGAGAGAGAGAGAGAGAGAGAGAGAGACTGAGGGAAGGGCAGAGAGAGAGGAAGACAGAGAATCCCAAGCAGGCTCCACGCTGTTAGCACAGAGCCCAACGTGGGACTACAAACTGTGAGATCATGACCTGAGCCAAAATCAAGAGTCAGAGGCTTAACCAACTGAGCCATTCAGGCACGTCTGTGTTCATATATTCTTGAATTTTTACACTAAATAATTAAATATCTTTTGGATAATGCTTGCTTTTTCAAAGAAAGGTAAATATTTAATTTTGAAGAATCTCTAATTCCTCTTTATAATTTTCTATACAGTAATTGTTACTATTGGTTTCCCTGCATGTACACAAATTCAGCCTTATAAATGTTAACATGTATGTGCAAAGTATGAAAAGAACTGTAGCCTGCATTCCACTCCTGACTCAGGGGTTGCAAACTGGCACCCAAGTCACTTCTAACCCCAGATGTGCTTGGTTGAGCACATACTATCATGTTTTTTAAAAAGCATTATTATTTTTCATACTTCAGACAATTTATCATGCACATTATTATTTCCGTACTTTTTCTTTTGTTGTTCCTCTGATCTTCAGGTTTAGGCCATTACCCCCACTTGGCCCTTTGAGATATGCAAATTCTGCTTATTCTTTTAAACCTGGGGACCCAAGTCTTGCTATAAAGCTTTTCTTAGTTGTGCTAGTTCTCATTGATCTGACTCTACACCCTTTCTACTATCCATGTAATTTATTCATACAACCTTTCTATATGTGAGATCATGTCCTGAAAGATTCATTCATTCTTCATCTCTGGAAGTGGCTTCTCCTACAAAGACAAACTGACTACTACTATTAACTTCTGGGGAATCCCCTAGAGGTCTTGAATGTCTTAGAGCTTCATTTGTGGTCTAAATTTTCTATACCAATATGCGATTTGGGTGTCACCCGGATATCATATCTGTTGTTACTTCAGGTACTACATGTCTGTGTAGGGTTTTATGAATATAAAACATAATGATTTCAGAATAATTTTTCTTGACATACAGAAAGACAACATTTATTTCACTCAAGCTTTCCTATAAGAAGTTAAACAAAATAATCCATAGTTGAAGGCATTACCAAAAATATTCTTAACATTGTTTCATGTATCCCTTCAGTGATCAAATAAAGGAAAAAGTTCTCTGAATGAAAGAATAAGAATGACCATCTTCACCATGGGTTTACTTTGGCATGTGGAGAAACAAATCCATATAGGTTGGACATAAAATAGCAAATGAACTTACTAGGTTCATACAGGTGATGGAAATCCCACTGATGTATTAAAGTTCTCAAGAGCTCCCAAGACCTGGGGATCACTTTTCAACAATTGTAGAACAGCCATAGTTATTCCCGTAATTCACTGCCCCCTTTTCCCTCAACCATTTTACAGCTAAGAGAGGAAAATAGAAACAAAATACAATTTTCCCACTCCCATGTCAGACTCTTTCCATCCTTATTGTGGGAACTGATTTCAAAAGAGTGATACCTAACCCATGGCATGTAGGAACCTGTCACCAAAGTTCTAGTGAATGCGAATATCATATTGCCAGAAAACTTTGAAATTTACTGTTTTGAAAAATACATACTAGATATTAATATAGCTATAAATGACTATGGAACAACACAAATCATTTTTTCAGTTGCGTACCCAACACACAGGGAAACTGTAATAAACTAATTACTCACGCATAATTTTAACTATTAGAATTACTTATGGTGAGATATGCTAATTCTTTATACACAATACATCACTACTATTCCTAAATAATTCCTTAAGACCCATGTATACCTAAATGTAATATTTAGAATGGATAAATACATGTAATCATTTGGTGTAAAACCAAGAAGAAGAAAACAAATGAAGCAAAACAACTTCACTCCCTCAAAAATAAAATGAAACCTATAGTCCTTAGTAACATTTCAGATTAAAATTCTTTTTGAAGAGTTTTCAGTTTGTTTTCATTATATTTAATTAAGCTTATTTCCTCCCAAGCAATATATTCATAAGTCTTTCTCAGGAGGATGATCACTCATATTGACAACATGCACTGTGCTAATTCTAGGGCAGAAGGTATGCTCGATGACAAATGTTCTGATTTAACATTGACAAACCACCAGAGTCAGGCAGCGACAGAGAGACCGGATTCCACAGGCAGCTAGGCTCTCCTTTCTAAAGTGAAGAGTTGAGATGGAAAGGCAGGTGTGCAGATGACTTTGCAGATATACACAGAGAAGGTGTGACTTTGCGGCAAGATCTTGTCCATGGATGTACACCAGCATCAACCAGGGCTGGCTTTGGACAGAAGCACATTAAGCTTCGATATTGCCTGTTTGTCCTCCAGCAGCCAGATGAAGAGTGAAGACCATGTGGGATGTTGGGACCTCAAAATTGAAAGAGACTCAGTCCCTGAATTCACCTGGAAAAAGCTGCCTCCTGACTATGAACACACACACTTGACTTTTACAGGAACAAAACATTTATTGTGCTCAACCATTAGATTTTGGTTTTGCTGTTATTGTCTTGATATAGCAAATATAGTTAAGTAAACTGTACACACCCCCTTTTTTTGCACAGCACCTGGTCAAGTTGACAACTATAATACTGATAATATGTATACTACTGGATTGTGTTATAAAGTCGTGACTTTCAGTGAAGGATTGTTATTATTCATGATACTAGTCAAATCCAACATAAGGTTCCTATTAAAATGGAAGTAATTTACTCTCATGAAAACTCATCATTCTCTAGTTATTTAATATGCAATTTAGGTATGGACAATTGAAAGTTTTAATACCTCTGGTGTGAAAGGCTCTGTTTTCTTCCTATGTCCTCTCATTTGAAATATATTGAGCATATAATCCAAAGAGTAAAATGTTTCAAAGAGATTTTTTTGACATGCATGATTGCGATGTTTAATTTTATGGTCAACCTGTCACGGGGTACCCATATTAAACACTTCTGGGTATGTCTGTGAGGATGTTTCCAGATGACATTATCACTGGAATCATGGACACAGTAAAGCAGATTGCCCTTCCCAAGGTAGATGAGTAGCTGGGATATATCAAAAAGCAGAGAATGGGAGAATTCACCCCTTTTTCCTGCCTCACTGCTTGAGCCAAGACATCTCATCTCATCTTCTGCCCTTGGTCTGGGAGTTACATCATTGCCTCCCCTGTCCCTCAGGCCTTTGGACTTGGGACTTTGGATTGAATTACACCACTGGCTTTCCTGTTGCTCCAGCTTGCAGTTAGCCACCTTGTGGGACTTTTCAGCCTCCATAATTTTGTAAGCCAATTCCTCATAATTAATAAACAAACAAACAATCACACACTACTGATCCTGTTTCTCTAAAGAACCCTAATACAATGATGATCTTTCTTTCTCCTCACTTTTGTTCAAATGAATTTAAAACAAAATCAGGTGTTTTAGAAATATGTTTCCCAGAAATGATATATTTTCAAAACTACATGTAATGCTTAACTAGTTTTTATGCCACAGAAAAAGAGATACTATCAATAATCATATCAAAGATATCTTAAAATGATCTTTTTAAGAAGTTTTAAGTCAGTAAGTTACATAGAATATATTTTTCTATCAAGTACTATATAATTCTCAGTTTTTATTCCAACGTAATATTCATTTTTATAAAAGATTCAGTTTTACTTAGTAGTTCAATTTTTAAGTTTCCAAAGACATATATTAATTAGGCACAAATTTTAACAAATGAGATCAATTACAGAGTAAAGGTAACATTTAAATTAGTGTTGTCTGCATATTCCTAGGTCTTAACAAGTGATACCCATGATCACTGACCTACTAAAGCTTTATCTTTCTCAGTCACTTCTCCAATCCTTGCTGTGGCTTTAATTGATCTACTTGAGTGTCCTAAAAATGTTTCTTTGATACTATTTCCAGAAGTCTCCGAAATGGTTCAAGATATTATTTCAACGATATTTACTCCAAAGCCACAGCAAGTAAAAACTAATGTTTCCTAAACCTGGATATGCATCAGAATTATCTAGAGACTTTGTTAAATGGCTTCACCCTCATAGTTTCTGGCTTAGTAGATTCAGGGAAGCATGCTGAAACATAAAGAATGGGTCTAGAAAGGTCTTTTCCTGCTTTCTCCTCTAGGGTTTTGATGGTTTCCTGTCTCACATTCAGGTCCTTTATCCATTTTGAGTTTATTTTTGTGAATGGTGTGAGAAAGTGGTCTAGTTTCAACCTTCTGCATGTTGCTGTCCAGTTCTCCCAGCACCATTTGTTAAGGAGACTGTCTTTTTTCCATTGGATGTTCTTTCCTGCTTTGTCAAAGATGAGTTGGCCATACGTTTGTGGGTCTAGTTCTAGGGTTTCTATTCTATTCCATTGGTCTATGTGTCTGTTTTTGTGCCAATACCATGCTGTCTTGATGATGACAGCTTTGTAGTAGAGGCTAAAGTCTGGGATTGTGATGCCTCCTGCTTTGGTCTTCTTCTTCAAAATGACTTTGGCTATTTGGGGCCTTTTGTGTTTCCATATGAATTTTAGGATGGCTTGTTCTAGTTTCGAGAAGAATGCTGGTGCTATTTTGATTGGGATTGCATTGAATGTGTAGATAGCTTTGGGTAGGTAGTATTGACATTTTGACAATATTTATTCTTCCAATCCATGAGCAGGATTCCATTTCTTTAAATCTTCTTCAATTACCTTCATAAGCTTTCTATAGTTTTCAGCATACAGATCTTTTACATCTTTGGTTAGATTTATTCCTAGGTATTTTATGCTTCTTGGTGCAATTGTGAATGGGATCAGTTTCTTTATTTGTTTTTCTGTTGCTTGCTTCATTGTTAGTGTATAAGAATGCAACTGATTTCTGTACATTGATTTTGTATCCTGCAATTTTGCTGAATTCATGTATCAGTTCTAGCAGACTTTTGGTGGAACAAATCTCTTACTCAACACATCCCCAAAGGCAAGGGAATTAAAAGCAAAAGTGAATTACTGGGACCTTATGAAGATAAAAAGCTTCTGCACAGCAAAGGAAACAACCAACAAAACTCAAAGGCAACCAACAGAATGGGAAAAGATATTTGCAAATGACATATCGGACAAAGGGCTAGTATCCAAAATCTATAAAGAGCTCACCAAACTCCACACCCGAAAAACAAATAACCCAGTGAAGAAATGGGCAGAAAACATGAATAGACACTTCTCTAAAGAAGACATCCGGATGGCCAACAGGCACATGAAAAGATGTTCAACGTCGCTCCTCATCAGGGAAATACAAATCAAAACCACACTCAGATATCACCTCACACCAGTCAGAGTGGCCAAAATGAACAAATCAGGAGACTATAGATGCTGGAGAGGATGTGGAGAAACGGGAACCCTCTTGCACTGTTGGTGGGAATGCAAATTGGTGCAGCCGCTCTGGAAAGCAGTGTGGAGGTTCCTCAGAAAATTAAAAATAGACCTACTCTATGACCCAGCAATAGCACTGCTAGGAATTGACTCAAGGGATACAGGAGTACTGATGCATAGGGGCACTTGTACCCCAATGTTTATAGCAGCACTCTCGACAATAGCCAAATTATGGAAAGAGCCTAAATGTTCATCAACTGATGAATGGATAAAGAAATTGTGGTTTATATACACAATGGAGTACTACGTGGCAATGAGAAAGAATGAAATATGGCCTTTTGTAGCAACGTGGATGGAACTGGAGAGTGTGATGCTAAGTGAAATAAGCCATACAGAGAAAGACAGATACCATATGGTTTCACTCTTATGTGGATCCTGAGAAACTTAACAGAAACCCATGGGGGAGGGGAAGGAAAAAAAAAGGAGGTTAGAGTGGGAGAGAGCCAAAGCATAAGAGACTGTTAAAAACTGAGAACAAACTGAGGGTTGATGGGGGGTGGGAGGGAGGGGAGGATGGGTGATGGGTATTGAGGAGGGCACCTTTTGGGATGAGCATTGGGTGTTGTATGGAAACCAATTTGACAATAAATTTCATATATTGAAAAAAAAAAAGAATGGGTCTAGAAGAACAATTCCCCAATATACAATGAGATGGTACAATGAAGGGGGTATCAGTGTAGGGTTCAGCAAGCCAATAGGTGGTTCAAGCCACTCACATTCAAATAGTGCCCAATGAAGGACTGCCTCCTGTGGGATGAGTCATCTACATGGTGTATCACTGTACTTGCTGATACACCTTCTTTACTTCTGGAATCACTGCCATTCTATTTCCCAATTTAAATGAGGAATCATGTCTTCATCCAAAAGTAAGAATAACCCCTTACTATGGACTAAATGTTTGTGTCCTTCCAAAATTGATATGTTGAAACCTTACCTCCCAATGTGATGGCATTTGGGGGTGGGGGTTTTAGGGGTTAATTAGGTTTGAATGAGGTCATAAGGGTGGAGTTCTTATGTTGGGAATAGTACCTTTTAAAGAAAAGATAGATCTAGTTCACTCTTTCTCTGCCATGTGAGGATATAGAAAAGAGAATGCTGTTTGTAAGCCAGAAAGAGACCTCTCACCAGAACCCAACCACCTTAGCACCCTAATCTTTTCCCCACTAACATTCCTGAACCCCACTGTCTTGTTCCACTTTTTTCCATAATATTCATTCCCCTGTACCATATTTCAGAATTCACTTACTTTTACATGTATTGTACTCACAAGAATTTAATTCTATAAAAATAGAAATCTTTGTCAGTTTTGTTCACTAATATATTCCACATAGCTAGAGCAGAGCCTGGTATCTAGTTGATGCTCTACAAACATTGGTCAAGTGCTTGAATCTCACTCTT
Source organism: Panthera onca (assembly GCF_046562875.1). Classification (NCBI taxonomy): domain Eukaryota; kingdom Metazoa; phylum Chordata; class Mammalia; order Carnivora; family Felidae; genus Panthera; species Panthera onca. The sequence continues at coordinate 18,604,387 of NC_138356.1, read as the reverse complement.
TCTCTTTTGTTCCTAGTATTTAGTAATATGTAGCTTAATATTTACAGCTTATCCTTTCTGCTGTCCTATCTGCTTCTGGAAAATGCACTGTATATAAAACTATATGATTCTTATGAACAAAAAACTTTTCTCATGAGTTCCACCCTAAGGGTTTATTCACCATCCAAGCCCCTTACCACCTCCTCTTCAAAGCCAGAAGGTTTTTTGGGCTAGAATCTCTACAGTTACTTTAGCTGTTTAATACCTGTGTAAGAATATCTTTCCCTGCCTTACCGTTTATAACTATCACCAAAATAAAATACCATCATTTTCTCATGGATTAACATAAAATATCTGAACTGCCTGTCTTATAAGCTCATCTTTTCATGTTTTGGAAATTGGTGGCATCACAATATTCTGGGCCACAGGCACAACTGTTTTGGGGTCTTGTATGCCCCCTCCATTCTCAAATGTCTCTCAGCTGTGACTCTATAAACCAAAGATAGCAATGCATCTCAAGACTACTTGAAAATGTCCCAACCTATAATTAGGAAATCACTTTGTATTTGGGAAGTTTTCATATGACCCTTCCTATCCAAGAATGACAAGTAGGGAGCAGGTAGCATAGGGAAAGAGGCATCATCCAAGGCCTGCCTTATTTGAACAAATCACTCATGACATTCCCAGGTGCCAAACTGATGCAGACACTATAATGGGTTTAGGGTCCAAAACCTCAAAGCAAAATAAAATGTTCCCCAGGGTATACTATCCCTCCAAGAACTCAGAAGGGCTGACAGCAACCACTCTGTTCTCCTGGTCATGGCTGCTATGCATGGGTGTCCTCTCTGCCTATCTCCCTCTTGAATCTGCTAGTACATTGAGCAGCCAGGGGGAAAGCAGGACATTCAGGATATTGGCTATTTTATTCTCCATGTGCATCCAGCTTCACCTTGGATTTGTGACTAACACTTATTACCACACAGCTTTCAAGAGTCAAACTGAATGAAGGTGGGAACAGAAAATATTAGCTAAAGTGGAATGTGAGATTATCTCTAGATTTCAGTGATGTGTTTTTTCTCTCCTGTTTGCTTTGGTTTTGGTTTTTGCTGTGCTTTGTTATTACTGGTGCAAAATTGTGTGCAACTTAGACTGGTAAGAGGAGACAAAACCCTTACCATTAAAATACTCATATTTTGCTGCCAAGCCAACACCAAAACCTTATCTCAGTTTTGAAATAACAAACAGTTTCTTGTCTTCCCTGGTCTTGATCTCTCTGTTGTGAATGCCAGTTAGCACGCCATCTTGTTCTCAGGTAGACTTTGGTGATATTTGTGCTCATCCCCAATGCACTTTCACTTCTTGCCCTTACCATGTGCTTCATCAGCCCCCAGCAATATGTAACTTAGAAGTCACTGAATTTCTATTTTCTCATTTCCCCCTAGTCAAAAATAAGTCAAGCCCACTGCCCAAAGATAAGGATCTAAAACTGAGTCCCATGCTCTCTATCAGGGATACAACCAGGGCACTCTAACAATTCAAATGGTTTCATGCAATATCAATGCATAAAACTTGCATAAGCAAGCCTTAAAGGAATAAGAGGGACCTCCTGGTATTAAAAAAAAAAAATCTGTCCCCTCATATTAAAAACACCAAAGGACTCCCAAACAGCTGAGTTTAATAAAGCATTTTTCAATGTATGCTTCATATAGAGACATTTCCAATGTGTGTCTCATGCTATAATGCTCAACAGCTGCATCTGTAACCCTCAATGTGTTCCATATGGAGCTGTGGTTATAATCGGCTCCTTCTGTGAAAGGCTCTCTTGGACTTCTTCTGTAATTAGGATTAAAATGCACTGAGGGCCCACAGGAGATGCAAGAGAGGCCTTTTATTTCAGTCATTATCATTTCTCTCAGGCAAGATTACCTTTCAGAAAAAGCTGTGTAGATTCTGTCTCTAATCTTCACCAAAAGAGGTCCAGCTTGTTAAACTAAATTCCTTCTTCTTCTTCTTTTTTTTTTATAATCTGAAAATGACTTTGAGGCAGCAAGCTTTAGCAGAATAGCAATTGTTCATTGCTCTACAAAAAGATGCTGCTGGGACCAACAGGGAATTGGAGCATTTGTAAGGAAATTAATAAATGTGAACCTCATTGAGAAGAACAGACACAGGAACCTTAGAAAGAAAACTGACGGGTCGTTTTAATGAGAGAATGTTCCCCCCAAACATTATCTATGACAAGGCAATTATTTAAATGAACATACACTGAAGGCTTGAGCGATCTCAGTAAAAGAGCTACCAGAAATCAACTATGTGCACAAAAGCAAAATTCATAAATGAATAGATAGATCACTTGACTGCTAAAACCATAAAACTACTATATGACAAAACACTAGAAATAAAATCAAAATGCAAACAACAAACCTGGGGTGGGGAGAGGAGATTGCAATATATATGTCAAACTGAAGGTTAGTATCTTCCATATAGGAAAAGCTCATACAACTCTATAAGAATAAAATATATAAAACACCTCAATAGAAATTTTAGTAAAGCCAAAGAATAGGAAATTCACAAAAGAACAAGTACCAGTAGATATAATCAGCAAAGTTAAACCTTATAATTAATCACAAAAATTCAAACTAAAGCAACCAGGAAAGATCAGTTTCCACTATTAAATGGGCACAGAATTAAAACAAAAAATTTTAAGAGGTATTTATGAGGAATTTTCTTTAAAAGAGGTGTTTTAAGGAACTAAAAAAAAGAGAGACATAACTTCCAATATGACAAGAGTATCAGGAAGAAAGACTAAAAGGAAAACAAATTGCTAGAAACTTTTTGAAGGAAAATTTGGCAATAAATACTTAAAAAATTAAAATTGTGCCCATCTCCTTATTGGAGGAGGACGTTGAGAGAGCGTGGCTGTGGGTGGACCCATGAGCTAGACCCGAACAATTGGAGACTCCTCACCCTCTCCCCTGTCCTTGAAGTGTACAATTCTGCCCACTGTTCCCATAGTAGGAGCCAGTTTCAAGGATGCAAACTCAAGAGACTAATGTGGTGTTGAGACCATACATTTCTAGATAGAGGACTGAACCCAGTTAAGATCTGTCTGTGTATAAACTTTTAAGATCTGGCAGATGGGTATGGAGATCTACTTATCTTGTGGCACCCAAGATAAGTATGTAAGCTCCCTCGCTTATTAAATCTGCTAACTACCAATCTGGTTTCTTGGTCTCCCTTTGCCCTCCATGTACTAGGCCAGTTTCAGAATTCATTTGGGAAATTCCTGCATTTGTAACCAACACTCCTTGACCCAGTAATTCCACAGCTGGGAAAAATGCAATTATTTGCCTTTAATTGGAAGGTTGATATTGAAATTTATATTTTTGATATTTAAATCTTTTTATGTTTAAATTTATAACTTAATGAATTATTAACATTTTAATAAATAACATTAATATTCATTTAAATGTATTCAAAACATCTAAACTATTGATTTCTTAATATAATACCTATATTTTCTTAAAAATAATATGAAAATGGAAAAAAAATTACCTCATAAGCATTCTCCCTCTGATCATGTTCTCATTGTCATGTACTTCCATTTCTTCCCTGCTAATGACTCTGCTTCATTATCTTCACGGAAAGAAGAGACACCATGACAGTGGCTCTAATGTTAGGTGACTTGAGTTAGCACTTCAATCTACCTCTTACTACCTGTGCATCTGGGGCAAGTCTTCTAGCCATGGTCAACTTCAGTTTCCTCATCTGGCCACTTGGGAATAATCATCCAATCTAAGTCTTGGGACAGGTACAAGGAGTACATGAGCTACTATGTACTGACCACTTAGCACAGTACCTGCCTCAGATTGAACACCTAATGAAGGGTAATTCTTATATAAAAAGTGTATAAATAAATATTATGTTTATTTATATTTTACTGACTACTGATGCCTTAAATGTGGTATTCTAAAATCCCATTGCTAACAGAATATTGAAGTTCTGGTCCATCACATAAAATTAGCACTATCTCACCTCTATAATGAATAGTAGTAGTATGGAGAATTGCCCGTAATGGTGATTTTGAAAAAAAAAAAAAGTAAATTCCTACAAGATGGAATTCATTAAATCAATTATTATATCTATATAGGATGTATACTATATACCTATTGAAATTATGTTATAGATAAGTCTTAAATGTATTTAATGGATATTTACAGGGCCCTTGTTTTCTCATCTGTGAAACCAGACATAGATTAGAGATGATACTTAGTCATTTTGAGCTATTTTCTTCCATTTTTGCTGTAGATTTTCATTGTAATTTAGTTTTTTTAGTTTGCTATCAGAGGGTTCTTTTTAAATTTATTTATTTAAATTCAAAGTTAGTTATCATACAGTGTAGTATTGGCTTCAGGAGTAGAGCCTAGTGATTCATCACTTTTTAAAAAAAATTCACTTATTTAAATTCAGGTTCATTATTATACTGTGTAGTATTGGGGATATGAAGGTATTTTACCCACACTGAAAGAAAATAGATGGGAATGAAGAGAAGAGGACATCACAGCAACTAGATTTTTAGGAAATAGTGAAAAACATTCTGCCCGTAGAACTGCAGCAAGTTGGAGTTGTGCAGGATGCAGCCCTGTGGTGAAATCTACTTGCTTCAGGTAGGAGAGGCTTTTCCACAGAACATGGAGTTAATGCTGAGACTGATGGGTCCAATCAAAACACATCAACAATCCAAAGCCTTCCCCAGCAACCAGCAGCAGAAATTCAATAGGCATTTGCCTATCTAGCGGAAGAGAAAATATTTTGTTTTAGAAATGTGTATTTAATCTTGTCAGTGTCTAGAAAATCGTGCAGAAAAAAAATACAGAAATAAAAGAACACAATCTTATAACAACCACTTCAAAATTCAGAAGGTGATACCAAACATATCAAATAAATACCAAACAGTTAACACTGGATCTCTCTCCCTCTTTCAGCTTTCTTATGCTCTTTTGCCCAGTCCCTGGGTCCCAGACTCATCCTCCCACAACCCCTTGTGGTGAAGGTAGAGGAATGTCTTAGGTCTGGAGAGAACAAAATCTGCAAAGCCAGGCAGCTAATCAAACCTATCTGTAGGCCAAAAGGTCAGAATCAGAAAGGTCTAAATTAAAAATTCAGAATCAGAAATTTGGGGGTGGGGCACAGCCATCTGTGTTTTCACAAGCTCTCTTCTGATGCCCTAAAATTTGAGAACTACCAGTCTCTTCCATTCTGTTGCTTTGCTCCATCTTTGGCTCAGTCAAAACAAGTACGTTCACAAGGATATCATCTCAATGGCATCCTTTGAAAATCCTCCGTTCTCATTTTTCTCTCTTACCTCTGCTTATGGAAGGCTATCCTTACCTGGATAATATATTAAATTGGATAAAGTGATGTTTATTCTGCCACAGTTGTGTGTGTGTGTGTGTGTGTGTGTGTGTGTGTGTGCGTGTTTGTATTTTACTCAGAGGGAGTGGACTGACAAACTGAAGCCAGGGGTGCTTGAGATTTTAAATATGTTTTATGATGTTTTGAGTGTCAGATTAAGTAACAGAGTACCTACTTTGCATTCACATGTTCTGTTTCTTTTTCTTAATATATGAAATTTATTGTCAAATTGGTTTCCATACAACACCCAGTGCTCATCCCAAAAGATGCCCTCTTCAATACCCATCACCTACCCTCCCCTCCCTCATGTTCTGTTTCTTTCCTACAGCTTATTCTTGTAGTTCAGCCCTCATTCCAATGTTATAATTCATAGGAAAATCAATTCAGCATCTATTTCATTATAACTCTTTTATATAGTATATTAAATGTGTTCTCAAGCATTTGGTGTTGATCTCTCACTTCTTTCTCTGGTTAGTGCCAGTGAAACTTAGGTGTGATCTCCTAACGATTGAAGACCTCCAAGATGGGCTTTATTTTATTTTATTTTATTTTATTTTATTTTTTTATTTTTTAAATTTTTTTTAACGTTTATTTATTTTTGAGACAGAGAGAGACAGAGCATGAACGGGGGAGGGGCAGAGAGAGAGGGAGACACAGAATTGGAAGCAGGCTCCAGGCTCTGAGCCATCAGCCCAGAGCCCGACGCAGGGCTCGAACTCACGGACACTCACAGACCGCGAGATCGTGACCTGAGCTGAAGTCAGACGCTTAACCGACTGAGCCACCCAGGCGCCCCATATTTTAAAAGCTTAGTAACTAAAACTCAGACAGGGAAATAATCCTTAGGTCTTTGACCCACAGCTGTGGCATTTGCCAACAGGTCCCATTGTCACATTTGTGTATGCCACAGTGTTAGGTGTCCTGGCCACCCTCCAAGGTACTTTGTTTGCTCAGGGATAAGAAAAGCACACATTTCGTCATTTAGTAAGAGTTGAAACAGTTTCCAAAGGATCTAACACCAAACTGATACAACTGTGCACTACTGAAGTCAGCTTTTATTAAGTGAATGTCATACAATCTTTGTAGTTAGGTTCACAAAACGAATTTATCCAGAGGGATTTGCTTCCCTTCTGATGGCATTCTATCCAGAAAGCAATCTCCTGTTAAGCCTCATAGCAGGTTGCAAGGAATGACATAACTCACACATTCTGCCCTCAATGAAGTACACTCCTTCTTCTTCAGCATGGGAATCATTTTCCATTTCAATCCAGGAACAAAACATATGGCTCTGTGTATTTTCCTCTTCAGAACACTAAAATGTAGAAGCACAGGGCTGCTTTCTGGCTTTTGCAGCAAGAGCTAAATTATTGGCCTTAAGAAACTCTCCACAGAAATACATGCTTTATAGATTGCTCATAATTATAAGTAGGAGGCTGAGTAGACTGACTCCATTTCATAAACATCTAATGTAAAGGAGCAGCTGTCAGGCCTCCCAACAAGATGGTGGTTCAGTGACTTTCACTGCTACCGAGCATCATTTTCTGGTTAAACTATTGTGCCCCATGGATTAGAATTTAGGGCTTTTGCTGTCTATCCCCAGAGTCCCTACGTCCCTTCACATCAGTTCTCCTATATCCCAGCCACATCTCATTGAGATTCCACAGGTAGAAATTCAAGGGAATGCTTCTCCCATCTCGAAAAGCCTCATAGAATTCTACATATCAGAAGTTTCATGGGGGAGAGCGTGGGACACCAGAGGCTTGTTCTCTGCCTTCATTTAAAGACAGCTGGCAATTTTCAGTGTGCCCTAACATGCAGCCTTCCCACCCTATCTTTGCCAGCCACATAGTTACATACCAAACACATGTATTTGACCCCAGGACTTCAAATTCACAATGAATACATAGTAATAATATCCATGCCGGAGTATGATCCAAGTTCAGCATTTTCTTATATTTGAAGTGAGTGGGCTTCAGAGTTCACAGTTTTATGGAGTATCATTTTATTTCTGCTTTCAAACCCTATTAAAGGATCCTCCATAACACTGTTTTCATACCTTTTTCACACCGTGACAAATGCATAAACTTACCGGGAGAAATAGGAGGTGGAAGAGGGCAGCCCAGTCCACCTCTTCAAAGGCATCCAAAGGTCGACCATCTGTCCCGCCATCTTGCCTGCCACCTCAGTTGCTTTATTTGAATACATATAAGCACAGACACCAGGTGTCCCCATCTTCTATGGCTTTCTGACCAACTATACCCTAAAACAAAACTTGGTAAAAACAAAACAAAACAAAGAAAGACTGCAGGCAGACAGGACTAGATCAAGATAAAACTGTGAAGTTGGTAAGGTCCTCTTTGGTTGCCTTTTCCTACTTTACATTTCAGAATCCTCCTTCCATTCAGGGTACCCACACCCTGCCAACCCACTCTGCCCTTATGCTATTTCCAATAGCTGAAAGCAACTACTAGGAGATCCTATCTGGCTTGTCCTTCCTGAGTTGCACCTGGTTATCTGAATAAGAAAAGTTCTCTCCTCTCCTCACACATGCCATCAAATATTATACATTCTATTTCAATTGTATCTCTTAGAACCCTAATCTCTTCTTGTTTCTCTGACAAAAACTATAATCCAATTAATAGGTACAAATAAATTAATATTACTTTTCCTAGAAAATAGCATCTTTCTTCATGTTTCTTAGCGACCTAACATCTATTAAGTACATACTGTGAATACAGCCCCATGCTACAGAAGGGAATAAAACATGGTTTCTGCATTTAAGAAGGTTGCAGTCTAGCTAGGAGCAATGGTGCCCAGCCAAAACCACTTAAACAGAAAACACAAAACATGATGTCACTAAGTGCTATGATGGAAATGTGCAAAGACTGATATGGAGACACTGGACAGAAAAAAGAATGAGGAGAAGAATGGACAAGAGCATCTGGAAGTGAAGCTACAAATAATAGCTAAAGACCAGTTATGAAAAACTGTGTTGTCCTAATGATTCAGGGCTTTCTTTCTTCCTATAAGTGGAAAATTTAAACAATTACTTTCTGAAGATAACTTGACCCAGTGAAGCAACTATAAGTGGAAGGCTGTAGGGGTACCCCCTTTGAGGTTATGCTTTGCGTCTTGCAGGTCCTTGAGAGCTGCCACAGCCCAGCATAGAACTTAACCCTCCCCTGTCCTGACACTGTGTTTAGGAAGTAATTTTTAAGATCTCATTTTATTTTATTTTATTTTTAAAATTTTTTTTTAACGTTTATTTATTGTTGAGACAGAGAGAGACAGAACATGAATGGGAGAGGGTCAGAGAGAGAGGGAGACACAGAATCCGAAACAGGCTCCAGGCTCTGAGGGGTCAGCACAGAGCCCGACGCGGGGCTTGAACTCACGGACCGCAAGATCATGACCTGAGCTGAAGTCAGACGCCCAACCGACTGAGCCACCCAGGCGCCCCTAAGATTTCATTTTAAAATATCTTCCAGTCTATATAACTCTGTCTTCTCAGAGGATTTTGAAAAAAGGCACTTATACTTCCAACTGAAAGAAGTATAATGTTACCTAAATGAAAAGGTTTGGGAGAAAAATATTCTTGCTTGGAAACAGCAAAACCCATCAATAGGCAACACTAGAAGAAAGTATATAATTCATATTTAACTGACAAACAGATTGTCAGCAGATGTCAGATGAAAAAGAATGAAAGTGCATAAAATAAAAGGTATATAATAAAAACTGTGGTTTAGAGGTTAGTAATGAGTCTTTTGTTTCTTTAATATAATGCTTGGAAACCCAGCATGTAATGTGACAAAATATAACCTTTAACATTATACATCTCCCTGTGAATTTTTTAAACCATTGCACATAATTTTGACAACCACAGCTATGTACTATGGGAAAGTCTAAGCCAAAAACCACAGGAATCAGAGCCAGTGAGTGAAAGGAAGGAGTGTGAGATTAATGTATGGTAAACTTATGAAGAAAAAAAAATGAGAACTTTCCAAAAGTACAGAATTAAAGTCAGTCCCATAGCTACATAAAGAAACTCTGAACTAAAATATACATGCTATTCAGTATTCTGAAATTATAATTGGCCTTTAGCATTATTTTGCATGGAGGTAGTCTCCTCTATTAACCCAGAAATACCAGCCCCAACCAATGCATCTTCCCAGTACCCCCAAAATTTCATAAAAATCATTACTTTCTTTAGTGTACATGAATTTCAAATTTTTGCTGAATGATTTCTTAAACTACATTCTAAATAGGATTACATGCATTGGCACACTGGAATGCCAATAAGGAGCTACAGCCGTTCCCAATTTAAAACTTGATTGCATTCCAAAAATGTATTGGAAAGTTTGACTAATTGGAACACAGAATATATCTTCTTGTGGAAATAAATGGTAGATAATTTCCTGGACAGACCCCACCAGTTAAGCCAGGCCATGACATACCTAAGCCACCATTCCAATAGCCCAGCCTAAACTGTAGATCCAGACAACAGGTTCTTTAGGGAAGAGTAGGTACAAAGAAGATATAGTGAGGTTTGCTCCTCTTTTGTTTAAGATTACTGTTATTATACATTAAATAGGTTAAGAGTGTCTTAGCCATTCTCTCTTCCCATTTAATATCTCTCCAGCCCTCCCCACTCCTGCTAGTGAAGTGCTCCGAGCTCCAAAAGTACCTTCCCTACATCCATCCCAACCCTACCCTATGGTCTTCATGCCAAGAGTGCAGTAGAATGGGAGGCAGTGATAGAAAGACACATTTGCCATTAGTGAGACCTGCCACTTACAAGCTTTCTTATTGGCCAGAATGATATTAGTAGCAGCAGTTCCTCTAATTGCTTATTCTGGCTTTTAGGAGCTCAAACTGTCATTAAGAAAAAAAAAATCAGTAACTTTTCAGATGTTCTATTCTTGGCAGGAAAAGGGCCCTGGCAAATGTCCAGATAGCAGAAGTCCCTGCTGCCATTATTTCTTGCTCCTGTGCCAGTTTTGAATTGGTTTTTAAAAAGCTGTCTATGGAGTATGTCCCTCCTTTTCTCTTTCCTTGAATGTTCTTCAGCACGTTTTCTTTAAACATTCAGTGCTCCCTTTAAGGGAGATCTGTGTCTTTTGAAGCAGGTGTGTTTATCACTGTCCCCTTCTGATCATGAGTTCCGTTACTCAAGACCATGTTGTCTTTGCATCCAGTGTGAACTTGAATGGAGAGACAGCAGGCAAGGAACAGGCATGGCAGGAAGGGTTTGGCTCAATGCAAACTCTGGCAATTGATGGGGGTTGCCTGGAAAGTGACAAATGGGGGCTGGCAAAAAGAGAAAGATTCTGAGAATTGTTGACTCTGGCAGGAGTATTGACCAGAAGTCCACAAGGGATCCCACACACTTACATACTTTCAATCCCTGGCAGTGTGAGGTCAGACTAATTTGGGTTCAAATCCTGTTTTTCCATTTGCTAGCTGTGTGGCATCGGGTAATTTTCTTTTAGTTTCTTCTTTTGAAAACTTGAGATAAAATCTACATCAAAGAATCCTTGTGATAAATAAAGTTAACATTTCTAAGGATACAAAAATTCCAAAATGTTTATTCTTATTCCCTTCACTAACACTTCCTGCCATTATTTTAATTAGCTGTGTTAATAAGTGTTGGACTTGACTCTCTTTCTGGTCATTTTCTCTTAAATTAATGAGATTTTTATTATTTAAAATTTAACGGATGTATTTTTTTTCTCCACAATGATTGCTTGGAGTAGATCATATATCTTTCTTCCACATAATCCCTCACTTCTAACATGGCATTATTTGTAAGATGTTTTGCATTGAGTTTATAAAATAGCTTTTTGATGGGGGTGGGAGGTTACACGTTTGGATTAAATGTACACATCACCTGTAAATCAAAAATTCCTAATTTTCATAAAAGCCAAAAGTAAGATTTCTAAAAATTGAGTAAATAGTTTCTCCTCTATTTTGTTACCTATCAAGAAACAGGTTGTATAAAGTAATAAAGTTTTCTTCAATTCTGATATTTAAGATTAAAGATATTAAATTAGCAAATTCCTAGTTGTTACTAGAGTTTTCTATAGTGTATACCCTATAATTATAAAGGTACAGGTCAAAGATGGCTGAGTGGTAGCTAGCAACAACACACCAATTTTTACCCAACAATTTTAAAATCATGCATCAGACTCTGAATAAAAATTTTTGCCAAACAAAAATGGTATTTGTTACACTAAAATTTAGCACTTTAGTTACAGCCAGAATTTCTCATATTTTCTGTCTCCAAATTCTCTAATATAATTTTATTTTCTGATACTGAAGCATGCAACTTGTTCACGTAAGGCATGAGTGTGTTATTTTTGTCACTAGAGGGCAGGAAATTAAAGTACATTATTTCCAAAACCCTTTATATCTAGGGAATCTTAAATGATTTTCTAAAAGAAGAAAACAATCTGATAAACACATATTGTCCTAGCAAGAAATTCATAAGCACTAGTAAACATAAAAAAATAATAAGCTCAATTGTTTTTGTTTTAATAAATTTTATAGTAAAGAAATACGAATTTCCATTGGATGATAATCTCAAGAATGAACATTTCTCCTAACACAATACATCTTCTGTTTAGTGGTTTTCATTTGCTGTAAAAAAATCCCTTCTTTCTGCTATGACTATTCGTCGTGCAATATGTTTCTTTTCTCAGAAGTTTATTTAACCGTGTTAAATGTTTAGCTAATGGTTTAAGTTTTAAATAATGGAACTCCATTCATTGATTTCCAGTCACCTTCCGAACGGCTTTCCAGGTGCTCTTCCTTATCTGGCACACCTGTGAATACCTCCTTGTAGGAGACCTCCAGGTAAATGCCCTGGGAGGTATTTGCACGCCTAACATTTCTGGAAGTACCTTCTAAATGAACTAGACAGAGCTCAGTGCCTTCCCATGTCTCTTGGATTCGAAACACAGACCCAAAGTTAGAAATTCAAATAACAAAACAATAGAAAGGAAATAACCAAATGCAAATTCTGTGGACAGAGAATTCAAATCAGATGATCTAAGGCTTTCATTGATCATTTGTCTCAAACCTAGTGTGGTAGGTGGAATAATTTCCTCTCAGAACCTGTGACTATGTTACCTGCTATGGCAAAGGAACTCACAGATGATGAAGGTTAATAACCTTAAAATGGAGACATTTTTTGGATTCTCCAGGTGGACTAGTCTAGTCCCATGAACTCAAATTCAGAAAAGGGAGACAGAAGGAAGGGGGCCAGAGGATGAGATGGCAGGAGGAGGGGAGATCAGAACAAAAGTGTGAGAGGGGACTGACCATTACTAGCTTTGAAGAAGTGGAGGCAGGACCACAAGCCAGGGAATATGAACCTCTAGAACCTATGAGTGGCCCTCAGCTGAGAGCAGCAAGAAAATAAGGACCATGGAACAGAATTCTGCCAACAACCTGAATGAATAAGGAAATGGATTCTCCCTTAGAGCCTTCAGAAAAGGACACAGTCTGAAGAAACCTTGACCTTAGCCCAGTGAAACCTGTGTTGGGCTTCTGATCTCCAGAACTGTAAGATAATTTAGTTGTGTCATTTAAGCTACTACATTTGTGGGAATTTCTTACAGCAGCCCTAGGAAAGAAATACATCTGGTCACTGCTGATGGGATGGAAGAGTTCTCCCTTCCAGGTCCCATCCAATACTGTCCTTAGGTTTGTAAGGTGTGCCCAGATTCTGGAACATACCCCAAGTTTTTTAGCTTACCCACAACTTGGCTAAGTCTTTCTGCAAGAGACACGCCTGAGTCTTGTAGTAGGAGTTAGCCAAAAGAAGAGGGAGTTGCTCCAGGCAGAAGGGACAGTGCCGGGAATTGTATGCCTATGCCACGTGGGAAGGAAGTGAAGGCTGCCCTACCATCTGAAGCATAAACTGAGGCAGGGAGCATAGAGAATGAGGCTGAAGGGATTTGCCAGAGCCAAACCAGGAAAATAAATGCCATGTTAAATACCACCTAAACCTATAGGCAATGGGGAGCCATTCATAAAGTGTTAGGCCGAGTTTTAAGGAAGGTTTTAGATCATGCTTCATAGGTGACTCTTCTTGTGGCTGTCAGGGAAAAAGATGCAAGGGAAATGAAACATTACAACATCCATGTAGAAGCCCAGGTAAGATACAATGCTGACCTAAGACATTGGTAGGATGGACAGCTGTTTGAGGATGAATTCAACAGGCATATAGCTCATAAAATCAGCAAAGCTTAGTGATTGATTAGATATGGGCTTTGAGTGAGGAGTAAAGCCATGCCTAACTCCCAGAGCCTGAGTAAATGGTAGTATCTCCAACAGAGATGAAAATATACAAAAGGAAGAGGTGTTTAGTGGAAAAGAAGGTAATATACTATTGTTGGCGAATGCTATGGAATTTGAGATGTCTATGGTATATCAAGGATTAGCTATCTACCACTCAGCTTTCAGACCTGTGTTTAGGAAATTCAGAGGAGATGTCTCTGTTGTAAGTATGAATATGGAAGTTACCAACGTATGGCAGATGGGGAGTTGTGAAACTCATGAGTGGCAACAATTCCCAGAAAAAAATATGTAGAATGAAAAGAGATAAGAATCTCAGCTTAAACCTTTGAGCACACAATATTAGAGCCACAGAGAGAAAAAAGAACCCACAAAGGGACCAGAAAAGGAAAAGTTGGGGGTGGAGTGTGATATAACCAAAATAAAAAGAAAAGAGAGATTCCAGAAAAAGGAAGTGGCTAGCAGTAAGGTAAGACCTACAATATGTCCTTGAATCCAGCATTAAAGAAGCCATTGGTGATGGCCCTCTCGGTAGCACAGGCAAAGTTGAAGCAAGTTACAAAAATTGAGGAGTATATAGCACATGACAAAGAGAGTGCTATTTCTTCCTTAATATTGATTGCATTTTGGCTCTGACATCTATTCATTGTCTTACCAGGGCATGGAATCTTGCCTGTTTCATTAAAAGTAAAGTTTACTGAGCACCTACTTAATGTATTACAGTGATATAGGAAACTATGAGGAAGACAAAGATACATTAAAATGTAGGTTTCCCTTAAGGAAGTTAGAATTGAAAGGCAAAATAATGCATAATAAAAATGTTTATTCAACATTTTCGATGTGCCAGGCACTGATTTCATTAACTCTTTTCATCTTTATAACAAACCATTAAGTTAGTCATGATTATTATCCTTGTTTTCCTTTTTTTAGATGAAGAAACTGAAGCACAGAAATATGAGGTAACTTGCCCAAGGTCACTCATCTAGTAAATATTCACATAAGAATCAACTTTGAGAGATATGGTTCCAGACTATGTGCATTTAACTACTATGAGCTACAACTGTAAGGAAAGGTTGAGCAAAATAGGAGTCAGGAAGAGAGGAACCATGAAGCACTTCAGGTGTTCAGAGGAAAGAGAGTAACTTCTGCTGAGGGAACCAGGAAAGAACCTGTGAGGACATGGCATTTGGGTAAGCCTTAATGAACACATGAGCCATGGTATGCTGACAGCGAGGGCAACTGGTCAGAGGAGGGTAGATGATCAAAGGTCCAGAGGTGCAGATGGGATTGCATGTGGGATGCACAGGGCAGAGGTGTGCCTGGTTTGCTACAAAAAGACAAAGAGGAGAACTAGGGCTAAAAGGGAAGTGTGGGGGCTTCTGGGGGGGCTCCATTGGTTTAAGCTTCTGACTCTTGATTTCAGCTCAAATCATGATCTCACAGTTCATGGGTTCAAACCCCACATTGGGCTCTGTGCTGACAGTGCAGAGCCTGCTTGGGATTCTCTCTCCCTCTCTCTCTCATCATTAAATAAATGGGAAGTGTGTCCAGAATATAGAGGAAGTTAATTAGACTTTCTAAAAGTCATTCGTCCACCAAAAAAACCCTACAGATTATTTTGAAAGGGGTTAAGAACATGATTGGTATTATATTTTTAGAAAGATTAATTCAGCAGCAGTGTTTAAGGAGAGTTAAAATACTAGCTCTCTTTAATCCCACGAATCTCCCAAAGTTGTCTTATCAGAAGTTATTTAAGAATTCATATTTGTCTCCCGTGGCTGTGATAACAAAGTACCAAACTTTGTGGCTTAAAACAACACACGTTTATTTTACAGTTCTGGAGGTCAGAAATCCAAAATGGGTTTCACTGGGCTGAAATCAAAGTGTTAGCAGCGCCTTCTTCCTCTAGAAACCATAGGGAAGAATCTATTCCCTTGCTGTTTTCAGTTTCTAGAGCCGCATTTCTCGCATTCTTTGTCCTGTGGCCCCTTCCATCTTGAAAGTCTTGAAAGCCAGTAGTGGAGCATCTTACTTCAGCGGTCCCGTTGTCCTCCTTTTCTGTCTCAAATCTCCCTAAGATGTTATGCCTCCTTTTTGTAAGAATACTTGTGATTGCATTTAGGGCCCACCTGGATAATCCAGGATCGTCTTCTAAATCCTTAAATCAATCACATCTGTGATGTCCTTTGTTGCCATAAGAGGTAATACTCACAGATTCTAGAGATTGAGACTTGGATATCTTTGGAGGCCATTATTCAGCCTCAAGCAACATCCATTTAAAACGACAATTCCAAATCCTTTGGCCTGTTTTTCATCCTTGCCCTTGAGGGAACGAATGGTGACAGAAATATTTCCATTCAATTGGAAGAGTGGTCTGGAGTTGGCAGTGGGGTAAGGGGAACATGCAAACCCCTCTGCGCACCCCTGTGGTGTTATAGGAAGAAGGGAAGGACACACTAAGAGACCATTTGACCAAGAGATTAGTGAGATGCCCACTACAGTTCATGGTGGGGGGGGGAGGGGGGGGAAGTGGATGATTTACTTACAGAACATGTATTCATGGAATGACAGAAGAGACCAGTATGCAGGTATACTGGAGTAGAGGCACTGCCATCATTTAGGACCATGCTGGCTGAAGACAAGGAGTTTGGGAGAAAAAAATCAGGGCACAGACCAGTTATAAAGACCAAGTACAGAACCTCTAGTTGTAGCTGAGGTACATGGAAAGGATAGGAGTCCTAGGCGGGAGGAAGTCCTGAAAACTTGGATGCCGTAGAGAATGGATTTACGAAGAGGTTAGTTTAGCCCCTTTCATGATAATCAGAAATTCTGAATGTAAAGTAACTAATTCATGAAACTTTACAACACAATTGACTCACTTTTTGCTACATTTCCCCTATTAATACAATTTTTTGCAAAACTTGATTTTTTAAATCTTTTTATGTTGCTCTGTGCAACTTAAAATAAGTGTGCAATGGCTAATAATAGTGAGTCAAATAGGTAATTAATTTGTATTAAGGAAATAGTGAAAAAAATATTGCTAAAGGAGATCAAGCCTTTGGGGACTGAATTACAATGATCTTTCTTAAGGTATTCATTCCATTTGGGCCAGAATCAAAACTGGCCAAATCCAAAATAGTGGATTTCTATAAATACACTATTAAAAACTTAAACTATTTTAAGCTGATAATGCACATTACCATATTGATAAATCTCCAGGGCGGGAATGGGGGTTACCTACTTTGGAAATCCAGTTATCTTACTATGAAGATGTTTGCACAGTAGATATTTCAGTCAAGGTCCTGGAAATGGACAGATGACATCATTAGCTGGGATTTTTGAGGAAGCCTTTTTGGTGAAGGAATTGTTTGCAGTGGTGTAGACAGGGTTAAGGGAACCAGCAGGAGATGTTGAGGCATGCTCAAGGACTAGCAGCAGCTGAAAACGATTACCATCCACAGGCCTGAAGGGTAGGAGGAGCAAGGCTTTCCTGGAACCGGGAATGGCCAAGGCCTTGGGAGACGGAGAATAATCATCACACTGGCCAATAACATATACTTTGGTAAGGCTGGAAAACTTCAAGAATGAAAATGTAAGCAACTTTACCCCTTCTCCCACCTGTCACGGCATATAATATGTTGCCCTGAGGTGTAAGAGTTGGCCACAGTCCAGAAGAAAGATAATCTTTCCTGGAGATCGCCTTTGAAAAATTGTGTGCACCCTCAGTTTCAGCCAAACACAGGAACTAAGGTGCCTCTTAGCAGCCTTATGTTTATCAGAGCTCTGATTGGTTTGACACAGACTGGAAAGGATTAGAGCAACCTGAAGCATGGACTCCTATCATCAAGCCTGTATGAAATAGGGCCTCGTTTATGCCCTAGGCAACAGTTCTGACTTCACTTAATGGAAGAAGACAACGTACCTTATTTCTCATTTATAATAGCCCGATGCACGGTGTGTTGCCCAAGGTGAGCCCTGAATGCAAAAGCTGGAAGGAATCCTGGTCATCCTTCAAGCCAGCAAACAATTCCTGTAGGACTTGACCCCCAAAGAGAGCTGCCTGGAAGGTAATATAAAAGCTTTCAACAAGAAACGCTTTTGTTAAAGGATTTTCCATACATTCTAAATGGGAAATGTCAGGCCTGGAATATTATTTTTATTGTCATTATTATCACTTTTGCTGGAACAAGCAAATCATCACATATGGACTTTACAGCTGAACAGTATTTCCCAGCTTTTCAGTTCCTCTGACAGGCCCAAAATAGGTAATTACAGAAGCAAATGAAACTCTTTACACAATCCAAAGGTTTGGAGGGAGCCATCACCACCTACACACTGGGCAGCAGGTCCCATGGGAAACATTCAGTGTGAGCCACATGTGAATCAAAGTGGAAACCGACAGCTTCAGTTCTGGCTTTGGAACATATGGTGCAGTAAATTATCAGCATGCGGTCTATAATTAAGGACACAGTTTCTCATAATAATGCCTAAATGTGCATGTACTCAGCTGCACATTACCTTCTGGAATGGAGTCAGATATGACTGAGCTTTGGTCTGAGGCCACACTGATGCTTTGGGGACTGTAATGAACAGCCCCTGAATTATAAATGCCTTCTTCACCTACTCCCACCTGCTTCCTAGTAGCCAGCAGTACTTTCTCACTCACGTTTCATATCTTGTATCATGTGACCCATCATCTTGGCCACAAGCAAATGGGTCAGGGCCTGGGGTCTGAGCCAGCATCTATGGTCAGCAGCCTACGACATAGTTAGGCCTGAGAACCCCACAGAGGCACTCTGCACTAAAAAGTGTCAATGCAGTGCAATGACATATTCTCTCTAGAGAAGTCTCAATGGAAGCAGAAGCCAGGCAGCAGAAGCATCCAGGAGCAGGCACAAACTGTGATATAGAATGCAAGAGAACAGTGAAGACGGCAGTAGGAGGTGACAGAGAAGCTGTAGCTTGGCATAAAGCACAGCAGTAGAAATTGAGGGTCCAGAATAGCAGTGTAATTAAAATAGAGAGCAGGGAGGGATGGATGCCTGATTCGGGTACAGCCACTGAAGCAGCCTGAGCAGCCGTGAGTGACATTTCACTTCCTTAAGTGCCTGGCTCTGAAATTACAGGTATCATTTCCCTACATATCCTTACAGAAATGCCTATGACTGAGGATGCTTCTGTGAAACCTCTGAGCATGTGGTGTCTTTGAGCATGATCTGTGCCTTGCAACTTGAAAAAAAAAAAAAAAGAAAAAGAAAAACAGAACACAGAAGATTTTGGGTTGAAACCACATGTGCACAAATGAAAGTCATCTCCCTCAGGAACGTTCTCTTTGCACATATAGGATAACGATGGATGAGTATACGGCTAGGAGAAAATCAGGCTTCTATCCCAAAGCAGCATTCCATTTCAGCTCTGCCAAACCAAATGAATAATTGACCATGTGTCAGAAACTGTGCTAGGACAAAATTGGTCACCGTTTGGGAAAATCGTTGCAAATAACTTGTAAGAAACAGGAATGCTTGCAGATTTTAATTCTGGCTGAACATAACACTACAATATTCACACCAACACGACTACACTGTGGATTCCTTGAGCATCAGAAATTCATTAGCGCTCTTTGTGCTTATACAGGACCTCGCAAGCATATCGGACTGTGTGACTCTGGTCACTACTTCTTAGGTCTGGATTGTCAAGGCACCTGGTCTGGCATGTACGTAGATGTGGCCTTGGAACAGCATTGTCTTAGATTTGTGATTGCATGATTTTCCCACCTGCAAATCAGTGAAATAACAAAAAGTAATCTCTTGAGTATAAGTGTTAACACCCACGTCATTATGAAGAGCAGGCAAAAGAGAACTTCCACCAATTTCTTGGTAGAAACGGCTTGTAGTTTGCAATGGAAGCAGTTCTCATCTCATAGGAGAGGGCTGGCTAGTTGACACTCACAAAATAGCAGTGGGTGGTCAATTCCCCAACAACACGTGGTTAGGCCTGTTTTGCAGACACACATAGATGAATGTCTAGAGTAGAATGTCAGTTTACGAATTTACCTTAACAATGTCACCGCCAGGTGGCAGGCAATTCACATCTGCTTTAGCAAGGTCTCCCAAGAGGGGAGGTGCATGGAAAGCCATACTCCAAGGGGTTCCTAGTTTGAACGCATCAAAGGAAGAGGGGTGAAGCGTATGTGTTTCCTTTTGTCATATCAGGCTCTGTTTATTTGCTGCAACCTTCTCTAGCATGGGCAGGTTTCTGCCTGGCATATGAACCCTTTCACAGGCCTGATGGGACACCCTTGCTACTAAGCAGGGTTTGGATGAGCACTGTCCCCTAGTTCTGGCCTTCCACATCCCTTTTTGATGTTACAGGTCTGTAATTTTTAACTTTCTTGGCCACCAACTCCTTTGGCAGTCTGACAAAGCCATGAATCGCTTCTTAGAATAGTAATTTTAAATGCATAAAATAATACATAGGATTATAAATGAAACCAATTATAATGAAACATAGTTCAATCCATTCAGATTAAGATCCCCTACAACCTGACCAATTCAATATAGTCTTTTCTCCAAATATGGTATAATAAATTTGACTGTATTTCCCCTTGCTAAAGTAAGTTCATATTTCTGCCTGGCCTCTTTATTATTGTTTAGATTGCCTTAGAGTTTGGCAAATTTCCAACTCTTTTGTTCTTTTGCTACATAATCACAGACCACTTCCTGGTCATGCAAACACATGGCTTCATACATGGCCAACCAAATCCATCATTTCTTTCATCTCCAAGTCCTTGAGATTTGGTGTGATGATGAGGAAACCCCACTATCCTCCTGAGTAATAATACAGAGTAGGGAACTAGTAAGAAGCTATTTAGTGCCGTGAGACAACCTAGAGATGGAACCCCCTGATTGTAGCTTGCCTCATGTATGCTAAGCACCTACTATGTATCAAATTCTACACAGCGATCCACTCCCTGCTCTCAGCTTTGTCTGGAGTCAGAAAACTTGTTTTGCAATTCAATCTCATCTCCTAAACAACTCTGGGCAAATCATAACCCTCTGGGCTTCAATTACCTCATGTGTAAAATATGTAAATAACAGCCATAGCTCTGGAGATTGTTGTGCATGAACTAAATAAAAGAATGGATGTGAAAGGGCTGTGTGTTAGCAAATTGGGCACTGAAAGTACCAACACCTAGTTAATTTGTGGAGCCTTCATCACACCTAAATTCAGTTCTTGTTAATTACTGTTGCATGGACCCCCTCCTCTTCCCAACTTCCTTCAAGTTCAGAAGCGCAGGATCTTATCCACTCTCACTGTAGCCTATAATCCTTTCTATTATAATTACTAAGATAGAAGTTGTTTTTAAAATAATAGCATCTTAAAATATCCTTGGTCCTCCTAGGATATTTTAGCCCAAAACACAATTGTGGGGGGGAGGGGGGCGGTAAGCTCCAGGACTGTAATTACACACTATTGACATCTCAGAAACTGAGCTCCCCATCCTTAGAGCTATTTAAGCAGGAGCTTGATGTGTCTGTAACACTTCTTGAGAGGGTCCAGTCTTCATGACCTGCATTCCAGGAAGCCAACAACCTGTACTGTTTTTATTTTACACATTTCCTAATCAGGACTTCTGGAGCAATCTACCTGCCCTTGCTCTACAAGACTGGTGTTAGGATTTTCCTTCCTAGTCATCCTTTCAGATTGCCTCCCTGCTTCATTTCCAGGTTGAATGGGTTACAAGCTACACTCACATGTAAAAGAACAGGCAAAATGACTCTGGCCCTCTTCTTCCTATAAACCTGCCAAACATACCCCACCTATGTAGATATTTGTCACTGAAATCTAAACCCTGCTAATATGAGAGAAGACTCCCAGCTCTTTTTCCTATGCTCACCATATCAGAATTCTTTTGGGGCGTGGAGGCATGGCACAAGAAAAAAAAGAAACTTTTTTTTTTAAATGTTTATTTATTTTTGAGAGAGAGAGAGATACAGAGCATGAGCAGGAGAGGGGCATAGAGAGAGGGAGACACAGAATCTGAAGCAGGCTCCAGGCATTGAGCTGTCAGCACAAAGCACGATATGGGGCTCAAACTCATGAAACGCAAGATCATGACCTGAGCCGAAGTCTGATGCTTAACCCACTGAGCCACCCATGTGCCTCAAAACTGTTTTTTCTTTCTCTTTATCTGTAAAATACAAGAGAAACCCTATTATTACCCCTCATAGACATATGACAACCTTACTACAGTCCTCACCACTGTTTCAGTCACAGAAAAATTCTCTCCTGCTTGAAATTAATTCACAGGAAATAAATTCTGCTAGCTATATCAGACTTCCAGAAACTACACATTTTCTAGAAATGTTAAAAAGTCAGAAAATGTTCTTGTCCTGAAGCTTTGAATGCACCTGAGCAGCTTTTATGCCACGGAGCAGAAATACCTTCCCAGCCACAGTTGTTCTCCCTGGGCTCCTACCCGCCAGGTCCACAGCGTTTCCCTCTGCAGCAGGTGTGTGTGAGGTTGGCACCGGCCATATAAGTTTGAGTGAGACACAGTCCCTGACCTCTAAGAATTTACGGTCTTAGTACAGCTTTCAATATTGGTATCTGTGTATACGAGTTACGAAGTAATTTGTTACCATCAGGGGTACCACTACTGGCCTACTGAAGATCGTGGATAATTTACTTTCTTTTTTATAAATTAGATCACATTTATAGTCACCCCTATAGTTGCATGTGGATCATTCTGATTTGCTTTCTTTTTCTTTAAGTTTATTTATTTTTGAGACAGAGAGAGAGAGCAGGGGAAGGGCAGAGAGAGAAGGAAAGCCAGAATCCCAAGCAGGCTCTGCGCTGTCAGCACAGAGCCCAACACAGGGCTCGAATTCACAAACTGTGAGATCATGACCTGAGCCGAAATCAAGAGTGTGGACGCGTAACCAACTGAGACACCCAGGCGTGCTTCGATTTGCTTTCTCGAGTGAGATGGAAAAGGATAGAGTTACAGTGATACCCAGATTTTACATGAGGGATAGATGAACATTACATTTCACAGAGAGAAAGAGGGGTTGAGAACAGGTGCCCTGGGACATGCAATGATGTGCAGGTCTTGATAATTACAAGAAAGTTAAGACATGGCTCCTGGCCTTAAGGAGTTTATAATATAACTAGCGGGCTATATCAGATAGCCATGTGGATAATGTATAATTAAGAGCTGAATTATGGAGTTTGACTACAGAAGTGGGAGAGAGCAGGACAAAGGGAGAAATGAATTCACATCAGTGTTGGGACGTTTTGTAGAGGTGGGGAGACTTCAATGTAGGGAAGGTTTGGACAGGTGAGAGTCATAGAGACAAGCATATCAGAGAGGGGAGGCTCCCTCCAAAGGGAGACTGACAGGCTTCTCCTGGTATCTTCAAGAGTCTTCCCACGCCCGTACTAATGTGCTCAGAGCTGTAGCTCTCACCAGGCCAAACTTCAAATCCACCCTCTTCTCTGTATCCCCACCCACATCCACCTTAACTCAAGACCTCATCAGGGCTCACCTCTATTCCTGTGACAGCCACCAAATGGTTCTCCTGGCCTCCATTATTGTCTGCCTTGAATCCATCCTTCCCAGAAAGACCCTCCCAATATCAAATTGACCAAATACTAACTCTTCTGCTTAAGATCATTCAGTGACTCATCTGTTACCTCCACGAGGAAGCCTAGTCATGGGATGTAAGACCTTTAACAGTGTAACTTACTCTCCTGCCTTATCTCTTGCCTTTCCCCACCTTCTATCCTCCTGAGCTATCGAATTAACTTGTCTTAGTTGGGTCATGTTGCTATAACAAAATACCTTAGGCTGGGAGGCTGAAACAACAGAAATTTATTTTCTCATATTTCTGGAGACTGGAAATCCAAGATCAAGGTGCCAGCAGGATCGGTGTCTGATGAGAGTTCTCTTTGGGTTGTAGATGGTAGCCTTCTCATTATGTCTTTGCACGGCCTTTCCTTGGCATGTATGCATGGAAAAGAGTGAGTGAGCTTGTCTCCTCTTATAAGGACAGTAATCCTATTGGATCTGGGCTCTACCCTTATTACTCAATCTATCCCTAACTACTTCCCAAAGGCCCTATCTCCAGATACCATGACATTGGGGGGAGGGGGAACACAAACATTCAGTTCATAACACTTGCTATTCTCTGAACACACCATGTTTTCCCATGTAACCCAGTGCCTTTGTATAAGCTGTTCCCTCTACCTGGTGTGCCCTTCTCTGAACCCTCCCCAGCACCCTTATCTATCACCCCCTCTACCTCTTATTTTTGTTTTGATAATTCCTTTATCACCTCGAGACTCAGTTCAGGCTCAGCTGTGTGTTCTTAGGAAGGTTCCAATGGGGGGTCTTACATGCCTCCATCAGAGATGAAATATAGCTACTAATACAGGACTGTGATTTCCTTCTGGGGGAAACTATGTCTTATCCTTATCCATCATCCTATCCCTAATGCTTAGCACAGTGCCTGGCACATATTTGTTGCATGCAGGCATGCATGAATAAATGAATGAATGAATAAATGAATGGTGAATAATAAGTAAGGTAAGGCTATGTTGTGGGAAGAAAATGAGGCAGAGAATTTAGGCTTGATTAAATAAGTAGTGTGAAGGCCTTATATGTTCTTCAGCATAAAAGTATGATTCAAGTCGGGGGGACCTGGTTGGCTCAGTCGGTTAAGCGCCCAACTCTTGGTTTCAGCTCAGGTCATGATCTTACAGTTTGTGGGTTTGAGTCCCACATCAGGCTCTGTGCTGACAGTGTGGAGCCTGCTTGGGATTCTCTGTCTCTCTCTCTCCCTTTGCCCCTCCTGCACCTGCTATCTTTCTCAAAAAAATAAATAAACTTTAAAAAAATATATATGATTCAAGTGGTTTTAGAAGGATGACTGGGAAGGTTTATTCATGAATGTTAGAGGATGGGTAAGGAAGACAGCTAGCAGAGTATTGTAATCATCCCATATTTATATAATGATATTGGACATAGGAATGGTGACAATTATATCTAACATTTATTCAACCCTATATGCCAGGCAATGTTTTGTTTTCTTTTTCAGGTTTTTAAAATTGAAGTATAGTTGTATATAGTGTTACATTAGTTTAAAGTGTACAACATAGTGATTCCACAAATTTATACATTATGCTATGCTCACTAAGAGTACAGCTGCCATCTGTCACCATAACCACTATCATAAACCATTGACTATATTCCCTGTGCCACACCTTTTATCCCTGTAACTTTTTCATTCCATAACTACTGGAAGTGCTAGGTACTGTATTAAGTGTTTTCAATATATTAACTTATTCTCAAAAGAACCCCAGCCTAAGGGATCAAAATGTGTGTGTGTGTGTGTGTGTGTGTGTGTGTATGTGTGTGTGTATTATTATTTTTATCCTATTTTACACATAAGGCAGCTGAAATACCAAGAGGTTAGGTAACTTACCCAAGGTCACAGATCTAGCAAGTGGCAGAAATTAAAGGCAAACCATGAAATATTTCAAAGGGAAAAGAAACACAGCTTCCTAAAAGGGTATAAAATAGTGGGATGTGAGAGGCAAAGTTGACTTTCAGGTTCCTGACCTAGGAAAAGAGAAAACTGAAGAAGTCAGGATGGAAAGTCAATTTGCTAAGGGATGCTGCGGTCATCTGGGATGAATTGACCTTAATGTAGTGACTGGACATCTCCATAGAGATGACCTGTGGGAAGTTATAAATATTCATAGCAATCCCACATAGATCTACTGAAAGACTATTATAACAAACACACTTGTCTAGGTCTAAGGAGTTGCAAACATGGTTTTATATGACATTTTCCAAAGTATTGGCTTTATACTATGTAGGCAAGGGGAGTCAGTGAAGGATTTAAAACAGTAGGTTGATGTGGTTTTTGTTCATTTCAGAAACTATGTGAAGGCTGGAATTTTACCACAATAAAAAAGAGTTGAGAAGCTGCTTCAGGGGTCCAGGTAAGAGATGATAAAGGCATAAACTGGGGAAGGGTCAGGGGAAAACTTAATAAGGAGGATTTACTGAGTTATCCATATAATAGAATAGCCCAGTTATTTTAGCTAGAAACATAGGAGCTATTTATTATTTAGCGTTTATTGACCTGGTACTACATGCCAGGCACTGTGCTAGGGCACAAAGATGAATAACAATCCCTATCCTCAAATTGCACAACGCACTCAATTGTCTAGTGAGATAGATACATATACAACATTCATAATACAATATATCAGGGCAGCATTGAAGACAAGTATAGGGCATTATGGAAGCACAGAGGAGAGCAACCAATAAGTTGTGGCAAATAGTCAGGGGGAGGGGTTTTTAGAAATGGTGGCTCCTGAGTTGAGTCTTAAACAATGATGAAGATCTTGCCAGGTAAAGGACAGCTGCAGGGAGGAAGGCATTCTGAGTACGAAAGAGCATATAAGTTGTTAAAATATTTGCTGGGAGGCACAGAGGGGCAAAGGAAGGGTCTGGGAGACCCTGGCCCTCAAGGGACTCTTGCTATACCAGCACACCCACTCCTACCAAGACAGGACCCATTCCCCTTGCCTGTAGATGGTTCGAGCCCCGCGTCAGGCTCTGTGCTGACAGCTCAGAGCATGGACCCTGCTTTGGATTCTGTGTCTCCCTCTCGCTCTGCTCCCCTTGCCAGAAGCCCTACATACCCCAGGTGGGGAGAGCAGCCCTATCAGGCAGTGTAGACAGCCTGATACCTTTAGAAGCATTGGGAAAAAAGTGTCTGGGTCCCCCTCCAGAAGGGAAAGCAGTGGAGAGGCCTTTCAGAAGATTTTGAGGACAGTGTAGACCTCAGGAATGGTGTAGTTAATACCAAGAGAAGATTGAGTAAGAGTGGAGAAATGGAAGATTCCCAGGGCTAACTTTAGAGTTTTATTAATGAGTGCCCTTGGGACACATCTTAGATATTCCCAGAACAAATGTAGTAGTCACTTGAGGGGAAATGAACTTCCAGGAGCATCTCTAACGGTGTCTGAAGGGAAAAAAAAAAAAATGCATCGCTTAGTAGATAAGAGCAGGCCTTGAAATCAAGCAAAGTTGCTTTAAAATTTACTCTACCAGTTAATAACTATCTGAACTGGGCAATTTTGTTAAGTTTTCTGAGCCTCTACCACTTTTCCTATAAAATGAGGATTATAATTGGGGCGCCTGGGTGGCTCAGTCAGTTAAGTGTCTCACTTCAGCTCAGGTCATGATCTCACAGTTCATGGGTTCGAGCCCCGCATGGGGCTCTGTGCTGACAGCTCAGAGCCTGGATCCTGCTTTGGATTCTGTGTCTCCCTCTCGCTCTGCTCCTCCCCGACTCACGCTCTGTCTCTCTCTCTCAAAAGTAAATATTTTTTAAAAATGAGGATTATAATAATATCTGCTACATGATGCTGCCATAGGGACTGAATGTTAAGGACACCCCTGTCCTTCACATAGTACATAGTTGCTAACACATGGTAAGGCATTCAGTGTTGGTTACTACATCCATTACTACTAAAGTGACACCATTTTACCTTCCCCAGTAAGAAGGACAAGACGTACAGAAATGAAAATACCAGTGGTAACATTTTTCAAATTTATAGTGTAAATCATTTATTTTTCTTAAATGCTTATTTATTCCTGAGAAAGGGAGAGAGACAGAGTGTGAGCAGGGTAAGGGGAGAGAGAGAGAGAGAGAGAGAGAGAGCGAGAGAGAGACAGAATCCTAAGCTGACTCCAGGATCCGAGCTGTCAGCACAGAGCCCTACACGGGGCTCGAACCCATGGACTGAGAGATCACGACCTGAGCTGAAGTCTGACGCTTAACCGACTGAGCCACCGAGGCACCCCTAAATCAGTTATTTTTTTTTTTTGAGAGAGAGAGAGAGAGAGAGAGAGCACATGAGTGAGAGTCGTGGGCAGAAGGAGGGAGACAGACTCTTATGTGGGCTCCACGCTGAGCATGGAGCCTGATGCGGGGCTAGATCCCATGACCCTGGGATCATAACCTGAGCCTAAATCAAGAGTCGAATTAACAATGACTCAACCAACTGAGCCACCCAGGTCCTCCAGTTACTTTTTTAAATATTGATTTCTTAATTTAATTTAATTTAATTTAATTTAATTTAGTTTAGTTTAGTTTAATTTAATTTATATCCAATAAATATAATTTATTGTCAAGTTTGCTAAAATTCGGTGTATTACAGTGTGCTTTTGGCTTTGAGGGTAGATTCCTGTGATTCCTCACTTACATACAGCATCCAGTGCTCATCCCAACAAGTGCTCTCCTCAATGTCCATCACCCATTTTCTCCTATCCCCTGCCCCGCCCACATCAACCTTCAGTTTGTTCTCTGTATTTAAGAGTCTCTTATGGTTTGCCTCCCTCTCTGTTTGAAACTATTTTTCCCCATCTCTTTCCCCATGGTCTTCTGTTAAGTTTCTCAAATTCCACATATGAGTGAAAACATATGATATCTTTCTCTGACTGACTTATTTTACTTAGCATAATACCCTCCAGTTCCATCCATGTTGTTGCAAATGGCAGGATTTCATTCTTTCTCATTGCCAAGTAGTATTCCATTATATATATAAACCACATCTTCTTTATCCATTCATCAGTTGATGGATATTTGGGCTTTTTCCCTAATTTGGCTATTGTTGAAAGTGCTGCTATAAACATTGGGGTACATGTGCCCCTATGAATCAGCACTCCTGTATCCTTTGGATAAATTCCTAGTAGTGCTATTGCTGGGTCATAGGGTAGTTCTATTTTTAATTTTTTGAGGAACCTCCACACTGTTTTCCAGAGCAGCTACACCAGTTTGCATTCCCACCAACAGTGCAAGAGGGTTCCCGTTTCTCCATGCCCTCGCCAACATCTATTGTTTCCTGAGTTGTTAATTTTAGCCACTGTGACCAGTGTCATGTGGTATCTCAATTTGGTTTCTATTTGCATTTCCCTGATGATGAGTGATGTTGAGCATCTTTTCATGTGTCTGTTACCCATCTGAATGTCTTCTTTAGGAATGTGTCTATTCATGTCTTCTGCCCATTTCTTCACTGGATTATTTGTTTTTTGGGTGTTGAATCTGATAAGTTCTTTATATATTTTGGATATTGACACTTTATCTGATATGTCATTTGCAAATATCTTCTTCCATTCCGTCAGTTGCCATTTAGTTTTTTTTAAATTTTTTAAATCTTTATTTATTATTTTTGAGAGAGAGACAGAGTGTGGAGCAGGGGAGGAGCAGAGAGAGAGGGAGACACAGAATCCGAAGCAGGCTCCAGGCTCTGAGCTGTCAGCACAGAGCCCAATGTGGGGCTCAAACCCACGAACAGTGAGATCATGACCTGAGCCAAAATTGGATGCTCAACTGCTTGAGCCACCTAGGCGCCCCAGTTGCCATTTAGTTTTGCTGATTATTTCCTTTGCAGTGCAGAGCTTTTTATCCTGATGAGGTCCCAATGGTTCATTTTTGCTTTTATTTCCCTTGCCTTCAGAGACGTGTTGAGTAAGAAACTGCTGTGGCTGAGTTCGAAGAGGTTGTTGCCTGTTTTCTCCTGTAGGGTTTTGATGGTTTCCTGTCTCACATTTAGCTCTTTCATCCACTTTGAGTTTATTCTGTGTATGGTGTAAGAGAGTGGTCCGGTTTCATTCTTCTGCATGTTGCTGTCAAGTTCTCCCAGCACCATTTGCTAAAAAGACTGTTTCTTTTCCATTGGATACTCTTTCCTGCTTTGTCAAACATGAGTTGGCCATACATTTGTGGGCCCAATTCTGGGTTCTCTATTCTATTCCATTGGTCTATGTGTCTGTTTTTGTGCCAATACCATACTGTCTTCATCACAGCTTTGTAGTAGAGGCTAAAATCCGGGATCATGATGCTCTGGCTTTGGTTTTCTTTTTCACCATTCCTTTGGCTATTCAGGGTCTTTTGTGGTTCCATACACATTTTAGGACTGTTTGTTCTGGCTTTGAGAAGAATGCCGGTGCAATTTTGATTGGGATTGGATTGAATGTGTAGATTGCTTTGGGTAGTATTGACATTTTAACAATATTTGTTCTTCCAATCCATGAGCATGGAATATTTTTCCAATTATTTGTGCCTTCTTCAATTTCTTTCATGATTTTCCTATAGTTTTCAGCATATAGACCATTTACATCTTTGGTTAGGATTATTCCAAGGTATTTATGATTCTTGGTGCAATTTTAAATGGGATCGATTCCTTGATTTCTCTTTCTGCTGCTTCATTATTGGTGTATAGAAATGCAACCTGTAAAAGGGGAACATCAACACATTTCAGTGAGTTTTTCCCCTGGGAAATTGTGCCAGGTACATTGATTTTGTATCCTGCGACTTTGCTGAATTCACGTATCAGTTCTAGCAGCTTTTTGGTGGAGGCTTTCAGGTTTTCCATGTAGAGTATCATGTCATTTGCAAAAAGTGAAAGTTTGACTTCTTTGCCAATCTGGATGCCTTTTATTTCATTGTATTGTCTAATTGCTGAGGCTAGGACTTCCAACACTATGTTAAACAACAGTGGTGAGAGTGGACATCCCTGTTGTGTTCCTGATCTCAGGGGGAAAGCTCTCAGTTTTTCCCCATTGAGGATGATATTAACTGTGGGCTTTTCATATATGGCTTTTATGATGTTCAGGTATGTTCCTTCTATCCCAACTTTCTTGAGGGTTTTTATTAAGAAAGGATGCTGTAGGGGCACCTGGGTGGTGCAGTCGGTTAAGCGTCCGACTTCAGCCAGGTCACGATCTCTCGGTCCGTGAGTTCGAGCCCCACGTCAGGCTCTGGGCTGATGGCTCGGAGCCTGGAGCCTGTTTCCGATTCTGTGTCTCCCTCTCTCTCTGCCCCTCCCCCGTTCATGCTCTGTCTCTCTCTGTCCCAAAAATAAATAAAAAACGTTGAAAAAAAAATTAAAAAAAAAAAAAAAAAGAAAGGATGCTGTATTTTTTCAAATGCTTTTTCTGCATCTACTGACAGGATCATATGGTTCTTATCCTTTCTTTTACTAATGTGATGTATCACATTGATTTGCAAACAGTTATTTTTTAAAAGAGTTAGTGTTCTAGATGTTTCCTCCCATGGAGTGAAGCACACCAATGGGAGGGTGTGCTTTTAATAGCTGAATATCTATTTATGAAGCAAAAAATGGGAAAGTTACAGGTTATTGAGAAATTGCTTTCAGTTTACTGGAAATACAAAATACAATATGCCAAATATGACTGTCTCAACATTAATTTTGGAGTGAACTAATTAACAAGAATTTTCTTTTTCTGTCCTTATTTTCATAGTTTCTTTGTTTAGTAAGAGCCAAGCAGTCCAGCTAATGAAGTTAGTTTATTAGACAGAGTTGATGTCCTCAGAGACTCTTGCAGGGGAAGGGCTTATGTTTCACACACAGAGTAAAGGAGCACGTGGCAGCTATTTCTAAAGCTGAAAAAGGGGAACATCAACACATTTCAGTGAGTTTTTCCCCTGGGAAATTGTGCCAGGTACACATTTTATGTTTTCATATGGTAAGATACTAAATATCTTAAAATATAGGAACTAACTCATAACTCCAGTGCTATATGCTAACCATCTTAAATCACTCTTATCATACAAAGGATCCAAAAGTGAAATGGAGCTTCCTATTTTTGTTTTTGTAAGAAGAAAAATAAAGCCAAGGAGGGAAATGTTGCCTGCCTTAAAAAAAAAAAGTATGAATTCTAATGAATACAAATATAATTTGTAGGGAAAAACATAAATTTTTTCTATGTGAAATTAAATCTTGAAGTCATTTTAGAAAACAATATTCCAAGTTCTTTATTGAAAACTGATCCTTAAAAATTGGGGGTACAAAATTATCTGGCAATGTTAATTTCTGCCTCATCCATTGGGATGAATGATCTTCCAACTGTGCAGATAGGACAAGTGTAGTTAAGAGGGAAGTGAATCCCAAGATATAGAGAAGAGTAGAAGAGTACTTGGTCACAATAAATATGACCATACTTTCAGACCAAGTTATATCTCAGGATACAAAAGGAATATGCAGGTACAGTCAAGGATCCAAATATATAACTACTGAGAAATCATAGAGAAATTGAGAAAAATCTTAAGACTTGAGGGGAAAAAATGCCTCTCTTTTCCAGAAGATAAGCCCAAGAAACTACCAATGAATACACTTGAGGTTTATGTATTTATTTTGAAAGAGAGAGAAGAGTGAGCATGAGAGGGACAGAGATTCCCAAGCAGACTCCACATTGCCACTCCCTATGTGGGGCTCGAACTCACAAACCATGAGATTATGCCCTGAGCCGTGATCAAGAGTGAGGTGTTTAACTGACTAAGCCACCCAGGTGCCCCCTACAACAAATAAACTATACCTAGCAAAATCCTAAAATGATTTATAGCTTTCCAATACTTAGCAAACAAAGAGGTGGTCAGGGATCAATAGAATCCAAATGGGTTCACTAAAGGGAAAGAATTGCCCAACTAGCAGTTAAAGAGTTGTCACAGGTATCAAGTACCAGGATTTTAGCAATGCAGTTTAAAAGCTTCTCAAAAAAATCCATTAGCCAAGGGCATATTTGCATGCTTAATGTAGGTGAATTCACAGGTGGTTGAATAATGTTAAATATGAGTAAGAATCCACTTAGAGCTTTTAAGGGTTTTGTATCTGGTCTAGTTCTTTCCTGTAGTGATGGCGAAAGGACACCAAGAAGGCACATAAATCTCAATTGCATGATTAATTCATTAAATTATAAATACTTCAATAGATTTTTGCCTTTTTTTCCCAGACTGGTGAAAAACTGGGTCCAAAATAAGTAAGATGAAATTTATGAAATGTAAATAGAAAAATTTTCATATCAGTTCGAAAGGCAAATATGTAAGGTTTTTTTAAATTTATTTTTAGAATGACTCCGCGAGGTGGGTATTATATTCACAATGTTGAGGATGATAAAACTGAGGTTTGGTGAATTAGTAACTTTCCCAAGTCATATTACAACTTCTTCTACTATTTCATCTCCATTTATTCAATCTGACTTTCCTACCTCCCTCTTATAAGGAATCTTGTGATTACATTAAGCCTGCCTAGATAATCCAGGATGATCTCCTCATCTCAAAATCTTTAATTTAATCCTATCTGCAAAGTCATATATATATATGATTCAGACATGGACACATTTGGGGGCTATTATTTAGCCAACCATACTGGTGCATAGTGAGCAACGTGAGGAGTAGTTGGAGATGAGATCAGAGAGGTGACTAAGAACTAAATCACCTAGCCTTGAAGGCTACCATGAGACTCTTGGGTTTTACCATAAGTTAAATGGAGAAATATGCAGAGTAGTGACACAGTTGAACTTGTGTGTTTCAAGGACCATTCCAGTGGCTGTATTGAAAAGAGATACAAGGAGGCATGATAGATGCAAGAAGACCAGTGAGAAGGTGCTTGGAGTGGTCTAGGGGACAGAAAGTGCTTGGGGAAGGTGCTAGGGGACAGATGGTGCCAGCTTACACCAGGCAGTGGGAGTGGCCAGAAGTGGTTGGATTCTGGAGATACTTTGAAGAAATCCAACAGAATTTTCTGACAGATTCAGTGTGCTCAGAGAAAGAGTGATCCAGGGATTATTTCTTTTCAGTCTGATCAGCTCAAACAGTGGAATTGTCATCAACTCAAATGGAAACTTCTATTAGAAGGAATAGTTTTAGAGGAGTGGTTAGAATAGAACCATATATTCTGGTTTTCAGTCAATATTGTCATGACTATTGAACATCAAAGTAGAGATCTGAATGGAGAGTTGTATTTAGGATTTGGAATTCAGGGGAAAATTCAGAGCTAGAAATATTAATACAGGAATATAGGAACTGTCAGCATATAGATAGTGTTTTCAGCCACAAGACTGGATGAGGTCTTTAAGGGGAATAGGTGTAAAATAAACAAGAAATGATCAAGGAATGAATTCTTGAGCACATCCTTGTTAGGAGGACAAGAAAAAAAAAGGGAATTTCTAAACAAGAGCTAAGAGAAAACAACAGTGCAACTGGAGTTTCCTGGAAGACAAGTGAAAGAGTAAATATTTTAAGGATGAAGAATTATCAAATGTGACATGTGAGATGAACATCAAGTACTGGATTGACCACCCCATGTGATCTAGGTTAGTCTCACAACTCAGAGTAGTAATGGTCAAGATGGTGAGTTGATATAGATATATCACTTAGAACAATGGTTTCCAAACTTTGCTGCATTTTGGAATGAATCACCTGAGAATCTTTTAAAAATAGTGATACCTAGCCCCACCCCCCAAAAAGAAAACCCCATTCTGATTAGGATTTTTTAAACAAATTTTTTAGTGTTTATTTATTTTTGAGAGAGAGAGAGAGAGTGGGGGAGGGACAGAGAAAGAGGGAGATACAGAATCCAAAAGCAGGCTCTAGGCTCTGAGCTGTCAGCACAAAGCCCGATGTGGGGCTCAAACTCACAAGCTGCACGATCATGACCTGAGCTGAAGTCGGATACTTAACCAACTGAGCCACCCAGGCACCCCTGATTTGGATTTATTTAAAGCTCCCCAGCTGAATCTCACATACAGCAAAGTTTAGGACACACTAGTTTAGAACAATGCCAGCAAAAAAAAAAAAAAAAAAAAAAAGGTTTTGGGGACAAATTAAGTTGAGGAAGCTTGTGGGAAAGGACAGGGTTTGGGAGAAAGGGAGTAGAAATTACTGTGCAATTGACAAATTATGGAGGCAGAATAATTGTAAATTGATTATTCATGATCCAAGGGCTGCCTTGGCAAGTATAATTACATCAGTTTTTCCTCACTTGGCACACCAAAACTTTTGGTCCTTCTACCCAAATTAAGTAGATCTTTAGCTCTGCTCAACAACTGTTGAACAAAGGCAAAAAAAAAAAAAAAAAAAAAGTCTCTATGAGAGATTAATGCTTCTGAATGGTGGGCAAAGCCAGAATGCACAGACTGAAAAAGAGCCAGTGATGAGTCACCCTCAGCCCCAGTGACAATTTGCAGTGACACTTTCCAAGCAGCTCTGAAAACAGTTCCTACCACCAGTTCAGACTGCCTGAAGAATTAAGATCACAGATAGGTTTTATTTCTTCTGTAGCTGATGTAACCCTATCCAGACTATTTTTTCTCTCTTAGAAATCTTGCAGCTGTGAGTTTAATGCCAAGTTGCATGTTTCAAATAAAGATCAATAAAAAAGACCTAAGTCAGAAAACAAGAGACTTTCTGAGATTCTTTATACACCAGCTGTTAACTTTTGTGTTGAAATTCTGGTTGGATATTTGATGCTTTCCTTTAATTCAGAAAAGCACTTAAAGCACTTAGGGAAGCACTGGATTGATTTTCAATTTGGGAATCCCATGTCTTCAGAGCAACTCAGAAATAGTTCAATAAAATTTTGTGAGTAAGTTTTCTGCTCTAGCAAGCAGGTAAATGGAGTTAGAAATGCATTCTGGAAAAACGAAAGTTTGCTTATGATGCAATAAGAAGCTCACAAAGAAGGAAATGTGGACACAATCGGGAGGGAAATCAGATGTGAGTGCCCTGACTAGGTAGGAGGGTTCCGACTTAGGGGGGGGTCAAAGATTAGGAGTTGCAGCGGCAATTGTAAAAGAAAGAAAAACCTGGAAAAAGAGAGATCCCTGATCAGAGAGAAGGGGTAGATAAAAGAATAAAGAATCATTGTGAATAGGAGAAATAAGAAAGGAGAGAAACATGCAAAAAAAGAGTCCCCAGACAAGAGTGAAGAGGCATAAGAAGGCCAGTTAACTGGAAAACTTTGGGGCAGGAGAAAGGAAAAGGGAGTGTTCCTGGAACTGACAGGGACCAGTGGTTATGGCCGAAGCTGGGAGAAAGGTTCTGTCCTGATCTGAAGGAGGAAGAAGGATCAAACTCTCTTTTCTGCCATTACTGATGACTTTTCAAACTGTCATCCCTACAGCAAAAAAAAAAAAAAAAAAGCGCGTCGGAGTAAAACAAAAACTATCTGTAGATGACAGAAATTAAAATAGTTGTGGTTAATTTATTGCTGATCATTTCCAAATGTGAAAGGTCTGATGAAAGTTCATAACAAGAACAGTGCAACTGACAAGCAAATTTGGCTGAATACGTGGCATGAAAAACAAGATCAGAGAGTCCTTTCAAAACACTTCAGTGAATGAGTAAGCATATTTGCAAAGAAGTCAGTGGATGTTATATCTGATTTATAAAATTAAATGAATATACAGAGGAAATACTTTTGTGATACAATAATCCTGAGACATAATACACAAAACATACCAACAATGTGCAAGTAGTATGCTAAGAATATCCCAAGATTATCCAGTAAAGAGATCTAATAAGTATGGTGTATAGACATCCATATTTTTATAAAACCTCATGGAACCGTCTGATGTACATCCTCAACTGAGAGTCACTGGCCTAGAAGATATCAGATCCAAATGAAGAAGTTTGTGGCCAATAAGCATTTTAAATAATAACTGAAATTTATGACTAATAACAGTTTAGTATTTAGTTTGATGCCTAATATCATAAGGCAAAATAGCACCAAGTAGAATCATGTCGTGGACAGCAAGAGCATTGACAAATCCCTAGGAACTTCATATACAGGTTGAAATTTCTGAAATATTTATATTAATAATATTTCACTTATAAAAATTTTACCTAGGGGAAGGATAAACGTCTCTTTTCAATTGACAGCTCTTCTCAATAGGAACATAGATTTTTTTTAAGCCTAATTATTTCTAGTACTTTCCAAGATGAAGGAATAAATCTTTGTGATTTTGCAGGGACCCTCTGGGAAATCACAAATATAGTTCTAGGTACAAAAACTATCCTGTAAATTTTATGTTATTTTTCTTCCTATACTGAGAGCTTGATTTGGGGAAGGCAAAAATAAATATTTTTGGAGGAGATTTAGACTTAAGATAAGACCATGGGTGCCTATAAAATAAAACTTGCTACCTATTTAATTGAAGAGACAAAAGAATTTTAAAATACACATAGAAGGTAGCATAATTGTAAAAATGTTAGCTTTTTCAGAAGTGAAGCTTCTTTGTTCTTCTCTTTTTTTAACTGTTTTTTTAAAAAGTAATACAGGATGTAATAAAGACAACATAAAGCACAGAAAGTTACTGATAAGACAATCTTTGTTATGTAGGCAAATAACACAGAAAGATTAACCCTTCGTATTATAATGAAAGCAATAAACAGTAAATCAAGGAAGCAATCCCATCAACACTGAGCAAACTTTGCCAAGCTATTAAAACATTCCATAGCTTTTCAGACTCAGGTATTATAAACCAAGGCAAATAAAATTTACATTCCAAGCTTTGGCCTTTCATTGTGCCCTCAAGTATTCTGGAACATACTGGGCCTTTAGGATAAATATTGTAAGACCGTAAGAACTAATTTCATAAGAAACAACATACAAGGCTTTCATCATTACTACCTTCAAATGAACCAATAAAAGAGCATTTTAAAAGATCTCAGTTTCCAATACATTTAAAAATCAGTAGACATAACCCACATAAACACTCTTTGGAGTCCTTGATAAGGTATAAGGGTATAAATGGGTCTGAAGAACAAAAACAGAAAAAAAAAAGGGGGGGGGGTGGACAGAGAAGTACTGTGTTAGGAAAAAAACTATTATTTTCCTTGGAAATAGAAGTTCATATGTAGTCATATTTTCTGTCACTATTGCTCCTAGTAGTCTCAAGCAACAATATTAATGATAAGTTTTAACCAAAGTAACTAAAGTCTATTTCACAGAGAAAATTTGGGTATGGATAATGGACACCAGTCTGTCACAAATTAGCATTTTAGCCCACAAGCAGAACTCATAAGTACATGTAACACAGCTTTCTATAGACACATACTTCCTACAGCCTAATATGCCTTCTGAAAGTCGCAAAACTTTACTAAAGATCTAGCATATCTGTAGCATATTAAAAGCAAAAGCATATAAACAAAAGTATGCTTAGTCATCAATGTTCCTGTGTTCTTACTTAAAAATGATTTAGCTATCCAGGATTAGCTTACTTCAATCTGTCTAAAGTTTCAAGTTCCCTAAAGATCTTTCTTTTTTTAAATTGAGGTATAATTTACATACCATAAAATTCCCCATGTTAACACGTACATTTCAGTGGCTTTTCGTATATTCACAAGATTGTGCAACCATCACCATTACCCAATTCCAGAATATTTTCATCACTCTCAAAAGAAAACCCCATACCCATCAGCAGTAACTTCCCATTTTCCCCTTTCCCCCACTCTTGACAACTGCTAATATACTACCCGTATGTCTATTTGCTTTTACCTACTCTGTACATTTCATATAAATGGAATCCTACAACATGTGGCCTTTTGTTTTTGGCGGTATGTATCAAAATTTTCTCCCTTTTTATGATCAAATAATATTCCATTGTATGAATATACCACAATATGTTTATATCTCCATCAGTTGGTGAATATATGGGTTGTTCCTACTTCGGGGCTATTATGAATAATGCCTCTATAAACATCTGTGTACAAGTTTTGATATGAACATACGGTTGAATTTTCTTAAGTGGAACCTAGCGGTTGAAATTTCTGGCTCATATGGTAACTCTACATTTAATTTTTGAAGAACTACAAAACAGTTTCCAGAGCAGCTGAATTATTTTGTATTCATGCCAGCAATGTCTGAGGGTTCCTATTTTTCTACATTCTCACCAACACTCATTATTGTCTTTGATTACAGCCATCTCAGTGTGTGTGAAGTGGTATTTCATTGTGGTTTTTAATTGCAATTCCCTAGTGACTAATGAGGTTGAGCATCTTTTTCATGTACTTCCTGGTCATTTGTATATATTCCTTAAAGAAATGTTTATTCAGATCCTTTGCCCATTTTTCAAGTTGTTATTTGTCTTTTTATTGTTAAGTTCCCTAAAGATCTTAGAAATTATCGTCAAGCTGGCATACTTGAAAACATGATTCCTATTGAAATAGTTTCAATTTAGTGTTTTGAATATTAACGAATTTTAAATACACTGATTCACATTTTTATAAACAATCAGTATACCTTTATAAGTTTAGATAAAGCATGCCCAAATAGAATTTTAAAAATGCACTTTTATATTATATTCAACATTGGTAAATATTGCTGTTATCATACCAAAATTACTCAGTCCTATTTGCCAAAGTTTTACCTTAATTATGTGAACATGGATTCTTAAAATGTTTCTGAGTTTCTGCAAGAGTGCTTTTAAAAAAAAAAAGCTGTAGCACACTAAAAGTATTATTAGCTCAAATACCATATTTTCTTGGAATTTTAGAGATATTCAAAGTATACATTTATCTCTAAGCTAATTGGAATAGAGCTCCTTTATTTTTCTATTTACTCTTTCTGTCCTTCAGCACCAGGGAAACATTCTTCTCCCTCTGCCTGAGTGTCCAGTGGTCTGACCACAAAGCATTACTGCCTGCCTGACTTCCCTCAATACTCCCGGCTTTTCTTTCTCAGGCCAGATTCCATGACCTACTCTCTTGATCTTTGTTATATCTGAAATTTCCCCTCTACCTCATCTTTTTTGTAAAAGTCTTGTTTATATTTGAGTCTTTTCTGTCATTACTTTTCCATTCTTATTTGTTTTTGTCTTTTTTTCAACTGTTGCCCTAGGCAAATGGATAAAAGAGTAGCTCTTCAATCATTTGCTTTACTGTTGCTTTAGACTTTTATCCTTTTTTCAAGTTTATTTATTTTGAGAGAGAGTGTGTGTGCATGCATGTGCAAGCGGGGTAGGGACAGAAAAAGGGAGGGGAGAGAGAGACGGAGAGAGAGAAGGAGAGGGACAGGGAGAGGGAGAGGGAGAGGGAGAGGGAGAGGGAGAGAGGAAGAATACCCAGCAGACTCCATGGTGTTAGCACAGAGCCCGACATGGGGCTCCATGTGGAACTTGATCTCACGAACCATGAGATCATAACCTGAGCTGAAACCAAGAGTCAGACTCTTAACAGACTGAGCTACCCTGGTGCCCTGCTTTAGACTTTATTCTAATCAAACTTTCTTAATCTCTATTTTATGCTCTATCCATCTCAAATTTCTTAATTTTCATTAAAGCACTTAATGTTACAAACAGTATAACACAAACATCCTTTCTCTGTCATTTGAAGTAGTAATCTTTAAAGTATTTTTATCTACTATGTTTTCCCTACCGTCTCTCTTCATAAGAACCTTGGAGACAGGTCTCAGGAAGGAAGGGGAGCCAGGAGGGAGAAGAGGAGGGAAGGAGGGGGAGAAAGAAAAGGCAAAGAGAGGGAGAAGATGGGAAGTCTCTTTGGCTGCTTGGACTCAGCAGATAGAACTTGTTCCCACCTTCCTGCATTAAAATACTTTGGCTTTGCTCCATAAATTCTATAAAACATCTTTGTAACATAATTACAAGTGCTTAAAAATATAATAATAGGTTTGTCCATCAATAACACTTGCTTCAAATTGCTCTTTCATCCTAGTGAGCAAGACTCTTTTTGTGAGAGAGCTAACCAAGGATAAGGGTGCATTCTGGGGTTCTAGACAAGGGCTCCCCTTAACAGTTGAAAGGTCCCAGGAGGTCTAAGCTGAAAGGTAAGCCAACAACTTGGTTGTTAATGGATGTCAACTATGGATCCAGCAGAACTCCAGGCACTGTGGAACATGAAGATGTACACAATAGAGTGCCTGCCCTCAAGCAGTTTATAATAAATGGTAATACTGAATTAAGTGTCTATATACACCAGAACATAAGGGTGTACATGAATGACTATATCAGTGCTTAGAAGGTGAGCACTGTGGACAGAAATCGTCTTGGAACAGTTTCAGTAAATGAGACTGGCTTGAACTGTACCTAGAAGGAATGGAAGGATTTGGCTGGATAGAAGACATGAAGGCTGGAGAGAGATGGCTATTATTATCAAATAAATGTAAGCCAACCCAGAGGAAGGAAAAGATACAGAGTATTCAGAAAATATTGAAGAAGATAAAAATGAAAATGTTTTCAAGGGCCTTGAAGGCCAAACTTAGGACCCTGAATGCTGCTCTTTATCCTGTCTTGACTGGAGAAAGGACTGTAAATTCTGAACAGGACTTCTTTGCCTATGCTATTCCCTCTACCAGCAATGGTCTCGTCTTCACCCTCACTCCCACCACCACCCTTTTCTTGCTATGGCCGGCTCTTCATATTTGCTTTGAAGGTCCACTTCCTCAGAACACCCTGCATATGTAATCTACTCCCCCTTAACTTTCTGTCACAGAATCTGTGATTTGTTTGCATATAATTAATTCAACCACCAAGTGTAACTCTGTATTTATTTATCTACCTAGCTCTTCCACCAGCACCAACTTTCACAAACTCAAGGACCACATCCTTTGTATTTGTTTATGATGTTTCCTTGATAATTATGGCCACCTCTCTCCAGCTTTCCTATCTCAATACAGCCAAACCCTTCCTTCCCTTCCAGACCCACATCAAGTCAGTCTCATCCACAAAACTATTCCAGCCATTTCTGTCCACAGCACATCAAGAAGAGAGAGGGCCAACACCCCTGTGAATGTCAACTTTGTAAGCAGTTAAAAAATAGGAGAGGGACTCTAAGAAAGAGAGGAATAGAGGAGACAATGTCCCCAATCACAAGAAAGAAGAGTTTCAAATGGGGCAGGGGCGTGGTGGTGGTGGTGGTGATAAATAGCCTTAGAAACCATACAAATGCAGAATGACAACAAAGGGTTTCCCACTTAGAAATAACCATGGATCTTTAAGAGAAAGTTTCATAAGTGTTCAGGATGGAAAGCATACTAATAAGCATAATAATAATAAGCATCATAAGTAGGGATGGAAAGCATTTTGTCAGAATTCAAGAGTGTGCTTTTGAGAAGTCTGGAAATAGAAGAAAGGTAGGTTGCATTTAAAGATAGGAGAAATATGGATAGTTGACAAGAGAAAGATTAAAGATGTAGAGGCAAGAAGGGATGGCTGATGGTGTTGAATAAGAGAGTTGGGTGGGAGTCATTAGTGATGCATTGTTAAAGGAAGCTTCACAACATTCTTCACAGAATTGCCAAGACTGCATAAGGCAGTAACTTAACATCACATGTGCCAATTCCTCATGTGTTGGAACAATAGCAAAAGGCCATAAAAGATGCCTGACAAGCAACAGGTCTGTGTTAATAAGACATTGAGGAATGAGCACAAAACCAACTGAGGTAATTGGGGGGTTGCCCAACCATACCCATTTAACTTCTCCTCCATTTATCTTTACCAAAATAAATTTTCAGGGCTTTCATTCATATACTTAAGAAAATGTTTTGCAAAATCTTTCCCTACAACATCATAGAATTCAGATTGAGAAAGGGCATTAACGTTATGTAATCAGCAATGGGCAGGAGATGTGAATAGACATTTCTCCAAAGAAGACACAGATGGCCAACAGGCACATGAACAGGCACATGAAAAGATGAAAAGATGCTCAATATCATTAACCATCAGGAAAATGCAAAATAAAGCCACAATAAGATATTACCTTATACCTGTCAGAATGGCTATCATCAGAAAAACAAGAAATAACAAGTGTTGGCCAGATTGTGGAGAGAAGGGACCCTCTTACTGTTGGTGGGAATGTAAATAGGCACAGTCACTATGGAAAACAGTATGGGGGTTCTTCAAAAAGCTAAAAATAGAATTACTCTATGATCTAGTAATTGCACAAATGGGTATATACCTAAAAAATACAACAACACTAATTCAAAGGGATACATGCACCCCTATGTTTATTGCAGCAT
This sequence comes from Panthera onca, assembly GCF_046562875.1. Lineage (NCBI taxonomy): Eukaryota > Metazoa > Chordata > Mammalia > Carnivora > Felidae > Panthera > Panthera onca. The sequence continues at coordinate 18,561,838 of NC_138356.1, read as the reverse complement.
TATTTTTAATAACCAAACCATGGAAGCAGCCCAAGTGTCCACTGATATATGAATGGATAAAGAAGATGTGGTATATATACAAAATGGAATATTATTCAGTCATAAAAAGGAATTAAATCTTAACATTTGCAACAACACGGATGGAGCCAGAGAATATGGTGCTAAGTGAAATAAGTCAGTCAGAGAAAGACAAATACCATATGATTTCACTTGTATGTGGAATTTTAGAAACAAAACAAACAAGTAACGTGGGGGTGGGGGGGTTGGAGAAAGACACACCGAGAAATACACTCTTAACTGTAGAGAACAAACTAATGGTTACCAGAGCAGAGGTGGGTAGGAGGATGTTTGAAACAGGTGATGGGGATTAAAGAGTACACGTATCATGATGAGCACTATGTATAGAATTATTAAATCACTGTATTATGCCCCTAATATACCATTAATAGAACACTGTATGTTAACTAACTAGAATTTAAATTAAAAACTTAATAAAGAAAAAAAAGAAAATGAAAACACTAACTTGAAAAGATATATGCACTCCCATGTTCAATGCAACATTAATTACAACGGTCAAGACACAGAAAAAACCAAAATGTCTGTCAATAGATGAATGGATAAAGAAGATGTGGTATATACATACATATATATATACAACAGTAATAACCATAAAAAAAGAATGAAATCTCGCCATTTATGACAACGTGGATGAACCCAAAGGGTATTATGCTTAGTGAAATAAGTCAGACCGAGAAAGACAAATACTGTATGATTTCACTTATGTGTGGAATTTAAACAACAAAACAAAACCAGACTCAGATAAACAAAACAGAATGATGGTTTCCAGAGGAGAGGAAGATTTGGAGGTGGAGGGAGGGGGGTGAATAGGTGAAGGGGACCAAGAGGTATAAACTTCTAGTTATAAAATAAACAGGCCATGGCAATAATAATGTACAGCATAGGGGATATAGTCAATGTCGTATTAGGTTTCTGTGGTGACAGATGGTAACTGGACTAATTGTGGTCACTATTTCATAATATATATAGATGTTGAATCACTATGTTATACATATGAAACTAAAATAATGTTGTGTGCTAACTACACTTCAATAAAAAAAACTTATCTAATCGTGGACAACAATGCACCCAAATCAAGAATGACATTTTCTTTTCCAACTGTAGTTTCCTTTTGCTTCTCTGTAGGGTAGTATTTCTTTTTAAAACATTTCACTCTTCCACTTAAATATGACAAAGGCGTAGTCAATAAATAGAAATTCTCATCTTTCCATGTCCAAATCTCTAACTGGTTTAATAATTCACTCCCTCTCAGTGCCTAAAAAATGGGACTTTTATCTTTGAATCTATCTGTAAAGCCATTCTCTTCCCCTCCCACTTGCTAAATGGACTCCATTTATCACTCATTTTATGGGAGCTTATCTAATCCAGGAGAAGTTTGATCAGATAACCTGGTCCTTAGAAAACCAGAGGAAGATTGCTAGGAATGACTTCTATTGTTTGAGAATTTCTCTTTGATCTGAAATTTTTAGGAAGGCCACAGGATGTCTCCAGGGTCTCTTGCATTTTTATTGGTCCAGGAAATGATTACCCTGATCTCAGAGTCTGCAGAGTCTTTGCTGAACGTGCTCACTGGATTAATCCTTCAGAATGATTTGAGGATGAGCTTAATCCCCAGTCAGAGACCGAACATTCCTAGTTTAATGTTGTGATATAATATGACAGATTTATACATTGTTCTGACATAATGAAATGCAAAGGAATGAAGTGTTTTATTTACAAAATAACCTCTTATTTCCACAGTTCATTCATAGTTACACAGGCTTTCTTGACCTTGTCACAATGGCCCCAGGAAGCATCGCCATGAACCTTGCAGAACAGCCTGACCACTTTACAAAGACCAGAGCATTGGGCCAGAAAGTCATGAGGGAAGGAAACAACAACATAAACAAACAAGAAACAAAACCAGGAGACCTGGGACCATGCACTCCTCAAGAGCCTCCATCCTTTCCTCTGTGTGGATACAGAAGTCACAGAGTAAATGTTGAATGAATCCCTTCTCAGGTTCATCATTCACTCAACAAACATTGCTGATCATTGCTTCAGCAAACATTGTGTTCTCTCTAGGAGATATAAGGAAGTGCGTACAAAGATGAAAGGGGTACCGTTCTACACTCAAGGAGAAGGCAGCCTCGAGAGAGAACGAGGCAAATACCTCAATTCAATGTACTGTACCCTACAGTAGAAAACATACAGGTATTAGAGAGGGGGTCACAGAGAAGAGATTAAACTAATCCTGGGGTAGTTAAGAAAGCCTTAGAGAATCATTTTAACTGAAAATCATTTCAGCTGTGTTATAAACCAAACTCCTGTGAGTTTGGTTCAACTCCCCATGTAGAGACCATGGGGAAAGATTGGGTACTTTGTCTTCTAAACAGTGTTCTGGCTATATTAGAGGGTACAGAATCCTTGGCTATGACTCTTCAGGAAATTTGGAAAGTGTTTGAGTGAGTGTATAGAGAGACACTGATTCCCACTCTCTTCCAGAGTAGTACAGGGCCTTGGCATGGGGAATAACAGGAGTCACTCTAGATAACGCCGTTCTTATTTACTAGAGCAAAGTACGTGCCCCCAGATGGGTTTTCTGGTATATCTGGGTAGGAGCAAGTGGATAAAAAAAAAGAAATGCCTTTTTCATCATCAAAGGTTTTTATTCCCACCTAGTTTTGAGAGAGAGGAGAAAAAGCAGACCTCATTCTCAAGTACAGCTCTGCTCAAAATGTGGTGGAAACATCAGCAGCATGAGCATCACCTGAAAGCTTGTTAGAAATGCAGAATCTCAGGCCCCAGGCCCAGACTACTGCATCAGAGGCTGCAGTTTAACAATCCACAGGTGATTTGATTTCTATGCCTGTTAAAGTTTGAGAAGCTCCGCTCTAGACCAACGTGGTGGTTGAACACTGCAATCACCTGAGGAGGCTTTTAAATTACTGATCCCACCCCCCAGGAGTTCTGATTTAAATGGTCTGGCTTCCTAAATGATTCCAAATGTGAGAGAAGGTAGTAAAGCACGTGGAAGCCTCCTGTTCCCTATAAGAACCTCTGAAATCGCGGCGGGTCTGGGTGCTGCTGACGGGGAGTGGGTAGGAAGAGCTTCCTGAAGCCCAGCGAAGCGGCTGTCTCTTCATACAGGTAGGAGCCGGGACCAGGCTGTCTGTTCAGGTTCAGGGGCTGGGCTTACCCTTGGACACGAACTCGTTAGGGCTATTCACCAGGCACTTCAGTATGTGGAATCCATGTAGAAATTTGTTATGGTAGATCAAAACCTTAAGCCTGGAATGTTCTACGTATGCCTACGTGTTTAGCTCATCCTCGGGCAAATCATTTGCATTCAGAGGAGGGTCCTGCGCTGTGGAAGGTAATAGAAAGGGAAAGGTCCGAGAAAAGCCAGGGGCCTAAAGCTGTCAAGCAAGAGACAAATAAAAAACCAGAGAGGAGTTACTCAAAGGATGCAGCACCCAGGGAACCCCAGCCATGAGTCAGCACAGGGGAGGCCCAGCCCCTTCTAGGGGAGCCTGATTGAGGATCAGGCTCAGCTGCTGGGCTGGGCAGTGCGTGCTGCTGCTTCTCGTCCCAAGACCAAGTCTTAATAGCAACTTCCCTTCCTCGGCTGCTTAGACTTTTTTTCACCCCTGTGGCTGGAAAGAAGTGTCACATTTTACTCTTAGCTCTCTCCCCCCACCCCCTCCCAGAGAGCATTTGCCCATGGGGGGGGGGGGGGGGCGCGGCACTGTGAGCTCCCTCCAGCCTCGGGTGACTGCTGTAAGTAACTTTCAGCTCCTCTCCTTGTAACACCATGACGTTCCTCCGGAAGCCTAGGAGCCGGACAGCTGCTTTTCTGCCTCTCTCCCTGCTCTTTTTGAAGATTCTGCAACCAGGGCACAGCCACCTTTATAGCAACCGCTACGCTGGGTGAGTGGAGCGACTTTCATTCCCTATATGGCTTTTAGTTGGAGGAGGGGGCTGATTTGCTCCTGAACGTGCCTCACTTTTTTCCCCACGTCTGTGGTTTCTGTGTGAATCTGTACACTTTCCTGGTCACCTAACGTAAAATGTGCGTGCAGCTCCCGGCTCTTGGGTTTAGCTCACTGAGAGAATGTGACGGTCCCAACTGTAGCTTTTCATACTTCTGATAGTGTGCCAGCCTGTGGCCCGCAGTTGAATGAGATTCTGTCCTTGGAGGAGCCATGGCCAGTATTTGCGGTGTTTGCCTTGGTTGATGCTCCGTAGGAAAGATGCTGTTGTTTCATGTGAACTATGACCTGAAAATGAAGACTTCTTCAGAATTGTACACAGGAGTGGTTGAAACTCCATAGTGATTGAGAACGGTGTGCGAGAGTGCGCGAGAGTGTGCGGGCGTACTTGCTAACCTACGGAGTAGTTACCAGATCTTCAAATCTGAACAATGCAAATGAGCCAACTCAAAATAAGCAGAATAAAAGTAGCCAATTGTGAAGCTATCGTATTTTTCTCAAGGGAGGAACTTAAACGGGGAAAACAATGAGGTACCTCCCCACCCCCACACAGGTTAGGGTACTTCATGTTTGCCTCTCATAAGGAGGCCCAGGGCTGCGTATAAAGCAGTGTGACTATGCACTTTATTCTGAAGGCTTGCTGTGGAATATATGGCAAGCGCTTTGCTCCTATTTGCAGGGGGGTGGTTCTTTGAATCTGGAAGTTAGGGCATTGCTGCATTTTTAAAGCAGGAATGAACCTTCGATGGCTCACCTAATTCAACTGCATTTTACAGAGGAGGAAAACCAGGATCTTTGGCCCAATCCTTCAATAACTACCAGTTGAGGAAAGTTTTTCACCTGGATGTGGACTGGGACCAGGTAGTGCCTGGGATCTTAAGGCAAACTTGTTTTTAACAGGAATGGTGTAAAGAAGAGTTCAGAAGTATGACCCTGAGAAAGCAAATGTTTCCCTTGCTCAAAGAATCTAAGCACTGCCTTCACGGTGTCTCCTGAATACAGTGCTTGCAGAGGAAAGTTCAGAAAAGCTGTCCTCCATTTTAGGGGGTGCAGGCTGGGGGTGGAGGCATTGGCTGAGATAAGGGCTATAGATAACTCAATCCCCAGTTTTTACACCAGGGTGTTCCCGGGAGGCACAGAAAGGCATGAACATCTGAAGGCTGCTTTCCAGACTCCTAGACACATGGTACAGGCTTTACATTCTGTAGTGTCATTGCCCTTGGAGATCTGGGCAAGGGAACCATGTTTAATGACTGGTGGTACAGGCCCAGCTGTAGAATTTACCGACTCTCCTGGCTGGCGTCAGACCAGGTGATAATCTATCTTGGGGCCTGTGTGACCTAGGATTGCTCCTCCATTCAGCTGTGGCCCTGTTCTTCATTATCTCAGTTATGTGGTGTTGACCAAGTTCCCAGACCTGCTTCAGCGGAGCAGGTGTGTGTACTTCCCTAAGTGCCGCTTAGAGGAAATGACTCCAATAGTGGAGACCTGGCTTTAGGGTTTGCTACCACTGGAACCTTTCTGGAGGAAGCTGAACTACCTTGTCTATTCTGCAGTGAAAGCCTCAGTTGCTGTTTTCCCTTTGGCTGCTATGTAAGTTAGTCCCAAATGTATAAATTACCAAATGTCTGAAAGTTGGAGGAAAAAGCTGAAACACTCAAAACTGAAAGTAGCCTTGTCCATCACTGTGGAAGCCTAGAGTTGCTGTAAAACCAGGAGTGTCTCAGAACACTTCCATCAAAAATGGGTTTTAACTTTGCTTTATTCTCATTCTCTCCTTACCAAAGACAGAAATGCCACTTTGGTTTGGGATTATTTTGCTTTATTTACTCAGGAACTACTTTGTGCAAGTCTAGCTCTTCCGCAAATAAAAACCTGATGAAGGTGCACCTGGGTGGCCAGTCTGTTAAGCTGTCTCTTGACCTTGGCTCCAGTCAGGGTCTCACCGTCATGAAATTGAGCCTCGCGTCCTGCTTGGATTCTCCCTCCCTCTCGCAATACTTTTTTTTTTTTTTTTTTTTTTTTAACACTAAAAACCTGATGGATGACCTGGTGGAATAGTTAAGCCCCTATGAGGGGCTCGAACTCCCAAATTGTGAGATCATGACCTGAGCTGAGATCAAGAGTCAGATGCTTAACCAACTGTGCTACCTAGGCACCCCTGGAGCACCCCTATTTCTTGAATGTTAGTAAATCATTTTTGTATGTCTTGGTTGAATCTAATAAGCAATTATCATTTGTGGGACTCTCTACCTGAATAAAACAGAACACTCCAGGCAGACCAGCATGCTTCCTGAGTGCAGCTAATGAGCTCAGTCCTCTTTCTACATAAACTATTAACAGTTGTGTAATGCCAATTGTATAATGCTTAGTAAGTGGCAAATTGAATCATCTGGGGGTGGGGGAGGAATTAGACCAGGAAAACTTGACAAAAGTTAATACCTTTTTAGAGAGCTGTATTACATATTTACAAGAGAAATCTTAATACGTAGAAAAAGAATGAAGCCAAATACACAAATTTCAAATGGTACTGATGGATACTGTCAGAAGACTTCAGGGATTACAAATCCATAGTCGAACATCTCTGTCTTTAACACTAGTCAGTGAGATTCCTACACAAGCAACACTGCTTTCCCCCCCCGCCCCTTGCCATGAATTCCTGGAAGCAGACTTAGTGGTTCTGTGATTATATCTGAAGCAAAAAAACAAGTATCTTGTGCATCACCTGAAATCTGTGCGCATGTGTGCGTATACTCTAAGACCACGAAACAAATTCTGGAAATGGTGTAAAATCAAAGTGGGTATGATTTTAAGAACTACAGTATCTTCTTCGTGCCAGTCAATGAGCGTAACGTTTAAAAGTCCAGAAGTTCAACTGCCTGGGTTTCCATTTCTGCTTTGCCACTGTTAGTAGCTCTGTTACCTGGGGGCAAGCTCCTTAACCTCTCTGACCCTCCGTTTCCTTATCTGGGATAATGGAGATAATCGGAGAACCTTCCTCAAATTGTGAGGATTGAATGCAATAGGAGGTTATTGTATGGTTCTTGACACTAAGTTAACAGGGTAATAAAGTAGCTAATACTTTCCAATACTTGATATCAACTGTTTTAAAAATTTCTGAACAACCTCATGTAATTCTGGGTATCCCTGTTTTCCAGATAAGCTAAATGAGGTACAGACTGGGTAAAACCCAAGTTCAGAGCTAACTAACCCAAAGTCACTATACTAGCAGAGATCGGATTCTAACCCAGCTGGGCGTGACCTGACAAGCTCTATTTCACACTATCCCCTGTCTAGATACAGGGGAGGGAGAGGGAAAGAACTGCTCTTAAGGAAAACTGAAGGTTTAACCTTGTTTGGGGAACTGCTAGTTTCAGGATAAGGTGTGGATTATGTAGATAAAACTGAAGGTTTAGTTGTGGTTCTTATCTAGGGTGAGGAGTCACTGATGTCTACCTGCTTTTCTAATAAGGGATAGAAAATGGAAGATGAAGGAATTTTAGATGGTCACTACAAAGCACAGAAAGTAGCCAGGGATGTGTGCCTTCCTTCAAGTAATACCTTGTGCCAAGAACCGTGACCAACAAAGTCCATGCTGATGGTCTTCAGCTTAGTAAAGAAAATCGCCCCACACACAACCTTAGTAGACCATGTATAAATGTTGTATGGGATGATCAGACTATAAGTATTGAAGTAATCTCTGAACCGAGAAGGGAGGAATAGAAATCTCTTCTAGGCCTTGCTTATTTCTGGTCCCCCAGCCCTGCTATAGCTCAGCTGGGGAGGAGAGAGCATATGTCCTGCTGCCAAGATCTTGAACCCACTGGTATTGATCTGCCTGCCAAGACCTCACACACTCCTTCCTCATTCTGCCCTGCCCATTTTGAAGACCCGTCTCTGTGTGGTTATTTCCCCTCTTAGGGGAGCAGCTTCAAGGACTAAGTATCTTTCCCATGACCATAGGTACATGTGTGCAGGACTGGTTCCAGCCCACTAGCCAGCTGGTGCATTCTGCTTAGGGTCCATGCTATACCCACATACCCAGCCCCAACCCTGTTGTCCCCACTGCCACCCCCCCCCCCCCCCAGTAACTTGTCAACTTTACTAGTCCTTCATGGACATAGGATATGGAGATGGAAGACTTGAAGGAAATAAAGGGGTGGTAGTGGTTGTTTTAAAGCCATTTGGTCCTTGAAATGCTATAAGCAAGGAGGTTCCCAATTGGGATGTGACTTATTGAAGAGATAACTGAGAAATCCAGTGACTCAGTAGCATAGATTGAATTTCAGAGGCCTTGTATTTTCCACCTTACCTCTCTGGTTATTCCCCTAAATGTCTCAACAGCACAGCTTTTTATTCTTAACCCTGGATGGTGGCTTCATTTTAATGTCCTTAACTTCCAGAAACTTGGGGCTAGAGTTGGAGATCAAATTGATTGTGCGAATCTGAGTCCTCCTCTGTTGGCAGTTAAAGCTCTTTTCTGGTAGGATGGTCAGAAATCCTGATTTGCCCAAGACTGGCAATCTGCTGTTCTGGCCTGGTAATTGGCAATGCCCCATTTCAGTCTGAGCAGGGTCCTTATTTGGATGGTAAATCATGGGTTCAGCCTTCTTATTCACTATATTTGCCTTTTTAATGAGCTTTACTTCATGTCCTCAACTATTCAGAGAGCAAATTTAGCTCCTTATATTCCTATAAAAAGTATCCTACTTGTCCTTGCCTCTCCTTTGCAACAGCTACCAGTTGTGTTCAGGATTTTCTTATCTCAGCCTAGATTAAGGTAGTTTTCTCCTGATCTACCTTTATCTAGTCCATTATCACACTGATGATCTTCCTAAAATAAGACTGTGTTCCTCTTTTAGTCCAAGATCTACTGTGGCTCCCTGTTGCCAACCACATCAAATCTAGAATCCTTTGCCTGGCCTTCAAGGCCTCTGTGTCAGTCTCTCTGGTCCTCTTGTCTTGATTTCACTCTTCCTCAGCCTCAAGACTCCTCTATATCAGGTCAGAGAAATAGCTTCAGCATTGCTTCATCCTTAAAACAGGTAGGCTCCATTCATCATGAGGGCCTAAAGCAAGAATGAGCCATCTCAGATCATGAATGATAGATTGAAATGTGTGTGATACAGATTTGGGGCATTAGGAATTAAGGATGTACAGTGGGTTTTAAGGCTGGTTTTGAACCTATTCTTCACAAGTCAGCATGTGGCCAATAAAATAGTTCTTCAGTATTCTCTGGAAGTTCCTTTGAGTTCTTGGCCCTTATAAACGGGAGAATAACTTTAGTTTTCCTTCTGCATTAGATCAAAGTGCAACTTGTAGGTGCTGGTTATCAGCTGTTTATACCCAAAGCTTTATTCCCTGCAGTCTCCTCTGTGTGTTGAGGCCTCTTGCTTTGCTTGCAATGCTGCAGGTCTCTATTCCTCTGACCTGAGCTCCCCATGGAGTACTGCCTGTCTGGGATCTGCATTCCCTCTGTCACTGAGCTAGTAGAAAGAGAAGTGTTTTATGTGCTTCTGGACCACTTTCTCCTTGGAGCCCAATCTGATAATGGAGCCTTTATTGTATGGCACCCAGATACATTCTGGGTAATACCATTAAGCATAATCACTTCCACTCCCTGAAAAGCAAGGAAGGAGGTTACTATTTCAGAACTTCAGTCTATATTGTAAAAGCTACATAAAGCATTAAATTTTTTGCCTGTGTAAATGGAACCGCTGATCAGAGAATGTATTGTGACTTGTTATGCTCATTATGAGCACTCAGATGACTGGTTTATAGGATTAGAATTTGCATTGCCAAACATTCCTGCCCAATTTGCCTCTGGGCATCAGCTTCTTAGGATAAAGTAGAATGTAAACTATGAAGTTTTCAGGTAGTTCTGGGTAGTAAATTTCATAAATGATTTTACTAAAAGTTCAAGCAAACTTCTAAGTGGCTGTCTTCGGCAAAATTACTGTTTTTTGTTTTTTTTTTTCTCCATGTACTTTGAAAATAGTAAAATATTATCTGTTATTGAGGATACTGTTGAGTTGTAGGTTTCTTTTTCTATAACCCCAAATCTCGATGGTTTAAACAAGAAATTTCTTCTTTAGAAATCCATGCAGGTATAGTTGGTGGTACCAGAGAACTAGGCTCTCTGTCCTGTCTCTCTGCCATGCTCAACACTCCCAAGTGTGATTCAGTGAATCTTCTAGCTCTTGGAGTCCAGCCAGCAGGCCCATAGAAAGGGTCAGTCACTCTCCTTTAAGACAACAGTCCTTTAATGTCCCTCCCTACTGGCCACAGTTGATTAGAGGCCTTTGGCTGCATAGAGGACTATGAAATAATGGCTGGAGGTGGAGAAGGGGGGTGTTGGGGAGAACACACTAGGAAATCATCTCTCCATGGTCACCCTGATACTTAATAACTACCAACCCATTTTCCCTTCTACTTGGTTCTTCTAAAGTAGTGTATCCAGATGGGCTTCTATAATTCTGTACTTCACGTGGATTCAAAATGTGCATTTTTATTCTGTAAATGGTTTTGAAGTCAGTGTCAGAACTGAAAGAGACCACAAAATAAGAGCTCAGTCCCCTTACTGAATATGTGAAGAAGCCCAGCTTCAAAATAAGATTTGCAGAGCTGGGCGGGACTTGTAGCATTCCTAACTGTTAAACAGTTTGGTGAATCCAGAAATCTTAGTCTTCCCTATTCCCTAGGGTTATTGGGGATGAAGTGAAGGGATTTGGCAAGGCCGAGAAGTGCTTAATGAGGGAGGATTTCATTTCATTTCCATAAATACTTGTAGTGTATCTGGCCCTCTGCTCATCTGGGACTACAGATAAAGGAGCAGTTCATGTGCATGGCGTAATGAGTAACTTGGGCAAGTAAACAATTCAACTCTGGCATCACTGTGCCCACAGACAAAACTCTGTGCTGACCAAGTACAGGAGAGGGTCACTTAATCTAGGACAAAGAGTGGAGAAAGTCAAAAAAGGCTCTTTGGCTGTGAGAGGAGTTAAGATAATCTGGAATCCAAGTCAATTATTAAATATGCAAGACATTTTACATTTTTCTTTTGAATGATTGGGAGTCCAAGGACCTGGCTCTCCTCTCGGTCATAAAGAACAAATAGAAATTAGGTTAAGGCTTTCGAGGCACTGAGAATATATTTCCTGTGCAAAGAACTACAGGTGAGCATTCAGTCCAAGTCTAGAAAATCAGAGTAATTATGGCCAAAATGCCATTTCTCTGGGAGGGAGGAGAGGTGAGGTAAGCCTTCAAGGTCATGAAACCCTTTATGTCCCATAATATGGAGTTCTGGTTTCTCCCAAAGATGACAGGGTGCTAATCAAGAGTTTTACAAAGGAAATTTAGAGGACTTTTTTCTTGCTCCTGAAGAAAGCTCCCTCTGCCATCATTGAGAAGGGAAGACTTGAAAGCTCAAGATTTGGAGCCAAAAGAATGGATATCCTAGTAACAACAGCAATACGTGGCAGAGCCTGGCTTCTGACAGTAATCAAAAGGAAAGGAGGGAACCAATTAAATAATTACATAGTTTTCACAATTAGGTAACTAAAGGAGATAAGCAGAAATAGTGTAAAATGATCCTTAGGATTGGGTAACAGAACTGAGCTCTTTGCAGAGAAGGTAAGTACTTCAGCTCTGTAGTTTGAGGTAACTATAAAGTGCCCAACTGAATAGATGGCTCTGAAGCTCAAGAGCTCTCTAGGCTGTGGAATATATGCCAGTAACTTATGTATAAATATAATTTCTTAACCACAAGTGTATAACGGAACATCTAGGAAGCACTCATTACATGAAGAACAAAGTGCCAAAACCAAGGTGGAACCGGGTAGTGGGGTTGAGGGGTGGGACAGCCAGTCAGAGAAACAAAATAGAAAGGCCAATAAAGAAACCCAGGGAAATATTCTAGAAAGGTGAGGCCAGTCACATTAAATACAACAAAGCAGTATCCATTGGCTTGGCCATTAAAGACCTCAAATCGTGTTCTCCTTAGAGGTGCTCTTGGTGGAATGAATGGTGAGGGAAATCCAGAGCATAAGTTGAGGAACAAATGGTATGTGAGAAAATCAGGGAGTGTAGACTGTAATTTCAAGAAGCCTATCCATGAAGTGGGAAGTGGGAGTAGAGACTTGACAACTAGTGGAACGGGTTTTGTTCCTGCTTTTACTAAAGGTAGGGGAGTATGTCCATGTTTCATGTCAGGTGGTAGGAATGAGAAGAGAAACACTGTACATAAGAAATGGAGTTGGGTCTCCTCTACACTGGGTTAGCTGGCTTCTTTCCTCTTTTTTTTTTTTTTTTTTCTCAAAGTCCTGGTCCTATGAAGACCTAAATGACCTGATAAAAGATTGTTTTGTTTTTTAAATTTAAATTTTATAGTGCAGAGCATTCCCATACACCCTTTACCCAGTGTCCTCTGTTAACATATTACAAAATGAAGTACTTTGTAAATTGGGATATAAACTAGGGTATTCAGTAAATTGTCTAATACTAGTTGGAAAGGCTCTCATGTAGGTAACCAGTTGTAAAATTGATTCATCTTCTTGGGACTGAAAGATCTGTGAGAATATCTCCATGTCATCTTAGCCAAAAAATGGGGCTCCTTTCTCACTCTTCCTGTCAGTTACCTAAGGATTGGAGGTCCTCTTCCATCGTTTCAGTCCTTCCATCCTTCCTCCTCCCACTACGCTTAGCAAGTACCAGCGATACCAATGATGCCTTATTCCTTATCCCCAAGGAGGGTTAGAAGTACTCAAAGTAGAGTGAGCAGCAGGGTCTGTTTCTTGAGGGCTGAGATTTTAGTCCAATGATGTGAATGGATCATGAAAATGTGACTGTATCAGGTGGACCACCCTCTTCCTGCTCTTTCTGGACCTTTAACATACACATTGTATTTTGTTTTTCTGTTTGTTTCAAGTTTATCTTTCTAAAGACCCAGACGGCGTGAGTGGGGGGAAGGACAGAGAGGGAGGAGAGAATCCTAAGCAGGCTCTGTGCTATAAGCACAGAGCCCAACATGGGGCTCAAACTCTCAAAACTGCGATATCATGACTTGAGTGAAACTGTGAGTCAGATGCTTAAGCAACTGAGCCACCCAGGTGGCTTTTCTATTTTTATAGAAGGCACTTCAGCCTTCTATTGCCAACTGCTAAATGATAGAATGTGTGGTACCATAGAGGTTTCCTCAGCAGATGCTTATTTTTGCACTTCACCTGTGACCACTTGTACTTGTGACCTCATTTGCCATGTTTTCACATCCCCTATCTACCTTCTAGGTTTTCTTATCTAATTCATGAATCCTCTAAATGTCTAAGTTCCCACTTGAGATTTTTGTGAATGTAATGAAGACACAGTTTGTAGTATGATAGGCTGTAATAAGACCCTAACCATATCAGTCCTTTTTCCATGGAAGGTACGTGTGGATGGTGTGATTGCAATTTACTTGGCATCAAAATTACTAAACATATGGAAGTTTAGAGGCATTTGGGACAAGCCTGTGTAGCAAGATGTTTGGAGTAAGAAACTTGCTGAAAAAATTTATTCTATGCCCTTGACTTACAGGACAGAAAAGCAGGACACGGGGAACTGGACTCCCCCGTGTGAAATTTCAGGTCTCTGTCAGTAAAAGGGGAATGACTGCAAATGACAAGTAGAAAATCATCTTAATAGACCATTGGATAGAAAAACTACTTCTGCGTTTCAGAGAGCGATACAGCCTGCCTGGCTTCCTTTGCCTAAAATGAGGGTGTTCATCCCCTCAGAACTTAATTTGCCTTCATAATCGTTCTTGTAAAACCTCCCCAGTTAATTCAAGCCCTTACTCTACTTCACCTCCCTTCCTCCCATCCTGGACCCCAAACCTTTTGCTAATAAGAGCAGAGATGCATAGCATTACTGAGGAGATGGAGGTGATGTGGGTGTAGAGCCTGAGTTCTCTCAGCTTCCATCCTCTCTAACTCAAACCACATAGGTCCCTGTCCCACCTCTTTCCAAGACCATTTCTGTTATTCAGTCAACACTGTTTTTTCAAAGTATAGTTGACAGTGCCATTAACTTCAGGTGTACAACATCGTGATTTGGCAAGTTGACACCTTACGCTCTGCTCTTCAGAGCAAGTGTAGCTACCATCTGTCGCTGTACAATGTTGTTACAATATCATGAACTATTTCCCTATGCTGTGCGTGTCATCCCAGTGACTTCTTTCTTCCATACCAGAAGCCTCCAGAAGCCTTGCCCTTTCACTCATAGTGCCCATCCCCCACCCCTCCCTTCTGGCCATCATCAGTGTGTCCTCTGTATCTGAATCTGTTTCTGTTCTGTTTTTTAGATTCCAATGCATAAGTGAAATCAGCTTTTTTTCCTCTAACTTCTTTCATTTAGCATAATAACCTTTAGGGCCATCCATGTTGTTGTGAATGGCAGGATTTCCTCCATTTTTTTTTTTTTTTTTTTTGACAAATATTCCTGTGTGTGTACACATCACATCTTAATGCACAATGGGGTTGTTTCCATATCTGGTCTATTCTGAATGTTGTAATAAGTACAGGGGTACATCTATCTCCTTAGTATATTCCTTTTCTTTGAGTAGATCTCTAGAAGAATTACTGGGTCATACGGTATCTCTATTTTCTGAGAACCCTCCATAGTTTCTGAAAACTATGGTGCATGGCTATTCCAGTGTACATTCCCACCAATAGCACATGAGGGTTCCCTTTTCTCCACACTCGCACCGACACTTGTTACATCTTTTTGATTTTTAGCCATCCTGATAAGTGTGGGGTGAGCTCTCAATGTGATTTTGATCTGCATTTCCCTGATTAGTCATGTTGAGCATCTTATGTGTCTGTTGGCTACCTATAGGTCATCTTTGGAGAACTGTATATCTAGGTTCTCTGCCTATTTTTAATCGGATTATTCTGGGATAATCCCAGCACCAAGTGGGCACGGTTGCAACTGAGCTATTGATGGTTAGTACTTTTTTTTTTTTTCTTTCTGCTCCTCCCCCTTCAAATAACCCTCTATTTCCTTTTTCTTTATCTCCAAAGATGACCCAGATTATCCTGGGATTCTGTGGAGTTGTATTCTCAATGGGTTACTATCTAAAATACATAATGGGAAGAGATCACATGCAAGTTTCTTCCCCCATTCAGTAGGTTGCCTTCTCCTGTTGATGGTTTCCTTTGCTGCACTAAGCATTTCATTTTGGTGGAGTCCTAATAGTTTTTGCTCTTGTTTCCCTTGTCTAAGGAGACTGATCTAGAAAAATACTGCTAAGGCTGACGTCAAAGAAATTACTGCCTAGGTTTTCTTCTAAGATTTTTATGGTTTTCAGGTCTCCTATTTAGGCCCTCAATCTATTTTTTGAGGGTGTGTGAGTGGAAGTGGTCCATTTCATTCTTTGTTAAATAGCTGACCAGATTTCCCAGCACCATTTGCTGAAGAGACCATCTTTTTCCCGTTGTATATTCTTTCCTCCTTTGTCTGTAGGCCACGTAAGTGTGGGTTTATTTCTGCGTTCTCTACTGTTGTGTTGCTCTTGTCCGTTTTTGCCCTAGTACCGTACGGTTTTGATTACTATAGTTTTGTAGTATATCTTGAAATCTGATATTGTGATCTCTCCAGTTTTGTGTCCCTTTCCCCCCTCCCTGCCCAAGATTGCTTTGGCTATTTGGGTGTTCTGTGGTTCCATATAAACTTTAGTATTCTAGCTCTTTTAAACAAAGTATGTTGATAGGGATTGCACTGAATCCATAGATTGCTTTGGGTAGTATGGACACTTCTTAACAACGTTTTTCCAATTCATGAGCATGGAATATGTGTCTTTATTCAGTGGTAGTTTTTAGAGGACAGGTGTTTTACCTCTTGGACTAAATTTATTCTAGGGGTTTTGTTTGATACTAGTCAACACTATGAGTGCCAACCATGTGCCCAGTACTATTTTAAAACCTAAGAACACAGAAATCTAGGTGCTGGGAATGACAGCACTGCTTTAGGCACTAGTGAATAAATCCCTCCTGGATTTACATTCTAATTAGATGACAAAAAATTAAACCATAGTGCTAAGATAAAGATTATGAAGATAAAGCGTAGATCAGGGATAAAGAATGTCAAGAGAAAAGAATAAAAGCCTAGGAGCCATGTGAATATCTGAGGATAGAAATTTCCAGGCAGAGGAAATAGCAAATAGAAATGGCAAATAGCCTGTTTGCCATATATCCTTCGACATTGGTCCTCAGACAAGCAGCATCAGCATCACCTGGGAACTTAGAAATGCAGATTTTCATGTCACCCACTAATCCCCTCCCCCAACTCCCTGTGAGGAAACTCCTGGGGTGGGGGCATCTGGGTGGCTCAGTCAGTTAAGCTTCTGACTTTGGCTCAAGTCATGATCTCCCAGCTCGTGGGTTCAAGCCCAGCTTCAGGCTCTGTGCTGACCGTGCAGAGCCTGGAGTCTGCTTCAGAATCTGCCCCACATTAAAACAAAAACAAAAAACTTCTGGGGTGGATCTAGCAATATGGGCTTTAACATATTGTAAGCGTAATGTTTGAGAACCCCTGTGGAAAACAAGCACCAAGTGGGCATGGCTGCAACTGAGCTATTGATGGTGGTAGTTACTCTTTTTTTTTTTTTTTTTTTCCCCTGCCCCTCCCTTTCAAATAACTCTTTCCTTTTTCTTTATACTGTAAAACCTTTCACAGTCCCTTCCACCTCTTCCTCTGTGACCCACAATTCTGGGTAATCCCTCCTTTTCCCTCCCTCTGGAGCCTGCCTGCCTTTCATGAGCCAGTTCAAACACTACTCCTCAGACAGGGGTTCCTTGATCCCACCAATCAGCTGTGATTGCTCCCCCTCAGTGATCCCATAGTACTTGATCTGTCCTTGAGTGCAATCACCAACAGACTGCTGGGTATTAGTAGCTTCTGGTGGGTGTCCTATCTTTCCTTTTCAAGGAAGAAAATTGTTGTACGAGCAAGTTGAAAATAAGGTGCTAGATTTCCTTTGTATTCTACCAGTCTCTAAATAGTATTTGGCATGTTCAGTAGAAGTTTAGGTGAATGGAAGGGGGTAGGAAAGGATTGGGGAAGGCAGGCAAGGAAGGAAACTAATAAATTTAGGAATTCAACTGCTGACATTTGCAGGCAGTTCTGCCAGACCAGATTTCATAATGATAAAGACAGTAGTGAGAAATAGAAACCATTTGCCCCCTCAGGGCTGCGGGGGGCGGGTGGGGGGGGGGAATGTGGGGATCTGGAGAGCTGCCACTTCTATGTACCTTTGCGTGATATTCCCTACTCTCCTGTCATTGTCTCCCTGTTCCATGCATTTCAGGTATCACTCAAATGGTTACCCAATTTCGGTCACAGATATTTTGCTTCTCAGCCTCTTAAAATTTGTTTTTAACAGCATTGAATTTTAGGGAGATCTGAGGCCAAGCTGCTATTTCCTGTATAGTTGCCAGAATGGGCACCAGCTGGTCAACTTTTGTTAGCCATTGCCATTTTACCAAATTTAGAGAAGTAATCCTTGACTTTGTCATTTTATTCTCTAAGGAAAACCTGTGAACTCCTTTAAAATTACACAGGACTTCTAAGTCCTCAATTCATGTTGAGTTTAACCTCTTGAGTCTTTGAATTTTTGTGAACCAAAGGCCTTCCAATTTATCTCCGATTTTATGGTCCATGTATTTCCTTTTAGCTCCTCTTTGTCTAACTGCAGTAAGAATGTAAGTTTGCAGTTCCTATACGGTTACCC
The DNA here is from genome assembly GCF_046562875.1 of Panthera onca. Classification (NCBI taxonomy): domain Eukaryota; kingdom Metazoa; phylum Chordata; class Mammalia; order Carnivora; family Felidae; genus Panthera; species Panthera onca. Next base: position 18,544,027 of record NC_138356.1, on the reverse strand, counting down.
CGTTCAGATCTCCATATAAATTCTAAGCACCACAAAAAACCATGGGGCGCCTGGGTGGCGCAGTCGGTTAAGCGTCCGACTTCAGCCAGGTCGCGATCTCGCGGTCCGTGAGTTCGAGCCCCGCGTCAGGCTCTGGGCTGATGGCTCGGAGCCTGGAGCCTGTTTCCGATTCTGTGTCTCCTTCTCTCTCTGCCCCTCCCTCGTTCATGCTCTGTCTGTCTCTGTCCCAGAAATAAATAAAAAAAAAAAAACGTTGAAAAAAAAAATAAAAAAAAAAAAAAACAAATGGCCCTGGAGAATACAGGTTGGCTTCCTTTTAAAATAAGTCTAACAATTGGGGGCCTGGGTGGCTCAGTCTGTTGAGCGTCTGACTTGGGCTCAGGTCATGATCTTGCAGTTCGTGACTTCGAGCCCTGCATCGGGCTCTGTGCTGACAGCTCAGAGCCTGGAGCCTGCTTCAGACTTTGCGTCTCCCTCTCTCTCTGCCCCTTTCCTTCTTATGCGCTCGCTCTCGCTCTCTCTCTCTCTCTCTCTCAAAAGTGAATAAACGTTAAAAAAAATATTTTTTTTTTGTTAATCTAACAATGAAAATTTGAACAGACAGAATTGATCAAATAGAGTGCCATGTGGTTCAAAGTGTCCTCAAATTTACAGCATTTAAGTGGAGTTCAGCATGCTTCGCATGGCAGTATTCAAGTTTTAGTAAAATCTGAATGTCTAGCTAGAAATTGTGAGGAAATTGGTCTCTGTGAGGATTTGTATCAAAGTCTGACTTGAGCTAAGGAGTTGTGGAAGAAGGAGATGAGGACCAACTGAGAAATGGTAAGAAGGTCCCAAAGTTGGAGAATTACCTTCCAGTTGTGAAAATGGTTTCTCTAGAAAACATGACCTGCCAAATGACTTGCCATCATCTTGGCCTTTGTGGGTGCATGTGTATGTGAAAAAGCATTTGTTTTTGTCCTTTAATGAAACTTCTCTATAGAACATCTACAGGATGAATAGCTTACCACGGGCCCAGCAACCAGTAGGTTGGTTCTTTCTAGAAAAGGCCTCTTTATGAGGAAAAAAAAGTTAAATGCTAAAATGGAATTACCAATTCAACCAACTCCCCCATTAAGTATTTCTAAACCAGTGTAAAGATGCAAAACCAATATAATGGCCCAGTCTCATTTCTGTAACAGTAAGATTGCTATAAATAAAAAATGACTTAAATACTTAAAGGCTTTTATATTTAACACATGCCACTTATTTATAGGTTATTCAGATTCTGGTAAATGCATTGCATCGTGAAGTATTACTCCTAGTATTCTTATAGTACAATGGAAATCAGTTCATTTCGCCCCACCTAAAAATACCGGTTAACTTCAAAAAATAAAAACAAAAGCAGGGCCCATGACAATCATGCACCCTAAGTGGTAAGACGCGTAAACTCTCCTTACCTGCTATCACTATGAAGGATAACATAGTCCTTAGTTTTTCAAATGGTAATTGATATCTCTCAAACTTTGTGGAGCACCTTTTATATTCTTAACCAACTGGTTTTAATTAGGCTGAGAAGCTTACAGTGGTGCCCATTTAAACCTTTGACTAAGGCTTGCATGCCTGCCTTTTTTTTTTTTTTTTTTTTTTTTTTTTTTTTTGCCTTTAATAGAGGCAAATAATTGTTTTCTTCCCTGGTGTGTATTTTCCAGAATATCCCTTAACTTTCTCCAGAGGTCTCAGAATGCTCTTCAGTAGTACTTCTCACTTTGCACTGTAATTTGTCTGTTACTTTTTTTTCCTTCCCGAGTAACCTATTCTTTGGGAATAAAGAACCTCTTAAGTTTGATCTCTACACAAACTGCCAATACCTGTAAGTTTTGTTACTTTTCTACCCACTGAAGTTGAACCACACTAAGGTACCAATATCCGTCTATCTGAAACAATTTCATATTGTTCAACCTAGTATAAGCTTTAACTGAGAACTTTTTTCTTGCTGTGGAAATACTAGCAGTTTACATGCAGTTTTTCCATTGAAATACCAAGAATTCATCAAGTTTACAGTGTATTGCCAGAGCTTCTCAAACTTGGAGCAGATGAATCCCCAGGGGATCTTAACATGCAGACTTGGCTTCAGGAAGACTGGGGTAAGGCCTGAGATTCTGCATTCCTAACAAGCTCCCAGGTGGGGCCCATGCTGTGGTTCATGGACCATGCTTAGAATAGCATGTTCTGGACTACAGTATGAGGAGTTGACATGTAAATTCTAGATCTGCTATTAGCTATCTGACTTGGTCACTTAATTTTTCTGGGCCTTTCTGTAACATGCAGAGATTCAGTTAAATGGTCTATTCCTTCCAAGTCCAAGGATCTGCTCAGATCCTATTTAAGTGACTAGAGTATACAGCATAAAGGTTAGGAGCCACCAGCTCAATCCTCAGCCTGGGGTTAAGCATCCCAGCTTTTCCACTTACTGTGTAACCTTAGAGAGTTACCTAATCTCTGTGCCTCATTTTCCTCATCTGTAAGACTGAACTAACATTAAACTTATACGTGGAGTGTTTAGGACCAAGCCTAACACATAAACATAAGCTATTTTCAACACTAATATATCCTCTGTAGTGTCCTTTCTAACAAGCTTTCCTAAGGGAATAACCTGAAATGTGAGTAAATACTTAGTGTATGGAAAGAGGTTTATCACCAATTTCGTCAAAACCTAGGAAGCTACATCTATTTTCAACAATATGAAAAGGGTTACTTAGAGTACATATTAGGGAATGTGCCTATTATAAGGGTTCAAGATACAATTTGAAATGGTGAGAAAACAGGATGTAGGATTTATTATTATCTGGTTAACTCGGGAGAAATGCCCTAAAATATTAAGTGATTGTTATGACCCAAGTAACAGTGTTACAGGTGACTTTTCTTCCTATATTTATGAATTCTGTATGAAGTACGAACAACTTACATTCAGCAAAAAACTAATCTTTAACAAGTGTAAATCTCCCCATCCCGCAACAATATAGTAAGGATTTCAGCTTCTGTTATGCCAAAACAGTTCCAGAAGCATTACAAATAAAAATCAGAAGTCAGTCACTTAATAACACAGCACTCAGTGCCAAACTAATGACTGAAAAGAAAAACGAACATGCTCATTTTTTAAGTTCTGAGCAAAAATGAGATGGTTGGGTATTGAAGCATTAAATGGCCAAAGCGGCTGCCTTGCTGAGTGTCAGAGATACCGAGGAAACTGGAAAACACAGGAGCAGGACTTGAGACTTTGCAGTTTAGAATAATGTCGGAAACAACCAGCATCGTAGTGGTATGTGTGTTTAAGTAGACTTTCAAATAGAAATTTGGTGGTCTCCATACCACACAGATTCAATTTGTATTTAGGTTTTCATTTAGAAGGTAACATAATGGGTCAGGAAAAACACATTTGAAGTGACTGGAGGGAAAATCCATTATACTTTTTAGATCTATTCCTTAGATGTATTTTTCCCAGACTGAGCTAGCCCATTCATATCTTGAGAAACTCAGGAAAAATACTTGCTAGTAGTCTTCTTAACCATCAGTTTCTCTTCAAAGCTGCCATGATCATAACTGGAACCTAGTCTAGGTTGAATGTCTTCTGATTTGCCAAAGAAGATTGGGGGCTATTTCATCTTGTCTCTGTAGGACATGGATTGAGAAAAGTTTGCATAAACTTTTCTATGCCACTGTCAGACAAAATTCCTCATCCTTAATTCATACTTTTCAGTACTTTGCGCTTCTCATGTTGTGAGTAGACCTCCTCTGATTTATGGATGTTTCTCTCCCTTCCCAGTAATCTCAACCTGAAAACTAGAAGAAAAAGAACGTCTGAATAAAAACTACTTTTCAATCACTGGCAAATCATTTTTCTTTGCCTCTCACTCCTGCATTCTAGAACCTTGATTAAAGGGATTTCTGCCTTTTAAAACCCAGGCGTTTTCTTAAAGAAAATTGGAAAGATTAGCTTTGCAGCTAACTTTGTGACTGATTGCAGTGTAACTCTGGGTAACATTGTCATACAGAAAAAAAAAGGTCTAACACCTATCAACACTTTCTCATCCTTTAACTTCTGTGTATGTTTTATAATGTAGTGGTATTAAAGACATGTAGGTAAGTTAAGCACAGTAACCTGCCTTGTCTGTGGAAGTATGTTCCAAGACCTTCATTGGAGCCCTGAAACTGCAGATCGTACTGAACCCTTCATATACTAGACCTATTTTCCTGTACATAAATACCTATGATAAAGGTAAACTTCCAAATTAAGTACAATAAGAAGTGGAAAATAAACCGAATTGAATTACATACACTGTAATAAAAGATGAATGCAGTCCCTCTCTAAACACTGTACTGTAATCACCCTTCTTGTAATGGGAGACCAACTGCCTCTGAGATAACTTGAAGTGGGGTCAATGACCCTGGGCATTGTGAAGTCACTATGAACACTACTGACCTTTCTGAGGATTTGTCAGGATTATCTGCTTCCAGACCAGTTGGTTGCAGGTAACTGAAAACAAGGATAAGGGGAGAGTACCATATGTAGAAACTATTGTGAGCATGCCCATTCATGGAGTTCTGAAAAATGATGGAATTTTGAGATCACCACCTTCAAGTCTGCCAACAAAAGCATAATACTGGAACCTATATTTATCAAATTCTCATTGAGCTCCTATATGTCCCAAGTTGTTCCAGATGTTAGGAATCCATAGGCCTAGGAATAAATAAGGTGGGCAAAGCCCCAATTCTTGTGAAGCCCGTAAAAGAGCTAGACTATGTACGAGTGAACAAAGAGGCATGATCTAAGATACTGTGACTTTCACTTACTCAATGTAGGTTTGTTAATTACCTGCTATGAGCCTAGCACTGTGCTAAGCATCCCACCAAAAAATGTGGTCCTTTCATTGTGTTTATACTCCACTTGAGGTGGCAGACCTTAATTACAACTGTGATATAAAGAAATATTAGGGTACTACCTATTCAGGGGAGGCAGGAACTAATAAATCAGAAAGGTCTTTTTGAGGATGTTATTCAAGGCAGGGCTTTGAATGATGCTGATTTACTGAAGTAGCTTTATAGCAGAAGGTAGTTGGTAAGAGATGTGCTGTCTCCAAGTAAGGGATAAGGAGCAAGGGGTCTCTGATGCTCCCACTGATCAGATTATTTTTAACTGTAGACTTAAAGAAGATTCTGGTCCAAAGACTGCTATCTAATACCTTAGGCCTTACAAAGTACTTGCAAACTCTCAGGTGTTCCACATCTACACTGGAATATAAGGAAGTGCTTTAAATCCTGTATATAAAAGCAACACAAGTGCCTTTTTTCTTTTAATTTTTAATGTTTATTTTTGAGAGGGGGAAGGGACAGAGGGACACACAGAATCCAAGGCAGGCTCCAGCCTCTGAGTTGTCAGCACAGAGCCCGATGTGGGGCTCAAAATTACGAACTGCAAGATCATATCCTGAGCTGAAGTCGGATGCTTAACCGACTGAGCCACCCAGGTGCCCCCACAAGTGCCTTTCCTAAACTCAATTTCTAAACTATAAAACTGGATGTGATCCTTCCACTCTAGGGTATACCTGAAATTGTGAATGGTGCTCAGTGGGGCTCTCTGCTCCGTGTACAGAATTTTCTGAATATTCATTATGGACTTGAAGAGACCGTGGGGCTGCTGGGAGTTGGCTGCAGAGTTGAAAGGGAAGGCTGGAGGGAAATGTCAAAAGGAAACTCACAATGTGATTAGTAGGTGTATGAAGCTTACCAAAGACCACACACCACCTGAAGAAATCAGACCCAAGTGCCAAGAGGCTCTATAGGCAGAGAATAGATGGGAGGAGGGGGCACCTCATATAGGAGACCCACCTCCTATTCAACAATCTGATGTAAACATGTACTCTGTCTATATTTTAAACACTAGAATCCTCAGACTGAGTCAGGGTAGGGAAAACCCTGCCTTTTATTTTTTCCTTTTGCCTGTACTGTATCTGTTTTTGAGAGAATCCTATATCAGGAATGTTAATCATTTAGTGTAAAAAAAAAAAAAAAAAAAAAAAAAACAAAAAAAAAAAACAAAACTATATGATGCAATCCTTTCCTTTTTTTCCTGTAAGGCAAAAGACTAAATCTTAATGGTTATAAATTCAAATCTACCTTAATTCTTTTGTGGCATATAGATTTATCTTGTTTAAACTGTCAAGCATCTCTTCTCACTGATATGAATATTCTGGCATTTTTTTTCTTCTGACTTTGCTGTGTTTCGATCTTTATGTGGAATTTCCTTTGTACATGGTGTGCAGAAGAATATTTTATCCTAGAGGGCCATTCACAGAAAAGGACATGCAAAGAGCCAACATACACAAAAAGGTGCATTTCATACACAGAATTGCAAATTAAAGCAATGAAATGCCATTTTTTTCACACAACAGATTGAGCATTTTAAATCCTTTGAAGTTTCACCAATGTTGGTGAGGCTTGGAAGAAATGAACTCCTACAGTGCTGATAGAAGTGTGAAATTGCTACAAACTCCTTGGAAAGCAATCTAGCAGAATCTAAGAGTTAAGATCCTCCTACCCTTGCACAGGTCAATCCCATTCATAGAGAACATCTGTCCAAAATTAGCATGTGTTGCAATGTTTGTTATGGCACTGATAGTGATTAAAAAAAAAAACAACTAAGAACTGAAAGTCCAGTAGGGAAATGACTGGAAAAATCCTATAAATCAAGACAGGTCTATGGAATACTATGAAGCTGTTAAATGAGTTATGGGCACATGTGGACCTAGAAGAATGTGCATGATATATTAAAGCGCTACAGTCATGTGTTTTTTTTTTTTTTAAATATGCTTTTGCATCATAGGGCTGTTTTTCTAGGTTATTTTTAGGAGGTAAGGTGAAGATAGCAATAGTATTTTTGAGAGGGTAGATTATCTTCTCCCATTTCTATTAAAATGCTACTAATGTGAGACTTAAATTTCTCCCCTAATGGCATATTTTAGAAGAACTGGACTAGGAAAGAAGTCTCGGTTCTGTTTTGATTTATGTGCCATGGGTATATCATTTTATTCCCAATCTCTTCTAACATGATGAAGAAATAAGGAAATGTCAAATGCTTCAAGGTAATCCTAGAACAGGATGTTTCTCCTGCCCTTCTTACATTTGCTATAGTTACATACCAAGATTTACAAGTTCATAAGTTAGTAACTCCGTTCTGTCCCACTAGAAAAGGACCATCGCTTTTTCACTTGAGATTAGTGCATTGATGCCTATACTTAACATATGGAACATGTACACTCTGCCTGGGTTACAGCTTGCTTTTCCCAGAATCTTCCAGTCATAGAATGCTAATTTATAAGGAAGTGAGTGGAATCAAAGCTCATCAGAATTACCTGCAGATTTTACAAACGCAGATACGCCTTATGCATACTCCAAATGTATAGATAGAACCAGAATATCCAGAAACAGCCCAGGAACGTCTTAAAAAGGACAACCAAGGGACTCTGGTGCATCTTCTCCGTAGACTAGTGTTTGTGATCTACGGGCAATGCTTATCAAATAAGGTTAAGGTGCCTGCCAGTGTCGATCCTAGGCAGTGAAGACCACAAACCTTTGTAAAGCCTCTATAAAGAAAGTACCTCTCAGTGCTAAGCCCTCCTCAACAGCTAGTAAGATGTATGAAATTCAAATGCTTGCAAAATCTCATTTTCCTGTACTGTGAGCCTTTGGCCCTTGATGATGGAGTTTTTGTGAAAGTAACCTACTGGGTTTGCCATAGTGTTCCCCTCAGCCTCTTTAGTTCATCTGCACCTGACTCCCTCAGTGTCCTGATATTGACTGTGTCTTCCTCTGTAGCCAAAATGCATGTATTTTGGGCAAAAATTCAGTCCTATGGAGATCATTCTTCAAAATCTTCATGAAAGTAAAGCTAATGTTCAGGTTGTAGTTGTATATTCCCTTTTTGAGGAATGGACAGGAGTACTTAAAATCTATTAACACCAGACCTTCAGTGTCTGAAACCCTGGACTATTACCACTAACAAAGATCAAGTGGAAAGGGAACCTTTTAGAAACACTGAGACAAAGCAAATGGCACGCATGGTATTTCTTGAGCCTCTAAGGCAGTAAAGTACCAGATGTCCTACAACAAAGTCTGTGGGGACTGTGGAACCTAATGGGCGTAGCCAGAGTGCTCAGCTTTAAAAAGCTCTTGTGCTTATAAAAACAAGCAACTTGGCACCATTAACTCCATATGTTAGGTTTAAGACTTTTTCCAGCCTGCGTTTGATTTACTTAAACACTTGTAATGCTTACCTTTTGCGTTAAAAGGGAGAACATAAATAAGTTTGTTCAGCTCCTAATAGGGGTCTTTCACATAGTAGGTTACTTAGTAAATATTTGGTGACTGTATTAGCTGGCATCTTCTAATTGTGCAGTTGGAAAAGGAAAGGTCAACTTCAGTTGATCTCTCAAGTTGCATAAGCTATACAAAATACACACAATGACTTCATTATCTGGTGGAGAGGTCAGGAGATAGTCAACATGATGAAGAAAATCCAGAGCAGAACTGTGGAGTACAAAGTCCCTAATTCAACAGTCTTAAGGACCATTGGTTAAATTCAAGGTACATAATGCAGAGATATAGTTACAAAATGACCAAAGACCACTCCTTCAAGTTCTATTTCCTGAAAGCCTACAGACTATCCAGATAGGGTATTATTATCCGAGATAGCATTATTCAAATGCTATCCCTGTAAGCTGTGTTCTGTCCCAAAGATGCTAATTGTTTTCATGGCACAAGGTATATCACCTATGTCCTGATGCGTTTCAAGCCTTCATTTCCAGCTCTGGGTTTCTTACTCCTTTCAGTCCCATATGGGAAAATGGCTACTGGACATTCCTGTGTGGATGCCAACTTCCTTGAAACATATACACTCTCTGTGTCTGTGTGTCTCTTTACCCTATTCTCCTTCACTTTGGAGAAATCCAACCACCCAGGGTTAAAACGGCTCATTTTTCTTTCTCCCCTACATAGTTACTCACTGAGCCCTACCACTCTCCCTCCTACCCCCCCCCCCCCAATTTCTTCTGGGTTTCATTTCTCTCCTTTGGCCTTCATTATGTCCATGTGGCCGTAGTAACTTCCTAATTTCCAGTTTGCCACCTCCATTCTGTTCTGTGCCTCACTATCCAAATTAATCCTCCCAAAGTGCTTTTCTGTCACATAGCTTTACTGATCCAGAATGCTTCAACAGGCCACAAAATCTCAAGACTGCTGTTCAAACTCCTTTGTCGGGCATCCAAGTCCCTCTACAGCTCTTTCCTTTTCCCCTCTCTTCTGCTCAGAGGAGTCTGCCCCTTTCCTCAAACATGACCAAAGCATGCTCCTACTCCATCCACTCCATCTGTATCACCTAGGGTGCTGTCCTTCAGTGTGTTGTCACATGTGGAATGTCCCTACCCTTTAGCCCTTCATGTGAAGTGTCATTTCTAGCATGACGAAACAAGCCCCCAGAGCCCTCCTTTAACAGCTTTTCTGTTTAACTTGAGGCACCTTCAGTGTAAAGCCTGTATCTTCAACTACTTCATATACTTCTCCTTGTGCTTCATAAATAGTATATGCTCAAAAGGCTTATTTTGATTAGATTTAGAAACTGGCCTGTTGTCTTGACTATGATTCTCAGTCCAACTTGCCCAAAACCATGAAAGAAAAAGCCAAAAGAAAATATTGGCAGCTAGGCTCAGTACCCCCTCCCCCAAAGTTCGGACAAAGTTCCATGACCTGGACCCTTTGTCTTTACAAATAATCCATGTCTGCTAGGACTGGGAGAGGTAGCCCAGATGAAGATGTGGAGAGACTCTTGCCAAAGGAAATTTTCTAACTTGCCAGTTTGACAAAATTCCTTTAGGGGGATTTTAGAAGATGCATATGTATTACTCACCATAGGCAGTAACTGGTCCTTTTCTTACGTGGGGGAGGCAGTTCGCCTAGACCAGAATGATTTCCTTAAGATTTTGCAAATTTTGTGCTTCTGGGTCTTACAAGCATAAGTTAGGATTTTACCTAGCTGTATTCTCTTTAGCCCAAACTAGCTTTTCAAAAATATTAAAAACGATTACTTTTCCAGACAAAATGGAAAAAAGTTTTATTAAATTCCAGTTAACATGCAGTACAATATTGGTTTCAAGAGTAGAACTCAGTGACTCAGGACTTAGACTTAACACCCAGTGCTTATCACAAGTGCCCTTCTTAGTACCCATCTAGCCTGTCCTGAGTCTCTCTTCTCTCCCCTTCCCCTATATTCATCTGTTTAACTTCCACATATGCTATTATATGGTATTTCTTAGTTATTTCACTTAACACACTCTAGCTCCATTTATGTCATGGCAAATGGGAAGATTTCATTCTTTGGCTAATATTCCATTTTATCACTTTCTTATATATACATGCCCGCACGTGCACACACATACACACCCCATGTCTTTATCCATTCATCAGTCAATGGACATTTGGGCTTTCTCCATACTGTGGCTATTGTGCTACTGTGGTATTTATGCTGCTATAAACCTTGGGATGCATGTACCCCTTTGAATCTGTATTTCGTATCCTATAGGTAAAAGTGAAATTGATGGATCATAGGGTAGTTCTAATTTAGTTTTTTTCAAATATTCATAGTAAAAAAAAAAAAAACATAACTCCTAAAAATCATTGTATGAGTTTCCAGATAAAATTAATCGTGCTAACTAGGACAGATCAAGACGTAGTACATTTTACTGTGAGGAATTGTTTTAAAAATAGGTTAAATATTCTAGAAAATGGTGGACCCAGAGATTGAACCAAAGTAGGCTAGCTTGGAGAATATAAATGTAGTTCAGAAAAAAAAACATGAGTATTAGGCACATCCATCTCATTGTCTTCAGTGTTCTAGATTCAGTCCCAAAGCGTTTAACTCTCAAAAGCCTGCTTCTAACAACATGACAGTTAAGCTGAAATTAAGTATCATCAACAGGCCACATTCCCTCTGGCAGCTACGGAGGAGAATCTGTTCCTCCCTTGCAGCTTCCGGTGATGGTGGTCCCCTCCAAGCTTTCTCCGTGGTCACATTGCCTTCTCCATGTGTGTCAAATCTCCTGCCTGTCTTCTAAGGATACTTGTGATTGCCTTTAAGGCCTTTCCACATAATCCAGGGCAATCTCCCATCTTTGAGATTTTCAATCACATTTGCAATGCCCTCTTTTGCCATGGAAGGCAGTACATGTTCCAGGGATTAGAAGGTTTACTTTGGGTGCCATTATTCAGCCTACCACAATGACCATTTTATGTACACCCAATGTACATATATAAAGTATTATGTATTATATATAAAAAAACACAACCTATAAAACAGAAAATAGGATATGCACAATATGGTCAATAATGGTTGTCCTTGGAAGTGGGATGACCAGGAATTCTCACATTCAATATTACATGCTTTGGGGACAGTTTACTCTTCTACAAGGAGCACATAATCAATACGTTTGTATTGAGGGATAAAACAAGGATTAGGGGAGAAATAATCCCAGCAATATTAAAGTAAGTCCATGATGCCCTAATTTGGTATCTTTCCCCTTTATTTCCTAGCACTTCCTTCCAGCACTCCCCTCCCTCATCCTTGTGCAGCTGCTCCTTCACTCATCTATGCAATTTGGATTGAAAACACACTTCAGGCAATTACATCCAAACTCTGATTTGCTAGGCTTCAAAGTCCCTGCTGTTTCCTCTGTTACAGGCTGTTTTTCCTAATTTCTCCCTTTAAAGACAGGGACTCCCTTCAAATTCTTGAAAGAATTTTCCAGAAGGGGACAGAAGAATTGGAAGGAATAGAAAGGTTTTGTTTTTGTTTTTTTTTTTTTTTTTGACCTGTGCTCTGAGATCTTTTTTTTTTTCCTCCCCGCCTCAACAAGGGGTGTGTCCTATGTGGGGACAAATCTAGCCTTCCTCTCCATGTCTAAATCTCTACCATTCATGGAAGGTTTTTTGTTGTGCTTTGTATCACTTGTTCACTTTCACAACCTGTGTTCTTGGAGCAGTTGCTATTTTTCAAGCACTGTAAACAGCTGTCTGAGGATAGTTACAAGGGCCACATCCAAAGAAGTCCAGTTCCCCCTCAATCAGCTGCCAAAGTCCAATATCATAGATTCGAGATGGATATCTCATTGGTGACTAATAACTTCCCCTGTCCCTTTCTTCTAACATCCAGTTTCTTTATAAATGTGAGGCTGAAGAGTCCACAGGTCTGAGCAAACCAAGCACTTGGAATTAGACAGCAATGTTTCCATTGAAAGGAGACTTCACGTTAAAGGGCAAACTTGGAAATCCGTAACTCCTCTATAAATACATTAAAGAATTATTCACTGTTACAGTATGTCTACTTGACCCTACTTTGCATTTTTTGCATGACAGACATTTCCCATTGTTTTGGTGAAATAACCAACTGTTTTAACATGTATATGCAATCAGGCATTTAATTCAATTTCATTTATCACTAGGTGCATTTATTGTACTGTCTAATCAGAGGTAAACACAGCTGCTATGGGCATGTGGCTAGAATACTCTGGAAAACGGGGGTGGGAAATCTGTTTTAAAATCTGCTTAATCTATCTTTTATTCATCTTAAATATTGCAGAGAATGGCTAGTTTTCATTGACAACAAAGACGGCAGTCAAGTATATACTTCGAAAAGAAATTACCTAGATTTCACAGAAATGAATCCTAGAAGCTTGGCTGTACAGGTTTTTTAAAAATGCATAGAAATCACCTGGGATCTTGTGAAAATAAAGATTTTGATTTTAGTGGGACTGGGCTGGGGTCTGAGATTTTCGAACAGGCATTTCTAAAAGGCTCCCCTGTGGAGCTGCTGCTGCTGGGGTTGGTCCTGTAGATTAGCAAGACTGACAGGAGCCCAGTTACTCATGGTTACCAGCTTTGTGAAATCAAAGCCTCCATGGCTTGGCCCTGAGATGGTTGGAATCACCATACCTTGGCATTTTAGGTGCCAAAATGTAGTATCTTTTCGGGTGAATTTAAGAGGCTTTAATCCACAGGGGGGTGTCTTTCTGATAATGCAAGCCTGCAATAGCTTTTCAGTTTTTTTCCAGTTGCTTAGTTTACTCTGGGCTTTAAAAATGTATATATTTTTGAATTCCCAGATGATACTATAAGCTTGAGAGTAGAAACAGGATCCTGCCAGTGCTGGATGCATATTAAATATTTAACATGTGTCTCTAATTGAAGGTGACTCTTCTGTTTCTATAAAGTATTTCCAGTAAGCCCAGTTGAATTGCCACTTTTGCCAATTAAACCATTGAGAGAGCTTAGAAGGACACTTAGTTCTAAGCTTTAAATATGAACAGGGATTGAAGGCCTATTTTAGGTTAAGGCTCAGTATTAGATTTCAAAGAGATCCTGAGATATCTGGGAAGCTGTCAACACCTGAATGCACTATCCTTGCCATCGGAATTGCTATGCTGACACCTGGACATTGCTTCTCATTCAAAATGAGCAAATTGCTCCCTCCTCTTCACTTTTTCTTCTGTTTTTATATAACCCTAATAATCCACTCTCCACGGGGTAGTTCTGGGTATCTTTTAGATTGGAGGTGGGTGAAGAGCTGGGAGGTGTATGTCCCAGCACCTACCATGACACCCCTCAATTGTGTGTGATCAGATACATTTATGCAGAATTGAAATTTGGCATATTCAAAATATCCCTAATCTTCAAAACTATTTGTAGACAAAACTTCTAGCCTTGACATTTTGAAAATAAGATTCCAAAAGTAGGCCTTCTATAAAACCAGCAGGCTTAAAGGTCATTTGTGGCTAGCATTTAACAATTACCAGGGCATTCGAATTTCAGCTTAGTTCTGTGCTAGAAGGAACAGAAAGTAAATAGTAACTGAATGCAGCTGTACGGAAGTTAATCTAACAGAGAAAACTAAAGTAGCCTTCCACTAGCCAGGATACTGTGAAATCAATCTTCTCTTAGAATTAAGGAAAAACTGAAGCCATTAGGAGACTATGAAGCACTTTAGAATTGCTTATTGCGTCAAATGCTTATGATGGAAATTGCAATTATAAATCTGGGTGACTTAGAAATAATGGTAATGTTCCCAAGCTGCCTATAAACTTCCCAGGGCCGTTAAGGTCTACATATCGTTATACACAATGTATCTATTGCCCAATTCCACAAGCTTAATTGCTAGAGCAGGGAAAGATGATTTCCCCTTCTTATTTGAAAAGCAGAGCCGTGAGCTGATTACATGGAGTAAGTGACTTGTTAGGGTCCCTTATATATACTTGAAATGAGAAAACATGGCTAAGTGCCCACTGCAGACTGGCTACTTAACCAAGTTTCTCTATTTAGGCTGTATTCACTTACGAAAACAAAACTTGAGGTAACCACCTTTGATCTATTAAAATGATCAACGTGGCTACTGTAAAGTGAATTGTGCCTAATGAAGTAGCTAATCTCTAAAATGAGTTCCCTTTTTTGGGAGAAGGCTTTGAGTATCCTAACACTTCCATTTCAGTGACCACAAGTCCACAACCCCTCTGGCCTTCTAGAAGGAATTTTCACAGCCTTGTGAGGATTTGTACTCCCATTTTAACTTTCCCTAAAAACGATCTTAGCGGATCTGTATCTTGTTGTATTTAAGACCCTGTCCTACACTGGCAGATCACAGGCACTTAATCTATCCTGTGTTGCTTTGCCTCAAAATCTGTTGATTTACATGCTGATTTCAGTCTCTGACCAAATTCTCCCTGCTACCACTCCAACAGAGCTGGCAGTTCACTGGAGGTATAAACGTATGTCTACAAATCAGCCTGCTGGCTCTTCGGATGTTGCCGGGCCCTCCAGGACTTGAGCGTGTAATTGTTCAACCATACGGTTTGTCTCTACCCAAGCTGCTCCAAGGCCTGGGTGAGGGAACTCTGTTCTCACTGCATCCTTCCCTCTGCCCTGAAATGAATGATGTGGTTTCCTGTGGCTGAGCCATCTCCAGACCAGTTGGGCTAGGATTAGCGCTCACTTAGTTCCTCTAGGTGCTAGCCCAAGCCTGTGTTCTCTGTGTGGGCTGCTGCAGATTCATCAGGCCAAAGGGACTCGGATGACATGGAGATCTGGAATCCATCCCAGTGTAGGTCAGTGTGGAATGCAAGTACTACATGGCCTTGTGATTCTGCCCACGGCAGTTTCTCCTTGGGATAACCATGTTACAGGGGTGTTGAGTGGGGTACCGCCACACTGTCGTCGTCTTTAACCCTTTCCCATGTGATATTTAGGACTCCCTGCTGCCTGACTCAGATACCATCTCCTTTTCTCCCAAGTTATTCTAGAGGCTCTGACTTCCCTCTCTGACAAATGGCTTCTGTAAGGTGTGTGCCACCCCCATCTTTCAGGTGTGTGTGTGGTTTGTACACATACATATTCCTGTTAGGGACAGGGTTCAGATCCCACCCCACACCCTAAACCAGAAGACTTTTCAGGCTTGTGTCAAAAAGTTAATGCAAATAGATCCTTAGGAGAGATGGTGCCCAGTTCCTTCCACGCACTGGATTTTTCTGTTGGACAAACAGAGCCCCTACACCTACATCCTGGAGCCTTGGAAATGAGTGCTGTTACAAGTTTGCTTCAAATTCTCCATAGAAACCCTGATGAATCTGATATTTTCCAAACTATCATAGTCTGGGTTTTCTAAAAAATTAGCATTTGAAATGTGTATTTAAGGGTTTATTGTTTGCTAAGTAACAGAAACCATTTTGAGCTACTTTGGACCAAAATAGGAAAATTGTTGGAAGGATTCAGACAGGTCTCTGGGGGCTTGAAGGCGCCATCGTGGACCTTTCCTCAAGAGCCCTGGGCTTATCGGAACCCTGTTTGTAGTTCCTCAATAGCACAGTACGTAAATTGTGAAGAGCAAGAAGTGGGTGTCTATCCCTGTTCAAGCCAGCCAAGGCCAGGGACATAATTTTAGGTAATTCAAACCAAAAGCCTGGGGTCAAGCCCTACAGACAAGATACAGAGATGGGGATCTCTGGACCAGACTCTAAAAAGTATCCACTACAGGGAGCATTCACTCATGTTTTTTTAAACATTAAGGCAACAGTAATGATCAAATAACTTAACCTATGGTTCATACAAGACTACTTAAAATGTCTTTTTTTTCCCCAGATGGGAAGGGAACCTTGACTGTAAACAGTTGTTCTGAACTTGGGTTTCCTGGACTCTTAAAGGTATAGCCTGGGATTCTGAATGTTCTTCAACCACTCCAGTGTTTCTAAGAGGCCTTCATTTATTTACCATGATAAAGGTGCACACCATCACTAGCACTTGAGTTTCTTGGGTTTTTAGCTAAAATGTTACTAGGTTGATGTGGTAATGCTCTGTCCTCATGAGAGCTAGTCATTATATGTAACTTTGCTTAACCATAAACATTTGGTAAATTAAACTCAGAAATAGTCATGTACAAATAGCAAACACTTAAGCACCGTTTTCGATGTGCCTGCACTCTTCCAGTGCTGCTGACATGATCTTTCCAAACCAGCAGTTTGTTGAAGAGGGGATAAAAGGTATTTAAGTGGCAAAGAAGATTGGGAGACACCAAACCAGGTCTTGAGTCATAGTTCAGTGTCAGCAGTGATGCTGATGCAGAAGTAAAAACGTTTTGCTCTTAACAGGGAGTTGTATTATCCTCGGGAAAAGCTTCACAAATGAGCCTCCTTGTGCTTGCCTCCCACGAGTTTGGTTCTAGCCACAGTTTCACACATTCCTAAATTGGAGTTTTCATCTGTGTTTAAAGTAACCCATCAGGGTGTTTGCATTTCCATTACTATGCAGGGTGTTGGAGGTTAGATGTTTAGCAAAATAAAATATCATTAGGCTATAGAGCACTCTGATAAACCTGTATCCTAGGGCTGTTGCACTCTTGTTCTTTAAAGGATCTGAAATGTGTTTTCAGTCTTGTCTATCACTTGTCTATCACTTAAAAACTAAGTAGCAGTTTAATAACAATTCAGCTCTGCTACTTCTTTGTTAGGTAACGAACAAATAGTGTTGTAATGAATACATATGAAAAGTATCTAAGATTCCCTCTCCTTTACAGATGAGACAACTGAAGCTAGGCAAATAACTTGATAGGAAGGTTAGTGACACCCCTGGATTGGGAGCTATAAAGTTGCAGGTAGCAGGAACTATATCTGTGTTTCCTATTCTCAGTCCCCAGCACAAAAGGGGCCCACAGTACATAAATGACTTTCAAAAATCCATGCTTCTGCTGTATTAGGTTTCCTTTGAGATTACCCTGGCATGTTTTGTGCCTAAGTGAGGAAGTAATTGTTTTCATCAGCACTTAATAGGAGTAAAATACTCTGTTGTGATGGAGTACTCCCATGGCTGGTCTTTTTGTGTTGGATGAAGGTTAGTTGCAGTATATGGAAGTAAATCACCATAAATCCATGATTGGGGAGACGGGGCAGTCAGTTTTGTTTGAATGCCAACATAATATCAGAGCTACCAAAAATCACTTAATTTTGAGATATTTTTCTTCCCAGATAATGGATACATACATAAGATGCAACTCCCTTGGTATAATCTTTTGCCAATGTTTAACTGATGTTTCCCGGCAGTAAAAATACTTACTGTAAACCTCAACCAAAATTGCTGGAAGGAAAGATGAATACACAGGTGACCTATGTTATGGAAATCCTAGGGCAAAATTGCTGCAACTTACACATTTGATTGTACCACATTGTTTTCAATGTTGTAATTCTAGCTCTAAGGATTCATCGGTGTGAAATACCATAAGAATTATAACATCCATTGACTTGCAAGTCTTAAAAAAAAAAAAAAAGGGGGGGGTGGTGGCACAAAAGACTTCATTTGTCCAGAGAAAGTTGCCCAATGATGGCTGGAGAAAATGGCTCTATTGATTGAGGACAGTGGTTTATATTACCTTAGCAAATACGGTTTGAAGTCAATTGCCAGAAATGATCGTTTTTCATTCAGAGTTTATAGACTCCTTTGTATTTATAAAACCGAAAGAATGTGTTCTGTTCAACTTGGAACCAGGATTATTCAGTGAGCCACTTTAAATCTATAAACATCTGGCTCCAAGAGACCAGCAAGAACCTCCCATCTTTAGATCTGTAAATAGTGCCTCTCTAATAAAACTCCTATATTAGAGTGTTTAAAACCTACTCAATGTTGTTCAGGGGAATATACAAGACGAATCTTGGTCTTATAAATTCCATGATTCTATGAGCCAAAATACAGTATTTGGACCAGAGTGTGATAAACTGCTTTGGAGTTGTGGATCCTTTAGTGAAGCAGGCGACTTCACTATGTACTTGCCCTCTAAAAATGGAAACAGACAAAATTTTACATAGAACTTTAGATTTTCTAATCTGAGGTTTGTCCATCTCCATTAAGAATATAAATATCACTTCAGTTTTTAGGCACAGGTGTACATGATTTAAAAACGTACGTGGATAGGGGCACCTGTGTGGCTCAGTTGGTTGTGTCCCACTTCGGCTCAGGTCATGATCTCAGGGTTTGTGGGTTTGAGCCCCACGTCAGGCTCTGTGCTGATAGCTCAGAGCCTGGACCCTGCTTGGGATTCTATGTCTCCCTCTCTGCCCTTACCCGGTTCGTGCACTCTCTCAAAAATAAAAATTAAAAAAAAAATTTAAAAAATACTTTAAAATATATGGATTTAAAACGTACATGGATTTAAAAATGTATGTGGATTTAATATATATTATCCTGTTTTTCTATTTAACCTTGTTACTGCCTTTGTGTGGCTGTGGGTGTCGAAAACCTAACAGTCTAGCTTTTGGGAAAAGTTAGTCTAGCAAAGTGGCATTCATGCCATTTATCCAGGATTTTCTTTTTTTTACTGTGAACTATGCAGTAGCTTACATTGCTTTACCTTATGTGGAGTGGCCTGCCATGAGCTTCTGGTTGTTACAGTGTGTGGCTTCCTCTGGAAACTTACTTAAAGCCATATTCAGGAAACAAAAGAACTGAACCTGGAATGTAATAATAAAGCTTCGGGGAACAAGGCAGCATTCTTGCCTTTCCAGGTAATTCCATTGTGATATTATTTAGCTAAAATCAATATTGATATCTTTCCCTTTACTGAGTAGTAATTATCACAAAGGTTTTATATGGCACAAAGAACTGAAATAGATACCTGTCTTGAGGATCTTACAAATCCAATTGGAGAAAGACTATACCTGAAACAGGGAGTGAAACAAGAAAATGGTGAATTATTCAGTATTGGTACATGCTGGGGAAATATTGATAGGTGATAATTGATACAGCAAGTATAAAAGGTCACTATAAATGAGCATCAGTGTGTTCCCAAGCTTATCTGATCATCAATCCTATTTTATAACACCAATTACTACCTAAAACAAACTAGGGACCCCTTATGTAGGACTACTAGAAGTTTTCCTGACAGGAAAAGGACCTTGAGATAGGATGTGTTTCAGGTATGGTCCAGAATTCCCTGCACCAGAATCATGAGGGGTTATTTGTTTGAAAAAACAATTGTTTACTGGGTGCTACCCCTGTCATATGAAATAATTTTTGGTGCGGGGACCTTGGCTCTCCACATTCTACCACCACCTCAGGTTATGTTTATACAGTCAGGCATGAGAACCCCCATGTGGACATGCATAATAAAGAAGAAAGGCATTTATGCCACATAGACAAATATTGTTAATAAAATGCTTTGAGCTCTTTAAACCTCAAAACTTGAAAACTTAGATTTTTGCACAGTGACCTCTTCCAGGCTATCATATGCTGGACCTAACAGAACACTTCCTATTTCTAAAAAAGTCCTTTACGATTCCATTTAGGCATATAGTTTCAAACATTTACTTCTTCCCCCCCCCCCCCAAATGTCAAATAATGCAAGTTTTTTTTTTGCATACAGGTAAGTCCTATACACTCACATAATGTCTTTTGATTTTTATTGAAACATCTGTGGAATTACTGATAACCTAATATGTCAGACTTCATAGAAATGAAGTAAGGGAAGAATAAAGGGAGTTTCATGCACTTTTTTACCTCATGACTGCAAGATTCTGGGTAGAACTTCTAAGGGCCAGATAACTTTCATGCCCAGAAGGGCTCGTGATGAAAAAAATCCTCCTTTTCCTCAGTGAAAATTTTTTTCAAAACACCACCTAAATCCTTAAGGTCTGAGTGTTTTTCTCTCAAGAAGAGAAAAGGAAGGGAATTTGCTTCTAAGGATCTGGTCCTTTATTTTTCACTCTTCTTCAACACACAACAGTTGAGTAAGGGAGGTGGTAGGCCTTTAAGTCATTTTCCTAGATTAAGGAACTGAGGCTGAAAGAAGGTGAATGGCTTGCTTAAGTTACGACTGTTAAGTACCAAAGCCAGAGTTTTAACCCTGTTCTGTGCACTGGGCTTATTTCCCCATAGCACCCTCTCTCTCTGAGAGCAGCAGAATCTCTAGACACTGTGTCTCTGGCCCAGGACACACTTGGCACTTCCCAGTGCAGAGCATTCCTATAGAGGGGAGCAGTCCCCAGTGGCTCCAGCTTGGGTGGGATCTGCTAACCCTAGGAACTTGCACCAGCACCATGCTGTTTCCAGTGTCTCCTATGTCCCAACAAGCAGAATGGAGCAGTGATTACCAGTGGGCTGGGGTTTGACAATGACTGGCTGCTTAACCTTAAATAAGTTACCCAATCTCTGAGACTCTTCTCCCAGTTGCCCAATGGGAGTAATGTCTGCCTTGTAAAATTGTGTGGGTTTCTTTAACAGCTTTAGTGAGGCATAAGTAAAATCCCTACATTTAAGTATAAAGTTCAGTGAGCTTGGTAAATGTCTTTAGTTGGGCAACTGCCATCATAATCTAGTTCCAGAACCTTTGCATCACCCCATAAAGTAAAAGGCCTTTTCAGTCAATCCCCAACTCCTGTCCTTGGTTCCAGTAACCATTTGACTGCTTTCAGTCACAACAGTTTGGCTTTTCCCAGAATATCCTGCAAATGGAAACAAACAGTATGTAGTCTTTTGTGTGTTTAGTATCTTTTATTTAGCATGACGTTTTGTGGTGTACACATTGTACCTTGTATCAGTAGTTCATCCCTCTTTGTTGAAGAGTATTTCATTGTGTAAACATACCATATCTTGATGGAGATTTGGGTGGCTTTTGTTTGGGGCTATCATGAACGCTGCTACAAATGATCATATAAATATTTCTATGGCCATAGGTTTTTATTTCTTGAGTCAACAATTCTACTTCTAGGTTCGTACCCATGTAAGTATGTTTAATGTTAGAAGATACTGTCAAACTTCTTAAACTAGCTGTACCCTTCTTGTATCCCCACCAACAGTGCATGGGGGTTTCAGTTGCTCCTCATCCTCAGCATTTGGTATTGTCAATGTTTCTACCGTTAGTTATTCTGGTGGGCATGTAGTGTTTTCTCAATGTGGTTTAATTTTAACTTCCCTGATCAATGATGTTTAGCTTCTTTGTGTCTTGTGGGCCATTGCATATGTTGTGTGGAGTGTTTGTTAAATGTGTGTCTTTTTTGGAGTCTTTATTCATAAAAGAAAAAATCTATCTCTTTTGTAAGGTCTGTTAAAATATTTTGCCCCATTTAAAATTGTTTTCTTACTATGTGTTTTAAGAGCTCTTTATATATTTTTTTGGAGACAAATCTTTTGTTAGATATTTCTTCAGGGACTTTCTCAGCCTGTAACTTCATTTCCTTGATGGTGTGCTCAAAAACCAAAGTACTTCTAATGAATACGGACTTACTAGTTTTCTTCTATTTTTTTTTTTTTCCTATTTTTTCTATCCACAACAAGCACAAGCCAGAAAAGAAGATGCTTTTGGTGTCACATCTAAGAAAACTTTGCGTAACCCAAGGTCATGGATTTTTTTTCCTAGGTTTTCTTCTAGAGATTTCATAGTTGTAAAATGAGTTCTCATTTAGGTTTCTGAGCCATTTTGAGTTAATTTCTGTGTATAGTAGAGTCAAGTTTCATTTTTTGCATGTGGATGGCCAAGTATTCTAGCACTACTTGTTGCAAAGATTTTTCACTATGGAAATACTCCCCTTTGTTTAACGAACTGAGCCACCCAGGCATCCCCCACCTGTTTGTTAAACAAAATCAAGGGGCGCCTGGGTGGCTCAGTCGGTTAAGTGTCCGACTTTGGCTCAGGTCATGATCTCGCGGTTCATGAGTTCAAGCCCCGCGTTGGGCTCTGTGCTGACAGCTCAGAACCTGGAGCCTGTTTTGGATTCTGTGTGTGTGTGTCTCTCTCTCTCTGACCCTCCCCCATTCATGCTCTCTCTGTCTCAAAAATAAACGTTAAAAAAAAAAAAACCACAAATCAACCACATAAATGCCTTTCTAGATTCTCCATTCTTTTTCATGTCTCTACTCTTGGCACAGGAATAGAAATATATACTACATGATTATGATTCTATATTGTTTTGAAAGCAGGTAGTGTAAGTCGTCTAACTTTGCTGCTCTTCAAAATTATTTGGTATTCTAGACATTCTTGTCAATTTCTCATAAAAACACGAGGATTTTGTTTGAAATTGCATTGGTTGAAACCTACACTTCAACGTGGGGAGAGTTAATAGGTTTCCATGAACCCAGTATATATTTCCATTTGTCCTATTTAATTTTTATGTGATATTTTAGTGTTGTGAGGTTTTATACATAATTTGTTACATTTATTCCTGAGTCTGTCTTTGCTGTTACTATGAATGGAATGGTTTCATTTTTGTAATATTCCCTATCCATATATAGAAATAAAATTTCCATGTCGATCTTTGTGTCTGTTTCCTAGTCAATTGTAACAAATTGCTTATAAGCTTAGTGGTGTAACACAGATATAATCTTCAGTTCTGGAGACCAGAAACCAGTTTCACTGAGATAAAGTCAAGGTGTTAGCAGGGTTGGCTCCTTTTAGAAGCTTTGAAGGGGAAGCTTTTTTCTTCCAGCTTCTGGTAGCCACCTGTCTTCCTTGGCTTATGGCCCCTCCCTCCATCATCAAATCCTGTTTTTATCCTCCTATCACCTTCTGTTCTCCTGTAGTCAAATCTCTTTATGCTTTCCTCTTTAAGGACATGGATGATTTAAGACCCATCCAGATATTCCAGAATAGTCCATCTTAAGATCCTTAATTTAATCACACTTGGAAAGTTTCTTCTACTATAGAAGATAAAATTCGTAGGTTCCAGACATTAGAACCTGGATATCTTTGGGGGCCATCATTTAGCCCACCTTATCAACTTACTAAATTCACTTATTACCTCTAGTAGGTTTTATGTATATTCTTTAGGATTTCTGCATGAACAATCATGTTACCTCTGGGAGGGAGGAAGTTTTATTTCCTTTCCTATTTTTATGCTATATACATGCATATACATGTGTATATACATACACCCACACATATAGATTGAATATACCATTCCAATATCTATTTTCCATGGTTTCTAGTAAGAAGCTAGCCATTACTCATATCCTCCTAAATGTTCTCAAGACTTTCAGTTTTTAAAAATTTGACTTCATATATTTGGATGTGTTTCCTTTGGCTTATTAATTTCTTGGATTTGTAGATTAATGGTTTTCACCATATTAGGATAGATTTGAGCCATGTTTTCCTCGAATTCTTTTCTGATCTTTTCTCTCCTAGGATTCTATTACATATATTTTGCAATGATTTTTTCTTTTAGTTTTTATTTTAACTCCAGTTAACATAGTGTTATATTAGTTTCAGACATAAAACACCGTGATTCAACAATTCCATACATCATTCAATGCTCATCATGACAAGTGTATTCTCTAATCCCCATCACCCATTTAACCTATCCCTCCACCCAGCTCCCATCAGGTAACCACCAGTTCTTTAAAATTAAGTCTGTTTGTTGATTTCTATTTTTTCCCTTTGCTCACTTTTCTTAAATTCCGTATATGAGTGAAATCATATGGTATTTGTCTTTGTCTCACTTATTTCACTTAGCACTATACTCTCTAGCTTCATCCATGTTGGTAGGAGTGGCTAGATTTCCTTTTTTATGCTGAGTAATGTTCCATTGTGTGTATATACCACATTTTCTTTATCCATTCATCAATTAATAGACATGGGCTACTTCCATATCTTGGCTATGGTAAATAATGCTGCTAAAACCATAAGGGGGTGTATATATCACTTCAAATTAGTGTTTTTGCATTCCTTGGGTAAATACCCAGTAGTGTGATTGCGGATGATATGGTAGGTCTATTAACTTTTTGAGGAACTTCCATACTGTCTTCTACAGTGGCTGTACCAGTTTGCATTCCCACCAACAGTGCAAGAAGGTTCCTTTTTCTCCACATCCTCATCAACAGTTGGGTTTCTTGCATTGTAGATTTTAGCCATTCTGACAAATGAAAGATGATCTCTTTTGTGGTTTTGATTTGCATTTCCCTGATGGTGATGATTGTCTTTTCATGTCTGTTGGCCATCTGGAGGTGGTCTTTGGAGAAATGTCTGTTCATGTTTTCTGCCCATTTTTAGTTGGATTATTTATGGAGTTTTGAGTTTTTTATAAGTTCTTTATATATTTCATATACTATCAGATAGGTCATTTTGCAAATACCTTCTGTTCCATAGGTTGCCTCTTAGCTTTGTTGTTCCCTCACTATGTAGAAGCTTTTTATTTTGATGTAGCCCTAATAGTTTATTTTTGCTTTTGTTTGGTTTCCTCAGGAGACCTATCTAGAAAGATGTGGTTATGGCAGATGTCAGAGAAATTAATGCCTGTGTTCTCCTCTAAGATTTTTATGGTTTCGGTTCTCTATTTTGAATGTCTTTGGTGTATGGTGTAAGAAAATGGTCTACTTCCATTCTTTTGCATGTTGTCCAGTTTTCCTAGCACCATTTGTTGGAGACTGTGTTCTTACCACTGGATATTCATTCATGCTTTGTAGAAGATTAACTGACCACATAATTGTGGGTTTATTTCTTGATTTTTCTATTCTGTTCTATTAATCGGTGTCTATTTTTTGTGCCAGTACTATACTGTTCTGATTACTACAGCTTTGTAATATAACTTGAAGTTCAGAATTGTGATGTCTCCAGCTTTGCTTTTTTTTCCATGATAGCTCTGGCTATTCAGGGTCTTGTAAGTGGGATTTATTTCATAATTTCTCTTTCCACTGCTTAATTATAGACATGTGTATAGACATGCAACAGATCTCTGTACATGGATTTTTGTATCTTGCAATTTTACTGAATTTGAAAATGAGTTCTAGCAATTTTTTGGTGGAGTCTTTTGGGATAGTATTAAGTCATCTGCAAATAGTGAGAGTTATACTACTTCCTTACTGATGTTTATATGCCTTTTATTTCTTTTTGTCTGATTGTGGCTAGAACTAGTACTATATGAAGTAAAAGTGATGACAGTGGACATCCTTGTTTTGTTCCTGATCTTGGGGGAAAAGTTCTGTTTTTCCCCATTGAGTATGATGTTAGCTGTGAGTTTTTCAGATAAGGCTTTTATTTTGTTGAGGTATGTTCCTTCTAAACCTACTTTGTTGATAGTTTCTGTCATAAATTGGTGTACTTTGTCAAATGCTTTTTCTGCATCTATTTAATCAAAGGATTCCTATCCTTTGTCTTATTGATGTGATGTAATCATGTTGATCGATTTGCAAATACTGAACCACCCTTGCAGCCCAGGAATAAATCCCACTTGATCGTGGTGACTAAGTTTTTCGATGTATTGTTGAATTTGGTTTGCTAGTATTGAGGATTTTTGCACCTGTGTTCATCAAGGATATTAACCTGTAGAACTTTTTTGTTGATCTCTATGGTTTTGGTATCAGGGTTAACCTAATAGAACTTGGAAGCTTTTCTATTTTTTTTGGAATAGTTTGAGAAGAGATATTCTTGTTTACATGTTTTGATAGAACTTGCCTGTGAAACTATCTTGTCCTAGACCTTTTTGTTGGGGTTTTTGATTACTGATTCAATTTCTTTGCTGGTTATAAGTCTGTTCTAATTTTCTATTTCTTCCTGTTTAAGTTTTGGTGGTAGTTAAGTTTCTAGGAATTCATCCATTTCTTCCAGGTTGTCCAATTTGTTGGCGTATAGTTTTTCATAATACTCTTATATTTCTGTGATGGTGGTGTGGTTTCTCCTCATTTGTGATTTTGAGTTTTTTGTTTTTTTTTTTTTTTTTTCTTGGTAAGTCTGGCTAAAGGTTTACAATTTCATTTTTTCAAAGAACTAGCTCCTGGTTTGATTAATCTGTTCTATTTTTTTTTTTTTTTTTTTTTTTTAGTTTTTATTTCACTTATTTCTGTTCTATGTTTCCTCCCTTCTGCTGCTTTTAAGTTTTGTTATTCTTATAGCTACCTTAGGTATAAGGTTAGGTGGTTTGAGATTGTTCTTCCTGACGTAGGCCTATATTGCTGTTTACTTCCCTCTTAGAACTACTTTTGCTGCACCCCAAAAGATGAATTGAAATGAATTTTCATTTGTTTCCATGTACTTTTTCTGCTCTTATTCCCTGGTTGACCCATTTATTGTTCAGTAGTGTGTTATTTAAATTCTATGTATTTTTCTTTCCAGATTTTTTCTTGGGGTTTACTTCAAGTTTTATAGCATTGTGGTGAGAAAAGATGCATGGTAGGACTTCAATACTGAATTTGTTGAAGCTTGTTTTGTGGACTAACATGTGATCTACTCTGGAGAAAGTTCCACGTGCACTTGAACAGTGTATTCTGTTAAAGGATGGAATGTCCTGAATATGTTAAATATATTCCAGTGTGTCAAAGCCATGGTTTCCTTGTTGATTTTCTGTTTATATGATATGATTATTGATGTAAATGCAGTGTTAAAATCCCCTACTATTACTGCATAATTATTGATTAATTTCTTAACTGTTTTATATATCTGGATGCTTTCTTGCTGGGTACATAAATATTTACAATTGTTACATCTTGTTGGATTGCCCCCTTCATTATTATGTCTTTCTCTTATTACAGTCTTTGCTTTAAAGTCTATTTTGTCTTGGGGCTCCTGGGTGGCTCAGTCGGTTGAGCAACTGACTTCGGCTCAGGTCATGATGTCACGGTTTGTGAGTTGGAGTCCCACATCGGGCTCTGTGCTGACAGCTCAGAGCCTGCTTCCGATTCTGTCTCCCTCTCTCTCTGCCCCTCCCCCATTCATGCTCTGTCTCTCTGTATCTCAAACATTAAACAAAAAATTTTTAAAAAATAGTCTATTTTGTCTGAAATAAGCATTACTACTCCAGCTTTCTTTTGACATCCATTTGCATGATAAATGTTTCTCCATCCCGTCACTTTCCATCTGCAGGTGTCTTCAGGTCTTAAATGGGTCCCTTGTAGGCAGCATATAGATGGGTTTTGGTTTTTTGTTTTAATCCATTCTGTCACCTGTCTCTTCTGATTGGAGAATTTAGGCCATTTACTTTCAAGTACTTATTGACACATATTTACTGCCATTCTGTTATGTGGTTGTTTCTGAAGTTTTTCTCTGATCCTTTTTTCCCTTGTGTGGTTTGCTGCTTTTCTTGAGTGATATATTTGGCTTTCTTTATCTTTGTGTATTAGTAGTTTTTCATATATGGTTACCATTAGGTTTGATATATATTCTCTTCTGTATATAGCTTTCTATATTAAGTTGATGGTCTCTTAACTTTGAGCCCATTCTTACTGTTCTCTTCACATTTTAGGTATGTTTATATTTTAGATATTCTTATGAGTTGATTTTTTTTTTTTTGAGAGAAATACTCGTGTATTTCACAAAACTGCTTTTCTTTGAGAGATACTCGTATTTCACAAAACTGCTTTTGTGTTTCCTACCTCTATACTGTCACTTTTGGTCTCTCCTTTCCACTCAACGAGTCCCCTTTAATATTTCTTGCAGGGCTGGTTTAGTGGTCATGAACCTTTTTTCTTTGGGGAAACTCTTTACCTCCATTATTCTGAATAGAGTATTCTTGGCTGCAGATTTTTCCATATTCAGTATTTTGAATGTATCCTACCAGTCCCTCTGGCTTTCAAAGTTTCTGTTGAAAAATCTGCTAGCTGTATGGGTTTTCTGCTTTAAGTTAATGACTTTTTTGTCTTGTTTTTAAAATATTTTCTTTATCACTATATTTTGCCAGTTGAATTACAGTATATCCTGGAATAGCTCTGCTTTTCATTTGATGGGAGTTCTCTGTGCCTCCTATATCTGTATATTTGTTTCCTTCCCCAGATTAGGGAAGTTTTCATCTATTTCTTCAGATGAACTTTCTGCTTCCTTTTCTCTTGTGGGATGCCCTTAATTTTTCTTAACGCTTATTTTTGAGATGGAGAGATACGTAGTATGAGCGAGAGAGGGGCAGAGAGAGGGAGACGGAATCTGAAACAGGCTCCAGGCTCTAAGCTGTCAGCACAGAGCCCAAAGTGGGGCTTGAACCCACAAATCATGAGATCATGACCTGAGCTGAAGTTGGAAGCTTAACTGACTGTGTGACTCAGGTGTCCCAAATACATGTTATTACATTTGAAGTCACTGAATTCCCTATGTCTCTTCTTGTTTTGTGTAATTTTTTTTTCTTTTGTTTATCTTGACTATCTACCATTCGGTCTTCTAGGCCACTAATTGGCTTTTCTACTGCTTCTATCCTGTTCATTCCATCAAGCATGTTTCTCATTTCATTTATTGAGCCCTTTTCTCTGTTGTTGTTCCTTATCTCTGTGTTAATGGTCTCACTCTTGTCTTCCACTCTTGTCTCAAGTCTAGTGAGTATCCTTATGACCACTGCTTTACATTCTCTATCAGGTGTGTTACATCTTTCTTGCTTAGGTCTCTGGCCATGGCCTTGTCCTATTCATTCATTTGGAATACATTTCTCTATCTCCTTATCTTTTCTGCCTCTCTGTGTCTGTTTCTGTGTGTTAAAGTCAGCTACGTCTTCTGCTCTTGAAAGTAGTGACTTTATCGGGGCGCCTGGGTGGCTCAGTCGGTTAAGCGTCCGACTTCAGCCCCAGATCATGATCTCACAGTTCGTGAGTTCGAGCCCCGCGTCGGGCTCTGTGCTGACGGCTCGGAGCCTGGAGCCTGTTTAAGATTCTGTGTCTCCCTTTCTCTCTGCCCCTCCCCTGCTCATGCTCTGTCTCTCTCTGTCTCAAAAATAAACATTAAAAAAAAATTTAGAAAAAAAAAAAAAAAGTAGTGACTTTATGAAGAAGAGGTCCTAAAATGTCCTGCAGTGCAGTGTACTGTTGATCAGAACCTGGCACTTCATAAGCATACCCTGTGTGTGTTGCTTACACCTGCTGTAAGAGTGTCTGAGTCACTCTTGTTTTCGGTGCAGCCATGTGTGTTGCCTGCCTGTTGTGGGCTGTACTTTCTCTCTGGTGTCAATGGGACCCAGGCACACCAGCTCTGAGGGAGCATTCCCACCTACTTGGGAGTAGGGTAGTGGTGTTAGCAAAATTGGTGTTGAGTCACTAGTCCTATGCTGGATCCCCTGAAGAGCTACAGTGGCTGGGGGCTGTGTGCTAGAGCAGCCAGAGGCATAAAGTAGAGATGGTTGCAGCAATAGCTGGGCAGGGTGTATGTGCAGCTTTAACATAATTTTCCCTGAGCCCAGGCTGTGCTATATTTTGCAATACTTGCTCTAGACCCACAGATCTTCAAGATTCTGTTCATTTCTTTATTTTTTGCTCCTTCAGATTGAGTGGTATCTACTGATTTTTTTCATTCATTTTTCTTAATCATCTCAACTCTGAGTCTATCCAATATATTCTCATTTCAGTTAATATGCCTTTTAGCTCTACACTCTCCATTTGGTTCTTCTTTATGGTTTCCTTATCTTAGTATTTACTATTCATTATTCAAATATGTAATTTCTTGAACTTGATTTAATTTTTTGAATGTATTTATAATAGCTGAAGTCTTAAATCAACATCTGAGCCCACTCAATGTCCGTTTGCAATGGCTGCCTTTTTTCCTAGATATGGGTCATTCCTACTCCTTTTCACATCTCCTAATTTTTGGCCAAAAATTAGAAAAACATTTAAAGATGTACTTGTAGTGACTCTGAAATCTGTTTTGATTTCTGGAGGGATTTTGGCTTTGTTATTAACATGCCTGGAGTCAAACTGAAATCTCCAGCCAGAGATTTTTCTTTTGCCTGGCTCTGTAGGGGGTCCCTCCCTGCACCTGCATAGTTCAGAGACCAAATGATAACTAGGGCAGAGGATTATATTCAGAGACTTTGAGCTAGTAAGGCTTTCATCATTTTCTGTTGTGTATAGATTTCAGTCTGCATTCAGATGTGTGGCAAATTCCACTCTTTGCTCCTTTTAATTTTTGTTAGGTTCCCTGGAGTACCCAATAAGCATGCATAGTTTAGCAGTCAGCCAGGTGTGTATGGAAAGATAATTGAATCAGCTTCTCTATAGCTCTCTCACATCTAAAATCTCCCTCTCAAATTTCTCGCTGCTTTGCTGCCTGCTCCTGACTCTATCACCTCCAATTGATAAAGTTGGATTTTCACTGCCCATGTTAAGCAGTTGGTAGAGTATGGGAATGCTTCCAGACTCCCCCCCCCCCCCAAATATCTTAGTTATTACTCAATGTACTCGCAGTTTTTCATAAGTTAATAATTCTCAAGTTTTTGCCTATCTTTGGGTATTTTCCAGTGCCTTGAAATGATTGTCCTAAATAATTTTGTCCAGTGTATAGTCACTTTCTATGGAGCAGAGTCCTCTGACCTTCTCATGGTGTCATTACCAGGAGTGGAGTCCATAGGACTATTTTAAGGATTAAGAAATGGTGTACATAAAACATAAGATATAGTTAGTTGCTGGCATATGATAAGTACTCAGTTAAGTATTCAGCTATTTCTGTTGTTACTTAACAACAGATTCTAGATCCCTCAATGGGATTCTCCATATTCAACTTTTCTGGACTATAGCTTTCAAACTATATGCTGGAGAATCAATCTCATCAACCCTCAGGTTTCCCGTTACCTCCAACTTACCCAGGATTCCAAACTTATCCATTTACCCAGTGTTTCCTACAAATCCTATAATTTTCTATCTGTTTCATGATATGGAAAGGCTTAGGAAACCTTACCTTTAGAGGACAGCCCAGCAGAAATCCCTATGGGTCTTCTAGATCTGCTTTCAAACAGGTTCTTGGGAACAAGTCTTTTAAAGGAACTTATTCAAAGTTCTCTAAAACAGGAGCTCCCTCATGTACAAGACCAACCATTCAACAAGTAATTTGAGGATTTGAAATGTGCCAGACCCCTTCTTCCACTTCTTAAGTTTATTTACTTTGAGAGAGAGGGAGAGCAAGCCAGAGAGAGGCAGAGAAGACTCACAATCTGTGCAGAGCCCAATGTGGGGCTCAAACCCACAAACTGAGATCATTACCTG
The DNA here is from genome assembly GCF_046562875.1 of Panthera onca. Lineage (NCBI taxonomy): Eukaryota > Metazoa > Chordata > Mammalia > Carnivora > Felidae > Panthera > Panthera onca. Next base: position 18,512,545 of record NC_138356.1, on the reverse strand, counting down.
AGCTAAAATCAAGAGTGAAAGGTTTAACCAAGTCACCCAGGTGTCCCACTCCACCTTCTCTTAATTCCAGGAATAATCTGGGGGGTCTTGATTTTAATGTCACCCAGGGTATGCTCTACATTACCCTAGGAGATTGAAAGTGGCCCTAATTAGATCTGCTGGCTTTGCCAAAGACATCTGCGTGTGTGCATGCATGCAAGACAGGGTGGCTCTAGTAATGGTTCTAAGTATCCTATCATTTGTTTCCTAAGATAGTGCTGCAGAATAAGGTAATGGTGATCCTGAGTTACACAGTTTACAAATGCTGCATGGAAAACAGAAGGAATTTCATTTGTTATTTTCCTGCTTGGGGCTAGTCTTTGCAGTCACCAATACACTGATACTGTTGCAGCCATCAGCCTTACTAACTAGAGATGGACCTTAATGGTGGTGGTCTAAGTCATTGTTGGATTTTTCGGGTTTCTATTCCTGTTTGTGTGAATTGGTTCTCACTAAAGTCCTTTGTGTCCTAGACTTCTGACTTTATGCTGATTGGTATAACTTAGTGAATGTATATCTACTTTTACAACTCTAGCATATAAGCTAATAAAGATTACATTTAAACTACCTTGGGTATTACTTTGTACCGATTATCTGTGCCCTGATTTGATTGGAAAAAGGCTAACATTTTTATTAGAGATATATGGTTTAATGGTAAAGTACACCAACTTGCCACTAATAGGACCATGCATTCTGTTGCCACTTAATAAACCCATTAGGGTAAGGGTCAGCATTTCTGCGTGATACCAGGTTTAGTGAAAGTAGCCTAGCATGCCCACTTTTGAAGTAATATGGCTAAGAAATATGATTTACACATAGTAAATTATGGTAAGAAAGATAAGGTTCACTGTTAAACATTTCCCTATTAAGGTTTTTTTTTCTATTGGTCATTAAAAATGTTTTACAGGAAAGTTTCACGAAAAATAGTACAATGATGAAGTTTATTGTTAGGCTTAGGAAAATAGATTTTCAAGCAGGTGCCAGCACACAGTTCACACTTCAAGAAGGGAAACGCCTTCATCACACTGAACTTTCACTGTTCTCTTGTTCTTTAAATCTTTTTCATCCTTGCACAGACAACTGCTAGTACAGAAAGATGTGTTAATTAAATAACTCAGCATAGTTCATAAGGGAATTATTCTCTATCAACCAAAAAAGTGTTGGAATTGGTGCCAAAGGTTTGGGATTTTGTTTTAACTTAATTAGTTCAGATTTTGGTCCCTGCAGGTAATACTCTCCTTCTAAAATGAACCTGTATTCATAAAACTTGGCTATTTTCACTAGAAGTCAATCTCCTGAAATCTATTCAGTGTTTGAAAGTTCTGTATAGATAAAACAGAATATATTAGAAAAATATAAGTGTGTGAAATAACTTGGTAAAGTATTTAACCAAGATATTTATATCTCAAATTTAACACTCTTAAATATTTTTTTATGTTTATTTTTGAGAGAGACAGAGCACAAGTTGGGGAAGGGCAGAAAGGAAGGAAGGCAGAGAACCCGAAGCAGGCTCTGAGCTGTCAGTGCAGGGCCCGAAGCAAGTGAGATCATGACCTGAGCCAGAGTCAGACGCTTAACTGAGCCACCCAAGCATCCCTATATCTTGAATTTAAATATTATAATTGTAGGTGCAGAAATACATAGGAAGTATTAAAGGTTTGCTTGTTCCTCGTAACACAATTGATAGGCTAAGAATTCTCCATTCCACAGTCATTTAGGGATCCAAGATTTTTCCATCTTTCTCCTATCTTCTCAGTCTTGTAAAGAATCCTCTGTGTACCCCTCAGGAAATGAGGAAAATGAAGGCAAAGGGGATTTGGAGTGAAGTTTCAGGGCTGGGTCTGAAAGACGCACACATCACTTCTACCCACATGTGATTGACCAGACTGATCATCCCGGGCCACCTAGATGTGAAGGAGCTGAAAATAGGTCGAATGCCAAGGGAGGAAATGAAAATAAAGATCTTGATGAGCACCACTAATCTTGATCACAGTATAGAGCTGTGTACTTACACATATCTATAACATGGACTCTGAATAGATATATGAAGCCAACAAGGCTTATTTCTAAAAAATACTTGGTTATTGTGTACATTTTCTGTTTTGTTTTCATAAGTTTCCTTTCTGTATTAACATGGAGTTATCAGAATATACGTTTAGTTAATATACAGAGCTTTATTCAGGGAATACCATGTAGTTAGACATTAGTCACTCATCGTTAAGTACTGTAGGTTTGTACAAATATTTTTAAAATACTGTAGATAAACTTGTACCATATCAACCATGTAATATAGATTTTCCATCTCATTTGTATTCATAGGCATTTTATTGTCTCTTGAAATATATCCCATGTTTGAATATGTAATTGACATATTCCCTGCAATGTATCCAAAAGTGAAATACATACTGAAGTAAGTTTTTTAAAAAGGCTGTTGCTCTACTATGGTATTTTATAAATTGTATTTTTAACTCCTAACTAAAGAAGGAATTTCTTAACCTTTCTACAGTGTTCTCTATTGAGATCTTAAGTTGATATGGCTGCTTACATTGCTTTTAAGAATATAATAGGACTCTTGATTTCGTAACTTCAGACTCTTCAACACTAACAGTGCTTCACATGCACTTGTGGTTTAAAATAACCTACCTTTAAGCACTTATCTGCTCATTTGAAGATGTGACCAAAAGCCTCAACCTCTCTAGAAGATTGCTAGAACCAAATTTCTTGACATAAGTTTATCTGATGTGATAATTATCGATGGCTATTTTAAACTTTGAATTTTTGGTAGTAGTTAATAATCATGTTACTGTAAATCAGTCACCATTGAAAACTTTCAATATTAATCTCCAGTATATTAGTAACTAAAAAGAATATGAGCATATTCTAACAAGACCAGTCTAGTCTTGACAAAATGAAATTTTAGGAAATTCGATCAACATTGAGTACCTAGGAAATATAAACATGAATAACAATTCCTATACTTGAGCTTGCATTCAAGTTGTGGGTGGGTACGAAAGCTAATACGTGAATACATGAATGTTTATAACAGACCTAGACATGAGGGTAACTTCCAAAAATGGAAGAATAGGGGAATCCCATGGAGTCATTGATTTTGTGTACAGAATTTATGGACTGCTTCAGAGAAGATCTTAAGTTATAAGATCTTTAAAAAATGAGTAGGATTGCAACAAAGGATGGGGTGGTGTATTTGAATCTGAGGAAACTGTACTAGCATATGGGGGCTTCCTTAGACACTACATTTTATGTATCTCTAATGTTCAGCATAGTACCAGAGTCACAAGAGTTTATTCTAGAAATGGATGAATGGATGGGTGGATAGATCAAAGGATGGTCAAACAAATGAATGTTAAGATTGTTTTTATTCATTTATCCAAATGGAAAACCCAAACTAGGACAAGACTTTTACAATATCCTAGAAGATGGGATAGGAAAGAATTTCAAGATTGGGTCATACTCTCAAGTTCATATCACAAATGTGTGTTCTTCCACACAGACCTCAGATTCAAGGGTGTAGCCTGTAATTTATGCATGCCTGAAAATTTCACAGTAAGGTAGCTAGAACTTTGTGAGGTGGTTCATGTTTCTAGGCTTTAAATCTTCAGTTAATGAGCCCTGGTGAGCTGGTTGCTCCTAAGGAGTACCACCTTCTATTTGCCCTAAACTCTCAAGAGTTAAAGGATGTTATCTTTCTTTGTGGAGAATTGGCAAACGATTCTAGAGTTAACTTTCTCAAATGATTCATTATTTCCTGGAATTGAGTACTTGTCAAGTCCTCCTACATCTTTTCTGTCTCCTTGGCTGTTGGGCTGCCCTTCTCGAGAAACTCTTCAGAAGTGTTTTGTCTTTTGGTGGTGTTTTGTCATTTTGGTAGACTTTAAAGTCCAAATTGTTTTATTGAAGTAGAGTTGGCCACATAGTTACATTAGTTTCATGAGTAAAACAGTGATTCAGCTCTACATGCTATGCTCACGAGTGTAGCTACCATGTGTCACCACACGATATTACAATATCATTGAGTATATTCTTTTTATCATACCTCTTACCCATAGGACTTACTCCACATTATCCTTACTACTTTTATCCTTTACCCATTGTACATATTCTACAACCCACTGCCCTGTAGCAACCGCAAGTTTCTTCTCTGTATTTATGGGTCTGCTTCTGACTTCTGTTCTTTAGATATCACATACAGGTGAAATCACAATATTTGTCTTTCACTGTCTGATTTATTCCACTGAGTTTAATACCCTGTAGGTCCATCAATATTGTTAAAAATGGCACGATCTCATTATAGCTGGGTAATATTTTGTGTGTATACATCTTCTATAGATCTATCACCTCTTCATATATCAATGGACTCTTGAATTGCTGCACTGAACATTGGGATACAAATACCTTTTCAAATTAATGATCTCAGTTTTGGGGGTAAATACTGGACAGTGGAATTACTGGATCAATGGTATCTCTAATTCCAACCTTTTTTAACATTTTTTTTTTTTTTGAGACTGTGTGAGCATGGGAGGGACAAAGAGGGAGAGAGAATCCCAAGCATGCTCCCTGCTGTCAGCCAGAGCCCAATGCATGGCTTGAACTCCCGAACCGTGAGATCATGATCTGAGCCAAAACTAAATTGGACACTTAACCAGCCGAGCCACCCAGGCACCCCACTATTTTTAACTTTTTGAGGAACCTCCATCTTGTTTTCCATAATGGTTGCACCAGTGTAAATTCCCACCAGCTGTGCATGAGGGTTCCTTTTTCTCCACATCCTCACCAGCATTTATCTGTTGTTGATAATAGCCATTCGACAGTTAAAAACTGATCTCATGGTTTTGATGTACATTTCCCTGATTGGTGATGTTGAGCATTTTTTTCGTGTCTGTTGGCCACCTGTAGGTCATCTTTGGGGAAAATGTGTATTCAGGTTCTCTTCCCATTTAATCAGATTGTTTGGTGTTGAATAGTGTATTTTGGGTACTAACCCCTGATCAAATATATCACTTGGAAATATGTTCTCCCATTCAGTATGTTGCCTTTTCATTTTGATTGTTTTCTTTTGCTGTGCCAAAGGTTTTTATTTTGTAATCCCAGTACCTTGTTTTTCCTTTCATTTGCCTTGCCTCCAGAAAAAATGCTGTGGCCAATGTCAAAGACATTATTGCTTATATTTCTTCTAGGAGTTTTATGGTTTCAAGTCTCACATTTAGATTCACTAATCCATTTTGAGTTTATGGTATAATAAAGTGGTCTAGTTTCATTCTTGTGCATGTAGCTGTCCAGTTTTCCAAGCACCATTTATTGAAGAGACCATCTTTGTTCTATTGAATATTCTTGCCTCCTTTGTCATAGATTAACTGACCATATAAGTGTGAGTTTATTTCCAGGCTCTCCTATTCTGTGCCATTGATCTGTTTGTTTTTTGTGCCACTACCACAATTTTATTACTACACCTTTGTAATATATCTGAAAATACCTGGGACTATGATACCTCTAGCTTTGATCTTGGGATTGCTTTAGGTATTCAGTGTGTGTGTGTGTGTGTGTGTGTGTGTGTGTGTGTGTGTGTGTGTGAGTGATTCCATACAAATCTTAGGACTGTTCTAGTTCCTTGAGAAGTGCTGTGTTAGTATTTTGACAGGGATTGCATTGAGTCTGCAGCTGATTTAGATACTGTGGACACTTTACCAAGGATCTTTCAAACGATTAGCATGGTATATCTTTCCATTTGTTCATGTCATCTTCAATTCTTTCAATGTTTTAGTTTTCAGAGTAGGTCTTTTTAAGTTTATTTCTAAGTATTTTATTCTTTTTGGAATTATAAATGGAATTATGGAATTTTTGTTTGCTACTTGAGAAATGCAACAGATTTCTATGTACTAACTCCATATTCTGCAACTTTACTGAATTCATTCTAATGCTTTTTGGTGGATTCTTCAAGGTTTTCTCTGTATAGTATCATGTCATTTGCAAATAGTGACAGTTTTGCTTCTTCCTTACCAATTTGGGTGGCTTTTATTTCTTACGATTGCTGTGGCTAGAGCTTCCAGACTATGCTGCATAAAAGTGGTTAGAATGGAATCCTGGGCTTGTTCTTTGTCTTAGAGGAGAAGCTGTTTTTGGCCATTAAGTGTGATGTTAGCTGTGGGTTTTCCTGCATGTGGCCTTTATTATGTTAAGGTATATGTTCCCTGTAAACCCACCTTTGAGTTTTTATGATTAACAGTGGTTGAGTTTCGTCATATACCTTTTATGCATCAATTGAGATACAATTTTTAAAAAAAAAAAATTTTTTAACGTTTATTTATTTTTGAGACAGAGAGAGACAGAGCATGAACAGGGGAGAGGCAGAGAGAGAGGGAGACAGAGTCTGAAACAGGCTCCAGGCTCTGAGCTGTCAGCACAGAGCCCGCCGCGGGGCTCAAACTCACGGACCGCGAGATCGTGACCTGAGCCGAAGTCGGCCGCTTAGCCGACTGAGCCACCCAGGTGCCCCGTGAGATACAATTTTTATCCTTCATTTTGTTCATGTATAGTACATTGATTTTTGTAAACATTAAGCCATTCTTGTACCCGTTCCCTCCCGCCCCCACTCCCTGAGTAAATCTCACTTGATGGTGGTGAGTGATTGTTTTAATGTGTTATGTATGCTTTGCTAACGTTTTTTTGAGAATTTTTACATCTGTATTCATCACTGATAATGGCCTGTAATCTTTTCCTCCTCTCCTTCTCTTTGTGGTGTGTTTGTCTGGTTTTGGTATCAGGGTAATGCTAGCCTCATAGAATGAATTTAGAAGCTTTCTTTCCTCTTCTATTTTCTGAAAAAGTTAGCAAAAAATAGATAATCCCCCTTTTAAATATAATAGGATTTAGGTATGAATCCATCTGGTCCTGGATTTTTGTTTCTTGGGAGTTTCTTGATGACCAGTCCAATTTTGTTACTAGTAAATTAGTCTGTTCGTATTTTCTATTTTTTCCTGACTCACTTTTGGAAGATGCTATAAATGCTATGAACTTATCCATTTCTAAGTTGTCCAATTTGTTGGCATAGAATCTTTCATCATGTCTAATAATCCTTTGTATTTCTGTGGTGTTGGTTATTTCTCCTTTCATTCCTGATTTCATTTGAGTACTCTTTTTTTCTTCAAGTCTTGCTATGTTTAATCACTTTTAATTTCTAGGAAGCACTTATTTCAGTGGTCTTTCCTATTTTGGTATCTTTTTCGTGTCTACATTTGTTTCTGCTCTGGTCTTTATTCTTTCTTGTACTGTTTTCGGGTTTTGTTACTTTATCTAGATCCTTTAGGTGTAAGACTAAATTGTTTTTAGTTTTTTCTCATTTCTTGAGATAAATTTTTCTCACTGTTTACCTTACAACTACTTTTACTGTATCTGAAACATTTTGGACTACTGTTTTCATTTTCATTTGTCCCCAGGTTGTTTTTTTGTTTTTTGTTTTTTTTGTTTTTTTGTTTTGTTTTTGTGTTTTTTTTTTTTTTTTTTTTTTTTTTTTTTTTTTTTTTTTTTTAGATCTTGGCTGACTCATCGGTGGTTTAGCAGCCTGTTGTTTACCCTGTACATGTTTGTTTTTCCAGTTTTTTCTCCTGGGAATTGATTCCTAGGTTCATACCATTGTAGTGTGGCAAGAAAAAAAAATGCTTGATATGGTTTCTATTTTAAATGTGTTGAGACTTGTTTGGAGGTCTACCATGTGTTATATCCAGGAGTATATTCATGTGCACTTGAAAAGAATGTATATTCTATTTTTGGATGGAATGTTCTGTATATAGAAGTCTGTCTTGTCTAACGTGTTGTTCAAAGATACTGTTTTCTTACTGATTTCTTTTCCTGAATGATGAATCCATTGATGTAAGTGGGGTATCAAAGTCCCCTACTATTACTATATTACTGTCCATTTCGTCCTTTACGTCAATATTGGCTTTGTGTTTAGGTACTCCGATGTTGGGCGCATCAATATTTACAAGTGTTACATTCTTTTGGTTGGATTGATCCCTTCATCATTATGCAATGCCTTTTTTTTTCCACTTCAATTTACATGGAATATTTTGTTTTACCCCTTCATTTTCCATCCGTATGTATCTTTACGTTTAGGGTGTCTTGTATGCAACATAGAGATGGGTATTGGGTGTGTTGTTTACAATTCAGTCACCTTACATCTTTTGGAAGATTTAGGCCATTTACATTTAAAATATGTATTTCCCATTTTTGCTTTCTGATTATTTTTGTAATTCTTGCTCTGGTCATTGAATTTTAGTGTTCTGCTTGGTTTCATTGATGTCAATTTTTTGTTCATCTATTATAAGTTTTTGGTTTGTGGTTACCAGAGGTTCATCTATAACATCCTAAGTATATAGCCATCTGTATTAAGTTCAAATACATGGTAAATAAAGTTTATTTTTCCTCCCCACCTCCACATTTTATGTATGTTGTCATATTTTATCTTATTTTGTAACTGATTTTACTACTTTTGTCTCTTCATACAAGCTTTATAAGTGATTGCTTTATTAGCTTTAGTGTATGTTTACATTAGTGGTGAAATTTTTCTTTTCATACTTTTGTTACAATTATGGCCTTTGCTTTTTTCCAAAATATTTGTGTATACACATTTGTGATACATATTTAGAGAAAGTTATGGGGAGTTATATATATAATTTTCGTAGGCCAAAACGGACTGGCATGATCTATTAAAATTTCTGCTGAAAAATCAGCTGATCACCTTATGGGGTTTCCTTGTATGTAATATTTTCCTTGCTACTTTAAAAATTCTCTATCTTTTATCTTTACCATTTTAATTATTATCTGTCTGTGTGGGCTTCCTTGGGTTCTTGTTACTTTCTGTGCTACCTGAAGTGAGATGTCTATTCCATCCCTGGGTTAGAGAAGCTTTCTGCTATTTGAGTAAGTTTTCTGCCCTTTCTCTCTCTAGGATCACTATAATGCAAATGTTTGTTTGCTTGATGTTATCCAAGGGTTCCCTTAACCTCATTTAAAGATTGTTTTTTCTATTTGTTTTTGAGTTTGGGTGCTTTCTATTACTCAGTTTTCCAAGTCACTGGTCTATTCTTTTGCATCTTCTAATTTGTTTCCCTCTAGTGTATTCTTCACTTCAGTTTTTCTTCAACTCTGGTTATTTTTTATAGTCTCTAGATCTTTGTTGAAGTTCTCACTGAGTTGATTGACTCTTCAGTCTAGTGAGCATCTTTATTATTATTTTGGGTTTTTTTCATGTTTATTTTTGAAAGAGTGTGAGTGGGGAAGGGGCCGAGAGAAGGAGACACAGAATCTGAAGCAGGCTCCAGGCTCCAGCACAGACCATTGATGTGGGGCTTGAACTCAAAACCTGTGAGATAATGACCTGAGCCAAAGTTTGACCCTTAATCGACCCACCTAGGCACCCCTATGATTATTTTGAACTGTTTATCATGTAGATTGCTTATGTTTTCTTTTTCTGAGATTTTTGTCTTGTTTCTTTTGGAAGATACATCTGTCTCCTCATTTTGCTTGACTTTCTGGGTATGTTTCTATGAATTAGGTGGAAAAGCTACTTGTCCTAAACTTGAAAGAATGGTCTTGTGTATCATCGTCCTCTGTGTACACTTGTGTGCTTGGTGACTTTGGATAACTGGCTGGAGCTGTGGCTGGTGTGGGCTAGATGTCCTGGGGTACTCCTCGCAGGGTTCACCCTGGTGGGATGCCTGGAGCTGAAGTGGGCAGACTGGTGTGGTCCTGAGGAGAGCACCCTGGCAGGCAGGGTTGCTGAAGCTGATGTGGGTACAAACTGGGAAGTCCCAGGACTCTCTATGTAGAGGACACTATTTGCCAGTGCCCTGGGGCACTCCACAGAGAGGGTGCACTGGCAGGTTGGCTGGAGCTGAGAAAATGTGGGCTGTAGTTTCCCAGAGCTTTCTACACGGGGCGGGGGAAGGGGGGGCTTTGTGAGCCAACTGGGGCTGAACTAGGACCCAGGCTGTAGAGTGTCACTGGGTGCTCTCCTCAGGGGTATTCTGGTGAGTTTTCTTAATCCAAAGCAGGTGTGGGCTGAGAGGTCCTGGGGTTCTTTGCACTGGGAGTGCCCCAAAATTCAGGAGCTGAAGTGATATGATTTGTGCCTGTGTCTTTTAGTGAAACAGTTGGAGCTATAATGAGCACTGAAAAGAGGTGTTCACAGTATGTTGGGCCTGCCTTGGTGGGACTACTGGAGCTGGTGTGGGGTAGTAGCCCAGTTCTCTCTGAAGTAGAGCAGCTATGGTGCCCAGATCCTATTTCCATCTGTACTCTCAGGGTGGAGGGGTAGCATAAAGTATGTTGCTTGCTGGCCCTTTGGACCCACAAAGCATTCTAGCAACTCCCCTGCCATTTGGCAGGGCATCAGGGCCAGTTGCTTTCAAAGGGCAACTAGAACTTCAAACGGCAGTACTAAGAACAAATCTGCAGATGTGTCTGCTCCTGGGGCCCTTATTACCACCCCTTCCCATGGCAGTTCACAGCATCAGTGTTGGGGGTTCCCTTCATTATTGTCTCTGCCTCTCTTGCCATTCTTTTTTTTTTTTTTTTTTTAATTTTTTTTTCCAACGTTTTTTATTTATTTTTGGGACAGAGAGAGACAGAGCATGAACGGGGGAGGGGCAGAGAGAGAGGGAGACACAGAATCGGAAACAGGCTCCAGGCTCCGAGCCATCGGCCCAGAGCCTGACGCGGGGCTCGAACTCACGGACCGCGAGATCGTGACCTGGCTGAAGTCGGACGCTTAACCGACTGTGCCACCCAGGCGCCCCACTTGCCATTCTTTTATACTTGGTTGTACAGAAGTTGTTTGATCAGGTATCAGTTGACCTTGGCCAAGCCTGGGTCACAGTACTAGAGAATGAAAGAGTCTGAGCCTTTGCCAATAAAGATCATGATAAAAAAAAAAAAAAAAAGCTATCCTCTACTGCGGCTTATTAATTATGTAGATACTAAATACCAACCACTGTCCTAAGTACTCCTACATTTCTATAGTTCTTAGAACCAGCAGCCCTATTAGGTCAAAACAGTTCAGTGATTTGCAGAAGCTCATAGGGCTCATAAACAGCAAAAAGTAGGACCTTTGCAAGATCTCTACCAGACTCCAAAACTCCCCAGTCCAGCATAGATCTTCTAAGTCCATTGTTTTGTTCTTGGTACATCAGGCAATGACTTCACAAAACCAAACAGTTTTGGGGTCTTTTCTGATAACTCGGGGCTTATCCTACAAGTAGTTATCTATAAGAGTGACAACCATTCCGGTTTGCCCAGAACTGCAGGGTTTCCCTGATTGTGGGAATTTTAGTCTTAAAACTTGAAAGGAGCAGACAAACCAGGATGACTTGGTCACTGTAATCTGCACTCTCAAATGCATTAGCGCATCTTGTGGAAAATTCTTATTTTGTATCCCAATTTGCTATCTTGTTTCCTAGAAGAGCTACTTTATTACTAGAGTGAGGACGTCACCTTTAAGAGGCAGGAAAGGAGGAATTTGAGCCCTGACAGGTATAGGTAACTTTGAGTAAACCATCAGATTCTTTGGCCTCTGAAGACCCAAAGTAAGACTACATGTGGGTATCCATTATGTACCACGTTTTAGTTTAATTGAATTGTTTTTCAATTTTTTTCTGAACTCTCCCACACTTATATAAAAGTCAGTTCTATGTATTTTCCCTTCCCTGACCTCTTAAATTTTAAGATTTCCTTCTGAGAAGATTCTCCCAACCTCTCCCCTTCTATATTTAACTTGTGTCTATAAATTTATTCCTTAACTAACATGTTCCCTAAGAACAACATCAACATGTAAACTGTTCCTTTATACAGTTTTAAATGGTGAAATCCCTATTTGGAACCCAATCACTAAACATGTAAACACAAAATTGAATAAAGTTCTGTTTTGTTTTATTACAGTTTTGCTTGAGAGCTTACATAATAAAGGCAAGGCTCCAACAGCGTTCTTTTGCAATATAAAGTGGGTTTGTGGTCAGCTAGGGAAGAGTCCCTAGGCCCAGAAGCTCATAATTCCTGTTACCACCACTAGCCTCCTTCTTGGCCATATGTACACATTTGTTCCATTTTGGCGCTATATATATATATATATATACACACACACTATATATATATTGTATATATATACATTAATATATATATATGATTTTTTTCACATCATTGTTTGCTGGACCAGATTTTATGAGAGTTGAGGAATTAAATGACAATGGGTGGTAGTAGCAGGGTAATGGGAAAATGTGACCAAAAAAAAAATCCTAATGGCTTCATTTTCTGTCATAGTGATACCTCAGATAGTTGAACTGAGCTACTCATATTGTCTACTCATGTGAATGCTGCCTGATGAGAGAAGGGAGACTAGAAGGGGATCATGTAAAGCTCTGCTGGCACCAAAATGATTGTGTTGACTAGAACATGACAGAATTTTGCCTTATTGGTATGAATGAGAGCATGACCAAAGAAAAAGGGGTTCTAGCCATTCATTGATTCAACAAGTGCTTTTTTGAGCATCTACTGTGTGCCAGGCATTATTCTAGGCACATAGGCTCCACTTATGTTGAAGAGACCCACAAGTTAATAAATGTATCAAGTGGCTGTAAGTGCTTTACAGAAACCCATCAGGATAAGGAGATAGAAAAGGAGGTTGGGGAAGGTGCCTCCAATATAATGGTGACTAATTAGAGCTATGAATAAACTGCAAGTGAGCCATGCCTGTGTCTGGAGGAAGAACATTCCAGACTGAAAAAATGGTCAAGGGAGAGATCAGTACCCTTTGACCACCTCATAACTCAAGGGAATGGTGGCATAACACTGCAAAAAAGGAAAAAAGGCTAGGTGGTAGCAATGGGAGTGACCACTGTGAATCCTTTTACAAGCACCATAAATATTATATCATAGTAGTTAACAATTCTATTCTTTAAATGTTGAAACACAGTACCAAAAAAGTAAGCCACTGGGCTAGCTATACCATGAGGATGGCTGGGAGTCGCAGAAGATAGGGAATAGATTCTCTTTAGGTTACTGGGAACTGTTGGACATATCTGGAAACCCAACTGAAAAGGACCGGCTTTTTGGATGCCCATAGCTCCTGAGACCATGAACAAGAACTGCTACTTATCTAAGGTTAGAGATGATTGGGACTTGCCTAGAGCTCAGATTTCCCAGGCATCAGGAGAGTCTTGAGCTGTGGAGAGACTGAGGTGTTTATGTGGTTTCATTAGCATTCAGGCATTTTTTGGCATTACTCACCTTGTTGCAAAATCACTCCACATACGAAGCTGCTAATTTGTTCCTGAAGAGAAAATGGTAAGGGAGGGAAGAACTTGAAGAGTTCCTACAGCCTACTCCTTGAAGCATTGCAGAGCTGACAGGTTATCAGGAGTAAGAAGACTTATACTGGCATTTTTAGCAAGAAAACCTAAACAGGACAGAGAATGACCATGGAGTCATGGAGTAGAATCTTAGAGGATCCATAAAGGAAGTAAGACTTAAACTCTTTATTGAAAAATGGTAGAATTTGAATAGGCATAAAGAAGAGTGTTCCTTATGGGGAGAATATCCTAACAAGGCAAAGAGATGTGATATTCACAAGCTGTGCTGGGAATCCCGGTTTAGTTCAACCTGGTTGGAATGGTAAAATGTAAGTTTGAAAAGCTAAATGGAGGTCAGATTGTGGAGGATCTTTCATGCCAGACTCGAAATTTTAATTGCATTCTGAAGCCAAAGGCAGTCTTCACTTTTTTTTTTTTTTTTTTTTTTTTTTTTTTTTTTTTTTTTTGAAGAAAACCATGATATATTCAATTTACTGGGGCTGAGTTAGAGTGATTGAATTGCCTGTAGCGGAGATGGAGAACAGGGAAAGTAATTCGAAAAATTACAATAGTCAATAGTTCAGGTGTCAAATGATGTGACCTAATAGATGAGTTGTACAAAGATTGACATGAGGTTTAAAAATGCATAGCAACTTTTACCTTTGGCGAAGAAGGAGTAGCAGGGATTGGATCTAACCTTCCAAAAACAACTAAGTAAAACAAAACCTTTGAAACAAGGTTTGCAGGTAATATCAGGTGATAAGACAGTGATCAGAGGTTGGAAACGAAGTCAGCACTAGGACTGCTCCAGCTTCCTGACTAGAGTTTCCAGGAAGCAGCATAGAGAGGGGAACCCAGGTGGAGTCTAGTAGTCTCTCCCTGAGTTGAGATAACTTGGGAGTTCAAGGCAGCAAAAGATTACAGGGAGGAGTATGAAAGGTAGTGAGGAGAGAGAATACTAATACATGTGTGTGAACTACCAAGCACTGGGGAAAGAACCACCAGCAAGGTATCAAAGAATAATTCTTCTATCTCAGGGCAAGAATAGCTTCTCTTAAAGGACAGAGTGGAAAAACCCAGTAATTCATATAACATCAGAAGACTACTCAGAAGGGTCTGCGTTCAGTAGAACTAAACTAGCTATGGAATAGAGACTACTCTAATCCGGACTAACAAAGCTTTAAAGAAAGTTATAGAAGAATCTAATTGTTTCCAAGTAATTTCACAGCTTCTGGAAAAAAAAAAACTTCAAAAATATGTCTAAGAATACAAAAACTGAATAGCCAAAATGGGAACAACCTGTCAGTTGATGAATGAGTAAAGAGGTTGGTGTCCCTCTCTCTCTCTCTCTCTCTCTCTCTCTCTCTCTCTCTCTCTCTCTCACACACACACACTCTCACACACACACACACACACACACACACACACACACACACACACACACACACACACACTCTCTTCAGCCATAAAAGGATTGAAATCTCGCCATTTGACAACCTGGATGACCTGAAGGGGGTGGTATTCTAAGTAAAAATAAGGCAGAGGAAGACCAATACCGTGCTATCACTGGCATGTTAAAAAAATTTTAAAAAACCCTCATGAATACAAAGAACAGACTGGTGGTTGCCAGTGGGGAGAGGGTTTGGTGGGTAGGCAAAATGGGTGAGAGGGAGGTACAGGTTTCCAGTCGGGAGATAAACAGGCCCTTGGAATGGATATGAGCATGGTGACTACAGTCTCCATGGTATGGTGGAGCATATTTGAAGGTTTCCAGGAGCATGGATATTATGTTTGCACTACAAGAAAAAAAATTTTCTGTACCTTTTTATGGTAATTGATGGTGACTAGACAAACTTATTGTGGCAATCATTTCATAGCATATATAAGCATTGTTTCATATTGTATGCCTGAAACTAATATTTCATGTCAACTGTAACTCCCAAAAAGTATCCAGAACCCAATAAAGCAAAATTCCCCATGTCTGCTATCAAATCAAATGTATCAGGTATGCAAAACAGTAGGAAAATGAGTCCTGATGAGGAGAAAAATTAATCCATAGAAAGACCCACAGATGCCACCAATGATAGAATAAGCAGATAAGGACATTATAACAGTCATAACAGTATTCCATATGTACAAGAAGGTAGGTAAGATTAAACTCCCAAATATCAAACTGATTAGCATAAGCATTTGATCTTTTAGTAGTAAGAAACAGTAGTAAACTTAATGATCTGAAATTGAAAATGTTTAATTTAGCACGTTACCACTAAAGACTTTTGGAGGCATTGAAATCCATCCAAAACAGATGTCTAAAAACATTTTGTCTGAAGAATGTTTTCTTTTCCAAATATCAAGTAAGGTTTTTTAACAGACATATGTTTGAACAAAAACGTCCTTTCTGTAAAAAGGAGGATAACACCAAGGATTGCTTTAATAAACTCTGATGGATAGAATACCTATTAAAATGGTATTGGTGTTTTTGGAATGTTTGGGGCTATTTTTTTAATGTGAACTTTTTTATTGGCCTTGTATACACAAAGTGCACAAACCATGCCTATTCAATTGAATGACTTCAGAAATGAAACACCCATGTAATTGATAGACCAAGATACAGCATATTACCAGCACCTAGAAGCTCCCTCGAGCTCCTCTCAATCCTCCCCAAGGATAAGCAGCATCCTAACTTTGAACATTCTTGATTAGTTTTACCTGAGTCTGAACTTTATGTAAATAGAATCCTGCTCTTTATGTCTGGATTTCTTTCACTCAACATTATGTTCAGGAGAGGTGTCCATGTTTGTGCATGTAATTGTAGTTCATTAATTCTACCTCAATGTATCCATTCTATTGATAGACCTTGGGTTGTTTTTAGTTTTGGGCTATGACAAATATTACTAGTATAACTATTCCTGCATGTCTTCTGGTGAATGTATGGATTAGTCCTGTTGGGTATATGCTGAAACTTACTGAGTCATTGGATACCTTGAGGATGTAGATGCTATAAAGTTTTCCCAAATGTTTATGTGTACACTTTGATCATCAAGCATTGTAGTTGCACAATTTAGCTAATACAGTTGGCCCTTAAACAACATAGGTTTGAACTGCTCACGTCCACTTATACAGACTTCTTTAAAATAGTACTGTAAATGTATTTTCACTTAAGTTTTTAAACACTTTGTTTAGCTTTATTGTAAGAATACAACATATAATCCACATAACATACAAAATGTGTTCATTGACTGTGTGTTATCAATCAGTAAGGCTTCCAGACAACAATAGCTAGTTAAGATTTGGGAGAGTTAAAATTTATACATGGATTTTCAAATGTGCAGTTGCCAGTGCCCTGTAATCCCTGTGTTGTTCAACGGTGAGCTGTACTTGATATTATTTGCCTTTCATCTGAGCCATCCTGGTGAATTTGCGGTGGCACTGCACTGAGTTTCAATTTGCATTACTCTGATTATGGATGAGCTATTTGGTGTGGTTTGTGGCCATTTTGAATGTCTTTTTTTCATAAAGTGCCTATTCAAGTCCTTTGCTCATATTTCTATTGGATTATTCTTGAGTTATAGAAGTCCTTTATTTTGGATCTAAACTCCTATTGGAAATACGTAGTAGTCATAATTAGTAAAAACGTAAAAATATCCTTTCCTATTGTGTGGTGCCTTTTGATGAGTTTCTTATGAATTAAAATGAATTTTTTCATTTTAATGTCTAATTCATGAAGTTTTTTTGTCTAGCACTTTTCTGTTTTTTTTTTTTTTAAAGAAATCTTTTGCTTACTCTAAGGATTTGAAGATACTATTTTTTTTCAAAAAACTTGTTCTGAGTTACAGTTCACATGGAATTTTTGTATACTGTGTGAAATAGTCAAGATTTTTTTTCTATATAGCTATCCTTTTTCCTAGATGTTTACCATCCTGTTCATTTGATTATTTCTCTCTAGTAGAACAATGACAGGAACTTCCAAAGAATAACACATGTACATATATATGTACACATGATACATATACATACATGTATCAAGGTGCAGACTGTATTCCAAACATTCGTGAGTTGGCTTCTTTATGCTTCTACATAAATCCAGTGCTATTGATAGATTTCCAGGACAGCTTACAAAATGTTCCTTGGCACCTACTATACAGTATAGTGGAAAATGCGATCATATTCCATTTCTGCAACCCCAGGACATCTTCCTCTTCACTTGGAACAAGATAAAATGGTGCTTTGAGAGTGAATAAAGAGATGGGCTCCAACAGGAATGGTAAGAAGGAGTGAAGTAGCTGCTATTGAACAATAGTAATTCTCATCAATAACTCATGGATAACAAAGTCTTCATCTCTTCCCAGATGTTCTGAATTCAGAACTAGTAAGTACCTCCCATGGCAAGGCAAGAATTTTGTCAGATTCCAGGCTCTCAGTAAAAACTATAAAGATTGTATTCTACACAACTCCTGGGAAGGGGTCACCATTAATACCCCTCAACATGAATGTTCTCAGTGTTGTGCAGTACAGTTCAGTACAGTAGCCCTGCTGGGATGGAGATGTGTAGGACATATTATTCATCCATTTCCCCACGTATCAGGGAGGAATTGTTGCTAGAATATTGGAATGTCAAAATTTGCTGGGCTTATTCAGTCAGGAATAAGTTATCCTTATTCATAGTCAGGAGTAAGAACTTGTACATTCTAAGGCTTTTATACTAGATGCATTTTAAACAGCAATGTATTTTAATGAAAGAATATACTGTACTAGAACTTTTCAAGTTAACACAGACTTCTTTTATTTCTGGTGCTAAAGTTCAGTGCTGTAAAGGAATATCCACTAGGCATGTAAAAGCCTATCCAGGGAAAGGAATTAAAATTAACCTGTTGTAACCAGTGCTGGTTATTTCTGTGCAATTAATTTATAAAACTTTTATGACATAGCTGAGTGTCCAAGTTGAAAGGTGAATGGCAATACAGTAACCCTTTTCCCAAAGTGGTCTGACACAAGGCAAACCTTTTGAAGTTACTGCAGAGTTACTATCGGCTTAAAATATCCGACGTGTCCAAACAACCACAGAGAATAATTAAGACTAAGAGTTTAAAAGAAGATGTAGACTTGCCTGAGCTTGATATTTTAGTAAATGAGATCTGATTTCTTTCAAACATTATTTGAATGAGGGTCAAACTTTATAAATGCCGACTCTGGATGTCTCTCAGTGGGAAGTGAAAGCCTAGCTGCCTATGAACTGTCCAAAAGAAATATCTGTGCAGACTAAATAATTATTCCATACCCTCTGCTAACTCTTCTAACCCTATGTCACGCCCATTTCTGAAAGCACTATAATTTAGGAATGTGGCTCTTAGCAGAAAAATAAGATTTTGCTGATCTTAACATGAGTAAGACCTCGATCTCTGCCAAAGGAGCAAATGTGTTTCAGAGCAAGGATACCCTGCAATATCAGTTATAGGTAGACAATGTATCAGTCATGTGATTTGAGAGCTTGCACAAAGCCCTTCCCCAGTGCTACAGATATCTCTTACATCAAATTAGATGGTCACTGGAAAAAAAAAAAAAAATCCCAGTGGGCTAAGAATTGCTTTAAGACAAATGGCCAAGAAAAGGGTCCCATGGAAACATTTAATTAGGCAATCAGATCCCAGAGAATTAGTGGGCCAATTAGTCAGTTTTGGAGTGGAAGAGGGGTAAAAAGACCAGGGAACAGGGTAGTAAGAACTGAATTAGATGAACTTACATAGCATATAAGCTGTGGGACCTGATGGAATGAGTAGAAAGAGGCAAAGCTACCTCCAGCACAGCTGCCAGAACTATAGGCAGGCATCCCCTAGGTTGTGGGGCAAGGGGAAGTCCCAGCAGGAGCAGGAAGAGCAACCAACTCAGCTATGAGTGGAGTGTGGTGGGAAAACTACCCAAAGCCAGTACCACTATGGTGGTAACTTAGTCTAGAAGCTTTAAGCTTTCAGTAAATCTGCAAAGAGTAACAGTCGTATGGTCTCCATCTGTGTTTTTCAGTGGACTTTTAACTAGAGTCAGATTCTTGTTATAGATATGATAATGGGCAAGAGTAGTCTTTCAATTGAGATCCTTGAGCAAATAATTGACTTATCTTAATTACACCTGTGGGACTTTAGCATTAAAGCAACCTTGGAGTTCTAGCATAATCTTCCATTTGAAGTCGGCATCTTCTCCACAGTGTTTCTGGAAAATGCTCAGTGAGCCTTTGTAATATGCCTGCCTTCTAAGCCTGAGCTATGAAATCAGATGAATCTCCATTCGAATCCTAGCTCTACTGCTAGCTATATGACATAAAGCTTAACCCCTCTGAGTGTCAGATTTCATAAGTATAGGGTAGAGTTCATAGTCTCACATAAGATTGTCCTAAGAACTAAGTAAAATACTACATATATCACAGAATATAGCATATAGTAACTCCAATAGATGGTTACTATCTAATTGAATATCCTCCCTTTACTTACCACTACCTCATAAAGCCACCCTTGCTAGAAGGCTTTATATACAACAATTTTGTTAAAACCTTCTCCAGGACAAAGCCATTTGTGTCTTTTGCCTCCATTTTAGTGTCTTTGGTCAACACCAGACTCCAAAAGTCTTGAATAGTGCCTGGTGCATAAAATGTACTTAATATGTCTTTGTTACATGAATTTTGATGAATTCAATCTTTTCCATTTCATGTAAGTGCTGAATGTTTTCACAGGATAAAAAAAGAAAGACATTTTGTATTGAAAATGAAATTCAAAATTGTTTTACATGCTAGTATCAGAAAACTCAAATATCCTTTATTTTGCCTGTTGAGGATCTTGTTTTCATCCTGCCAAATAAGGTAAGAGAAATAGATATAAGAAAAACAAGACCAAAGAATTGAGACCTAGTATGCTATCCTTGCTTCTTTCATTGAACAGAAGTTTTGTGTCTCATTTTTTCTTTTCAAAATTCGTCTTTCTTATAGTTCTCATTGGGTTGCATTTGATTAGCCATCTAGTGTACCTGCCTATACCTTCAAATCACACCTGGTCACATTGTTCCTTATTGCCAAATCTGCTATAGCTTCCAAGTTGCTATCACCTACAACCTTTGAAACAAAGTTTATTACATTTAAAAAAATTTTTTTTTTTTTGAAGCTTGGTGAAATAATCCCTTGCTCTATAGTGCTTAAGGCATCCCATAAGCTTGAAGCAAATGAAGCAATTAGTGCGTATTGGTTTAAAGAAGACTGGGCATTTCATCAATTTTAAAAGGAAAAACCTCATTTTATGGAACGTGGAATAAAGTATCTCGGTTGTGTTCTGAGCAGGACTTCAGACAGGTTTGGTGCCTGTGTTAATGGCATTTTAACGATGATGCTTTATAAGTGAAAGATAAGTTCTTCTGGTCTTTGCTCCTGCACGCTAATGTTAGACCACAGCTCTCTGACAAACCTCTCAAGAATGCTGGTAGAACCCCAGGATTCTGGAGAGATCTGGATGGATTTGGTTTGATACTGGAGGTAGCGTTAAAAAGGACTTGATGGACAGGATGAGTAAGGAAGATAAAAGAATGACTTCTAGATTACTGGCTTGAGATTGTGAATAGAAGTGATACCATTTATTGAGATTGGGCCAAAATGTAATATGAACAGCCTTGAGGTGCATAGAAATATAAATTTTTTAATGTTTATTTTTGAGAGAGAGCATGAGCAGGGGAGGGGTAGAAAGAGAGGGAGACACAGAATCTGAAGCAGGCACCAGGCTCTGAGCTGTCAGCACAGAGCCTGGTGCAGACCGCAGGATCATGACCTGAGCCAAAGTTGGATGCTTAACCACCTGAGCCACCCAGCTGCCCCAATGTGCATAGAAGTATAAAAGGGTGTTATAGGAGATTTGCAGGTAGGAGAAAATTTTGCACAAGAAATGGAATGAAAATAAGAATTCAGAGGAAAAAATGTAAAATTTCCCACTGTTAAACGGTGTTTATATTCCTTTTGATACATTTAAAAGTATGATACATTTTTTAAAAACCAATATTTACAATACACTGAAAAACTATATCCACTGTAGCTAACTGTATGAAAAATACTAGATGCCAACTTTAAAATGCGTGAAGAAATAGTTCTTCAAAATTCTTTTAGGGTATATGTAAGAAAAAATCATTGAAGGCCACTACAGAAGGGAACCTGGGTGGTAATCTTCTAGACTGCACAAGAAGCCCTAATGTCAAGTGTTTTTCTTAGCAATAGAAACGTAAAAGCTCTTCCTAGAGCTTCCTGCTTCTGCAGCAGACTACACACTGGTGAGTTTAGATTCAAGGGCATCAAGTCTTGTAGTCAACTGGCAGACCTGGTGCCACAAATACATAAAACATGAGGCCAGAATGAAGGCACATGAGGAGGCAGCAGGATTTTTATCTTGTTTCATGTAATCTACTTCGTATCACAGCCTGGTCCTTAATCATTTCCATTAGCCTCACCAATGAATCCTATAGAACGCTTGCTGACATTAAGGAGCCAAAACATCATCTCTCTGCTAGTTTTAGACAGGTGGGTACTGCAATGTGATACCACTGAGGAGTACCCTCATGAAAAGCAGCTCCTGCCAAGAAAGCTGCAGTGGGGAGAGATAGGGAACATGATGAAGGAAGATAAAAGGAGGCTGGGGGACCCAAAACCCAGGATGGAGGAGGGGGGTATAGAGTTAGACAACTGAAAGACAAATGTGTAGGCAAACTTTGATTCCACAAAAAGTCAATGAACACCTGTCATGAGCTGGACACCACTGTGAGTTTGAAAGCAAGATTAAGATGATTGCTTTCAAGGCTGACCACACAAAAATGTTTTAAATGAACCCTGGGCTCCACAGCAACTGCAATCACTGCTCGGAATAAGAACTCAAGTCAACATACAGGAAAAATCCTACTTTTACTCCCCAAATAAAACTGAAGATACCTTCCAAGCCATCATTTTGAATTACAAAAAGGACAAAAGTGGTAAAACATGCTAGTTCGTGTTTGCATAAATAGATGAATTAACATACAAGTGTTTTCTTTCTGAGAACATTCAGAATCATGACTGACATGTAGACAACATACAAAGATTGGTATAATGTTTCTCATCCAGTATGCACTGTATATTGGGAGGATGAGGTTTGCCTACACCAGTAATAAATGGCTTGTCAGTTATCTAATCTTTAAACAACCTTCATTTTAAGAGCACTACATGGAACTTTGCTAATAAGTGTGTATTTTGTGTCTTAGATGAGTAATTGAAGAGTTTTCTTAGACCCCCTCAAAGAATTTTATTCTGTATAGACTAGTTTTCTAGGAGCTGAAAACAATATAAACATTGATGTTTTGGTTTTAACTATTTCAGTAGGAAATCATTCTAAAATGTAACATGTCCTAACTGAACACAAGGCTAGTATTTAACCTTTTATGACCAAGAGTGATTATAATCATCATTAGTTGTTAGAGACACCTAAAAGCCTAGGTCTCTTGGCTTCCATGTTCCATACTGTTTTTTTTTTTTTTCCTTATGTCTGTTTTTGAACAGTTTCTGCTCTTCATGACACCAATACAAGCAAGAAGCACAAAATATCTGTTAAACTCTTTAATCCCTTTTGAGTTCTTGCCCTCTTGTGATTCTAGCATAGTGATAGGAAATGATAGATGTTCAACAGGGAAAGGAGGAAGGGAAGGAAGTTATTAGTTTAGTAATCTAGTTTCTCCACTAATTAGTATTTCTAAATTCAAAGAAATTCCTGTTGAACTCGATTACCTCAATATAGAGTCTGATCTTGATCTTGGTAGGTTGGAAATGATTTTTGCATCTTATTCTTGGGGTGGATTGTAGAAAGATTCTGTACCTCTGTAGGTGTACATATATAACTTCATCAAATTAACCATCTAACCCTTATTTAAAATTCACTCGGCTCTTTAGTCCACATACAAAGAAATCTCAAACAATAATTGGATGTCTACATACTGTTAAACAATATTGACCACACTTAAGAACTTAATATGAAAATGGCAAGATTTCATTCCTTTTTTTTTTTTTTTAGGATGTGAACTGGAAACAGGGGCAGAAGGAGAGAGAATATTAGACTCCATGCTCAGCACAGAGCCTGATGTAAGGCTCTGTCCCATGATCCTGGCATTATGACCTGAGCCAAAATTATGACACACACAATGGATACACACATACCACACGTTTATTCATCAGTCAATGGACATTTGGGCTCTTTCCACACTTTGGCTATTGTTGATCATGCTGCTATAAACATTGGGGTGCATATAACTCTTCAAATCTGTATTTTAGTATCTTCTGGTAGTAGTGCAATTACTGGATCTTAGAGTAGTTCTATTTTTAACTTTTAGAGGAACTGACACTCTTTACTGACCTGGATAGAGCTAAACTGTATTATGCTAAGCAAAATAAGTCAGAGAAAGACAAATACTGTATGATTTCACTCTGATGTGGGATTTAAGAAACAAAACAGATGAACGTAGGGGAAGGGTGGGGGAAAGAAGGAAACCAAACCATGAGATGCTTAATGATAGACACCAAACTGAGGGCTGATGTGCGGGGCAGGGAATGGGCTAAATGGGTGATGGGTATTGAGGACACTTGTTAGAATAAACATTGTGTATTGTATGTAAGTGAATCACTGAATTCTCTCAAAACCAATATTGCACTGTATGTTAACTAGAATTTAAATAAAACTTTAAAAACGGTGATAATGTGAATAGCTAATTTGCAGTTAGCACTGAAGTGAATCAGATACTCAGAGGATCTTTTCTAAGTGATTTGCTAGATGATTTGGGCAATAGATCTTTGGTTAGCAGGGAAAGAAAGCTGATGGGTAACTGTACCGGTTCTTAAGGACCTGTCTCCAATACACCTTTTCACCAACACTGGAATAATCCTTCATGACCACCCTGACCTACATCTGCCCCCTCCTTTAGCGGTCTACAGACAAGCAGCCTTCATTATTCTAGCTCAAACACTGCTGCTTTCGGAAACATTCCTCCCAGAAAGACAGGAGTGCCCTTTTCTCCTTTGTTCCTGTGGTACTCCATAACACCTCCATTTTAGCAAACATGTTTTAGTTGTAAATTTATGTGTTACTTTCCTCTCCTAGTTATTTACTTCATTGTTACATACTTAATCCCTGATCTAATGCTGGGTGCATAGTAGACACTTAAAAATATTTTTGAGTGAATATCAGGGGATTTTGTTATAAATCTCCAGATGAACATCTGAAACAAACTGATATTACACCTTCCAACAGATGACCATTTTTCCTAGAATATACTTTCTATATAAGACCTATATTAATTTTGAAGTGTGAATTTATTTTTATAGCTTTGATGAAGTGAATACAGAAAATACAGATGAATTCATTCAAAGCGATTGAGATTACTGTGACAAAATATATTTGATCAGTATATTGCAAAAAACACAAAACCTCAGCCATAAAGTGAATAAACTTTATAGGGGGAAAGCATGTTAAGCAAAACCTTTTTAATGGGGTTACAGATATTGCATATCCACAATCTTCTGTAATCCTCAAAAATGATTTTAATATATAAACATGTGGAAAAAAACCCTGTGTGCATGACCAGTGCCAGCTTAACCCAAATATTGGAGAGCCTTCTATGTGGGTGCAAAATAGAACCATGTCAATACCATTGAACAACCTTTTGATTTGTGGTCACAGCAATGGCTGGCTGCACATGTTACTTGAGAAGCCCCTGTCCTCCCAGCAGCCTGAAAGGCGGGACCACGATCCTAGTCCATCTGTTACTAGTAAGTGCCTAACATCCACTGAGCTCTCCTAAGAGTAAGCAGCCTGCTGAGCCATGCAGGGCTAGGCATGCATCATTTGTGTCACATCACTGAAAGCTGACGTATATCTTGTCTTCAGTTGGGATTAAACCAATTTCAGATTCCCATGGCCAAAGAAATTGGGTGGAGACTCAGAAATCTAAACCCAGGTTCACTTTTTTTATGTTTTTTTTTTTTTTGAGAGACAGCATGTGGGGGAGGGTTAGAGAGGGAAGCACAGAATCTGAAGCAGGCTCTGAGCTGTCAGCCCAGAACATGATGCAGGGCTCAAACCCACGAACTGTGAGATCATGACCTGAGCAGAAGTTGGATGGCTTAACCAAATGAGCCACCCAGACACCCCTCCCAGATTCATTCTAACTCTGAGATTAACCCTCAGATGAGTCACCTAAACTTGCTGAGCATTGCTTTTTAAGTGTGTAAAGGAAGAGGAAATTTGAAAGTGGATCCAAAGTCTTCTAAGGCCTTACACAACTTTAAAATTCCTTTATACCTTTTCGTGGGGAAATTGGAAGAGATTTGGGTGATGTTGGCATCGGTCTCATTCCCACAGGGTTGGAGTTAGGACACCTTGGTCCTGGTTCTAGCTCTGATAATTGGTTTTGTGACACTGGCCTGTGTGATCTGTATGGAGGAGGGGGGACTTGGGGGCTGAAGGGTGGGCTCTGTGGTCCTTTCCAAATCTAAGACTCAAAAACCCAGTCACCAAGCCACCTGTGACATCATTGAACATGAAGCCCTCATTCTTGATCTGAAATATTGGGCACCATCAAACTTTTCTTGGCACACTGAACCAGTGGTTTTTCAGCAGTCCTCAAAGCAGCAATGGAAATTCACCAAGAGGCAATGTTTTTACAATGAGGGCACTTGTTGGGATGAGCACTAGGTGTTGTATGGAAACCAATTTGACAATAAACTGTATTAAAAAAAATAAAACGCCTAAACGGAAACCATACAAACTAAAGTTTGAAATTCTTCTTTTGGCCAGTGTGACAACTGGTTAGCTCATGATACATCATGATTATCTAATGGTAAATGGTTGTCTGCCCAGCTTCACTGACTGATACCAGGAAAGATACTGATACCACTGGAAAGAGTGACTCCTTTTAGCTGTCTCTCACCAGTACCTGAGGTGTCCTTGGTTTTCCTGAGGGAATAAATAACACTCTAGAGAACTTGCAGAAAATCTTCCCACTTCTGTGATTCTCCTCGCCGAGCAAATCTTGCATTCTCTACATGGGGCAAGTATAGCAGTGAATTATGGCTAGAAGTAGCAGTGTATATCACTTGTGTGTGGGAAAGGGGGAGAACTCTTGAAGTGGTCATGTCGTTTGGGTCTTTAAAGGAAAGTATGCTTGAAAAATAAAAAGGGGTGCTTGGGTGGCTCAGTCAAGTGTCCAACTTCGGCTCAGGTCATGATTTCATGGTTTGTGAGTTTGAGCCCCACGTCAGGCTCTGTGCTGACAGCTCGGAGCCTGGAGCCTCCTTCGGATTCTGTGTCTCCCTCTCTCTCTCTGCCCCTCCCTCCACTCATGCTGTCTCTCTCATAAACTTAAATACAAAAAAAACCTTGGAAGTAGGAGTCTGCCATCCTACACAGAATAGTGTAGCATGTTCACAGAACTCAAGTAGTTCAGTAGCTCTGAAATGCAAGGTATAAGACCGAGAATAGCAAGAGATGAGCCAATGGGGATGGGCACAAGCCCTAAGAGGATGAGTATATTTCTAACTACCTAGGTTTAATTTTTTTTTGAACTTTTTAAAAATTTGAGTAAACTTGATAGTGTCCCATTAGTTTTGAGTGTACAACATAGTGATTCAGTAACTATACCTTAGGCTGTGCTCCCCAGAGATGCAGTTACCATTTACCAGTGCTATTACAGAATCAATGACTATATTTCTCATGCTGTGTCATTTATTCCCATGACTTATTCTATAGCTGGCAGCCTGTATCTCCCACTCCCTTTCACTCATTTTGCCCATCCCCTAACCTCCCTCCCTTTTGCCAATCCCCAGTTCTCTATGGGTCTGATTATGCTTTTAGTTATTCAGTTCACAAACATCACACATCTTCCTTATCCATGGGTCTATTGATGAATGCTTAGGTTGCTTCCATATCTTGGCTATTGTAATTAATCAGTAAACATGGGTATGCATATATCTTTTCAGATGAGTGTTCATGTTTTCTTTGGATAGATACCCAATAGTAGAATTATTGGATTGTATGGTATTGCTATTTTTTTTTTAACTTTTTAAGGAAACTCCACACTTTTTTTCCCCCCACAGTGGCTGTACCAATTTGAATTCTCACCAACAGTTTTTTCTCCACATCCTCACTAACACTTGTTATTTCTTGTCTTTTGATTTTAGCCACCTTGACAGGTATAAGGTGATATCTCACTGTGGTTTTGATTTACATTTCCCCGATGATGGGTGATGTTAAGCATCACCTATGGAAGGTTTAACACTTGCCAGGCACTGCCATATGAGCTTATTTGTATTAATTAATCTATATCACAACCCAATGAGATAGGCACTATTGCTATCCCCATTTGACAGATGAGGAAATTAGAGACTGGAAGGGTTAACTTGTCTAGAATCCCACAGCTTGTCAGTAGCAGAACTGGAACTCGGACTACCGTTTTTTGATTCTGAAGCTCACATTCAAACTTTCCTACAACCTTGAGAATCATTGACATCAAAATCAGGGGCCCACTGGAAGCTCCAAAACAAGAGGAATGGTGTAATAAAACCAGAGTCACAGAAAGAGTATTATGTATACAAGAAGCTAAAAAAGCAGACCAGAAGGAGAAAAATTTCAATGAATTTGGACGTGGTTGTTTAGGCAATGAGAAACTACAGGTGTGATTAATCTGAATAGATCCATCTATATTTTTAAAATGACTTTCAAAATAGTGTACAAACTGTACTTTCCATCTTCTGTTTTCAGTCTTTATTGTTGGAGATATTCACCCTATTTCTTAAGAGATATGTTCTTGTGTCATTTTTTCTGTTGGTGTCCTACTATTCAATTTCAGCAGTGGAAATTGAGGTCAGAAAATAGGAAATTACAACTTCATGTAGAGAATCACTCATGCAAGGTTCTGAAGATCTTAGTCGCACACAGATGTGCCTATTAAGGACCCAGGAAAGGAAAGTAATGAAATAAAAGCTTAGCACGGTTTTAATCTGAACTATTTTCAGGTGTAGTTCATTTCATTTCCCTAAGAAATAGAAATTTTGTAGAACAAAGCCATAAGGCTGTTACCAATAATCCATTTCACCTGTGGAGGTAAAACCTTTGCTAATATTTGGTCGGGGGGGGGGGCGTGGTGAAGAATAAGCAGTTTTAACTTCGCAAGAAGATAAATTGCTTATGATTTATTGTGTTACTGTTTTGTTTTCCCATTTGCTAGGTAGTACCTAGAAATTTTTTCTTTTGATTAAGTGTGCAGGAAACTAAGTGTTTGAGTATGAAGTTTCTTTTTTGTTCTTTAATGCACTTAACTAGCCTTGTAATTGGATGAGCCATTTGTAACACAAATACAACCAGGATGATAATTTTTCTCTGGTATTACAGCTAGTGTTACACCCCCTATACTTGGGTGACAGGGGCCCATGCCCTGGGTGTCATCCTCTGTTCCTCCTCCTGCTCTACCCCCCCTCCCACCCTACTCAGTGTGCCCATTCCTTTGGGAATCCAGGGCCCTGGGATCCATGAACAAATAGCTCAAGGTACTCGTAGGGCCTTCAGGAGCCTTGCTGCTATAGGCCTATTTGGTATTTAGGGGCAGGTATTTGTGTGGGCTGTATTTGGAGCTCAGGTATACAGAGTAGGGTATCCAAAATCCAAGGGTAGAATGTAGCTGTTGGGCAGCAGTCTAGTAGCCAACCTTCTCTGCTGCTACATTTGGGTGTAGTACCCCTATGGAATCCAAGAATTCTAAATTTGAACCTGGACTTCCAGGCTTGTTAGGAAGGTATGCCTGTCAAGAGGATAGAACATTTTACCTTTATTACCTTGATTTGTAACTTCTGACATTTACACATTTTTAAAGTTCTTAAATTTCAGTTAGTCAATATATAGTATAGTGTTTGTTTCAGGTATACAATATAGTAATTCAACCTTTTCATACAATGTCTAGTGCTTGTCACAGCAAATGTACTCCTTAATCCCCATCACTTATTTTACCTATCCCTCTACCCACCTCCCCTCTAATAACCATCAATTTGTTCTCTCTAAGAGTCTGTTTCTTGGAGAGGTTCCATTTACAGTTTCACTCAGTTCCCACAAATGTTAGAGTTTTGGATTAACATCCCCCCCAAAACCATTAAATCAGATTCTCTCACCTTGGAATGTGGAATTGGTGTTGGTTTCTGCTAGTCACTGGAACGGAGAACATCTGAACTTAGAAGCTGAGTTCCAACAATTGTAGGACAGTCCATTATAGTCTATGAATGTTTGAAATAAGAACTTTAAAGGTACCCTGATTCCTGTTCTAAATTTTCTAAGATACCCCAGCATCCTTCCCATAAAAGCCCTTTCATGCTTACTTTATTTTGAGAAGGGTGTTCATTACTTTGTATAAGCTACATTTCCCCCTAGACAGTGAGGATTAACAAATCCATTGCTTAATAGCCTAAAATATTTTGTTGGACTTTTTTTTTTCTTCCAAGATATTACTTAAATTCAAGTTAGTTAACATACAGTGTAGTATTGGTTTCAGGATCAGAATTCAGTGATTGATCATTTACATATAACACCCAGTGCTCATCCTAACGAGTGTCTTATTTAATGCCCATCTCCCATTTAGCCCATCCTCCCTGCCCACCTTCCCTCCAGCAACCCTCAGTATAGTCTCTCTAGTTAAGTGTCTCTTATGGTTTGCCTTCCTCTGTTTTTATCTTTTTCCTTCCCTTGCCCTGTGTGCATCTATTTTTTCTTATATTACGCATGTGAGTAAAATCATATTTGTCCTTCTGACTTATTTCACTCAACATAATACATTCTAGTTCTATCCACATCATTGTAAATGGCAAGATTTCATCCTTTTTGATGGCCAAGTAAATTCTATATTACTCCTACCTACACACATATCACATCATCTTTATTCATCAGTCAATGGACATTTGGGCTCTTCCTAAAATTTAGCTGTTGATAATGCTGCTATAAACATTGGGGTGCACATACCCTTTCAAATCAGTATTTTTTGTATCCTTTGGATACATGCCTAGTAGTGCAATTGCTGGGTCATTGATGGAGACTTTCAAAGTCATTCATAAAAATTGTACCTGCTGTATCAGGCAGTTCAAAGAGTCTCATTGTAAGACTCTTATAACTGGCTAATAACAGGCTAAAAGAGTTATATATGTGTAACCAAATCTATGCCTATGTTGTAACTGAAAAATGGTCTTAACTAGTTTTCAATTATTACCTCATCTTTGTTTTATATTTTCCTTGAAGTTCAGAGCTTTTCTTTTCTTCTGAGGCAGTGCAGTGTATACATTTACGTTCTTTTTTCCCCCCATGTTCTGAAAAAAGAATTTTTCATAGAAAGGACAGGTAGTAGGAAGATGCAACTTCTTCTGGAGAGGTGTTAGGAAATAGTCTCTGTCACCAACAGTAGCCATCAGCCACACAAACCCATTTTTCAGAGGAGATCCTTCCAAACATACCAGGTCTTCATTTTCCCTCCCATCATTCTTCTTCCTCTCACCTCAGTGTAACCCCACTCTAGTTGAGATGGTCAAGAAACTTTTCTCTGAGGGTTGGTAGGGGAGAGGAGAGATGTACCTCTGTATTACTAACCTCAAATAACTTTCCAATGTGCCTACTGCATAGCATTTTGTCCCCTTAACATGTATATTAAAATAACACAACAAAGAATTTTATCATAAAGACAAGCAATGAATCATTAGGTGCAGGAGTAATGTTCCCTCCCTTAGAAATAGCTATGTAGTCTGGGATCTCATTGCTTTTAGAGCTGTATCACAAGTTATTAACTTACTCCACAAAACTCAAAGATGAGTGCTGGTACCTGAAGTGGAGATAGAATTGGAATGGACTGCCCCATGAAGTTGTCAGCTTCTGGTCACCTCATGCATTCTTCGTAGACTGACTATCCCGATGTACTCCAGAAAGCAATTAAGCCAAGAAGGGCTAACGATCTCCCATGCCACTCTGACTCTAAACTTACATACAGTTGCAGTCATCCTGGACTCCTTTACTCAGTGAAACTCTTTTGTATTTTGAGCTACCGGCCTCCTGCAAGACCCCCCCCCCCCAAAATTGTCTGTGGAGGTTGTGGTGACCTGAATGGAAGAAGGAATGTCCAAGGTGTTCATGTTGGGCTGAATGAGTAGATTTTGAAAGTTAAAAGTGTATCCATGCAATATACTTTATTACTCAACCTTAAAAAATGAATTTCTGACAAATGCTACAAACTAGATAAAATTTGAATACCTTTTACTAAGCAAAATAAACCTAACATAAGAAAAATGGTCCCATTTAAATGCGTAGTCAGATTCATAGAAAACAAAATCATAGTTGTCAAGGGAGGTGAGGGGGTGGGATATGCATAGCTGATATTTATTCTCTGGACCCCTGCTTGCTGTTTCTAATATTCCATTTCTTAGAAACTTCTAGAGTATATTCCATGTTCTATGTAACTTGCTCTTCTTGCTTTTACCCCAGACTTTCTGGGATTGTAATAGAACAAAGTTTGCATGGTACCCAAAGAACCTATTGGATGCTTAAGTTTTGAGGAGACCAGCCCTC
Organism: Panthera onca; assembly: GCF_046562875.1. Lineage (NCBI taxonomy): Eukaryota > Metazoa > Chordata > Mammalia > Carnivora > Felidae > Panthera > Panthera onca. Next base: position 18,480,531 of record NC_138356.1, on the reverse strand, counting down.
AAGGTGGGCTGCAGAAACTATATGAGCAAGAGGCTTCCTGCTTCATGAACAAATTCCTTTATTCCACTCAGATCACACCACTTCATTTAAAACCTTCTAGTGACTTACCCTCTCCCTTGAGTTAAAAGCCAGAGATCCTAATGGCTTCAGGCCCTGCTTCTCTAATGCTGCCCCTTCTTCGCCTTGCTCACTCCTCTCTAGCTGCACTGGCTCTTCCTTATTCCTCAGTCACCAGGCACGCATCTCGGCCCTTGTTCTTGTTCTTCCTCTGCCCAGAAATTTCTCCCCCAGAGCTCTTGTTGCTTTTTCACTCCTCTCCCTCATGTCTTTGTGCAGGTATCGCCTTCTCAATTACACCCTCCTAGGGCACCATAATTTAAAAATAGAAGACCCTCCTCTGATACTCCGTATAAAGCTTCCCTGCCTTCTAGTTTCCATAATGTTCCTCACAGTCTTGGAGCCTGTATGATTTACTTGTTAGGTATGTGTGTTGCCTCCCGGAGAAATGTCAGGGATTTTATATTTTTGATCATTTGTTTGCTCCTTGCTTAGAATGGTATGTGGGACACACTTAATGAACATTTGAGTAAATTAGTAAAGACAAGAATGGACTCTAGTGTTTGCTTCCCAGACTGGTTAGAAATTGTAAATATGTGAGCAGGAACATGAGACAGATTACAGAGATAAGAATTTAAGAGCTATACCAAAAGCTTTTTCCCTTTAAAATGGAATTATAAATGGAAGCTGCATAGGTCCACAATAATCCCAGGATTCTAGGACAGTTTTAAGGCATGTTAATCTACATTGGCAATCGTACTAATGTCAAAGTCACTAAACTCACAAGTGAACAAAGATAGGTTAATTTTATCTTTTCCAGAAAATCCACATCCTTTAGAAAATCAATAGAATTAGTCCTCATATTAACTGCGACTACTCAGTGATATGAATACCAAAGGCATCTTGTGGCATTTTCTTTTGTGAATAAGATCAAAGGAAGTTAAAAAGCTTTATATCATCACAATTCATTAAAACTGCAGTTTTTAACCCCTGTCACATGTCAAATACTACAGTTAAGCTCACTTAAATTCATCACTCTGCTAGTATATGTAATCTTATCCAGAGAAACCTAAGGAACAAAGATGTTATTTTCCCAAATTTGTCCTGCCAGGTGATTCAAACTTAGGTTGTCTGAGACCAAAATCCAAAGCCCTTATATGATGCTATACTGCTGCTCTAAGTAAAAGCAGCAAAAAAACAAACAAACAAAAAAAACTAGCTGGGGTTTGTTTTTGCTGACACTGAACTAGATTTGAAATAATCAAGCACCTATAATTACTTACTACCTGGATTATTAAAACACTATAGTGATAAAACTTCTCCACAGTAGAGAAAAATGATATTTTAAAGGTTGCTATCTTTCCCAATTCATTTTTTTTATTTTATTTTTTTATTTTTTAATATATGAAATTTACTGTCAAATTGGTTTCCATACAACACCCAGTGCTCATCCCAAAAGGTGCCCTCCTCAATACCCATCACCCACCCTGCCCTCCCTCCCACCCCCCATCAACCCTCAGTTTGTTCTCAGTTTGTTCTCAGTTTTTAACAGTCTCTTATGCTTTGGCTCTCTCCCACTCTAACCTCTTTTTTTTTTTTTTTTTTCCTTCCCCTCCCCCATGGGTTTCTGTTATGTTTCTCAGGATCCACATAAGAGTGAAACCATATGTTATCTGTCTTTCTCTGTATGGCTTATTTCACTTAGCATCACACTCTCCAGTTCCATCCATGTTGCTACAAAAGGCCATATTTCATTTTTTCTCATTGCCACGTAGTATTCCATTGTGTATATAAACCACAATTTCTTTATCCATTCATCAGTTGATGGACATTTAGGCTCTTTCCATAATTTGGCTATTGTTGAGAGTGCCGCTATAAACATTGGGGTACAGGTGCCCCTATGCATCAGTACTCCTGTATCCCTTGGATAAATTCCTAGCAGTGCTATTGCTGGGTCATAGGGTAGGTCTATTTTTAATTTTCTGAGGAACCTCCACACTGCTTTCCAGAGCGGCTGCACCAATTTGCATTCCCACCAACAGTGCAAGAGGGTTCCTGTTTCTCCACATCCTCTCCAGCATCTATAGTCTCCTGATTTCTTCATTTTGGCCACTCTGACTGGCGTGAGGTGATATCTGAGTGTGGTTTTGATTTGTATTTCCCTGATAAGGAGCGACGTTGAACATCTTTTCATGTGCCTGTTGGCCATCCAGATGTCTTCTTTAGAGAGGTGTCTATTCATGTTTTCTGCCCATTTCTTCACTGGGTTATTTGTTTTTCGGGTGTGGAGTTTGGTGAGCTCTTTATAGATTTTGGATACTAGCCCTTTGTCCGATGTGTCATTTGCAAATATCTTTTCCCATTCCGTTGGTTGCCTTTGAGTTTTGTTGGTTGTTTCCTTTGCTGTGCAGAAGCTTTTTATCTTCATAAGGTCCCAGTAATTCACTTTTGCTTTTAATTCCCTTGCCTTTGGGGATGTGCTGAGTAAGAGATTGCTACGGCTGAGGTCAGAGAGGTCTTTTCCTGCTTTCTCCTCTAAGGTTTTGATGGTTTCCTGTCTCACATTCAGGTCCTTTATCCATTTTGAGTTTATTTTTGTGAATGGTGTGAGAAAGTGGTCTAGTTTCAACCTTCTGCATGTTGCTGTCCAGTTCTCCCAGCACCATTTGTTAAAGAGACTGTCTTTTTTCCATTGGATGTTCTTTCCTGCTTTGTCAAAGATGAGTTGGCCATACGTTTGTGGGTCTAGTTCTGGGGTTTCTATTCTATTCCATTGGTCTATGTGTCTGTTTTTATGCCAATACCATGCTGACTTGATGATGACAGCTTTGTAGTAGAGGCTAAAGTCTGGGATTGTGATGCCTCCTGCTTTGGTCTTCTTCTTCAAAATGACTTTGGCTATTCGGGGCCTTTTGTGGTTCCATATGAATTTTAGGATTGCTTGTTCTAGTTTCGAGAAGAATGCTGGTGCAATTTTGATTGGGATTGCATTGAATGTGTAGATAGCTTTGGGTAGTATTGACATTTTGACAATATTTATTCTTCCAATCCATGAGCAGGGAATGTCTTTCCATTTCTTTATATCTTCTTCAATTACCTGCATAAGCTTTCTATAGTTTTCAGCATACAGATCTTTTACATCTTTGGTTAGATTTATTCCTAGGTATTTTATGCTTCTTGGTGCAATTGTGAATGGGATCAGTTTCTTCATTTGTCTTTCTGTTGCTTCATTGTTAGTGTATAAGAATGCAACTGATTTCTGCACATTGATTTTGTATCCTGCAACTTTGCTGAATTCATGTATCAGTTCTAGCAGACTTTTGGTGGAGTCTATCCGATTTTCCATGTATAATATCATGTCATCTGCAAAAAGCGAAAGCTTGACTTCATCTTTGCCAATTTTGATGCCTTTGATTTCCTTTTGTTGTCTGATTGCTGATGCTAGAACTTCCAGCACTATATTAAACAACAGCGGTGACAGTGGGCATCCCTGTCGTGTTCCTGATCTCAGGGAAAAAGCTCTCAGTTTTTCCCCGTTGAGGATGATGTTAGCTGTGGGCTTTTCATAAATGGCCTTTATGATCTTTAAGTATGTTCCTTCTATCCCGACTTTCTCAAGGGTTTTTATTAAGAAAGGGTGCTGGATTTTGTCAAAGGCCTTTTCTGCATCGATTGACAGGATCATATGGTTCTTCTCTCTTTTTTTGTTAATGTGATGTATCACGTTGATCGATTTGCGAATGTTGAACCAGCCCTGCATCCCAGGAATGAATCCCACTTGATCATGGTGAATAATTCTTTTTATATGCTGTTGAATTCGATTTGCTAGTATCTTATTAAGAATTTTTGCATCCATATTCATCAGGGATATTGGCCTGTAGTTCTCTTTTTTTACTGGGTCTCTGTCTGGTTTAGGAATCAAAGTAATACTGGCTTCATAGAATGAGTCTGGAAGTTTTCCTTCCCTTTCTATTTCTTGGAATAGCTTGAGAAGGATAGGTATTATCTCTGCTTTAAATGTCTGGTAGAACTCCCCTGGGAAGCCATCTGGTCCTGGACTCTTATTTGTTGGGAGATTTTTGATAACCGATTCAATTTCTTCGCTGGTTATGGGTCTGTTCAAGCTTTCTATTTCCTCCTGATTGAGTTTTGGAAGAGTGTGGGTGTTTAGAAATTTGTCCATTTCTTCCAGGTTGTCCAATTTGCTCCCAATTCATTTTTTTGAAAATCATCTTGACATTGGGAAAAATCTTTACACAATAAAATGAAATGAAAACAAAAGGCAATGTATTATAAAGTGTTTTGCATGTTGATAATGTGATTCATTGATTAGGATAAATGTGAAAATTGTTTTTGGTGAAATTCATGAATAGGACAATTTGGGTCATATGAAGTCCTTTAGCATTCAGTTGGTTGAATACTTTGTTGAAACACACAACACGTCCTTGGGGAAGTTTTTCAAATAAAATTAGGTTTTTGGTTTATTAAAATAAAGATGTGAAGTTCTCCAGTATTTATATTTTCAATAATCAAGTGCTAAGAGACTCTTTGAAAGAAACATTGAAGAAAGTGATATGTTGGTACTTTGCATCAGGGGAGAAAGACTTAATCTATTCTATTTTTTTTTCCCTAAGATAAACTATATCCTAGATGATTACAGCTAATTTTAACTAAAATAAGTTGGTATATTCCTTTCCTACCTTAGGTACCGCTCGGTTACACATACATTGCTTTGTCTCTTAAATAGCAATTACTCTAGTTTGATGACTGGCAGCCATAATTTAATCAGGAGTATCTGCATTTCCTGGTAACTGGTATAATCTGAATATGAATTGTTATATTTCTGTTTCCATTCAGTAGGGAGAATTCTGGGCTATATGTCTGGAGCATAAAGAGTGAGGAGTGCAGTAAAAGCCTCGAGAAGAAAGCAGGGGCCTACTGGCATAGAGTTTTACAGGCCATGCTAAGACTTAACTTTACCTTTGTGTGAATGGGAAGATACTGAATAGTTTTAGGCAAGGAGAGACAGGATGCCATTTGCATTTTTTTGAGTTGACTTGCCTGCATTGTGGACAGCAGATTGAGGTGGGGGGGTGTGTGGGCAGGACAGTAGCAGAGAAACCAGTTAGGACACTTGGTAGTAAACCAGGCAAGAAAGAGCAGAGGAAGAGCACTAGTGATGAAGAATGATTCGAGATCTGAATTAGAGGTAGAAGGCACTAGATTTGGTAATGAACTGAATGGCTGAGGAAGGAACTTTCAAAGATGTAACCCTGATTTCTGGCTTGGGGGTGTCTGGATTTTGGGTACCACTTAACAAAATGGAGAAGTGGATTTGAGGAAAATATTACCTTATTGTTGGATACTATGTTTAAGATGTCTGGGATACATCCAGGAAGAGATAACTAGTTATGTAGTCAAACTAGTTTGACTACTACTCAAACTAGTGAGCAGGAACTTGAGAGCGGTTTTAGAGATAAATTTGGTGGAGTTATCAACATACGGATGTATTGAAATAAGAGAATTAGTTGAGATTGCATTGGAAAGAGCTGTGGAGTTAAAAGAGAGGAAGGCCCCAAAACACAACATTTAGAGGCAAGTACAGGAGGAGGATCCACAGGGAAACTGGTTTCATAAGTTAAGCCCATTTTGCTTTTCTTTTAACAAATGTATATTACATACCTTATGAGGTGCTGGGCATGCCAAGAGGCTCTAGAACTAACTCCTGGCCTCAGGATGCTTGGCCTGCAGGCAGGGAGACTACCACGGACAGAAAGTATTACAATCCAGTGCTGTATATGTGACCTATGTATTACACTTATGTAATGCTCAACCAAGTGCTGGAAAGTACTACTGTAGCACTATGAAATAAAGTGTGCAATACTGCCCTCCATCTAGGTTAGAAAAAGAGATCAGAGGAACCTTTACAGAAAAGCCCCTTAGCTGGATGTTACAAGATGAAGGAAATACTTCAGACCAACAAGATGGGGAAGGGTTTTCACTGCAGAGGGAACAAAGACAAGAAAGGATGAATCAGCATACCACTCTCCGGAAACAAAAAGGACTCTGCTATGGCTGAAAAGCCAGCATGTAGGATGGGTAAGGGAGGCAGGAGATGAGGCTGATTATCACATAATTCCATACATGATGGAAGGTTGCTGAGGGGGTGGGGGTACTTTAGAACCTAGCATTGTGGCTGGCAGGAAGTAGAAACTCAGTAAATACTGCCTGAATGCATGAATATTTCACAGATACCATATTAGTGGCGATTCTCCTACTAGGAGAATATATTGGCTTGAGGAGAGAGACAAGTAGAAGTCCACTTGGAAGCTCCTGCAGAACCAGCTGAGCCATTAGACTTGGAGGGAAGACAGAACAGGAGGGAAACCAGGCAGGTATATGGAAGAGCTGCTAAGACTACCCTGAGTATTACCATTATTAATTTTCTCTCTCTCTCTCTCTCACTCACTCACTCACTCACTCACACTCACACACACACACACACACACACACACACACAGCCAGAGCAAGCCAGGGAGAGAGAGACAGGGACAAATGGGGAGAGAGACAAACACAAACATATACTTGAGATCCTCCAAGGTTTAAGAAAACTTTGGTTCAATGAATATTTGCTGAATGCCTACAAGAAGTAAAGTTGGTTGTCAAAGATTCCATTTAATGTAAAACATCACAGGAGGAACAGACCTACCCTTAGTAAGGAAGACCAGTGGAACAGTTACCTTCTGTTGACTTCTAAAACCAGCTTTTCTGATATTTCTCACCTTTTAGAGAAAGGAAAGAAGGCTACTTTAAAAATTTTTAGACATATTACACAGATACTCTTTGGTTGACTGGCTTTTTAGTTCTGTCCTATTTAAAAATTGTTTGGTTAAATTTATTCTCTAGCAACATGGAATTATTTTCCAGAATACACAATGATTGGTTTCCACACAATCACAAGTCTGTTATAACAAAGAACTTGATTTTTTTTAACCACTGTGACTTTCTATCATTAAGTGTCTTTAGAAGTTACCTTTTCAACTTTGTTTAATCTGTCTGGAGGGAAATAGAAGAGGAAGCCTGCTTTTTTTGCTTCTCTCTATCCCCAAATCCGTTCTCTCTTTGTATCTTCCTCACCCCAGTCCAGATTTGCAATCATGATCTTGTGAGACAGCATTTCTGCTCTTCCTGGTCTGAATCGGAAAATCATGTGTTTAAGCAAAAGAAATCTAATCAAATGTAGGGACACAGGAGATAGGTATAGATGGTGGTGCAGTGTTTTTCCTATTTTGGTTTTATATTTGAGAGGAAAGAGGAAATGGAATAATAGGATCTCAGTTTCCCCAACTCAGACAGCCTTTGAGGTCAAACTAAGAGATACTTTGCATAGATCCAGAGGTCTAGACACAAGGACATCTCCATTTATCATTTCTGTTCTGGACCAAAAAGGAACTCCACCAAACTCCTAAAGACCATCCTTAAAATCCCGATAGCTATAGACCCAGACAGAATCTCACTTTTATATAGCATTTGACTGACACAGAGCCTTCATTTCCATTCACCTTCAATCCTCCCAAGGCTTTGTTACCCAGGTGAGGTGTCACCATTTTAGTTGGATGATAGAGCCAAGTCTTGAAACCCATTTTGATGACCTGAGCTCCAGTGTTCCTTCGATTCAAAACGGATGTTGTAAGGTCAGGTTTAAAACTGGGCATCACCCCTTTGTAGCAATATGGATGGAACTGGAGTGTGTCATGCTAAGTGAAATAAGCCATACAGAGAAAGACCGATACCATATGGTTTCACTCTTATGTGGATCCTGAGAAACTTAACAGAAACCCATGGGGGAGGGGAAGGGGAAAAAAAAGAGGTTAGAGTAGGAGAGAGCCAAAGCATAAGAGACTGTTAAAAACTGAGAACAAACTGAGGGTTGATGGGGGGTGGGAGGGAGGGGAGGGTGGGTGATGGGTATTGAGGAGGGCACCTTTTGGGATGAGCACTGGGTGTTGTATGGAAACCAATTTGACAATAAACCTCATATATTGAAAAAATAAAACTGGGCAACACCAAGAGTCCTCAGAGTTTTTTGTGCTGCAGAACTACATGTGTGTGCTGCATAAGTAATAAGTGATAAATGACCTGGATTTGGGGCTAACCAGTAATTGCTGTACTGATCCAAGTTTTCTGTTCCATGGCATTTGTGGAGCTATTTGGAGGGAGAAGAATGGGATCCTGGAAATAAGTGTCTCAAACAGAAACTACTTCAACAGGGTTTAAGGTTATGAGTTCATGGGAAAGTAAAATGGTTTCTGAAGTCAGGAGTGTGAGGAAAGTCCACTCTGCCTCTAATTGACCAGGGCCAGCAAAGGACATCCCAGAAGCCCTACTTGTCCAGACTTTCCTCACCCAACCCCACTTATAGCCTGACCAACGCAGGAAAAAAACTAAATAGTAGTAATAAGAATTTCTCCAGTTACTCTCCCTGTTTGCTTCTCTGCTTCCACAGAGACTAGGAGGATTCTAACACACACCAAAACCAATAAGCCTGCTGAAAATATCAGTGACAGATATTTTATGTCCAGGAAGGGGATGGATAAGAAATAACCTAAGGGAAAACAGAGCCAAGGATAAATGAAGGGAAAGATTCTGTGCAAAGAGAATTTTTTTTATTAAAAGTCCTTTTCAGATACTTCATCTTTGCTACCATGAGCTCCTTCGTGGTGAGTGTCTCTGCCTTCAGATTCACACAATAGTGTCTGTTTTAATGTCAGGGATTGCAGAGATTAAACACTCCTTTTTTAATGATCCCATTACAGAGTCACATAGGGATCTCCCTGTCATTTTCAGCTGAGTGCATCCTCCTCTCTTTCAGGAACTTCTGAACGGGCATCAAAGCCAGTCTCTGTGATCTCCTGCAAGATTAGGTTGAGAGGAGATTCACTTTCTTTTCTTCATCGATCTTGATTAATGCTGAACAGAAGAATTCTAGCAGAACAGAATGTAATTTTAAAGCAGTTTAGAGTAAAGACTGAATGTTTTCGTGGTCAACTGCAAAGGGGTTTTAGAATTAAGCTCAAGAGGGACGTATATCCTTATGTCTTTCCATCAAAATCCATTTATCCTGCCTCTTGACATTTATGTATCTCACAGTGGGCGTTCTCTCTCTCCAGCTCATTAGAGCAGGTGAAATCACAGAAACCACACTAATGGTGAACTTGGATCCCTGTTATGAGATTTAATTACCATTCTACTTGAATGATGGTAGCCAAAATACTTGTGTGTGTTATTTTCCAATATCTAATTTTATAAAGTAGAAGCATCTTTGTGCTCTGTTTTTAGCATGACAAACTGTATCATCACTCTGCAGTAAGAATTCCTGTTAAAAAGAAACCTCAGGCTCATTGAAGGAATGTACTGTTGCAACACTTCAGACCATTTTGGTGTTTGAGACATTAATAATTCTCTACCATTGTGTGTGTTACCTGATTTGATCCTACTCATGGGGCTGTAATGAAAAGGCTGCATTACCCATATCTTCTAGAGATCACAAAGAGGGAATCATTTGCCTCCAGTCATACAGTTAGAAATAGAAAGCCAGGACTAGAATCCAAAGTGCAAAAATGGAAAATTAAATGGATCTGGCCACCTATCAATGTAAGCCCTTGAGGCCTGGGGTAATGTAGAAAAGGAAGAAGCCAGTTTAGATGTGTCAGAATAATTTCATGATACCCACAGAACTGTTTCTAGCTTCAGAGGACGTTGTCACAGATTTTATAGACTGGCCCCCATCCTTTACAAAATTCTCTTGATTAGTTGCCTTCAATCCTGATGCACCTCTTACTATAAAAGGAAGAAGGGTATGGAGTGGAGTGGGAGGGGAAGCCAGTAAAAGGGTTGAGGTTTCTGCTATTTGCCATCAGGAGCCCTAGCTTCTTTTCACATCCCCTGCTGCACAATACAAATAAAGCCATTCATATTCTGGAAATCTCCCACTATTCCAGACTTAATTTTACAACTTGTTAAGTCTGTTTCTTTCCAGCATCTACTCATATATTAAAAAGTCTACATCCTGGGCACCTGGGTGCTTCAGTCGGTTAAGCGTCCAACTTTGGCTCAGGTCATGATCTCATGGTTCCTGAGTTCGAGCCCAACACTGGGCTCTGTGCTGACAGCTCAGAGCCTGGAGCCTGCTTCAGATTCTGTGTCTCCCCCTCTCTCTGACCCTACCCTGGTCACTCTGTCTCTGTCTCTCTCGCAAAAATAAACATTAAAAAAATTTTTTTAAGTCTATATCCACTAGGATTTTATTCACCAAATGGAGAAAATTAAGTGCCCGGTAAGAAGGCACTAAAAATGCAGCCTGAAGAAGTGAAGAGTAAATGTCCTTATATAATTTCAAAGCCATTAAGCTTTTTGGAGATATAGAAAAGCAATAGATTTTAGTTTTTGCCTTTGAACATAGGTGACAATTCTTTGACTCTTGTGCTTCTGTGTGGTTAATTTTAGACTGCTAATAATAACATCCCCTTACTGATTATTCTTAATTAAACTCACTCCTGAGCTACTGTTAAATGCCAAAAGTCTGCATCCTCAGAATATTCTTCTAAAAGGCTTTGGCTTATAGGAATCTGACAAGATTATTCTCCACTCCCACCACTGCAAGTTGCCTGGTGTATTAAATGCCCTGTACATTAAAACCTGCCACATTCCCCACCCCCCCCCCCCCCCCAGCAGACATCCCACCAATCCTCTGTGCAGTTTGGAAAAGACCACAAGATCATCGAGAGCAGGTGCACATGGGGTCATGTTGTGGTTTCTATGAACACTGAGGATGTCCTCATTGTGAAGCAGCCCCAGATTGCTCTATGGTGCCTCTTCTAGCATCACTGCTACCTCCCCAGTTGCAGGAGTGAGGCTTGACAGCATGAACCAGTGAGCACAAAGCATTCTTGCACCATGATTGGTTCAAGGGTGAGCTCGCCATCTTAACTGATCAGCATCTAGTTAAGGACTTTTTTTTTTCCAGTCGCTTGAAAAGAAAAGTAACCTCTTCTTTTAGACAATGTGGTATATGAATGGAAGACCTGACCCTGCCACAATCATTCTGTGACTGGAAGGGAAGCTGGGTAGAATGAACATGAGGGATGCAGAGCCACTAAAATTGTAGAGAAATCAAGTTGGTGCCCTGATCAAATGTTGCTGACCTATTGCTAGACTTTTTATTTATAAGCAAGTGATTTCCCACAATGGCTCAGTACAGTCTGAAGTGGGTTTCCTATTAATTTGGAACCAGAAACCTCCTAATTGACGTGGTAATTACAGAATGATATTTCTTTACCCCTGGTGGAAGTGTTCCAGAATTGGTTAAACTTACAGAGCCAGATGGTCGTACTGCCAACAAAGAAAACTGTCTTTCCTCCAGGAAAGGAACTCCAAGACCTAAACTACCTGGCCTCAGAGAGTCACCACATACATTTAACAAAGGACACAAAGACAGATCCAGGGCTTCAGGACTCTGCTGGTTCTTTGGTCACAATGGGAAATGACAAAACCTGGCTGCCTCTGATTCATTGTCCTCATTTCCCTTCAACTGGTGCTCTTCTCTGTCAATGGGCAGTTTGAAGTGTTGCCACTTTTCTTTGCCTACCCTTTAAGTCTTTACAATATCCACCACCATTGCCATTGAAAGAGTTGTTTGTCAGAGTGAGCTTAGCCTTCAACATGGTTCCTGTTTTCTAGAAATGTTCAGATTCAAGGGACAAGTCACAGGTGATTATAGCTATTCAGTTGTCATGCCAACTATTACAGACCTAGTGAACAATTTTGGACCAACCACAAAGTACTCCTCCCAACACACTGAATAACCTTTGAAAAAATTCAGCCCTAATTCTCAAAGCTTTGTGTATATACAGATAATCATTGCCTTGGTTGACCATTTCTTCAATTCTTAAAAGATAGAAATAATATACTACCTTAAACTTAGCCATTTACTAGAAATTCAGAAGAGGATCAAACGAGAATATATTTTTAAAAGCTTGAGAATAGTAAACTCAAAAGCTATTGGGTAGCGTTGTAATTTATTTTTAGGATTAAAGTGAATACATCAAACATAGTAGTCACAGATTAATCAATTTAGGCAATTAACTGTAGGACTAATTATTCTTCACAAAAACAGATAATTCCATATTCACACTTCATTCATAGGTCTGCAATATGACTTTTAATAAGTTCCAGACATCTTTGTCAACATCCCAAAAATTCTTAAGCAGAGAAAACACAGAAATTTATAGCTATTAAAGTTTTATCCAGCTATCTTGGCCTATGCATGAAAAAAATTTAATATTTGAACCTAATTTTTTCAGCCTTTTTTTATTGACCTATAAGTTTTGGGCATACAACATAGTGATTTGACAATTACATACTTCACAAGATACTCCCCTCAGTAAGCATACTTACCATTTGTCACCATACAAAATTAATACAATATAATTGACTGTATCTCTATACTGTGCTTTTCATTCCTGTGACTTATGTATTTTACAACTGAAAGTTTGTGTGTACCTCTAATCTCCTTCCTCACTGACCTCTGGCAACCTTAAGTTTCTTCTCTGTATTTGAGTATTTTTATTCATTTGTTTTGCTTTTAGATTCCACATAAAAGTGAAATCATACGGAATGTCTTTTTCTGACTTACTTCACTTAGCATAATACTCTCATAATCGGTCCATCCATCTTATGGATGAGTAATATTCCATTGTTTATATACCACATCTTCTTTATCCATTTGTCTATTAATAAATAGTTAGATTACTTCCATGTCTTGACTCCTGTAAATAATGCTGCAATAAACATATGGGTACAATAATCTTTTCAAGTTAGTGTTTTCATTTTATTCAGGTAGATACTCAGAAGTGGAACTACTGGGTCCTGTGGTATTACTATTTTTATTTTGTGTGTGTGTTTGAGAGAGTGTGGGAGCAGGAGAGGGGGAGAGAGAGAGGATCCTAAGCCGGTTCTATGATTTGCCGGATGTGGGACTCCAACTCATGAACCGTGAGATCATGACTAGAGCCAAAATCAAAAGTCGGATGCTTAACTGACTGAGCCACTCAAGTGCCCCGGTATTTCTATTTTTAATTTTTTGAGGAACCCCCATACTGTTTTCCACAGTGGCTACACCAATTTACATTCCCACCAACAGTACACAAGGGTCCCCTTTTCTCCACGTCCTTGCCAACACTTGTTGTTTGTTTTTGATTCTAGCCATTCTGACTGATGTGAGTTAATATCTCATGTTTTGATTTGCATATCCCTAACGGTTAGTGATGCTGAACATCTTTTCACGTATCTCTTGGCCAATTAATTTCTTCTTTGGAAAAATGTCTATTCAGGTCCTCTGCCCATTTTTTAGTTTGTTTTTTGGTGTTGAGTTGCAGAAGATTTTTATATATCTTTTTTGGATATTAACCCCTTACTAGATGCATTCTTTGCAAATATCTTGTTCAGTAGGTTACCTTTTCTTTTTGTTGCTTTCCTTTGCTGTATAAAAGCTTCTTACTTGGTGTAGGCTCAATATTTTTTTTTAATTTTGTTTGAGGAGATGGATCAGGAAAAATATTGCTAAAACCAATGTCTGAGAGATCACTGCCCATGTTTACTGTTAGCAGTTTTATGGTTTCTGGTCTTATGGTTAGGTCTTTAATCCATTTCGAGGTGGGTTTTTTTTGTTGTTTTTTGTGAATGGTGTAAGAAAGTGGTCCAGTTTCATTCTTTGACATGTAGCTGTCCAATTTTTACAACAATTTGTTAAAGAGCATCTTTTCCCTATTGTATGTTCTTGCCTCCTTTGTTGCAGATTAAACATGTAAGCATGGGTTTATTTCTGATATATTCTGTTCCATTGATCTACGTGTCTATTTTTGTGTTTCATGCTGTTTCATTACTATAGCTGTATAGTTTGAAAGCTGGGATTGTGATACTTTCAGCTTTGTTCTTTTTCAAGATTGCTTTGGCAATTTATACATTGCTTTGGGTAGTATGAACATTATAATGAGCAGATTTGATCTTTTCATTTATTTGTCTTCATTTTTCATCAATATCTTACAATTTTTAGTGTTCAGGTCTTTCACCTTCTTGGTTAAATTTATTCCTAGGTATTTTGTTCTTTTTGATATAATTGTAAGTGGTTTTCTCAATTTCATTTTCTGCTACTTTGTTTTTAGTATATAGAAACCAAACAGATTTCTGTATAGTTTCATACTGAAACTATACTGAAATAATTCTAGGGTCTTGGTGGTCTTTAGGGGTTTTCTATATGTAGTATCTACAAATAGTGACAGTTTTGCTTCTTTCTTACCAATTTGGATGCCTTTAATTTCTGGTTTTTGTCTAATGGCTGCAGCTAGGATGTTCAGTATTATGTTGAATAAAAGGAGTGAGAGTGGACATCTTGTCTTACTCTTGATCTTAGAGAAAAATATTTCAGCTTTCACCATTAAGTATGATTTTAGCTGTGGGTTTGTTATATATGGAACTTATTAAGTTGAGGTATGTTCCCTCTAAACCTACTTTGTTGAGAGTTTTTGTCATGAATGGATGTTGAATTTTGTCAAATGTATTTCTGCATTTGATCAGATCATGATTTTTATCCTTTATTTTGTTATACCATGTTAACATACACATGATGTATTATATTGATTATCAGATACTAAATCATCCTTGCATTCCTGGAGTAAATATCACTTGATCATGGTGGGTGATCTTTGGTGTGATGTATTGTTGAATTTGCTTTGTTAATATTTTGTTGAGGCCTTTTGTATCTATATTCATGAAGGATATTTGCCTATAATTGTCATTTTTTGTAGTGTCTTGTTCTGCTTTTGGTATCAGGGTAATGCTGGCCTTGTAAATGAATTTGGAAGCTTTCCTCCTATTTTTAGAATAATTTGAGAAGAATACTTGTTAATCCCCTCTTTAAATGTTTGGTAGAATTCACCTGTTAAACCATCTTATTCTGGACTTTTGTTGGGGAGTCTTTGATTACTAGTTATAAAATTGAATTGATAATCAGTCTGTTCAGATTTTCTATTTCTTCCTGATTCAGCATTGGAAGATTGCATATTCTCGGGAATTTGTCCATTTCTTCTAGACTGTCCAATTTGATAATTTCTCATTGTCTCTTACAATTCTTTAGATAATTGTGTTGTCAGTTTTAACATCTGTATCATTTCTGATTGAGTCATCTATTAAGTTTTTTAAAAAATGTTTATTTTGGGAGAAAACAAGCAAGGGAGGTGCAGAGAGGGGAAGAGAATCCCAAACGGGATCTGCTCTGTGAGGCTTACACCCACCAACCATGAGATCATGACACTCCATATTTAAAAGTCTCTTCTGTTTTGTCCCTCTCCCTGTTTTTATATTATTTTTGTTTCCCTTCCCTTATGTTCATTGGTTTTGTCTCTTAAAGTCCTCATATAGTGAAGTCATAGGATTTTTGTCTTTCTCTAATTTCACTTAGCATAATACCCTCTGGTTCCATCCACGTAGTTGCAAATAGCAAGATTTCATTCTTTTTTGACTGACAAGTAATACTCCATTTTGTGTGTGTGTGTGTGTATACACACACACACACACACACACACCCCACGTTTTCTTTATCCATTCATCCATCGATGGATATTTGGGCTCTTTCTGTACTTTGGCTCTTGTTGATAGTGCTGCTATATACATAGGGGTGCATCTGTCCCTTCGAAACAGCACACCTGTATCCCATGGATAAATGCCTAGTAGTGCAATTGCTGGGTCATAGGGTAGTTCTATTTTTAGTTTTTTGAGGAACCTCCATACTGTTTTCCAGAGTGGCTGCACCAGCTTGCATTCCCACCAACAATGTAAAAGAGATCCTCTTTCTCCGCATCCTCGCCAACATCTGTTGTTGCCTGAGTTGTTAATGTTAGCCATTCTGACAGGTGTCAGGTGGTATCTCATGGTGGCTTTGTATTTCCCGGATGATGAGTGATGTGGAGCATTTTTTCATGTGTCCGTTGGCCATCTGGATGTCTTCTTTGGAGAAGTGTCTATTCATGTTTTTTGCCTGTTTCTTCACTGGATTATTTGTTTTTTTGGGTGTTGAGTTTGCTAAGTTCTTTGTAGATTTTGGATACTAACCCTTTATCTGATATGTCGTTTGCAAATATCTTCTCCCATTCTGTCGGTTGCCTTTTAGTTTTGCTGATTGTTTCCTTCGCTGTGCAGAAGCCTTTTATTTTGATGAGGTCCCAATAGTTCATTTTTGCTTTTGTTTCCCTTGCTTCCAGAGACTTTTGAGTAAGAAGTTGCTGTGGGCAAGATCAAAGAGGTTTTTGCCTTCTTTCTCCTTGAGGATTTTGATGGCTTCCTGTCTTACATTGAGGTCTTTCATCCATTTTGAGTTTATTTTTGTGTATGGTGTAAGAAAGTGGTCCAGGTTCATTCTTCATGTCGCTGTCCAGTTTTCCCAGCACGACTTGCTGAAGAGCTTGTCTTTATTCCATTGGCCATTCTTTCCTGCTTTGTCAAAGATTAGTTGGCCATACATTTGTGGGTCCATCTGAGTGTCTGTTCTTGTGCCAGTACCATACTGTCATGATGATTACAGCTTTGTAGTATAGCTTGAAGTCTGGGATTGTGATGCCTCCTGCTTTGGTTTTCGTTTTCAAGATTGCTTTGGCTATTCGGGGTCTTTTCTGGTTTCATACAAATTTTAGGATTATTTTTTCAAGCTCTATGAAGAAGGCTGGTGTTATTTTGATAGGGATTGCATTGAATATGTAGATTGCTTTGGGTAGTATCAACATTTTAACAATATTCTTACCCAGGAGCATGGAATCTTTTTTCCATTTTTTTTGAGGCTTCTTCAATTTCTTTCATAAGCTTTCTATAATTTTCAGCATATAGATTTTTCACCTCTTTGGTTAGATTTATTCCTAGGTATTTTATGGGTTTTGGTGCAACTGTAAATGGGATTGATTCCTTTCTCTTGCTTCATTGTTGGTGTACAAGAATGCAGCCAATTTCTGTGTGTTGATTTTATACCCTGCAACTTTGCTGAATTCATGAATCAAATCTAGCAGTTTTTCGGTGGAATCTTTGGGGTTTTCCATATAGAGTATCCTGTCATCTGCAAAGAGTGAAAGTTTGACCTCCTCCTGGCAGATATGGATGCCTTTTATTTCTTTGTGTTATCTGATTGCCGAGGCTAAGACTTCCAATATTATGTTGAATAACAGTGGCAAGAGTGGACATCCTGTCTTGTTCCTGACCTTAGGGGGAAAGCTCTCAGTTTTTCCCCCTTGAGGATGATATTAGCATTGGGTCCTACATATATGGCTTTTATGATCTTGAGGTATGCTCCTTCTATCTCTACCTTCTTGAGGGTTTTTATCAGGAAAGGATGCTGTATTTTGTCAAATGCTTTCTCTGCATCTATTGAGAGGATTGTATGGTTCTTGTCCTTTCTTTTATTGATGTGATGAATCACATTAATTGTTTTCTGGATATTGAACCAGCCCTGCATCCCAGGTATAAATCCCACCTGGTCGTGGTGAATCATTTTTTTGATGTATTGTTGGATCTGGTTGGCTAATATCTTGTTGAGGATTTTTGCATGCATGTTCATCAGGGAAATTGGTCTAGAGTTCTCCTTTTTAGTGGGGTCTCTGTCTGGTTTTGGAATCAAGGTAATGCTGGCTTCATAGAAAGAGTTTGGAAGTTTTCCTTCCATTTCTATTTTTTGGAACAACTTCAAGAGAGTAGGTGTTAACTCTTCCTTGAAAGTTTGGTAGAATTTCCCTGGAAAGCCATCTGGCCCTGGACTCTTGTTTTTTGGGAGATTTTTGATTACTAATTTGATTTCCTTACTGGTTATGGGTCTGTTCAAATTTTCTATTTCTTCCGGCTTCAATTTTTGGTAGTGTATATGTTTCTAGGAATTTGTCCATTTCTTCCACATTGCCCATTTTATTGGCATATAGTTGCTCATAATATTCTCTTATTTTTATATCTGCTGTGTTGTGATCTCACTTCTTTCATTCTTGATTTTATTTATTTGGGTTTTTTTTTTTTTTTTTTTTTTTTTTTTTTTTTTTTTTTATCAAACTGGCTAGTGGTTTGTCAATTTTGTTAATTCTTTCAAAGAGCCAGATTCTGGTTTCATTGATCTGTTTACTGTTTTTTTGGTTTTGATAGCATTAATTTCTGCTCTAATCCTTATTATTTCCTGCCTTCTGGTTTTGGGTTTTATTTGCTGTTCTTTTCCCAGCTCCTTAAGGCATAAGTTTAGATTGTATATCTGAGATCTTTCTTCCTTCTTGAGGAAGGCCTGGATTGCTATATACTTTCCTCTTAGGACTGCCTTTGCTGTGTCCCAGAGGTTTTGGGTTGTGGTGTTATCATTTTCATTGACTTCCATATACTTTTTAATTTCCTTTTTAACTGCTTGGTTAGCTTGTTCATTCTTGAGTAGGATGTTCTTCAGTCTCCAAGTATTTGTTTCCTTTCCAAATTTTTTCTTGTGGCTGATTTCAAATTTCATAGTGTTGTGGTCTGAAAATATGCACGGCATGATCTCGATCTTTTTGTACTTGTTGAGGGCTGATATGTGTCCCAGTATGTGGTCTATTCTGGAGAACGTTCCATGTGCACTGGAGAAGAAAGTATATTCTACTGCTTTAGGATCAAATGTTCTGAATATATCTGTTAAGTCCATCTGGTCCAGTGTGTCATTCAAAGCCATTGTTTCCTTGTTGGTTTTTTGAATAGTTGATCTGTCCATCACTGAGTGGGATGTTGAAGTCTCCTATTATGGTATTACTATCAATGAGTTTGTGATTAACAGATTTATATATTTGAGTGCTTTCACATTTGGTGCATTAATGTTTACAATTATTAGGTCTTCTTGATGGATAAACCCCTTGATTATGATATAATGCCCTTCTGCATCTCTTGATACAGTCTTTATTTTAAAGTCTAGATTGTCTGATATAAGTATGGCTACTGTGGCTTTCTTTTGTTGACCATTAGCAACAAATGGTCATTAGCAACAGATGGTTCTCCATCCCCTTGTTTTCAATCTGAAGGTGTCTTTAGGTCTAAAGTGGGTCTCTTGTAAACAGCATATAGATGGATCATGTTTTCTTATCCATTCTGTTACCATATGTCTTTTGATTGGAGCATTGAGTCCATTGACATTTAGAGTGAGTACTGAAAAACATGAATTTATTACCATTATGATGCTTGTAGAGTTGAAGTTTCTGGTGGTGGTCTCTGGTCCTTTCTAATCTTTGTTACTTTTGGTCTTTCTCTCTCTCTCTCCATTTTATATATACACACACACATATACATACACATATACATATATATAAATACATGTGTGTGAATATATGTAAATATATATGTATATATACACATATATAAACATGTGGGTATATATGTAAATATATGTGTGTATATACATATATGTGTGTGTATATATACATACATAAATGTGTGTGTATATACACATATATGTGTGTATACATACATATATATGTGTACATATATATACATAGACACACACACACACACACACACACACACACACACACACACACCTTTTCTCCCCTCAGAGAGTCCCCCTTAAAATTTCTTGCAGGGCTGGTTTAGTGGTCACAAACTCCTTTAATTTTTGTTTGGGAAACTTTGTATCTCTCCTTCTATTCTGAATGACAGCCTTGCTGGATAAAGAATTCTTGGCTGCATATTTTTCTGATTCAGCACATTGAATATATTCTGCCACTCCTTTCTGGCCTGCCAAGTTTCTGTGGATAGGTCTGCTGCAAACCTGATCTGTCTTCCCTTATAGGTTAGGGACTTTTTTTCCTTTGCTGCTTTCATGATTCTCTCCTTGCCTGAGTATTTTGTGAATTTCACTATGATATGCCTTGTTGATGGTTGGTTTTTGTTGAATCTGATGGGAGTCCTCTGTGCTTCCTGGATTTTGATGTCTGTATCTTTCCCCAGGTTAGGAAAGTTTTCTGCTATGATTTGCTCACATAACCCTTCTACCCCTATTTCTCTTTCTTCCTCCTCTGGGACCCCTGTGATTCTGATGATGTTCCTTTTTAATGAGTCACTGGTTTCTCTAATTCTTAAATTGTGCTTTTGCCTTAATCTCCCTCTTTTTTTCTGCTTCATTCTCTGTAAGTTTGTCCTATCACTGGTTCTCTGTTCTCCCTCATCCATCCTTGCTGCTGCTGCATCCATTCATGATTGCAGCTCAGTTATAGCATTTTTAATTTCATTCTGGCTATTTTTTACTTTTATCTCTGCAGAAAGGGATTCTAATCTTTTTTCGACTCCAGCTAGTATCTTACTATGGTGATACTAAATTCTGGTTCAGTCACCTTGCTTGTATCTGTGTTAGTTAAATCCCTGGCTGTCATCTTCATGCTCTTTGTTTTGGGGTGAATGTTCATTTTGTCATTTTGAAGGGAAAAAAGGAATTAATGAGGTAGAAAAATGAAAAATAAAAAATTAAAATTTAAAAAACTAAAATTAAAAAATATAAAAAACACACACACAAAAATCAAATGATGCTATATCCTAGGTGTGTTTTGGTCTGGATGTTGAAAGTGGTTTGACAGATTAGAGAAAAAAGGGAATAAAAGGAAAAAAATCATTTGAGAATTTGAAAAAATGAATACACTGAAGTAGACTAAAATGGGAGTAAAATAGAATTTGAAAAAAATTTACACAAAAATAAAGAATGTAGTAGGAAAAATTAAAGATATTTTTATTAAAAATTAAAAACAAATTTTGTCTTTCTGTATTGAAGAAAAAAAAGGGGAAAAGAAATCGTTTGAAAATTTGAGAAAGTGAAAACACTGTAGTAGACTAAAAAAAAATGGAAGTAAAATAGAATTTGAAAATATTTACACAAAAGTAAAATATAGTAAAAAATTAAAGAATATTTTAATAGAAATTGAAAATAAAAATGAATGTTTTTTTCTATGCAAGAAAAATAAGGGAAGTGAAAAAGAGGGAAAAAAATAGAAAATTGGATAGACCTGCTAACAGATTGAAATAGGACTGAAATTACTTGGTTTCCCTTAGAAGTCCAACTTATGAAGCACTTTATAGTCCATAAACTAGGTGGTGAGATGTGTTCTTGAAGAATGAGGTTGGCCCAGTCGGGCGGGGCTCAGTATAATAGCTCTTTTCTCCACTAGATGGCACTGCCAGCCTACTGGGGTGGATTGTTGCTGTGCTTGTAGGTGCATATACACATGCATGGGAGTGGTGAAAATGGCATCACCCAGCTACCCAGTTTCTAATATCGGAACTCTGTTCTCCCCGATCAGCAGTCGCACACCCATCCTCTGTCTTCAGCTTTTGTCCACTCCATGCTTCTTCACTGTCCATGACCAAGCCCCAGGCAGTACCTCTCTCCCAAGTTTTGTCTCAGATGTAGCTGTTTTCACCAGCCCCTTACTTCTGAAGGACTGCGGCTTTGACCCATTCTGCCCCTCTGTGGGAGGGTCTCACCGAGCAATGGCCTAATGCCGGCTGCACCCAGGAATGCTTGCGGGACCCTGCTGCTGCCAGTGACCCAAGACTGTGGCCAGGTGCCAGACCACCCCAGAAAAAGTTCGCGAGATCGTGTAGCAACAGCTTTTCAGGGATTATGGAAAATCACAACACACATCTGGCACCAGCCTTCACCCTTAACTACCTTGTTCCAGCACCAGCGAATGTGATCATTTTCTGGGGTCTGATGGGACCAGGTGGCTTCTACAGTCTCTATCAAATGTCCCTCCAACAGTGGAACCACTTTCCCTCATGTGGCCCAAGAACCTCCCGGACCCCACTCTGTTCCTAGGGATTTGCCCTTCCCACCAGAGCACTGCCAGATATTGAGCTGCAGAGTTGCAGACTCTCTGAGCTTCCCTTGTTTACAGTCTTAATGGAATTTAAACCCTGTCCTTTCTCCTTTCTCCCTTTTTAGTTTAGTCCCTGCAGCTGTTTCCAATTTTCCACTTTATTTCCAGCTGCTTTTGGGGAGGGGTGCTTTTCCCGTATTCCCCCCACCCCACCATCCTCTCTATGCCCACAAAGGCACCTCCCTTCCTGCAGCTTTTCGCTCCCCAAGTTCACCTATCCACACCACATACCTGCTGAATTCTGTGGTTCAGGTTGTGCAGATTGTTGTGTTAATCCTCCCATCAGTTTTCTAGGTGTGCAGGATGGTTTAGTGTTGGTCTGGCTGTATTTAATGGATGCAAGACACACAAAAAACTTCCATGCTGTTCTATCATTTTTTAAAAAACCAATTCTTCGTTTTGTTGACTTTTTCTTTTAGTTTTTTTTTTTTCATTCTGCTCTAATCTTTATTATTTTCTTTCTTCTAACTTTGGGTTTTGTTCTTCCTTGTCTAGTTCCTTTAGACATAAGATTAGATTCCATATTAGAGATTTTTCTTCTTGTTATAGGCCTGTATTGCCATAAGCTTCTCTCTTAGAACTGCTTTTTTTGTATCCCAATTTTGAAGCATTGTTTTTCCATTGTCATTTGTCCCTGGATATTTTATTCCCTCTTTAATTCCTTCAGTGAATCATTGGTTATTTAGTACCATTATTACCATGTTGTTTAGCTTTCGTGTATTTTTGGTTTTTCCTTTTTTTTTTTTTTTTTTTTTTTGAAACCAACTTCTAGTTTCACACCATTGTGGTCAGAAAAGATGCTTGATGCGATTTTAGTATTCTTAGATTTGAGATTTGTCTTGTGGCCTAACATGTAATCTATCCTGGAGAATGTTCAATGTACACTTGAAAAGAATGTGTATTCTATGATTTTTGTATGGAATATTTTGTATATATCTGTTAAGTCCATCTGGTCTAATGTGCCATTCAAAGCCAGTTTCCTTATTTTCTAGGAGGATGATTTATCCATTGATGTAACTGGGGTGTTAAAGTTCTTTATGTTTAACATTTGCTTGATAAATTGAGATGCTCTTATGTTGGATGAATAGATCCTTACAGGTTTTATATTGTTGGACTGATTTCTTTGTCATTACATAATATCCTTATTTCTCTTTCTCTCTCTTTAGTGTTTGAGAGAGAGTGAGCGAGCACACATGCAAGTGAGCATGAGCAGGCGAGGGGCAGAGAGAAAAGGGGGAAGAGGACCCGAAGTGGGCTCTGTGCTGACAGCAGGGAGTCCAATGTGGGATTCAAACTTCCCAATCTTGAGATCATGACCTGAGCCACCAGGAAGCCCCCCTTATTTATTTCTTCTTATAGCCTTTGTTTTAAAGCCTATTTTGTTTGATATAAATATTGCTACCTCAGCTTTTTTTCCCCATTTGCATGAGATATCTTCTCCCCCCCCCCCCCATACTTTCACTTTCAGTCTACATGTGTCTTTAGGTCTGAAGTGATTCTCTTATAGGAAATATATAGATGGGTATTTTTTTTTTCAGTCACTTAATGTTTTTTGATTGGAGCATTTAGTCCGTTTACCTTAATTATTGATACGCATGTACTCCTTACCATTATGTTAATTTTCTAGTTTTTATAGCTCTTTTCTATTCCTTTCTTTCTCTCTTCTGTTGTGACTTTTAGATTTCCTTTTTATTTTTTGTGTATGTATTACAGGCTTTCGGTTCATATTTACCATGAGTTTCATACATAGCAGTGTATATTAAAATGATGGTTGCTTAAGTTCAAACACATTTTGAAGCACATTTTCTTCCCCTCTGGTTTTTTTTTTTTTTTGACAGAATTGTTTTTACTACTTTTGTGTTTTAACCTTCATACTAGCTTTATAAGTGATCTACTTCCTTCAGTATAGGTTTGATTTTTAGTGGTGAGGTTTTTCCTCCTTCATAGTTTTCTTCTAGTTTTGGATTTTCTTTACTTCAAGAAATCCCTTTAACATTTCTTGTCAGGTTAGTGTTATGAACTCCTTCAAGTCTTGTGTGGGACACTTTTTCTCTCTCCTTTAATTCTGAATGATACCTTTTCCAGGGTGGAGTATTCTTGGTTGTAATTCTTCCCTTCAGCACTTTGAATTTATCATGCCACTTGGTTCTAGCCTGCAGAGTTTCTGTGGAAAAATCAGCTGATAGCCTTATGGGATTTTCCTTGCATGTAACTAGTTTTTTTCTTTTGCTGCTTTAAATTTTCTTTATATTTAATTTTTTTAAGACAGGGAATACTTTATTCAAACCTGTTAGAGAAATAGACAGCTTGGGTCTGTAACAAAGGGTGTTTTAAAGCACAGATCAGTAATTGTATATGAGAGTATATACTGCTACATAAAAATTAACAGAGCACAACTCTGTTTAAAACAGAATAAGCTTCCTTGTAAAAGCAGCACCTTTGGACATTTTTAACTTTAGCATTCCTCTCCTATTCTTCACCCTCTCCAACAGAATCCACATCAACTTTCTCATAATCCTCAAAGGCAACCATGTCGTCACAAGGCTCAGGAAACTCTCCTTCCTTCATGCCCTTACCCACAGTGGAAAAACATGTTTGGCATACATCAGGTCAAATTTGTGGTCTAGGAGAACCCAGGCCTCAGCAATGGCTGTGGTGTTGCTCAGCATGCACACAGCTCACTGTACTTTGGACAGGTCTCCACCAGGTACCACAGTGTGAGGCTGGTAATTAATACCAACTTTAAAGTCAGTGGGATACTAGTCCACAAACTGGATAGTATACTTGGTCTTAATGGTGGCAATGGCACCATTGACATCTTTGGGAACCACAGTGCCACAGTACTATAGGGTATCAAACCATGTATTTACCATGATGAAAGTCACATTTCTCCATCTTTTTGGCCACTCAAAGCATGCAGTGGTGATCTCTGCTACAGAAAGCTGTTCATGGTAGGCTTTCTCAACAGAAATGATGGGCATATGTGACCAGAGGGAAATAGATTTGGTGATAAGGCACCAGGTTGGTCTGGAATTCTGTCAGATCAACATTCAGGGCTCCATCAATTGTGAGGGAAGCAGTGATGGAAGACCCAATCTGACCTACCAATCTACCAGGTTATGTATGTTGGGTGTTCAATACCAAAGTTCCTGTGACAGATGTCATAGATGGCCTCATTGTCTACCATGAAGGCATAATCAGAGTGCTCCAGGTGGTATGGGTAGTGAGAAGGAACTTTTAGGTCTCAACTACAGCTCTGGGGCTGGGTAAATAAAGAACTCCAGCTTGGACTTCTTGCCATAATAAAGAGACATTCCATCAGCAGGGAGGTGAACCCAGAGCCAGTTTCCACTCTGAAGCTGTGGAAAACCAAGAAGCCCTGAAGACCTGTCCATTGGCCAGCCAGTTTCCAAATTCAATCCAAGACTAGGTCAGTGATTTCCTTGCCAATGGTCTAGTGCCCTCAGGTATAATTACAGGCAGCTTTTTTCTTGCCTGTGATGAACTGCTCAGGGTGGAAAAGCTGGAGGGCTAGGTACCAGTGCCAGCCTTACCAATTACTATAGGTTTCAGGTCTACAAACACTGCTCTGGACACATGCTTGCCAGCACCCATTTCACTGAAGAAGGTGTTGGAGTCCTCTCCTCCCCTAATGGTCTTGTCACTTGGCATCTGACCATCGAGCTGGTTGCCATGTGCCAGGCAATAGAGCTCCCAACAAGCATTGCCAGTCTGGACACCAACATGGCCAACATGGATGGAGATGCATTCATGCATAGTTGTTGCCAATCAGATGGTGGAGAGGAAGAGGACATGTTGCTTCTTCCAGCGTGACTCTTAGACAGTCAATGTAAGAGAACCAGCTTTTTATGTTTCATTTTTGACATTTTAATTATTCTGTGTCTTGGTGTGGACCTGTTTGCCTTCATCTTGTTTGAGACTATGCTTCCTCAACCTCAATTCCTGTTTCCTTTTTCAAGTTAGGAAAACTTTCAGATATTTTCCATGTAAGTTTCTTGCTCTTTTATCTATTTTTCTAAGATCCAAGTAATGTGAATGCTAGTATGCTTATGTTCCAGAGGTCTCTTAACCTGTCATTTTTTTTTTTTTTTTACTGTTCAGCTTTATTACTTTCCATTACCCTGTCTTCGAGATTGCTGATCCATTTGCCAGCATCCTCTAGTCTGCTGTTGATTCCCTCTAGTGTACTTTCCATTTCAATTATAGTATCCTTAAACTTTAATTGGTTATTTTTAAAAATATTTTCTCTTTCTTGAAGTTCTAAGTTCATCTAGTCTTCTCTTCAGTCTGGTGAGCATCTTTGTGTCCATTACTTTGAACTTTTTATCAAATAGATAGCTTATCTCTGTTTCATTTATTTCTCTTATTTCATATGGAGACTATTCCTCTGCCGCCTCGTCTTGACTTTGTGTGTTTGTGAATTAGGCAAAACTGCTACCTCTTCAGTCTTGAAGGAGTGGACTTTATAGGAACATCCTCTATGTAGACTCAGTGTGCCTGGTGGCTTTTGCTGGCTGGCTGAAATAGACACAGGCTGGAGTCCTAGGGCACTCTGCCCTGGGGGCCACCTTGGCAAAGCAGATGAAACTGGAGTGGGTGCAGACAAGAGGATACCAGGTGCTCTGTGCCAGGGCTGCCCTAGCAACACAGGTGGACATGTAGCAGGTGCACTTTGGGGTGTCCCTGTGTGCACCACACCATGACATCCTGGTGGGATGCCAGGAGCAGGGGTGGACACTGTTGGAGGTGGGGGAGTGCTGTGGGGATCTAGGGACCCAGGATTTCTTAGGCAACAGGCTAATTAGAACACTGAGACTTTGCTCCCTTCTGCATTATCAAGGTGGAAGGGGGACAAAAAAAATGATGCTCTGTAGCATCTCGAGTCTTAATTAAGAGAGTTCATTTTCCCCACAATTTGGCAGGTCCTCTTTGTTTAGTAAATGGCTTTCTTTCACTTATTGTCTTGTTGCCCTTTATTTTTTTATTTTTTTTAATGTTTCATTTTTATGAGGAGGGGAGACACACACACACACACACACACACACACACACACACAATCCAAAGCAGGCTCCAGGCTCTAGGCTCTGAGCTCTCAGCACAGACTGACAAAGTTGGCAGCTTAACCGACTGAGCCACCCAGGTACCACTGTCTTATTGCCCTTTAAACAGCTAAAGCTTTTTGGTGTACCCCAGGGTGGGTATATCTGCACCTGGGTGCCATGGTGGTATTCCTCCCTCCCCCCTACAGTGGTATCCCATCCCTCGTTGGGGGTTCCCATTGTTAAAATACCAGGAGAGACAGAGATACAGTAAGTATGATCCCTCTATACTTTATTGTGCATCCTCCATTCTTATTCAGGAGGGATTGCTGTATATGTAGGTGTAAATTTGGTGTCCATGGGAGGAGGCAAGTTCAGGGTCGTCCTACACTATCATGTTGAACCCCTCCTTCCAGCTCTATTCAAATGTAATTCACATAAAATTCTGTGTAAGTTTAAGGTGTACAATGTGATGATTTGAAACCCTTCTATAATGTGAAATGTTTACCACAATAAGGTTAGTTAACACATCCTTCACCTCATTAATTACCATTTTGTTGTGGTGGTGACATTAAAGTTCTACTGTCACATAAGCTTTCAAGTATAAAACAGTGTTGTTAATCATAGTTACCAGGACACAAAATAGATCCTCATAATTTATTCATCTTAAAACTGGAAGTTTATATCCTTTGAGCAACGTTTCCCCAATCTCCCTACCGCCCAACCTCTGACAATCACTGTTTTGTTGGTTTGGCTTTTTTAAATTCCAGAGACCAGTAATATTACACAATATTTTTCTCTGACTTGTTTCATGTAGCATACTTCCCTCAAGGTCCATTCATGTTGTCAAATATGGCAGGATTTCCCCTTTTTGACTGTGTATCACATGTTTTTATGCATTCATCTGTTGATGGACACTTAGATTGTTTTAGTGTTGTGGCTATTTGTGAATAATACTGCAATGAACATGGGAGGTTGCACTCTCAATTTTGCTTTCTGTGTTAATTGTATATCCCTCAAGCAGTAAAACACAGTAACATCCAAAGATGTAAAGACCATTCACATACCAAAATGAGTGCATTTACCAATTTAAAAAATATTTTAAAATCAAAAAAGAAAATTTCCAAACTGAACAACACATTTGACAAGAATGTAAACAGATTCTGGTTTATTTGCCCAATTTCACTGATTATATCCCCCCCCCCCCCCCAGTTCTGTCATTTCACCAACTCTTACTTTTGGTTAACAATTAAAAGACTAATTTAGAAAGCTGGATGACAGCTTTCCCAGGCACTTTTCCATAGCTTTCTGTAGCTGCTCTTTTTTTTTTTTTTTTTAAACATACCATAAGAATGAAAACCTACACAAAAAGTTTCCAATAAATATTCTTCAAATGTTTTACAGAACTAAAGCTTCATTAAAAGCCAGTGCCCACATTTTTCTTACCAGCAGGGCAGTCACTGGATTGTCTCTTTCACCATCTATTCCAGTCTCCTCCTAGGGTCACTTTCTGACCAGCAAAGGCTATAAAAATCCCACACCCCTTGTAGTGAGTGTTCCAGATGTGATTTAGTTTCCTTTTGATCAAGACTCAAATTTGTAACTAAACGGGGAGAGACACTGTGATACCAAAACAGCATTCTTTGTATGCGGTGTATCTAGTGACTTAGCAACAATGCTGTTCTCTACCTAAATCTCCGGTGCTTCAAATGATTTATATTGAAATCTGAAATCCTAATTTTGTCAACAGAAGGAATAACTAAGAAAAGGGAAAGTCTGGCAAATAACTTCAAAGAGATCTAAATCCTATTTATGTTTCATCTGTTCTCTAAACAGCTTATGCAGTACATAGGCTATACAAGTGAAATGAGTATGATAGTGTTAAATACTAACCACATGCTGATGACCCCTCAATGTAGATCTCTGGTCCTAACTTCCTGATAAGCCCCAAACTTGTGTGTTCAGCTGACTGTTTTACATTACATACTGAGGTTACCTAGCACTTCAAATATAACATGTCCTGGGGCGCCTGGGTGGCTCAGTCGGTTAAGCGTCCGACTTCAGCTCAGGTTACGATCTCATGGTCCGTGAGTTCGAGCCCCGCGTCGGGCTCTGGGCTGATGGCTCAGAGCCTGGAGCCTGCTTCCGATTCTGTGTCTCCCTCTCTCTCTGCCCCTCCCCCGTTCATGCTCTGTCTCTCTCTGTCTCAAAAATAAATAAACGTTAAAAAAAAATTAAAAAAATATATATAACATGTCCAGAAAGAAATAAGAGCTTGAAATTTCCTGTCAAATCTGTCTGCAGTCTTCTCAATCTCAGTTAATAGTTAAAATACAGGAGTCCTCTGTCCTCCTAATTTTCTATCAGTTGTGTAAATTCAGTAGTGGATTTCGTGGACTCTATTTGAAATATATCCTGCTTCTAGCCTCTTGCCCACTTCTTTAGCCACCTCTGTCCTATACCATGTCAGTCAGCCTACTCGTAACTTTTCCTTCCCCCAATAGTCCATTCTCTACAGAGCAGCCAGAGTGAGCATTTAAAAAGTAAATACCAGATATCATTCTCCTGATGAAAATGCTTTAAGATCTTTTATTGTGCTGACTATAAAAGCCAAACACTCTAGAGTGCCTAAAAGGCACACTATCTGTTCTTGCCTTCTTCCCTAATTTGGCCTCCTTCCACTTGCCCCGTTCTCTCAACTATTGCAGAAACCCTGACTTTCTGTCCTCAAACAGACCAAGCATATTCCAACTCAGGACCTTTGCACTTGCAATTGCTGTGTGTAAATCATTCCTCCACTGAATTATCCCCTGCAGGTTGATCATCCACATTTTAATCCAAGAGCTGAATCAGAGACTCTTCCTTAACCCCCCAATCTGAAATAGCACCCCCACTCTAGTTTCTCTCAAATTACCTCTTTTTTTTTGTTCAGAGCTCTCATTACTATCTGAAATGGTATTAATTTGTTTACTCTTTATTAGTCTCCCCGCCCCCACCGACTATAATGTAAGCTGATGACAACAGAAAACTTCTTGCCTTGTTCACCACTGTCTCTCTAGCACCCAGAGAAACAAGTTGAGCAAACAATTTGCTTTACCCAACAGACAAAACATGAACAGTTTTAGAGAGAAACTCTGAGCCCCTCTCTCACCTTCAACAAGAACATGTTTCTGTATTCCCCTGGTTTTCTTCTGACAACCCCACAACACTGCCACAGAGGATTGCTCACTCAGGCATTACCATATTTTCAGAGAACTGGAAACCAGCCCAGATGCCTAAGGAAGTCCTCTCCGAACTTCTCTACTCACATTCCCCCAAAATAATTTTGGAAAATAATACTCCTGTCCTGTTTTTGTTTAACCTGATATCTTCAAAGACGTGGGAAAATTGAAATATTTTTAACTTAATTACATCTATGCAAATATAACACAATAGTATTTGGCAAAAAGATGTTATCACATATTTTAATATTCTCTACACCTACAGACACAGCTCATTTAGAAAACCATGTGACATATCACCTAATTGGTAAAGGCAAACTCCATTGTTAAACCAATCAGCCAAGTCAGATGGCTTCTATCAGAAAAGTCTGCTTTAATCTTTCAGTTCATACTTTTGTTTTTATGTACTGCCCCTTCACAACCCTTTTCCTTCTTAAATTGAATTCTAGGATATATGAGTAGATAAGATAAAAGCTTGACCAAAAGTTTGTTGCCTGGATGAAATATGTGCCTTCATCTTCAGTGTGTTTTACCAATGCTCTCTTTGGGGATTTACCTTTAGGAGCATTTGGCTGTTAACAGGTGATAGAGGAAGTGAGGTTGCTAGATGTAAATTGTTATCATTCCTTCCCTTCACTCTTTGATGTATCTGAATATAGACTTTCCCATCTAATTTCAATATCCTACTTATATGATATGACAAGGAAAGGAATGACATTTTCAATCTTACAGCAATGCATTATAGCAAGATATAGAATGAAATAAGGTTTAGTATTTATTCTGAAAAGCAGAGGTGTGTGACTGTGAAGGATGGTGTTGTGTGGAAGGAGAACTAAATTGGCAACACAGCCTAACCATATAGACGCATTCCCACAAAGTATTGCTTTTGACACGTGCAATTCAAGACTCCCCTTGTACACTACTAGTTTATCAGGGCAAGTGACCCCCCTCCCAAAACCTAGAAATCCTCACGGTCTACAATATATCTTTAAGTCTGGCACAGAGACCTGAACTTGGGCACATCTAGCAGCAAGAACAAGATCACAAGAGTTCTGCATGAGCCAACTCTTGAGAGTTGTGCAAGCTCATACACATTACCTGACATTTATTTCGCCCCAAACATGCTTGCAATATCAAGGTAGCTGTACTGGAATGGGTTTACAATAACAGCCATTCTGTCCTCAAGATACCACCCATTCTTTCAATCTGCATCTTGATAAGAAGAGTTTAATGATGTCACTTTCCCTCAGAATATTAAAGCAACTCTCATTGCTCCTTCAGGATAGTTATTCTTTCAGTGTAGAAACTCCTCCTCCTTATACTGAACCAGTATAAGAAGTGTATAGACTCATCTGCTTTGGATGCTTATGAGACCTGCTGAGTCAAAATTTATGGTGCTGGGCCTGAGAATCAACATTTTACACCAGTACCCCAGGTTAGTTTTTCTTTGAAATATCACATGTAAAAAAGAATATAAATACATATATGGCTTAACAAATAATTATAAAACTTTTGTCTACCACCCGGTTTAAAATATAAGACATTGGCAATACATTGGAATCCTCCCATGCATATACCCCTCCCTGATTACACCCCTCTTCCATCTCCTTTTTGTTCTGAGGTTATCTCTATCCTTAGTTTTTATTCCCTTGCTTTAAAAAAAAATGACTACATATACCCGTATTGCTAAAATATAACTTTGACAGTCACATTTCTGAAATATATTAAAAATTATACATGAAATGTTCCTGTACATTGCATTTTTCACTCCATATTGTTCATAAGATCCATCCATATTCATAGACATAGTTGTATTTCATTTATTGAAGCATACTTGACATTATGTTAGTGTCGTGTACAGCAGTGGTTCAACATTTCTATACCTTATGCTATATTTGTCACAAGTGGAGCTTCAATGCTATTACAATCTCATTGACTATTTCCTATATTTTCTGTCACCCCGACTTACTCATTCCATTACTGGAAGCATGTACTTTTCACTCCCTTTGACCCATTTTGCCTATCCCTCCCACGACCATCAACTCTGGCAACAACCAGTTCTCAGTATTTAAGGGTTTGCTTCTATAATTGTTTTTTCTTTATATTCCCTTTATTGGTTAAATCATATGGTATTTGTCTTTGTGTGACTTAGCTCTCTTACCATAGTATCCTCTAGGTCCATCCATGTTAAAAAAAATGGCAAGATTTCATTCTTTTTCATGGCCGAGTAATACTTCATTTTGTGTATGCTGTATGTTCTATATCTATTCATCCTTGAATGGACACAGGTTACTTCCATGTATTGGCAGTAAATAATGCTGCAATAAAAATAGAGGTGTATATATCTTTCCAAATTCATGTTTTCCTTTTCCTTGGGTAAACACCTGTATTGGAAATATTGGCTCATACTGTATTTCTGTTCTTAATTTTAAAAAAAAAAATTTTTTTAGTGTTTATTTTTGAGAGAGAGAGCATGAACAGGGGAGGGTCAGAGAGAGAGGGAGACACAGAATTGGAAGCAGGCTCCAGGCTCTGAGCTGTCACCACAGAGCCTAACGCGGGGCTTGAACTCACAGACCATGAGATCATGACCTGAGCCGAAGTTGGACGCTTAACCGACTGAGCCACCCAGGCACCCCTCTGTTCTTAATTTTTGAGGAAACTCCATTCTGCCTCCACAATGGTTCCACCAATATACATTTCTTTTTTTTTTTTTTTTAATATATGAAATTTATTGTCAAATTGGTTTCCATACAACACCCAGTGCTCATCCCAAAAGGTGCCCTCCTCAATACCCATCACCCACCCTCCCTTCCCTCCCACCCCCCATCAACCCTCAGTTTGTTCTCAGTTTTTAACAGTCTCTTATGCTTTGGCTCTCTCCCACTCTAACCTCTTTTTTTTTTTTTTTTTTCCTTCCCCTCCCCCATGGGCTTCTCTTAAGTTTCTCAGGATCCACATAAGAGTGAAACCATATGGTATCTGTCTTTCTCTGTATGGCTTATTTCACTTAGCATCACACTCTCCAGTTCTATCCACGTTGCTACAAAGGGCCATATTTCGTTCTTTCTCATTGCCATGTAGTACTCCATTGTGTATATAAACCACAATTTCTTTATCCATTCATCAGTTGATGGACATTTAGGCTCTTTCCACAATTTGGCTATTGTTGAGAGTGCTGCTATAAATATTGGGGTACAAGTGCCCCTATGCATCAGTACTCCTGTATCCCTTGGATAAATTCCTAGCAGTGCTATTGCTGGGTCATAGGGTAGGTCTATTTTTAATTTTTTGAGGAACCTCCACACTGCTTTCCAGAGCAGCTGCACCAATTTGCATTCCCACCAACAGTGCAAGAGGGTTCCCGTTTCTCCACATCCTCTCCAGCATCTATAGTCTCCTGATTTGTTCATTTTGGCCACTCTGACTGGCGTGAGGTGATATCTGAGTGTGGTTTTGATTTGTATTTCCCTGATAAGGAGCAACGTTGAACATCTTTTCATGTGCCTGTTGGCCATCCAGATGTCTTCTTTAGAGAAGTGTCTATTCATGTTTTCTGCCCATTTCTTCACTGGGTTATTTGTTTTTCGGGTGTGGAGTTTGGTGAGCTCTTTATAGATTTTGGATACTAGCCCTTTGTCCAATATGTCATTTGCAAATATCTTTTCCCATTCCGTTGGTTGCCTTTTAGTTTTGTTGGTTGTTTCCTTTGCTGTGCAGAAGCTTTTTATCTTCATAAGGTCCCAGTAATTCACTTTTGCTTTTAATTCCCTTGCCTTTGGGGATGTGCCGAGTAAGAGATTGCTACGGCTGAGGTCAGAGAGGTCTTTTCCTGCTTTCTCCTCTAAGGTTTTGATGGTTTCCTGTCTCACATTCAGGTCCTTTATCCATTTTGAGTTTATTTTTGTGAATGGTGTGAGAAAGTGGTCTAGTTTCAACCTTCTGCATGTTGCTGTCCAGTTCTCCCAGCACCATTTGTTAAAGAGACTGTCTTTTTTCCATTGGATGTTCTTTCCTGCTTTGTCAAAGATGAGTTGGCCATACGTTTGTGGGTCTAGTTCTGGGGTTTCTATTCTATTCCATTGGTCTATGTGTCTGTTTTTGTGCCAATACCATGCTGTCTTGATGATGACAGCTTTGTAGTAGAGGCTAAAGTCTGGGATTGTGATGCCTCCTGCTTTGGTCTTCTTCAAAATGACTTTGGCTATTCGGGGCCTTTTGTGTTTCCATATGAATTTTAGGATTGCTTGTTCTAGTTTCGAGAAGAATGCTGGTGCAATTTTGATTGGGATTGCATTGAATGTGTAGATAGCTTTGGGTAGGTAGTATTGACATTTTGACAATATTTATTCTTCCAATCCATGAGCAGGATTCCATTTCTTTAAATCTTCTTCAATTACCTTCATAAGCTTTCTATAGTTTTCAGCATACAGATCTTTTACATCTTTGGTTAGATTTATTCCTAGGTATTTTATGCTTCTTGGTGCAATTGTGAATGGGATCAGTTTCTTTATTTGTCTTTCTGTTGCTTCATTGTTAGTGTATAAGAATGCAACTGATTTATGTACATTGATTTTGTATCCTGCAACTTTGCTGAATTCATGTATCAGTTCTAGCAGACTTTTGGTGGAGTCTATCGGATTTTCCATGTATAATATCATGTCATCTGCAAAAAGCGAAAGCTTGACTTCATCTTTGCCAATTTTGATGCCTCTGATTTCCTTTTGTTGTCTGATTGCTGATGCTAGAACTTCCAGCACTATGTTAAACAACAGCGGTGAGAGTGGGCATCCCTGTCGTGTTCCTGATCTCAGGGAAAAAGCTCTCAGTTTTTCCCCATTGAGGATGATGTTAGCTGTGGGCTTTTCATAAATGGCTTTTATGATCTTTAAGTATGTTCCTTCTATCCCGACTTTCTCAAGGGTTTTTATTAAGAAAGGGTGCTGGATTTTGTCAAAGGCCTTTTCTGCATCGATTGACAGGATCATATGGTTCTTCTTTTTTTTTTTTTTGTTAATGTGATGTATCACGTTGATTGATTTGTGAATGTTGAACCAGCCCTGCATCCCAGGAATTGGTGAATAATTCTTTTTATATGCTGTTGAATTCGATTTGCTAGTATCTTATTGAGAATTTTTGCATCCATATTCATCAGGGATATTGGCCTGTAGTTCTCTTTTTTTACTGGGTCTCTGTCTGGTTTAGGAATCAAAGTAATACTGGCTTCATAGAATGAGTCTGGAAGTTTTCCTTCCCTTTCTATTTCTTGGAATAGCTTGAGAAGGATAGGTATTATCTCTGCTTTAAACGTCTGGTGGGAGATTTTTGATAACAGATTCAATTTCTTCGCTGGTTATGGGTCTGTTCAAGCTTTCTATTTCCTCCTGATTGAGTTTTGGAAGAGTGTGGGTGTTTAGGAATTTGTCCATTTCTTCCAGGTTGTCCAATTTGTTGGCATATAATTTTTCATAGTATTCCCTGATAATTGTTTGTATCTCTGAGGGATTGGTTGTAGTAATTCCATTTTCATTCATGATTTTATCTATTTGGGTCATCTCCCTTTTCTTTTTGAGAAGCCTAGCTAGAGGTTTGTCAATTTTGTTTATTTTTTCAAAAAACCAACTCTTGGTTTCATTGATCTGCTCCACCATTTTTTTAGATTCTATATTGTTTATTTCTGCTCTGATCTTTATGATTTCTCTTCTTCTGCTGGGTTTAGGCTGCCTTTGCTGTTCTGCTTCTATTTCCTTTAGGTGTGCTGTTAGATTTTGTATTTGGAATTTTTCTTGTTTCTTGAGATAGGCCTGGATTGCAATGTATTTTCCTCTCAGGACCGCCTTCGCTGCGTCCCAAAGCATTTGGATTGTTGTCTTTTCATTTTCGTTTGTTTCCATATATTTTTTAATTTCTTCTCTCATTGCCTGGTTGACCCACTCATTCGTTAGTAGGGTGTTCTTTAACCTCCATGCTTTTGGAGGTTTTCCAGACTTTTTCCTGTGGTTGATTTCAAGCTTCATAGCATTGTGGTCTGAAAGTATGCATGGTATAATTTCAATTCTTGTAAACTTATGAAGGGCTGTTTTGTGACCCAGTATACGATCTATCTTGGAGAATGTTCCATGTGCACTCGAGAAGAAAGTATATTCTGTTGCTCTGGGATGCAGAGTTCTAAATATATCTGTCAAGTCCATCTGATCCAATGTATCATTCAGGGCCCTTGTTTCTTTATTGACCGTGTGTCTAGATGATCTATCCATTTCTGTAAGTGGGGTGTTAAAGTCCCCTGCAATGACCACATTCTTATCAATAAGGTTGCTTATATTTATGAGTAATTGTTTTATATATTTGGGGGCTCCTGTATTCGGCGCATAGACATTTATAATTGTTAGCTCTTCCTGATGGATAGACCCTGTAATTATTATATAATGCCCTTCTTCATCTCTTGTTACAGCCTTTAATTTAAAGTCTAGTTTGTCTGATATAAGTATGGCTACTCCAGCTTTCTTTTGGCTTCCAGTAGCATGATAAATAGTTCTCCATCCCCTCACTCTCAATCTAAAGGTGTCCTCAGATCTAAAATGAGTCTCTTGTAGACAGCAAATAGATGGGTCTTGTTTTTTTATCCATTCTGATACCCTATGTCTTTTGGTTGGTGCATTTAATCCATTTACATTCAGTGTTATTATAGAAAGATACGGGTTTAGAGTCATTGTGATGTCTGTATGTTTTATGCTTGTAGTGATGTCTCTGGTACTTTGTCTCACAGGATCCCCCTTAGGATGTCTTGTAGGGCTGGTTTCGTGGTGACAAATTCCTTCAGTTTTTGTTTGTTTGGGAAGACCTTTATCTCTCCTTCTATTCTAAATGACAGACTTGCTGGATAAAGGATTCTCGGCTGCATATTTTTTCTGTTTAGCACACTGAAGATATCGTGCCAAGCCTTTCTGGCCTGCCAAGTTTCAAAGGAGAGATCAGTCACGAGTCTTATAGGTCTCCCTTTATATGTGAGGGCACGTTTATCCCTTGCTGCTTTCAGAATTTTCTCTTTATCCTTGTATTTTGCCAGTTTCACTATGATATGCCGTGCAGAAGATCGATTCAAGTTACGTCTGAAGGGAGTTCTCTGTGCCTCTTGGATTTCAATGCCTTTTTCCTTCCCCAGGTCAGGGAAGTTCTCAGCTATAATTTCTTCAAGTATCCCTTCAGCACCTTTCCCTCTCTTCCTCCTCTGGGATACCAATTATGCGTATATTATTTCTTTTTAGTGTATCACTTAGTTCTCTAATTTTCCCCCCATACTCCTGGATTTTTTTATCTCTCTTTATTTCAGCTTCCTCTTTTTCCATAACTTTATCTTCTAGTTCACCTATTCTCTCCTCTGCCTCTTCAATCCGAGCTGTCGTTGTTTCCATTTTGTTTTGCATTTCGTTTAAAGCGCTTTTCAGCTCCTCGTGACTGTTCCTTAGTCCCTTGATCTCTGTAGCAAGAGATTCTCTGCTGTTTTCAAGCCCAGCGATTAATTTTATGACTATTATTCTAAATTCACTTTCTGTTATATTATTTAAATCCTTTTTGATCAGTTCATTAGCTGTTGTTATTTCCTGGAGATTCTTCTGAGGGGAATTCTTCTGTTTGGTCATTTTGGATAGTCCCTGGAGTGGTGAGGACCTGCAGGGCACTTCCCCTGTGCTGTGGTGTATAACTGGAGTTGGTGGGAGGGGCCGCAGTCCGACCTGATGTCTGCCCCCAGCCCACCGCTGGGGCCACAGTCAGACTGGTGTGTGCCTTCTCTTCCCCTCTCCTAGGGGCGGGATTTCCTGTGGGGTGGCGTGGCCCGTCTGGGCTACTTGCACACTGCCAGGCTTGTGGTGCTGGGGATCTGGCGTATTAGCTGGGGTGGGTAGGCAAGGTGCACGGGGGCAGGACGAGTAGGCTTAGCTCGCTTTTCCTTAGGTGATCCACTTCAGGAGGGGCCCTGTGGCAGCGAGGGAGTCAGATCCGCTGCCGGAGGTTGGGCTCCGCAGGAGCACAGAGTTGGGTGTTTGTGCGGAGCGAGCAAGTTCCCTGGCAGGAACTGGTTCCCTTTGGGATTTTGGCTGGGGGATGGGCGGGGGAGATGGCGCTGGCGAGCGCCTTTGTTCCCCACCAAACTGAGCTCTGTCGTCCGGGGGCTCAGCAGCTCTCCCTCCCTTTGTCCTCCAGCCTTCCCACTTTCTGAGCAGAGCTGTTAACTTATGACCTCCCAGGCGCTAAGTGGCGCTTGCTGTCGGAACACAGTCCGTCCGGCCCCTCCGCTTTTGCCAGCCAGACTCGGGGGCTCTGCTTGGCCGGCGAGCCGCCCCTCCGCCCCGGCTCCCTCCCGCCAGTCCGTGGAGCGCGCACGCCTCGCCGCCCTTCCTACCCTCTTCCGTGGGCCTCTCGTCTGCTCTTGGCTCCAGAGACTCCGTTCTGCTAATCCTCTGGCGGTTTTCTGGGTTCTTTAGGCAGGTGTAGGTGGAATCTAAGTGATCAGCAGGACGTGCGGTGAGCCCAGCGTCCTCCTACGCCGCCAGCTTCCCTCTCTCTCCCACCAATTTACATTTCTATAAACAGTGCATGAGGGTTCCTTTATTCTCCCCAACCTCACCAACATTTGTTATTTATTGTCTTTTAATATTAGCCAACTGACTGATGTGAGGTAGTATTTCACTGTGGTTTTGATTTGCATTTCTCTAATGATTAGTGATGTTGAGCATCTTATGTCTGTTTGCCATCTGGATGTCTTTTTTTTTTTTTAATTTTTCAAGTTTACATCCAAATTAGTTAGCATATAGTGCAACAATGATTTCAGGAGTAGATTCCTTAATGCCCCTTACCCATTTAGCTTATCCCCCCTCCCACAACCCTTCCAGGAACCCTCTGTTTGTTCTCCATATTTAAAAGTCTCTTCTATTGTGTCCCCTTCCCTGTTTTTATATTTTTGTTTCCCTTTCCTTATGCTCATCTATTTTGTCTCTTAAAGTCCTCACATGAGTGAGGTCATGTGATATTTGTCTTTGACTAATTTTGCTTAGTATAATACCCTCTAGTTCCATCTACGTAGTTGCAAATGGCAAGATTTCATTCTTTTTGATTGCCGAGTAATACTCCATTGTATATATGTACCACATCTTCTTTATCCATTCATCCATCGATGGACATTTGGCTTCTTTACATACTTTGGCTATTGTTGATAATGCTGCTATAAACATGGGGGTGCATGTGTCCCTTCGAAACAGCATACCTGTATTCCCTGGATAAATACCTAGTAGTGCAGTTGCTGGGTCATAAGGTAGTTCTATTTTTAATTTCCTGAGGAACCTCCATACTGTTTTCCAGAGGGGCTGCATCAGTTTGCATTCCTACCAGCAATGCAAAAGTGACCCTCTTTCTCCACATCCTTGCCAACATCTGTTGTTGCCTGAGTTGTTAATGTTAGCCATTCTGACAGGTGTGAGGTGGTATCTCATTGTGGTTTTGATTTGTATTTCCCTCAGGATGAGTGATGTTGAGCATTTTTTCATGTGTCAGTTGGCCTGTCCATGTCGTCTTTCGAGAAGTGTCTCTTCATGTCTTTTGCTCATTTCTTCACTGGATTATTTGCTTTTTGGGGTGTTGTTTGATAAGTTCTCTATAGATTTTGGATACTAACCCTTTATCTGATATGTCGTTTGTAAATATCTGCTCCCATTCTGTCAGTTGCCTTTTAGTTTTGCTGATTGTTTCCTTTGCTGTGCAGAAGGCTTTTATTTTGATGA
Source organism: Panthera onca (assembly GCF_046562875.1). NCBI lineage: Eukaryota > Metazoa > Chordata > Mammalia > Carnivora > Felidae > Panthera > Panthera onca. The sequence goes on along the minus strand of NC_138356.1, from coordinate 18,440,461 downwards.
GGTCCCAGTAGTTCATTTTTGCTTTTGTTTCCCTTGCTTCCAGAGACTTTTGAGTAAGAAGTTGCTGTGGCGAAGATCAAAGAGGTTTTTTCCTGCTTTCCCCTCGAGGGTTTTGATGGCTTCCTGTCTTACATTGAGGTCTTTCATCCATTTTGAGTTTATTTTTGTATATGGTGTAAGAAAGTGGTCCAGGTTCATTCTTATGCACGTTGCTGTCCAGGTTTCCCAGCATCACTTGCTGAAGAGACCATCTTTATTCCATTGGATATTTTATCCTGCTTTGTCAAAGATTAGTTGACCATACGTTTGTGGGTCCACTTCTGAGTTCTCTATTCCATTGATCTGAGTGTCTGTTTTTGTGCCAGTATGGTACTGTCTGATTACAGCTTTGTAGTACAGCTTGAAGTCTGGGATTGTGATGCCTCCTGCTTTGGTTTTTATTTTCAAGATTGCTTTGGCTATTCGGGGAATTTTCTGGTTCCATACAAATTTTAGGACTATTTGTTTTAGCTCTGTGAAGAATGCTGGTATCAAGGGATTGATCGCATTTACAATTGTACCAAAACCCAAAATACCTAGAAATAAATCTAACCGAAAAGGTGAAAAATCTATACACTGAAAAGTATAGAAAGCTTATGAAAGAAATTGAAGAAGACGCACAAGAAAATGGAGAAATATTCCATGCACCTGGGTGGGAAGAACAAATATTGTTAAAATGTCAATACTACCCAAAGCAATCTACATATTCAATGCAATCCTTACCAAATTAATATCTGGATGTCTTCTTTGGAAAAATACCTATTCAGGTCCTCTGCCCATTTTTTAATGAGGTGATTTATTTTGATGGTGTTATGTCTTTATACATTTTGGATATTAACCCCTTATCAGATACATGATTTGAAAATATCTGTCAATTCAGTAAGTTGCTTTTTCATTTTAATGATAGTTTCCTTCACTATACAAAACTTATTATTTTGTCATAGTCCCAGTAGTTTTTTGTTTCTCTTACCTTAGGAAACATCTTTAAAAATGTTGCTAAGGCCAATGTCTAAGATCACTGCTATTGTTTTCTTTTAGGAGTTTTCTGGTTTCAGGTCTCACATGGACATCTTTAATCCATTTTGAGTTTATTTTTGTGTATGGTGTAAGAAAATGGTCTAGTTTCATTCTTTGCATGTAGCCTTCCAGTTTTCCTAGCACCATTTGTTGAAGAGACTGTCTTTTCCCGTTGCATCTTTTTGAATCCTTTGTCGTAGATTAATTGACTATATAATCATGGAAATTTTTTCTGGGCTCTATTTTGTTCCATTGACCAACTGGCATCCATTGACGCCAGTACTGTAGTGGTTTGATTACAGCTTTGTGTAGGATACCTTGAAATTTGGGATTGTGATACCGCTAGTTTTGTTTTTCAATTTTGCTTTGGCTTTTGAGGGTGTTCTGTGGTTCCATACAAATTTTAGGATTGTTCTAGTTCTGTGAAAACTGCTATCGGTATTTTGATAGGGATTGCATTAAATTGGTAGATTACTTTGGGTGGTATGGGCCTTTTAATGATATGAATTATTCCAGTCCATGAGCATGGACTATCTTTCCATTTGTGTCATCTTCAATTTCTTTCATCAGTGTTTTGTAGTTTTCAGAGTACAGGTTTTTCACCTCCATAATTAAGTTTATTCCGGGGTCTCTTATTTCTTTTTGGTGTAATTTTAAATGGAATTGTTTTTATTTCTCTTATCAGTTTATAGACATGCTTCAAATTTCTATTAATTTTGTATCCTGCAACTTTTCTGAATTTATCAGTTCTAATAGTTTTTTTGGTAGAGTCTTTGGGTGTTGTATATATAGTATCCTGTTATCTGCAAATAGTGACAGTTTAACTTTTTTACACATATTCATTTATTTTGAAAGAGTGCACAAAAGGTGCAGAAGGAGAATCTGAAGCAGGCTTTACACTGTCAGTGCAGAGCCCAATGTGGGACTCAAACTCTTAAATCATGAGATCATGACCTGAGCCAAAACCAAGAGTTGACACTTAACCGACAGAGCCACCCAGGTGCCCCATGACAGTTTAACTTCCTTACCAATATGGATGCTTCTTCTATCTTATCTGGTTTCTTCACTTAAACTTTCAGTACTATGTTGGATAAAGGGGGTGAGAGTGGACATCCTTGTCTTGTTCCTGATCTTAGGGGAAAAGCTCTCAGCTCATCACCATTGAATATGATGTTAGCTGTGGGTTTTTCATGTCTAGCCTTTATGATGTTGAAGTATGTGACCCTGTGCCCACTTTGTTGAGATTAATTTTTTATCATTAAAGGATGTTGTATTTTTTTGTCAGATGTTTCTTCTGCATCTATTGAGATTGCATGGTTTTTATTTTTCCTTAATGACATGCGTCACATTTTTATATGCAAATAATAAAACATCCTTTTATCTCTGGAATAAATCCCACTGAGGAGTCTCTTAATGTATTCTGAATTCAATTTACTACTATTTTCTTGAGTTTTTTTGCATCTATGTTCATGAGAAATATTGGACTGTACTTGTCTGTTTGTTTTTTTTGTTTGTTTGTTTGTTTGTTTTTTTTGTAGTGTATTTGCCTAATTTTGGTACCAGGGTAGTTCTGGCCTTACAGACTGAATTTAGAAGTTTTCCTTCCTCTTCTGTATTTTGGAATACTTTAAGGAGGAAAGATATTAACTCTTATTTAAACTTTTGATAGAATAGGGGTGCCTGGGTGGCTCAGTCGGTTGAGCATCCAACTTCGGCTTAGGTCACGATCTCATGGTCTGTGGGTTCAAGCCCCACATCGAGCTCTGTGCTGACAGCTTGCTCAGAGCCTGCAGCTTGCTTCGGATTCTGTGTCTCCTTCTCTCTCTCTGCCCCTCCCCTCCCCCCCCTCCCCCCCCCCGCTCATGCTCTGTCTCTCTCTGTCTCTCAAAAATAAATGTTAAAAATTTTTTTTAATTTTTGGTAGAATTAACCTGTGAAGCCATCTGGTCCTAGACTTTTGTTTGGAATTTTGTTATTACTTATTGTTTTTGGTTTTTTTGTTTTGTTTTTTTACTAGCAATTCGTCTGTACAGATTTCCTGTTTGTTTCTGATTCTTTTCTGGAAGATTGTATGTTTCGAGGAATTCATTTCTTCTAGGCTTTCCACTCTGTTGGCATATTATCTTTCATAGTATTATTTTATAATCCTTTGTATTACTGTGGTGTTGGTGACTTTTCCTTTTTCATTTCTGATTTAAGTTTTTTTATTTATTATTAGAGACACACAGACAGCATGAGTGGGGGAGGGGCAGAGAGAGAGAATCCCAAACAGATTCCTTGCTGCCAGCACAGAGCCCAATGTGGGGCTGGAACTCCTGAATCTGAAATCATGACCTGAGCTGAAACCAAGAGTCAGACACTTACCCAAATGAGCCACTCAGGCACCCCTTTCATTTCTGATTTTGAGTTGTCTCTTTTCTTCTTCATGAGTCTGGCTATAGGTTTATGAATTTTATCTTTCCAAAGAACCAGCTCTTTGTTTCATTGATCTTTTCTTTTTTTTGGGGGGGGGGGGTGTCCATTTATTTCTACTCTAGTATTTCTGATTTTAGCTTTGTTCTTTTTCTAGTTCCTTTAGTTATAAGGTTAATTTTTTCATTTGAGATTCTCTTTTTAGTATAAGCTGGTCTTGCTATAAACTTTATTCTTAGAATTGCTTTTTCTATGTCCTGGAGTTTAGACCACTGTGTTTCCATTTTTACTTGTCTCGATGTATTTTTTTTTTTTTTTTTTTTTACTTCATTCACCCATTGGTTGTTTAGTAACATGTTTATCTTCCATACGATGGTTTTCTCCAGTTTTCTTCTTGCAATTAATTTCTAGTTTCATAACATTGTTGAAAGATAATCTTTCTTAGAGAATGGTCCACATGCACTTGAATAGGCATACTCTGCTGTTTTGGGATGGAATGTTTTGTATATATCTGTTAAGACCATCTGGTCTCTCGTGTCATTCAAAGCCACTATTTCCTTATTGATTTCTGCCTGGCTGATCTATCCACTGATGTAAGTGGGGTGTTAAAGTCCCCTTTTATTATTATATTACTGTCATTGTCTCCCTTTGTCTGCTAATATTTCCTTTATATATTTTGGTGCTCCTATGTTGGATATATAGATATTTATAAAAGTATTGTCTTGTTGGATAGATCTTTTTATCATGTAATGCTCTTTGTCTTAATGTAATCTTTGTTTTAAATTCTATATTTTCTGATATAATTATTGCTACTTCAGATTTTTTTGTTTCCATTTGCATGGAATATCTTTTTCCATTCCTTCACTTTCTGTCTGCATGTGTCTTTAAGTCTGAGGTGATTCTCTTGTAAGGCAATCTATTATGGATCTTTTTTTAAATCCATACTTTATCTTTTGATAGGAGCATTTAGTCCATTTACATTTGAAGTAATTATTGATAGGTATGTGCTTATTGTTATTAATTATTTTCTGAATATTTTTGTACTTCTCCTTTGTTCTTTTCTTTCTTCCCCTGTGGTTTGATGACTTTGTACTTGGTTTCTTCTTTTTTTCCTATAAGTTTTTGATTTGTGTTTACCATGGGATACATGTATAACGTGTGTATAGCAGTCCATACTGAGTTGAGGGTCACTTAAGTTTGAACCCAGTAGTATATTTTTACTACCCTGCCCATGTTTTATGTTTGTGATGTCATAATTTACATCTGGTATATCCTTTGATTAATTTTTGTAGGTATAATTGATTTTCTACTTTTGCATTTTAATCTTTATACTGGCTGTATAAATGATTCTGCCTTTACTATATGTTTGCTTTACTGTGTAACTTTCCTTTCATAACTTTTTTTTTTTTTTTTTTTTACTTCTAGTTATCTTTTTACTTAAAGAATTCTCTTTAACATTTCTTGTAAGACTGATTTAGTGGTGATGAGCTTTAACTTTTTTGGGGGGACACTTGATTTATCCTTCTATTCTTAATGATAACCTCACTGGGTGGAATATTCTTGGTTATACGTTTTTCCTTTTCAGCACATTGAATAGGTCATGCCACTCCCTTCTGACCTGCAAGATTTCTGCTGAAAAATTAACTGATAACTTTATGGGGTTTCCCTTATGCGTAACTATTTGCTTTTCTCTTATTCCTTTTAAAATTCTTTCTTCAGATTTTGCATTTTTCATTATTATATGTGATTGTCCTTGAGTTTATCTTGTTAAGGTCTCTCTGGGCTTCAGGACCTGAATGTCAGCTTCCCTCTCTAGATGGAATTTTTCAGCTATTATTTAAAAAAAATTTTTTTTAATGTTTATTCTGAGAGAACGAGGGAGAGAGAGCGTGAGCAGGGGTGGGGCAGAGAGAGAGGAAGACCCAGAATCTGCTCCAGGCTCTGAGCATTCAGCACAGAGCCTGGTGCGAGGCTAGAACCCATGAACCGTGAGATCATGACCTGAGTTAAGCTGAAGTCAGACACTTAACTAACTGAGCCACCCAGACACCCCTCAGTTATTATTTCTTCAAATAAGTTTTCTGCCCCTTTCCTTTTCTCTTATTCTGGGACCACTATAAGGCAAATTTATTGATTTTTTTTTTTCTTTTCCAGTAGTCCCTTACCCTATTATCATTTTTTATTTTTTATTTTTGCTATTCAGCTTGAATGCTCTTTATTACCTTGTCTTTGAGATTGCTGATACATTCTTGTACATCCTGTAATCTGTTGATTGCCTGTAGTATCTTTTTTTTTTTTTTTCATTTTAGTTACAGTATTCCTCAGCTCTGACTGGTTCTTTTTTATATTTTCTCTTTGTTGAAGTGTTTACTGTGTTAATCCACTCTTTTCTCAAGTCTAGGGGGTGTCTTTATAACCACTACTTTGAACTGCTTATCAGGCATATTTCTTACCTCCATTTTGTTTAGCTTTTTTTTTTCTGTGATATTGGCCTGTTTTCATTCATGACCTACTCCTTTATCTCTTTGTTTTGTCTGTTTCTACGTATTAGGCAGGTCAACTATGTGTCCTGGTCTTGTGTTGAAGAGTTCCTGTGGTGCCCTGTAGCACAATGATCCTTGATCATCAGAACTGGAGACACACTCATGAGGTGTCCCACATGTGGACTTGCATGCCCCCTTCTGTTTTGGATGAGCTGTGGATGCTGTGGGCATGGTGGGTGGGACTGGGCCTCAGCTGGCTGTAGTGACCCACTTTCCTTGCTACTGGCGCACTGGACAGGATTTGTTCCCTGAGCTTTTGAGGCCTGTGGGCTCACTGGTGGGGGGAGCTGGCACTAAGCCTGACTGCTCCTGAGAGCTGTGACAGCTGTGGGCACACCAAAGCAAAGGGTTTGTTCATGGAGTAACCAGCTAAGAGGTCCAGCTGCAGGAAATGTGAGGGCACTAGTGTTTGGAGTTATCCCCCTCCACCATACCCAGGGCAGGAATCACTTTGGAGGGTTGCCAGTCTCAATTGACATTGCTTGCCAGGTATGATGGGGCAAGAACTGCTTTGGAAGGAGTACCTAGCAGGTTGGGTGGGGCAGGTTCAGAAAGAATGTGGGGGAGCAGGGGATGTCAGTAATGTAGATGTTAACTACTATAAGCATCCAATTATCTATGCTGGGGAGGGCAAGAAAAAAAGCCCACCAGCCCTACACTTTTGTTCTAGAGAAATTTTCAGGTCCCTACTTCTCTGCCACAGACCATAAAATTAGTCAAAAAAACTTCACGTATACCCCAGCTGTTTTCAAGCTGCTGCTTTTGTGCTATCTTGGGCTGGATCTTTAAAGGTGGGGACCTGGTTTCCTATCATGCTCTGACTCTCTGAATTAAGCCCTGATGATTTTCAAAGTCAGACGTTATGGGGACTTGTCATCCCACTGTGGGACCCCAGGGTTGTGGGTGGCCAGTGTGATTGGTGTGGGGGGGTCTGGTCCCCTTGTTTTTCTATATTTATTGTGTCCCTCCTATTGGTGGTTAGTTGAACTGGGGTTTGGGTTCCTAACTGTGTCTCTACCCTTCCTACCCTTTTTGATGGGGTCTTCTGTCTATGACTAGCTATGAAAGATCTGTTCTGCCAGTCTTTGATCATTTTCACAGTTAGGTGCAATGTATGCAGTAGTTGCCTTGGTGTGTCTATGAGACAAAGTGAGGTCAGTATGCTCCTACTCTGCCACCTTCCCTGTACTCTCCTAGCTTGTGGTTTCAAATTTTCAGTGACTCTACGTTTGTTTCCTCTGTCCACAACAAATCTATAATTGAGAAGTTTCTCTACTCTCCTTTCAGAAGGCATTTTTTTAGTCGTCTTTTCCTTGAGGTTATTATCTTTAAGAGTTTCTATGACTATCTCTGATTTGAATTCCCACCTTTTGCAGACTCTGGTGCATCACGGACTGTTATGATACCATCAGGCCAGGTAACCACTGGTCTCAGTGTTAGCTTATCTGAGCATTTTTGGCCTCCTAGGCCTCCCCCTACTCTATTGCCACCCTACCCATGCATATTAAAAGATATATCACACACAAGCATGCATCTTCCAGTATTGCTAAGTTTTATTTTTATTTTTTATTATTAAATTGATTATTAAATTGGTTTCCATACAACACCCAGTGCTCATCCCAACAGGTGTCCTCCTCAGTGCCCATTACCCACCCTCCCCTCCACTCCCTCCCACCCCCCATCAACCCTCAGTTTATTCTCAGTTTTTAAGAGTCTCTTATGGTTTGGCGCTCTCCCTCTCTAAATTTTTTTTCCTTCCCCTCCCCCATGGTCTTCTGTTAAGTTTCTCAAGATCCACGTAAGGTGAGAACATACGGTCTCTGTATGACTTATTTCATGCGAAGTGTTTTATACTGGAAGATGATTTTAGGATTTTTTTGCCCAACAAATTAGGCTGGCAGATATATTCTGCAGTGAATATTATGCACATTTAAATTTGAAAACCACTAAACTAATATATGCCAGTGGTTTCCAGTTCACTTGGGACCAAATCTTAGTTTCAAGTGTCAAAGTCCTAATGTATACTTTTTTCTAATCATTCCAGCTAAACCTAATAAATTACATTTTCTATATAATTTATAAAACATTGATCACATGCTACCTTATATTACAATAATAATATTTATGCCTTATGCACCCGCCTTTGAAAGTTCTTTCCTTATGCTTTGTAGCTCCTCTCCTTTTCCCTCCCCACCAGAGACTTGTTTGGAGTAATTGCCACATAGGTATCTGTTGCATGAATGCTTTGTTCTCCATCATGGGTAAGTTTTCTCAGATTGAGTCCCTATTCTTAAAAACTACAAGAACTAATTTGAAGAATCATATAATGATTTGACAAAATACATAGCAAATTCTTGAGACACAGTGAAGATATTGTAAGAAATTAATTTAATGGTGGGTTATGTTTTATTGCTTTTTTTTTTTCTTCTCTGACCTGTAGTAACAGGAAAAGAACTTTACCATGGAAGCCAATTTCAGAAATTTAAAAGATGATGCAGTTTACAGAAAGTCAGTTTTAATTCAACTCAGCAAATATTTATTGATCCTCCATTATGTGTGAGATGCCATGGTAGGTATGAAACCTCTTGAGAAAATGTCTGTTAGAAAGTGAAGTCCATCAGTAAGTCTTTTGAAGGCTGTGTGTATGTATGTTTTCCACTGTTAAAATACTACAGCAACCAAAAGAGAATAAAGTCCTCACTTCTATCTAATCCAAGAGTGAAGTCTAAATCTTTATGTCCTAAGAAAACTGCCACAGGGAACTTCTTGATGTTTTAACTACTTTATATTGCAACTATAAACCATGACCAGAGAAGAGAAGAATCTATTTAGCTCTCTAAAGTATTCTCTGCCAAGTTGTCTCTTATTTATTGCTTTTTAATGAAATTTTTCATGTGCATCAAAACATAATCTTTCAACAAAGGAAATGCAGCACTGAGACCCAAGCACTTTATAATATAGAATCTACATGTGAACATTAATTTATCTAGGTGGGATTATACAAAGGATTTCTTTATGCTTAGGCATGAGATATTTTTTAAGTAAACATCCTGTTATTAACTCTTCCATGGGCTACAGGCTTTCAGAAAATACAGCAAATATTTTAAACTGACCTATTTCTCTTGAATATGAGATGGGTTTTAGCTATTATCCTAAGTCTTCCTTTCTGAAAGCACACACACTTTTTGAGGGGTCATCAAAATTAAAGGGGTGTTTTAGAGAAAGGTATTCAGGGAGGGAGGAAAGAACATTGATGTGTTTTTCCACCTGTGAAGACTTGAACAGTAAATTTACGCAGCGCCTGGCTCGATTAAGTGACCGACTTCAGCTCAGGTCATGATCTCATTGTGAGTTCAAGTCCCATGTCAGGCTCTGTGCTGACAGCTCAAAGCCTGGAGCCTGCTTCAGATTTTGTGTCTCCCTCTCTAACCTTCCCCAGCTTGCTCTCTGCTCTCCCTGAAAAATAAACATTAAAAAATTTTTTGGAAAACCAGTAAATTTAGTTATTCCATAGTTTCCTTCTCATTCCTTAAAAATAAATTATTATTGTAAAGGGTGCTTTTGGGTAGGACACAACCTGACTCAAATTGGCCTGTGCAGTAACATTTTTCTTTACATAACAGGAAGTCAAGAGATAGGACTAGCTTAACGGTTGGCTGATTCAACAAGACAACTCAAGAGCTACATCGATGTGTTCTCTCCACTCAGTAGTCCACAGAATCTGATTGACCCTACAGCTCATACCCTTCCTAATCACCGGCTGCCAGTGGCAAGCAGAGTTCCTCTTTTCCTTCTTTACATTTGACAAAGAGCATGAATAACCACCCCCCAACTATTCAGTAATAATCCTTCTCTTAAATTTGATTGGGCCAATTCATAACACATGTCAATCTCCACACTAAAAAAATCTGCTGGGAGATCTACAAGCTCTGATTGGCTGATCAGGACCCATCCCTCATGAGGGGATGGGTGAATATCTGAGCACATCCTTCTGTTAGAGTCTAAGAAAGGGAAAATAGATTTGGAGGAGCAGCCAACAGCATCCACAGCAGTCATCTAATCTTATACCTCCTGAAGAACAGCTTTAGATATCCTTTTCTTCATCTGGGTAAATTGTGCCTTTGGAAATACTGAAAAATTGAACTGTACAGCTTGCACCAATAGAACATGTATACAGAACTTTCTCTGAAATGTTCCCTTTTTATTTTAGGTAAGGTGTCTTGTATGTCAATAGCTCTTGCAGAAAATAATTATCATCTAACGTATGTGATTCTCAATGCCAAAGAGCTGCCTGAGAAGAGAGGAAATAGTTACAAATTAAGAAACTGATCAATGATTAGATTCAAACACCCATGGAAAGGTCAAGAAACAATAACACCAGCAATAACAGAAAAAAGATAAATAGATCCATAACAAAAGTATTTTATTGTTTCTACTGTTCAGTGAAACATATGTGGAAAACCATCTGCTTTCAGCTCTTTAAGTTCTAAAGGAGAAGAAAAAAATTTTCCTGTAGAAGTAATAACGAAAGTAACTATGCATTGAAAGGCTATAAGTTAGGCATTTCCCAGACAATGTCTGATTGGTACTATGACTGTAAGCCCGTCATGGGCAGAAAATGCTATATCCCTAGCACCTACCACCATACATGCCTGGCACATAATGTAATTTTAACAACTGCGTATGAATAATATAATTCTAACAAAAACCTTATGCAACAGTATATTGCTGTTTCCCCCAACTTAAGAATTAGGAATCCTTGACTCTAAATCTTTAAGCAATTCAGTCAAGTAATAGGGCACAGATTAAAATCCAGCCTTCCTCTCTTTCCCTACCTGAAGAGGAAATAGATAAGATAAATCCAGTGACTTGGAGACTGGATGTTTTTTTCCCTTAAGTTTAAATATTCTTGGCACTAATAAATTTGTTAGGTTTAAAATAAGACCTGCTCTAGATAGATCAGATGATAAAAGCTTATTATAAGCAATCCAAGAATGGAGACTGTTTCCAAACCAGGTCCCTAGAGCCTAAAACATTCACAAAGGGCAGTGTGTCCAGTTCCTGTGCTTCTTGCTTAAGAACTTTATCATTGTGATAACTGAGCTATTACCTGTATCTACTGCCACTGCTCCTGATACTGCAAGCTAATTTTTTCATTGCTTCAAGCGTAAACTCTCTCAAAGACAGGATCCGACTAGATCAGGGGTCAGTCGCTGTCTAGTAGAGTGAGCCCAACTGGGCAGGACTCACTTGTCATTCCACCTGATCTTCCACTGAGTGCCTTTAAGTTAGGTGTCGGATTAGGTGTGGCCACATGGGATGGAGTTATAGGGTACTAGGTGAAATGAGAACTCAAAGGGAGACCGTGGACAAGTCATACATTCTTAGGCTATCCAGATGTCTGCTGCAAGTAGTTTTCTCTTAAAAAAATATTACTCCCCTTTTTTTTCAATCAACATATTAAAGTATAATAGAACTTAAAATACTGAGGATTTGTAGTCAGGAACCCTAAAGCATAAATACTGGATAAAGTGAAAATCTGACAAAAATATAAATATCTCATAATACCAAACATCTATATAGTCCTTACTCTGTGTGAGGTGTTATTTTAAGCACTTGACATGTATGCTCCTTTAATCCTCATGATAACGCATGAATTAAATACCAGTAACTCCACTCTATAGATAAAGGGGCTGAGGCACAGAGAAGTGAAAAGCATTGCCCGAGGTCCACAGCTATTGCTGACAACTGTCTCCAGAGTAAATGCTTTTATCATACTGTCATTTGTTTTAGTATATAACTTTGTAACTTTGTAGAAAAAAAAGGACATTTCCAGACGCAAAAACAATTGGAGGCAAAAAACAAAGCTAAAGTGGAAAGGAAAAGCTGATACCATGTGCTTCTGGGAGTCAGGACTATGAAAAGGGACTGTCAAGACTGAGGCTGGGATTCTAATGCCTGTAACAGGGAAGACATGGAGAGCTGCAAGAAAGTTTAAATAGAGAAAGTAGGGAACTTCAAAGTGTGGAGAAAAACTCACTACAGCTGGCGAAATGGAGGTTTTAGTCTCCTAGAGATTTGGGTGATGGGAGATCACTAAAAAGCAGATCCCCCAGGTCTCCCAATGTATGGGTGAGGACTCCTAATTTACACTCTTAATGATCTAGAAGTTGGAGTGAAAACACAAACCTAGCCTTAGACCCCACAAGGCAAGCTTCAAACCACTTTATAGAGACTCTCACAGGACTCCCACAGAATAAACCAAAATGCATTGAGTTCCTTACATGGAGTTCAGAGCTCAGGAGATAAAGATCCTAACGAATAACCACAAGTGTTGTGGTAAGATCTGTATTCAGCTTTGGGAAAATATAGAAACAAAGTGAATAAAGTCATTCAGATATCAAGGAATGTCTCCTTGAGGACATAGTCATTAAGCTGCCATCTTCAGTTTATATAATAGTTTCCTTGGGCTATGGAAACAAAGTACCACAGACTGGGTGACGTAAAGCGCAGAAATTTTTCTCACAGTTCTGGTACTGGAAGTCTGAGAACATGGTGTCATCAGATTTGATTTCTACTGAGGCCTTTCTTAGCTTGCAGATGGCTATCTTCTTCCTATGTCTTCACGGTGTTTTCCCTTTGCATGTCTGTGCCTAAATTCCCTCATCCCAGTAACCTCATTTTAACTTACCTCTTTAAAGACCTTATCTCAAAATATACTGATTTTGAGATACTGGAGGTAGGACTTCAACATACGAATTTTGAGGGGACCCAATTCAGAGAGCCACACTTAGACGAAATGTGCTACAAAAATCCTAGGTGATTTTTAAAAAAGCATGGAGCAAAGGAGGAGGAAAACAGGGAGGGGGGGAGATGAAAAAATTATTGATCTTGTTCAAGGAGGAAATATACAAAGTCTCGATTCTACACATGAAAGAAGTATCTGTAAAATTTATAAGAAACCACTTAAATTGAAATAAGATGCATAGCTGGCATACTACTAGATAGGAAAAGCTGGTGGAGAACTCCAAGAAGAGAAAAGGCAAGAACCCATAACAAAAAATAGGGGTGCCTGGGTGGCTCAGTCAAGATTTCAGCTCAAGGTCATGATCTCACGTTTCATGGGATCAAGCTTTGTGTCGGGCTCTGTGCTGACGGTATGGAGCTTGCTTAAGATTCTCCTTCCTCTCTCTGCCCCTCCCCCACTTTCTCTCTTGCTCTCTCAAAAGTTTAACAAGGTCATACGTGTATACATGTATTTTTTTTTTGACATCAAGCTTTTATTTCAATTCTAGTTAATATATAGTGTAATGTTGATTTCAGGAGTAAAATTTAGTCGTTCATCACTTATAGCACCTAGTGCTCATCAAAAGTGCCCTCCTTAATACCTAACACCAATTTAGCCCATCCCTTACCCAGCTCCCCTCCAGAAACCCTGTTTGTTTTCTATAGTTAAGTCTCCTATGGTTTCCCTTCCTCTTTTTTTTCTTCCTTCCCCTGTGTTCATCTGTTTTTCTCAGATTCCACATGTGAGTGAAATTAAATGGTATTTGTCCTTTTCTGACCTATTTTGCTTAGCATGATATACCTTATCTCCATCCATGTCATTGAAAATGGCAAGATTTCTTTCTTTTTGACGGCTAAGTAGTATTCCATTGTATATATATACACCAAATTTTCTTTATCCATCAGAGCCATTATGGGCTCTTTCCATAATTTGGCTATTGTTGACAATGGTGCTATAAACCTCAGGGTGCACATGTCCCTTTGAGTCTTTGTATTTTGGATAAATATCTTGGAGTGTGATTACTGGGTCATAGGGTAGTTGCATTTTTAACTTTGTGAGGAACCTCCATACTGTTTGCCACAATGACTTGTCCAGTGTGCATTACCACCAACAACATAAGAGGGTTCCCCTTTCACGTTCTCACCAACCTCTTTGGTTTTCTGTGTTAATTTTAGCATTCTGGTGTGAGGTGGTATCTCATTGTAGTTTTGATTTGTATTTTCTGCATGATGAGTGATGTTGAGAATCTTTTCATGTGTTTGCCACAGGGATGTCATCTTTGGAAAAAGTGTTCATGTCTTCTGCCTGTTTCTTCACTGGATTATTTTTTGGGGCATTGAGTTTGATAAGTTCTTTGAAGACTTTGGATACTAACCCTTTATCAGCTTGTCATGTGCAAATATCTTTTCCCATTCTGTAGGTTGTGCTTTAGTTTGGTTGATTGTTTCTTTCACTGTGCAGAAGCTTTTTATCTTAAGTTCCAAAAGTTCATTTTTGCTTTTATTACCCTTGTATCCAGAGATGTCTAGTAGGAAGTTGCTATAGCCAACATCAAATAGGTTGCTGTAGGTGTTCTTCTCTAGGATTTTGAGGTTTCCTGTGTCACATTTTAGTCTCTAATTCATTTTGAATTTATTTTGGTATATGATGTAAGAAAGTGGTCCAGTTTCATTCCTCTGCATGTTGCTGTCCAGTTTTCCCAACACCACTTGAAGAGACTGAAGGATATTCTTTCCTACTGTGTCAGAGATTAGTTGACCATATAGTTATGGGTCCATTTTTGGGTTTTCTGGTTTTTTTTTTTAAATCTATGTGTCTGTTTTTGTATCAGTAATGTACTGTCTGGATCACTATGGCTTCGTAATATAGCTTTAAGTCTGTAATTGTGATGCCTCCAGCTTTGCTTTTCTTTAAGATTGCTTTGCCTGTTTGGATCTTTTGTGGTTCCATACAAATTTTAGGATTGTTTATTCTAGCTCTGTGAAAAACGCTGATGATATTTTGATAGGGATTGCCTTATAGATGTAGATTGTCTTGGCTAGTATAGACCTTTTAACAATGTTTTCCCAACCCATAAACATGCAATTTTTTTTTCCACTTCTCGTCTTCAGTTTCTTTCATAAGTGTTCAAAGTTTTCAGAATACAGATCTTTTATATTTGGGGTTAGGGTTATTCCTAGGTATTTTAGGAGTTTTGGTGCAATTGTAAATGGGATTGATTCCTTGATTTCTGCTTCATTATTGGTGAATAGATGCAATAGATTTTGTATCCTGTGACTTGGCTGATTTTATTTATCATGTCTAACAATTTTTTTGGTGGAGTCTTGTAGGTTTTCCATGTAAAGTATCATGCCCTCTGTGAACAGTAAGTTTGACTACTTTCTTGCTGATCTGGATGCCTTCTATTTCTTTTGTTGTCTAATTGCTGAAGCTAGAACTTTGAGTACTACATTAAATAACAGTGGTAAGGGTGGATATCCCTGTCTTGTTCCTGATCATAGAGGAAAAGATTTCCCCATTGAGGATGATAGTAGCTGTAGATCTTTCATAAATGGCCTTTATGATGTTCAGGTATGTTTCCTCTATCCCTACTTTGTTGAGAGTTTTTCTTTCTTTCTTTCTTTTTTAACAAGAATGGATACTATATTTTGTCAAAAGTTTTTCTGCATCTATTGACGGGATCAGATGGTTCTTTTCTTTTATTAACGTGGTGTATCACATTGATTTGCAAATATTGAACCACCTTGCAGCCCAGGAATAATTTCCACTGCATTGGGGTGAACATTTCTTTCAATGTACTCTTGAATTCTATTTGTTAGCATCTTATTGAGAATTTTAGCATCCATGTTCATAATGAATATTGGCCTGTAATTCTCCTTTTTAGTGGGGTCTTTGCCTGGCTTTGGAATCAAGGTAATGCTGACCTCCTAGAATGAGTTTGGAAGTTTTCCTTCCATTCCTACTTTTTGGAAAAGTTTAAGAAAAAAATATTAATTCTGGTAAGAATTTCTTGGGAATTTCCCTGGGAAGTAATGGGTCTGTTAAAATTTGCAATTTCTTCCTGTTTCAGTTTTGGTAGTTTATAGGTCTCTAAGCATTTATCCATTCCTTCCAGATTGCACAATTTGTTGGCATATAATATTTCATAATCTCTTCTAATTGTATTTCTGTGGTTTGGGTTGTGATCTCTCTCATTCATGATTATCCATTTGGGTCCTCTCTCTCTTCTTTTTGACAAGTTTGGCTAGAGGTTCATCAATTTTAGTCTGAAAAATCCAGCTCCTAGTTTCATTGATCTATTCTAGTGGGGTTTGTTTCTATATCATTTATTTTTGCTCTAATCTTTATTATTTCCCTTATTATGACTTTAGGCTTTATTTGTTCTTTTCTAGCTCCTTTATTCTTTTTAAAATATAATTTATTGTTAGCTAACCTACATAGTATACAGTGTGCTCTTGGCTTCAGGAGTAGATTCCCATGATTTATCCCTTACATACAATACCCAGTGCTCATCCCAACAAGTGTCCTCCTCAATGCCCATCACACATTTTTCCTGCCCCTCCATCAACCCTCAGTTTGTTCTCTGTATTTAAAAGTCTCCTATTGTTTGCCTTCCTCTTGGTTTGTAACTATTTTTTTCCTTCCCTTCCCCATGGTCTTCTGTTAAGTTTCTCAAATTCCATATCTAAGTGAGGACATATATATCTGCCTTTCTCTGACTGACTTATTTCACTTAGCATAATTCCTTCCAGTTCCATCCACATTGTTGCAAATGGCAAGATTGCCTTTTTCATTGCTGAGTAGTATTCCATTGCATATATATACACCACATCTTCTTTATTCATTTGTCTGTTGATGGACATTTGGGCTCTTTCCATAATTTGGCCATTGTTCATAGCACTGCTATAAACATTGAGATGCACGTGCCCCTGTGAATCAGCACTCCTGTATCCTTTGGATAAACCTAGTAGTGCTCAAGAGTGTTCCTGTTTCTCCACAACCTTGCCAACATCTGTGGTTTCCTGAGTTGTCAATTTTAGCCATTCTAACTAGCATGAGGTGGTATCTCAGTGTGGCTTTGATTTGTATTTCCTTGATGATAAGTGATGTTGAGCATCTTTTCACGTGTCTGTTGGCCATCTGGATGTCATCTTTGGAAAAGTGTCCATTCATGTCTCTTGCCCATGTTTTCACTGGATTGTTTTTTGCGTGCTGAGTTGGAGAAGTTCTTCATAGATTTTTAAATACTAAATCTTTATCCAATATGTCATTTGCAAATATCTTTTCCCGTTCTGTCAGTTGCCTTTTAGTTTTGTTGATTGTTTCCTTTGCAATGCAGAAGTTTTTATCTTGATGAGGTCGCAATAGTTCATTTTTGCTGTTACTTCTCTTGCCTTTGGAAACGTGTTGAGCAAGAAATTGCTGCAGCTGAGGACACAGAGGTTGTTGCCTGTGTTCTTCTCTAGGGTTTTTATGGTTTCTGCCTCACATTTAGCTCTTTCATCCATTTTGAGTTTGTGTATGGTGTAAGAAAGTGATCCAGTTTCATTCTTCTGCATGTTGCTGTCCAGTTCTCCCCAGCACCATTTGCTAAAGAGACTGTCTCTTTTCCATTGGATATTCTTTCCTGCTTTGTCAAAGATTAGTTGGCCATACTTTTGTGGGTCCAATTGTAGGTTCTCTATTGCGTTCCATTGGTCTATGTGTCTGTTTTTGTGCCAATACCATGCTATCTTGATGATTATAGCTGTGTAGTATAGGCTAAAGTACGGGATTGTGATGTTCCTGCTTTGGTTTTACCATACTTCTATCAGACAAACTAGACTTTAAAGACTGTAACAAGAGATGAAGAAGGGCATTATATCATAATTAAGCGATCTATTCATCAGGAAGAGCTAATAATTGTAGATGTTTATGCCCCAAACTTGAAAGAACCCAAATATATAAATCAATTAATCACAAACTTGAGCAAGCTTGCTGATAATATTGTAATTGTAGGTGACTTTATTACTCCACTTAAAGCAATGAACAGATCATCCAGGCAAAAAGTCAATAAAGGAACAATGGCCTTGAATGATAGACTGGACCTGATGGACTTGATGGATATATTGAGAACTTTCCATCCAAAAGCAGCAGAATGCACATTCTTCTTGAGTGTACATGGAACATTCTCCAAAATATATCATATACTTGGTCACAAAACAATCTTCAACAAATAAAAAAAAAGGATTGATATCATACAATGCATATTTTCAGGTCATAATGCTATGAAACTTAAAATCAATCACAAGAAAAAAATTGGAAAGCCTCCAAATGCATGGAGATTAAAGAACACCCTACTGAAGAATGAATGGGTCAACAGAAAATTAAAGAAGAAATTTAAAAATATATGGAAGCAAATGAAAAAACACAACAATCTAAACTTTTTGAGATGCAGCAAAGGCAGTCCTAAGAGGAAGATATATTGCAATCCAAGCCTATCTCAGGAAGCAAGAAAAATCCCAAATACAGACCCTAACCTCACACCTAAAGGAACTAGAAACAGAGCAGCAAAGAAACCCCAAAGCCAGCAGAAGAATAGAAATCATAATGATTAGAGCAGGAAATTTTGGGACCCTTCTTCTTGAGGTAGGCCTGTATTGGTACATACTTCCTTCTCATGACTGCTTTTGCTGCATCTCAAAGGTTTTGGACTGTCGTATTTTCATTTACTTCCATGTTTTTTTTAAATTGCTTTTTTAATTTCCTGGTTAACTGATTCATTCTTTAGCAGGATGTTCTTTAACTTCCATGTATTTGTGGTATTTCCAATTTTTTTCTTGTCGTTCGCTTCAAGTTTCAAGCATTGTGGAGAGAGAAATATGCATGGTATGATCTCAATCTTTTTGTATTTGTTGAGGCCTGATTTGTGATCCAGTATGTAATCTATTCTGGAGCATGTTATGTATGCTTCAAAAAGAATGTGTACTCTGGAGCACCTGGTTGGCTCAATTGGTTGAGCATCTGGCTGTTGATTTTGGCTCAAGTCATGATCTCATGGTTTATGGGATTGAGCCTACTTGAGATTCTTAATCTCTTTCTGCCCCTCCCCTGCTCATGCTCTCTCTCTCTCAAAATAGATTTTTTAAAAAAGCGTATTCTGCTACTTTAGGATGAAATCTTCTGAACATGTTTGTTAAGTCCATCTGGTCCAGTGTGTCATTCAAAGCCATTGTTTCCTTGTTGATCTTCTGCTTAAATGATCTGTCCATTGCTATAAGTGTGGTATTAAAGTCCCCTACTATTATTTTACTATTATCAAGGAGTTTATATTTGTGATTAACTGACTTATATATTTGCATGCTTCCAACTTACGGGCATAAATATTATTGCTACATCTTATTGGGTAGAATCCTTTATGATGATATAGTGCCATTCTTCATCTCTTGTTACAGTCTTCAATCAAAACTACAATCTAGTTTTTCTGATATAAATACGGCTACTCCAGCTTTCTTTTGACGTCCATTAGCATGATAAATGTTCTCTATCCCCTCACTTTGTAATTGTCTTTAGGTCTACAGTGAGTCTCTGATAGGCAGCCTATAAATGGGTCTTTAAAAAAAAAACTATTTTTTTTTCTAATTTTTTAACGTTTATTTATTAGAGAGCATGAGCATAGGAGGGGCAGAGAGAATGGGAGACACAGAATCTGAAGCAGGATTCAGGCTCTGAGTTGTCAGCCCAGAGCCCAATGCAGGGCCCAAACCCACAAACTGCAAGATCATGACCTGAGCTGAAGTCAGAAGCTCAACTGACTGAGCCACCCAGGCGCCCCCCCCCCCCCCCAAAAAAAAACCCCATTCTGATACCCTATATCTTTCGATTGGGGCATTTAGCCCATTTACATTCAAAGTGATTATTGATAGATATGAATTTAGTGCCATTGTATTACCAGTTAAGTTGTTCCTGGAGATTTTCTTTGTTCCTTTCTATCTTTGTCACTTTTGGTCTTTCTTTCCCAAAGAGTCCCCTTTAATATTTCTTGCAGGGTTGGCTTAGTGATCACAAACTCCTTTAGTTTTTGTTTGGGAAACTGTCTCCCTTCTATTCTTAATGACAGTTTTGCTGGATAAAGCATTCTTGACTGCATATTTTTCCCCTTCAGCATGTTGAATATATCATGTTACTCCCTTCTTGCCTGCCGAGTTTCTGCAGATCAATTTGCTGTGAACCTTATTTGTCTTCCCTTGGAAGTTAGGGATTTCTTTTCCCTCCTGCTCCCAGGATTTTTTTTATCTCTGTATTTTGCAAATTTTACTACAATATATGTTGATGATGGCCTGCTTTTGTTGATTTTGATAGTTCTCTGTGCCTCCTGTATTTGGATGTCTGCTTCCTTTCCCACATGAGGGAAGTTTTCAGCTATATTTTGCTTAAATAAAACTTCTGCCTCCTTTTCTCTCTCTTCTTCCCTCTCTTCTTCTGGGACTCCTATGATACGAATGTTATTATGCTTTATGGAGTTGCTGAGTTCCCAAATCTACACTTGTGATCCAATATATATATTTCCCTCTTCAGCTTCATTAGCTTGCATAATTTTATTTTCTATATCACTTAATTTGTTCCTGTTTCTTCCATCCTTGTCATTATATCCACTCAATGTTGCATCTCAATTACAACATTTTTTTATTTCCGCCCGTCTGCGTTTTAGGTCTTTTGTTTCTGTACTAAAGGACTCCCTGGTATCTTCAGTGTTTTTCTCAAGCCAAGCTAGAATCTTTGATCATTTTAAATTCTAGCTCAGGCATATTACTTCTACCTGGTTTTTTTTTTTAATGTTTGCTTGTTTTTGAGAGTGACAGAGTACAAGAGGGGGAAGAACAGAGAAAGAAGACACAGAATCTGAAGCAGGCTCCAGGCTCTGAGCTGTCAGCACAAAGCCCAATGAGGGGCTTGAACCCATGAATTGTGAGATCATGACCTGAGCTGAAATTGGATGCTCAACCAGCTGAGTCACCCAGACACCCCTACTTCTACCTGTTTTAACTAGAACCCTGGCCATGACCTTTTCTTGTTCTTTCTTTTGGGATGAATTCTTCCATGTTGGCATTCTGCTTTAGGTTAGGAAAGCCTGATATGTTTCCTTCTCCTGAGAGCAATAGCTATATTAAGAAGAGGTCCTATACTGTCCAGGGCCTGGCACTTCAGAAAGTGTTTCTGGTGTATGCTGTGTGCATTCTGCTGTTGCATTTTGGCTGCTCTTTCCTTCTGATCAGTCCTCTGCAGAGTTTCTCCTTGCCTACAATGAGGAGTGTTTGGACCTTGTCCATGTGTGGCAAGTTTTAAGGAGGTATACTTTGGTCTGCTTGTTACAAGAGGCTAGATCCTGTTTCCACTAGAATGAAGTTTTGCAGCACTCTATGGTCAGTAGGTTTTGTGCCTGTGAGGGATTTGTGCTGCTGTTCTGGGGGAGGGGCCTGCTGTTGCTCTGGCTGTCAGGCACAGTTGCCCTAGTACAGAAGCACCCTGCAGAGTGCAGGGGATAGGGCTTGGTGTAAGTGGCTCAAATCTCCACTGTGCAAGCAGTACTGCTCACTAAAGTCTATTGGTGCTGACATACAGGGATGGAATGGCATTAGTCCCCTCTCTCATCCTTGGAGAGGGAGTTTGCACCCACCACCATTCAGGAAACCTTCACAGAAGAGCAAACAATCTTTTGTGTGTCCTAGACAAACTTCAGATTCCTACCTTCACCCTGTCTGTGTCCGGGCCACCTGCCTACCTGGCAGCGCAGTTCACCTGTGTTTTATCTCCAGAACACCGGAGATAAACTGGAGTTTCAGAACTCCAAACTTTAGATCTGGCATGATGCAGACCCACACTGATCCTCTGGGGGAAGGTCTTGTCATGCTGTGGCCGGTGCTGGTTTTTCCCAGAAGGGCACTTGCATAAATTCACAGGGGCTTGGAGTTTATGGTGAAGCACAACAAAAAGCTGGTGTCTAGATTAGCTACCCTCAGCAGGTGTCTCTGCTCCTATGCTAATGAATGGAGCAATGGGATGGCACCCATTGTCTCTCTTGTCCCCTGAGATGCAGTTAACCTCTACCAAATGTACTCCAAGACGGGGAACTGTCTTTCCCACTGCCACCCAGGGTATCCTCAGACCACACTGTCTACTCCTAGGCTTCTATCCTCTTTCTCCACAAAAACACCCCTATGCTTGCCAAACTGTACACCTGCCACAGAGCTGACTTCTAAAAACTTCATTTTTTAAGCTCTGCTGCTCATAAAAGCTCATGAAAATCAGTGTCTCATTTTCCAGGTCAGTGGTTTGGGAGAAGTGTTTTTCCTATGCGATCCCTTATGCATCTCTCCCCCCACTCCATAATCAGGGCCCCCTCCCCTCAGCAGCACCCATGATCACGTCTGCACCTCCTGCCTTCCACAATATGGTCTAATTTCTCCTTCTAGCTGTGCAGTTTGTTCTCACAGTCCTCAGATAAATTTCTTGGGTGTTCAAAATGATTTGGTAATTACCTGGCTGTGTTTGAGGGATGAGGCAAGTGCAGGATCCCCCTACTACACTGCCATCTTACCTCCATCTCCTGTAAAAGTGTATTAATACTAGAAAATGTATGTGCCTTATGTTTTTATGCATATTAAATTTATAAAAAGAAAATGACACATATTAGGTATTATAATTAATGGGAATGAGTAAAATTCTCCACTTAAAAGTCAGAAAAATCTTACTAGTTAAATTTTTTAAAATTCAGTATTATGTTTGCAAGAACCATATTTGTGGGGGGGGGGGGGAAGCAGAAGAAAGATATAGGCAAAACTGTCCCAATCATTTGGCAAGAAAGGAATTTTAAGAGTATTAAATGAGCCATAGAAGGATTTTCTAGAAACATTTTAAAATAAAAGCTTTATTCCATTCAGAAGATAGAGTAGTCATTAATATTTATAGCTACTCATTAAAATACATGAATTAAGAGTTTTTAAATTAAACTGACAAATCCAAAATAATAGCAAGCATATTAAAATTCTATCAAAAATTGTCAAATTTAGCGATGACAAAAATTTAACATAATTAAGCATTTTTAATAGACAAAATTTTTTGACATCCTTCAAAATAACTCTTTAATAAAGAGAAACTAAAAACCACAATTATCTATCCCATTTACAACTGCATCAAAAAGAATACAATACCTAGAAATCAAGTTAACCAAGGAGGTAAAAGATGTATGTTGAAAACTAAGACCTTAATGAAAGAATTAAGAAATAAGTGGAAAGAAATTCCATGCTCATGGAATGGAAGATATAATGTTAAAATGTCCATACTTCTCAAAGTGATCTACAGATTAAGTGCAATCCCTATTGAAATGCCAATTGTATTTTTCACAGAAATAGAAGAAACAGTCCTAAAAATCGTATAAAACAAGAGCCCTCAAAGAGCCCAAAGTAATTTTGAGAAATAAGACCTAAGCTGGAGGTATCGTACTCTGATTTCAAAGTACACCACCAAGGTGTAGTAATCAAAACAGAATGGCACTGGTATAAAAACAGATACACAGATCACTGGGACAAAATAGAGCACCCAGAAATAAACCTACACCTATGTGGTCAATTAATTATGACAAAAGAACCAAGAATATACAATGGGAAAGGACAATCTCTTCAATAAATGAGGCTGGGAAACGGGACAGCTACATGCAAAAGAATGAAACTGGACCACTATCTTATACCATATGTGAAAATTAATGCAAAGTGAATTAAAGACTTAAATGTAAGACATGAAATCATAAGACTCCTGGAAGGAATCATAATGAATAAGGCCTTTGACGTAGCCCTTGGTGATGATTTTTCAATCTGACCGCAAAAGCAAAAATAAACAAGTTGGGGTTACATGAGATGAAGCTTCACAGTAAAGAAAACCATCACAGAATGTAAAGGCAGCCTACCAAATGGGGGAAATTATTTACAAATCACCTGTTCCATAAGTGGCTAGTATCTGAAATAAAGAATTCATACAACTCAATAGCCAAAAACTGAAAAACGGACAGAAGATCTAAATACATATTTTTCCAAAGAAGATATACAGATAGACAGCAGGCACATGAACAGGTGCACAACATAATCATCAGGGTAATGCCAATCAAAACCAAAATGCAATATCACTCCCCTTCTGTTAGAATAGCTATTATCAAAACCATAAATGTTGGTGAGGGTGTGGAAAAAAAGAATGCCTTGTGCACTGTTGATGGAAACATAAACTGGTATAGCCACTATGGAAAACAGTATGGAGATCCCTTAAAAATTACAACTACCATATGATCCAGCAATTCCACTTCTGGGTGTTTATCAAGAGATAAAACACTAATTCATAAAGGTATCTGTACCCCATGTTTACTGTAGCATTATTTACAATAGCCAAGATAGTGAAGCAACTAAGTGACCATCAATGAATGAATGGATAAAGAAATTGTAATATGTGTATACATACACATACACACAATGGAATATTATTCACCTATTAAAACATGAGTAACAAAATAGACCTAAAGAAGACAGAATTCATATAGAATTTATAATTTCAAGTAGAAATTATATACATACAAAAAACAATTTATTGACAAAAACAATGATTTTTTTTTTTTTAAAGTTTATTTCTGAAACAGAGACAGAGTGTGAACAGGGGAGGGGCAGAGAGAGAGGGAGGGAGACACAGAATCCGAAACAGGCTCCAGGCTCTGTGCTGACAGCTCAGAGGGGCTTGACATGGGGCTTGAACCCACAAACTGAGATCATCACCTGAGCTGAAGTTAGATGCTTAACTGACTGAGCCACCCAGGCACCCCAAAACAGTGATCTTTTTTAAAAAAACCAATTAATCTTTAGAAAGATTTTTTTTTTGAAAAAAACCAATTAATCCTTAGAAAGTCTGAAGAATTTTTTTTAACATTTATTTATTATTGAGACACACAGAGTATGAGCAGGGGGAGGGGTAGAGAGAGGGGGAGACACAGAATCCGAAGCAGACTCCAGGGTTTGAGTTGTCAGCACAGAGCCCGACACGGGGCTCGAACTCAAAAACTGCAAGATCATGACCTGAGCCAAAGTCAGTCACTCAGCCAACTGAGCCACCAAGACACCCCAAGTCTGAAGAATTTTTATTTAAAATCACAAACAGGGACCTCTGGATTGCCTAGTTGGTTTAGCCTTTGACTCTTGATTTCAGCTCAGGTCATGATCCCAGGGTCTTGGGATTGAGCCCTGCTGAGCATGGAGCCTGTTTAAGGTATTCTGTGTGTGTCTCTGTATCTGTCTCTTTCCCTCTTCCTATCCCTCTCTACCCCTCTTCCCTTTTCCCCCACTTGTGCACTCTCTCTCTAAAATAATAAAAAGTAAAAATAAATCACAAATTAGCACATAGAAAGGGACAACACCACAGATGAAGATGCCTTAAATATAAGACATTTTAATTATGTTTATCTTATAACTTATATAAGTTTTTCAGGAAATGTAAATTAGCAAAATTAACTCAAAAAGCCCAGAAGAAAACTGAAAGACCAATATCCACTTAAGAGATCAGAAGGTAGATATCTGACCCTAAACTGTCAAAAAGTTTGTTTCACCTTGAGTAACTTTATGGGTGTATTCTATAAAACAATCAGGGACACAGTTTCTGTGCCATTCGAGTTGTCAAGGCATATTACAAAGCTGAGAAATTTCCAATTCTGTGAGGCTAGCTTTTAATGATACCAAAAATCAAAAAAGGGTGATTCAAAAAGAACATGTTTGTTTATAAAAAGCTTATTTTTTAAAATGTCTCCCTTATAAATATAGGCCTAAAACTCTAAAATAAAACAGTAACACATAGAATCCAGCTGTTTATTTTAAAAAGTGTTTTAAAAGTTGCGTATTAAGTGAAAATTAAAAGCAAATTATGAGATGTTATGAAACCATCGTATGTGAATATACCCATGTGAAAATGCAAGACAGCCAGGAATGAATCACAGAAAAATTAACAGTGGCCACTAGGGGACAATGGGAGAGTTGGCATGAAAGAGAACTGGGAGGGGAATTATATTTTGTATCTGCTATAATTTATTTTTACAAGCATAGATTTATAAATTGGCTCTATAACTTACAAAGAAATCTAGAGTTTAATAATGGAATCAATTGTGAAAGTTTATGCCAGGATCCAGGAGGAAATATCTGGAGTTTCAGATCTATGTCTTTCAAAAGGAGTCTGTGGACTCTCCAGTAGCCCATAAAACAGGCTTTCTCCCATAGGAGTTGCAGTCAAGGCATAGCAATAAATATGGTAGGCATCAGCTTTGAGCAGCATAGTTTTAGAACTTGAAAAGGAAAATGAGTTAGTTCACTGCTCACTCCTTTGATGAGGAAACTGAAGCCCAGGAAGATTGTAAAAAGGTAGAGAAGGTATTCTTTTGCTAAATACTCTTCTCTGGATGCATATGTTCTCATTATGCATTTAGTAATGCTTTTTACATTGATTAAGTGTGTTTAATATCATTCCTATGGTTGCCACTGTACATAAGGATCAGTAATCACCTTGCAGCTTGGTGCTAGCGTTATAGCAACATAACTTAATTAGTCCTGGGAGGTAAGGGGCAAAATTGAAGTATATCATGAGTGAATATAGAATTACTCGGCAATTAGCTGTCTGGAATATCCTTCCTCTATATGACATACTTAAAATTGAAAGTGCCTATGCTTTCTAAGTAAACTATATAGATTTCCTGAGCTTGAAATACCCAATTTACAAACACATGTGCATACCCAGTCAGCTCTCTAACCTCAGCCCCTATTCAGACCTGTGATTTCTCTCAATCCCAAAGGGTAGCAAAGGGGGTCTTAAATTGATGTTGCCACCTAGTGGTTGAAAAAAAATCAGTTCTAAGGAAAGCCTCTCCAACCATCTTTAATGGTTATGTTTAGCTAGTTTTTCCTCTGAGTTCCAGGAGCTACTTTACATTCTGAAACTTTCCTGTTTGTAGTGCTGGATTATTGTTGGCCATTTCAAAAAAGACTAGCTATCAGATCTAGGGAGAGTAAGCTATTTGGTTGAACAAGTGGGGCATTTGGGGTGGGCGGGGGGGGGGGAGGGGCGGGGCATTTAGTTTTGCACACTGAATAGAGCACTCTTGTTGGTTTCGGTTACTGGTTAGTGTAATAAAACTTACGGGTTTAAAATATATGAAATTTATTGGGTTTTCCTAAATAACTTTCCTTATTCTCCTTTTTCTCTGATAAGTAATCAAATAGTAATAAACACATATCTCAAGTCACACTTGAGAATTTCTACAAGTTATGATGAAGTGAACTTTTTGTGATAAAGGTGACAAAGCTGGGTTTGAGCAATCACTCTCAGAATTAAATAGTCCCAGAAGTGGTCATCTTTTATCCTTTTATCCTCCCATCTCACAGGAGAAGAACCAATTGCCAGGTTGAATTATCCATCATTTAAGAAAAAGAAATCTTCCTATGGCTGTAAAACAGCTTCAGATTGCTTTCTTTGCAGTCTTGAGGAGGTGATAAGGGCCCAGATGGAGGTGTTTTTCAGCAAGCTGTCAAATGATCCATCCCTCAAAAACAACCATATCACCCAGCGGAGTTGCCTTTCTCTGCCAAGAATTATATTGGGTCAGGTGGGAGAGGTCAGAATATGATGAAGCCAGGAAAAATAAAGGACAGAGAACTGTGTACCAGAAATGAAAGAGAAAAGGTGTGAATTACATTTAAATTACAAAGTCATGTTTGGAACTGCTTCACAGTGACTTGGTTTTTTCTTTCCCTGTACTTTCTTTTATTTTTTCCTGGGAAAATAGACTGCATGACATTGATACTGAGAGGTGGTTTTGTGTGATTCTGAGGAAACCTAAGTGACATTAGGTTAGTAGTGCCTAAAAAATACTAAATTATCAACAAGTCAAGGGCCTTTTAATTCATAGACCTAAAGAAGGTATAACAGGATCCTTTGAGATAACAAAGCTAAAGTGATTGGAAATGAACACATAGCCCTAAAGAATAATTTTCCAACAAATCTGCAAGTCTCCCTTGGGGTCTAATGACCTCCATATTAACCTTACCTAGCCTTGAACACGGCTATTCATCTAAGTAGTAAAATCATAGAAAAATATGCCAATTCTATCCTTGTTCCAGTATACCTTTGAGGCTGGAGAGATAAGTTGTGGGTCAAGTGCTAGAGTTTTTGTTTTGTGCTGTATGTATATATATGTACATGTATATATGGTATTAATCTTTATCTTCAGTCATTATAAAATGCTATAAAGGCTTATGAAAAATATTCTGGTTGTACCTATTTAGTACAGGAAACTTAAATTTCTAGAAATCAATTGCTCTCAATGATCTCCTTTATACCAGCCATTAATAAATAACTATATGCAGAACATTGAGCAGTTGTGATTATTATATACTAGAGCTGTGCTTTCCAACCTGTCCTCATCATGATATAATGATACCTCTTTGACATACCTTGTGGGGAGGTCACTGCTATAGAGAATGACTCATCTAGTCTTCTCAGACAATTCAGGATCTTTACTGAAAGAAATTTTAGAGTGTTCAAATATCATCTCAGCTTTGGTACAATTTTAATGGCAGTAAAAATCAATTTTAAATTTTTATCGCTTAAAAGTTTTTATAGCCATCAGCATCTTGCGGGACACCTGAACAATTGATGGCCCTCTAATTTGTCCCCCCATGCCAGCTGGGAAGCTCCATACTGCAGAAATAAGATGGCCCATAGAGATGGGCTTCTCTCTACTGTTCTCAGTGGGAAGAATCCAAATCAGAAGAAAGGTTCCATGTTGTATGGCTTTCATAAATTCTCTTCTTGAAAGTCACTTGCCTTCTCAGCATTAAGTTTTAAAGAGTGCTTTTACCTTTGTCATCAGAAATTGCTTTCTTAGTATCTTTGAGCTATTCATGAAAATCCTTGCTCCTGTTACCCCTGTCCCTGTGTTTTTGGACTTTCTCTGCTTAAGTGTGAGTTTGTAATTTTCAAAAGCTGATTAAAAAACAAATAGTTTTATTATTTTTTTGAAGTTTACTTTGAGAGAGAGAGTGAGAGCATGTGCATGAGCTGAGCATGGGGAGGGGCAGAGAGAGAGGGAGAGAGAGAATCCCAAGCAGGACCATCTCTGGCAGCACAGAGCCCAACACAGGGCTCCACATGGGGCTCGAACTCATGAACCCTGAGATCATAATCTCAGCTGAACCAAATCAGTTGTTTGAGCCACCCAGGGGCCCCAAAATAAATAGTTCTAAGGCGGGGGAAAAAAGACCAATGTGATCAGACGAGGGCTCAGAGTGAAAATGCAGGAGCTCACCCCAAATTGTAGTGATTGTATCCAATACCAGAGACTGCTCACCAGGCATGTCCTAAACTTCATCTTCTCAAAGGAATTTCTGCTTCAGGATACTGACACAAACTTTCCTCTGGTCATGTATGATCATCAACCCCACTATAGTCTTTTCAGCAGCAATATCTCAACACTACCTAAAGAGCCCACCAGGGACTTAACATTTGCAAAGAAGCAGAGCAGCTTTCAAATAGAATAGAACAATAACTGGATAAAATACCTGCTGGTCCAGGTATTGCTGGTGTCAGTCTAGTCCACAGTTTGGCTATTTCTCTTCTTAATTGCAAAGGCAGTTGTTAAAAAAGCGAGCAGATAGAGATGGCTAAATCTTTAGTTTTGGAAGATGAATAACACCATTTTTCCCCTTTCTTATAGTGATAAGGTGATCAGACTTATTCCCAGTACAGAAGAAGAAGCAAATGCACTGAAGAAAATGTGCCACCAACTTAAGGTAAAAAAGCGTCCGCTCACTTATAATGCTTATAATGTGTTTACAGGGCTTTGCTACAGGAATTGAGTAAGTGGAGTTTATTAGCCAAGGGAAGAAAATGCTAAGGGAGAACTTGAAAGAGCTTTTTAAAGAATAAGTTAAGGTTACTCAAAATATGATTTATCTGACCCATTATCTAGTTATGGGTTCATTTATTTTCCATCTCCCTTAGTAGAATGTAAGCTTTGTGAGAGAGCTTTTATCTATTTTTTCATTGCTGTATTGTGTCAGGAATATCCTACAAGTTCAGTAAATGTTTTTTGTTTTTAATGAATAGGTAAATTTAGTTTATAATTTTCTAGAGCTTCACTTTTACTTTTCCTTCTTAAAATTTTCCTGCTGATCATCTATACTTCATTTTAATTAAAACTTCAAGCAGAAGTGAGGAAAATTTTTTAAAAATTCAAGTTAATTAATTTTGGTATGTTTCAGTGGGTCTGATTAGAAAGTTCTGTTGGCAAAGGTTGAAGGGCTCTGATTATTCAATCTTTGATGAATTTTGTGAATTTTAGAGTTAGAGAATTTCTCATTTCCATATTATTGCATATAACTGAGTGTTAGCTTTAGCTAAAAAGTTATAATGAGAAGTGCGGTGATGGGCTTTTTTTTCCATGCCTATGAAGAACAAAGGCAAGACTGCAAAATATGTAGTGGTTTAGCTTCATTTTAATGGATAGCAAATCAGGTTACCAAGAAGGCCTCATTAATCTTCAATATGGGATAGAAAAGCACATGTCCTGGATGACTGCAGGACAATCCTACCTGGAGAAGATGTTAGGGAGATGAGAGAGGAGGGATAGTCTCCGTGTCTTCATGAGATGCAGTTATCGAACTTTCGGTCTTTTCTTTTTGACTTGATTTTTCCCTTTGACATCTTTCCTTCAAATATTGAATGCACTTGCAAATGAAGTTTGGAACTTTGAGTTTATCCCCTTCTTTCCTTCCTCCTCACTCCCAGCTTTTACATATGCACTGTCCAACTTAATGTTGGGTCTCATGACGAGGGCTCAGAGTGAAAATGCAGGAGCTCACCCCAAATTGTAGTGATTGTATCCAATACCAGAGACTGCTCACCAGGCATGTCCTAAACTTCATCTTCTCAAAGGAATTTCTGCTTCAGGATACTGACACAAACTTTCCTCTGGTCATGTATGATCATCAACCCCACTATAGTCTTTTCAGCAGCAATATCTCAACACTACCTAAAGAGCCCACCAGGGACTTAACATTTGCAAAGAAGCAGAGCAGCTTTCAAATAGAATTTTCTGTCTCCATTAAAATTGTGTTTTAGATACACTATCGGGAAAATAGCCACTTTACATCATGGAGTCCAGTATTTCATGGAACAAATATGCTTAACCAAACTTTGGGAGAAAACATCTGTGAAACGATTCCTCCCCCTATTTGTAAATATATTTACATGGGAGGCCTTACAAAGTTATAAAAATGAAATTGCATAGTTACATACGTGATGATCCCATATCATTATCAAAAGCAATAAAATTACATCAGTGAGGGCTGGGAGGGTTACTTAAAATCTCTTGTAAATCGTAGTAGATGGAACAAAAAGATGTTGAGCATAGGTCAGACTGAACACTAAGAATACATGATATTGTGCCCTTTTCTGGACACACTTCTGTACACACTTAAAAAAATTGCTGTGTATGTTCATTGAGTCCTTGAGGAAAGGAAGTAGGGAGTAGGGGACATGGTTTGGACGCAAAGGAGCTTTAGAGGACAACTAAAGACAGGGAAGGAGAGGGGGCTGGTGAGGAAGAGAGGAGCAGAGTTGAAGGGAAGAACAGGGATTAATACCAGAATGTTGACGATGTTCTAGCGGCTCCCCACCACAGAGAATCCGGCCCCTCTTGGGCACTATGTGCCAGTCCCAAGTCCACCTGCTTCGTATAAATTGTCCCCTTCGAACAACTCTGTGAGGTGGATACTATTATTGCTGTTTTACAGCTAAAGAAATTGGGCAAGACAGAGGTTAAGTAACTTGCCCTGGGTCACAGTGTGGAGTTGGAGCACACATCTAGACAGTGCCCAACGCTCTAGAACCCATGTGAAGCCCTCCTGCCTCCTGCCTCTAATCTGTTTACTCTGATCATTTTCTCAATGGAGAGGAATAGGCCAACTTTGCTGGGCCATGGAGCCTAGACTCAATCTGCACACGGTCATGTTCTCATTTACTTTATTCCTTGAGTTGCAAATACCACCCCCACGTTCAGAAATTTGTAAGACTTAAATTCAGCTGATAATCCTACTCATGGCTATGGTTTATTATAGCAGAGACAAAGCAAAAACCTACAAAGAGAAAAAGCATGTGACATGAAATGCAGGTGAAACCGGGCACAGGCTTCCAAGAAGCTTCTCCTTGTGGAGTTACACAGGATGTTCCCCCCCATCAAGGAGTTGTGAGAACATATGTGAAATATTGTCCACCAAGGAAGTTCATTATAGACTTAGTGTCCAGGGTTTTTATCGGGCCTAGTCATGTAGGCCCCCTCTGCCAAACACATACCAAAATTCCGGATTCTCCAAAGCAAAGCAGGTGTTCGGCATGAACTATATAGTTTGTGCAGTCTGGGTGTGCATGAGCCACTCCTTAGATTTCAGGAGGTTTCCTACCACCCTAAATTTCCAGATGCCAGCTAATGGCCAAACTTGCAAGCAGACCTAACAAAAGCAGATTCAGGCCTGCTGTGTTAATTGTTTCTGCACATTTCTTCATTTCTTTTTATTAAAGAAATAGTTTTATGGGGCTGAGACTTGAGCACTGAGTTTAATAAATTTCTTTCTAAAAGCATCATGCTAACTGGATGTCATTTTAAATTCAAATGATGTCATCGAGTGATCCACTTGCACCACTGAAAACAGCAATTCTGGCCAGGCAAAGAAAGCAGCCGGCAGACAACAAAGAATATGACTGTCTGTCATCTTGTG
This sequence comes from Panthera onca, assembly GCF_046562875.1. Classification (NCBI taxonomy): domain Eukaryota; kingdom Metazoa; phylum Chordata; class Mammalia; order Carnivora; family Felidae; genus Panthera; species Panthera onca. Next base: position 18,407,837 of record NC_138356.1, on the reverse strand, counting down.
CCCTGTGGAGCTGATGGGATGGAATTGGTACTGTTGTTAACAGGCCCTTTGCTCACACCCCCACTCCATGCACCTCCTCCAGGGGGAGGGGAGCTTTTAGTTGCCTCCTTTCCCTAAAACACAGTGTGGTAGTCAGAATTCCAAGATGGTGCCAAGATTTCTACCCACTGGTGTATCCACCTTGCATAATCTCTCCTCTGAGTGTGGCCAGAGCCTGTGAATGTGATGGGATAGTCATCTCCCTGAGAGACAGAAGGGAGATAACCTGAGATGGGCCTCACCTAATCAGATGAGCTATTTAAAAGCAGAGTGTTTCCTCCAGCTGTTCATGGAGGAAGAAGTCAAAGAAGTGCTCCTGCTGTCTCAAAAAAGAATCAAACTTTCAAGTTGTGAACCATCCATGGGAGCCATGTGATAAGAAATGCTACTGACCCTACCTGATGAAAGCCACCCCCAGCTGATAAGCAGCAAGGATATGGGAATGTCAGTCCTACAGATATAAGGAACTGAATTCTGCCTCAACCATCTGAGCTTGGAAAATGACCCTGAGGTCCAAATGAAGCTACAGCCCAGCTGGTACTTTGCTTTTAGCCCAGTGAGACGTTGAAAAGAAAATCCAGTCAACTGTGTCTGGACTTAGGACCTACAGAACTATGAAATGGTAAATGGCTGGTGAGTTTGTGGTAATTTTCTCTATAGCAATAGAACAGCAACATAAAAGTAGTACATGGTAAGGTAACCACCCTACATCCTGGCTTTTCAGTGGCCCTCAGTTTAATAGCATATATCGATGCTTTAAGTTAATTTTTCTGACTTCACCGGCTACAACCAATCATCTTTGGAAAAGTTATTGGGGTTACATGCTTAAGCTATAAATTCACAGCATCTTATCTGAAACATGAACAAATGCAAAATGTATATGCCATGTTGAGTGAAATCTGAGAAGATACAGTTACAGCATAGCTAATTAGACCTAGAACCGCTGTTACAAAGCTGGTTACTTTCCTAATTAAATTTTATGGTTTGGTTGAAGAATTAAAACAAGAAAGTTAAACAGAAAACCATGCCTCCAGAGAAATGGAATGAGAAAGCACCAACCAATTAAATTGTTAATTAAGAGCATAGCCATGATTTAAATAAAGTTATGATGGAAGGGAGACAGTTTGCAGGTGAGCAAAATTAGAGTCTGAACACTATGTTCTGCCTACATTTCTTCACAAATTCTTTGTGCTTGGAAAGAACAGAGTTGGCCTTATATAAGACCACAAAGTTTCTATATAGAATTGACAGATCCTGTTAAAAGAAAAACTAATGATGCTTGTTTCCAGCTCTAACATCAGAGTATTGGATAAAAAAAAATTTCTGTACCTAAAAGTTTGACATTTTTTCAAACTAAAACATAGCCTCAAAAATATTCATTGGTTTGACAGGTGCCAGTGAGTGCCATGTCAAAAACTGCAAAATTCCTTGGGGAAAAACTGCATTGTCCCTTCTCCTTTGCTTATATGTGAAATTCACAGCTGCCTTTCCCAGGTATGACTCCCCCTCCTCAGCCTTGTGCTGAAGTTGACTGTTCTGTAATCCTCCTTCGTGCTCTTTCAAGTCAGACACCTGGATCTACAGGAGCTTTGGAATACTTGTGGTCTCTACACCTTGAAGAGCTCCAACATGCAACTGGGCAGTTTATTGATTGGGAAACTTGTGAAGAGGATGGGTGATAGGATTCATTCTACTGGAGTCATTTGTTTCCGTTTTCATTAGTAACTGATGGTGCCATTATAGGATCTCTTAATCATGGGTGTGGTAGGCAGAATTCTAAGATGGCCCTCAAGGTTCTTGGCCCTGGTATATACACTTTCCCCCAGGTATCCCATAAAACACTAATCTAGGTACTGCTATAAAAGGATTTTGGAGCTTTAACTAGAGAACCAAATCATTTCACTTTTTAACAGGGAGGTTGTCCAGTGGGTCTGACCTAATCATGGAGAAATAATGTTCCCTCTAGCTGGTTGCAAAAGAGGAAATCAGAGAAATGCACTCCTGCTGGCCTGGAGGAAATCAAACATCGTACTAAGAACTGCCACGTAGCAAGAAATTTCAGGAGGCCCTAGTTGCTGAAAGCTGTCCTCAGTTGACTAGAGGGAAAATAGAGACAGGCCTCAGTGTATAACCACAAGCAAATAAATTTCACCAGCACCAGGGAGAATGTAAGAAGATCCTGAGTCCCAGATGAGACCACAGCCTGAGCTGACATCTTGATTTCAACTCTTTGACACCCTGAACAAAAAATCAAGCCACTTTTGGTTAAATGGTGAGATGATAAAACAGAAATGCTACATCAGTGGTAATTAAGCAATGAAAATCCAATACAATGGCCTTAAACAGCCAGTAACTTGGTGAGCTACCTGAACACACACAAGAGTATTATAAATGATAATGAAAGATAAAAATGAAGAAGAAACAAAAACTTTGTTTGAGGCAGGAAATAGCATTTCCATTTTTTTTTTTTTTGTTAGAGCCTTTGTAAATCATCAACCAACATTACTTTTGCTTTCTCTGGCATGATTTTTGAAAGAGAAAAAGTTCCTCATAATCCAGGCAGATGTCCAAATGTAGTTGTGGATTAAATTTCAGGAACACAAATTTGAGATGTGGCATATAGTTTTCTGTGTGCCTAGTGATAATTAGTAAACTCAATAACAAAACATATTAAGAGAAACAATACAATACATGGAAAAATAGGAATACATTAAAAACATTCTTTCAAAAGTACAAGACCTTCCATGGCATTATTACAATGATTACCTTAGTGATTCTTTACTCAACTAAGTAGACATGACTTTGGGCCAATACCATAGTATTTTAAGTTGATTATGTTTCCTTTGTTTGTAAGACTTTCCAGTTTTGATGTTTAAACAACCTAGTTTGAGACTAGTTTTTGAACTTTAAAGTAGTTGCTTTTGATATTTGCCATCCCTAAAGTTCTTGTAACTAGACAGTTTAAGAGGTTAGGTCCAGCACAGTCTTCCATACAAGGTGATCTCAGATGGGATGGTTCATATATCTGCCATCACCTATAATTGCTTCACTCATGTCTAGTGGTTGGCAGGCTGTGAGTTGGGATGACAGGACAATTGGACCATGTGTCTCTCATCATCTATCTGGCTAGCCTGGGTTTATTTACTCAGGGGATCCAAGACTAAGAGAAAACTGACAAAGTTCCTGGAACCAAAGTTGGAACTCTAGTAACATCACTTCTGCCACATTCTACCAGCCAAAGTAAGTCACAGGGCCAGTCCTGATTCAAGGGGTGGAAAAACAGACTCTGGTTCTTGATGAGGTGATTGCAAGTTGTGGAAACATGAGGGAAATAGCGTGGTCATTTTTATAATCCATCTCATCCTCCACCCACATAGCTGTTCTAGTCTGTTGCCAGATCCAGAATGGAAGATGGCAACTACTTCACTTCTCCTCTGCTTTCTCATTGCCACAGTTGTGGCCCTTATCTTCTTCAGGTTGAATTGCACCAGTTTCCCAAATTGCCTTTCTGTCACCTCACATAGGACTCCTATTTGTTCGCCATTCTGTAGACAAGGTGATCTTTCTGAAATAAAAAACTGACCACATCACATGTTTACTTAAAACCTTTTAAGTGTCCTCATTGTCAGCAAGAATTCCCAACCCTGACCATACATCAAATCCTCTGGAAAGATTACTCTTGGCCCCACTGCCAGAGATTGACTAAGTTCCTCAGGTGAAACTTGGTTATAAGTATATTTTTAAAAGCTCCCTAGGTGATTTAATACATAGGGAGGTAAATCACTGGCCTGGAGTATAGACCTCAAATTATTGGGCATGACCCATAGGGCCCTTCGAAACCACACCCAGATTGCCTCTTAAACACTTCTCAGCTTCCATCACTATACTTGGCTCAGCGTTTATTACCCTAGCTACACTAAACTTGTAGTATCTCTAAGTGCCTTTTTTTCAAGCCATTCCTCTTGTCTGGAATGCTCTTCTCTTAGTCCACTTGGTGGACATCTTGAAAGACTAGGTTAAAGCATTCACTTCTTGAATTCTTTGACCCCACTGAATTCTACAGACAGTTATAGCCTAGCATTTATATCACTTTATGCTTACAGTATTTTTTTCCCCTATTTCATCCCCACTGAAATGATTTTCTTGCAGGTCTGAGACATAATGATCTCTGAATTGTGTATAGTAAATAGAAAGGCATTGATGAAAGAGAATAGAGTGATTCCAGTTGGTGCTAAAAGAAGTTTATGTGCACAGTCAGGACCCCAGGAACGTAGCCAGCTGAGACAGACTATTGCTCCTTCTTGACCCACCCCTCAGGTTTCCTTTTGTTTTTTTTTCCCTGTTCTTTAAAGGTTACCCTTTGTATTTATTCTCATAATTTCACCTGGAAAAATACCAAGGATTAAAGGAATGATTTGTTCATTGCCAAATGTGAATTTCTCACCGTTGCCACTTTAAAGGACATTACCATGTGATCAAGGATATGGGAATAGAGCTCGTTCCTTTTTCAGGGGCAGAGAGGGGCTTAGTGACTAACAAGTTTTCTATCAAGTATACAAACTATACTTTGGTGCCATTTCTTGAACCCATGAACTTAGAGCAGCCTTTGCATATTCATCAGCCACAGCCACAAAGCCTTTACTTGATTAAAGAAGTTTCCTGTTTTTGACCATATATTTTTCTAGCTGCATAAATTTGGAGTGATTTCCACTGCCTTATTTGTTTTCAAAGGTCATTGGTGGTGACAAGAATGGAACCTGGACCACAACCATTTTTATATTTTGAATATAATTTATTGTCAAATTGGCTAACATAAAGTGTGTAAAGTGTGCTCTTGGTTTTTAGGGTAGATTGCCATGCACAAGCATTTGTAGAGAAATAAGTTCTTCCCTGATGACTGATATAATGTAAATGAGTATTAATGACCTACAAGAATTGACTATCACCATCCAAATGCATTTATTAACTATGTGAGGTCTTAAATAGGTCAAATGTGGGAAGCAGTTAGCATGGTGATTAATAGGAGCATGATCTCTGGAGATACACTTTCTGGGTTCATATTCAGACTCTTCCATGTCCTAGTTGTATGAGTGTCAACAAGTTACCTAATTTTTCTATGCCTCCAGTCTCTAATCTGTAAAGTAGAGAAATCCAGAGAGAATTGATCATTTCCATGTTTGTGCTAGCATATTGCTAGAACATACATATTTCTACTCTTTTTTACATATTGTGCATCCCTTACTGGATTGGGAACCCCTGAAAGCATACTACTTACCATTCTTCTTTGGGTAGGATCAATTTCTGACTCCTGTTTCCCTGGTGCCTGGCAGTTGTAGGAACTCAACAAATCTTGAATGAATGAATAAATGAATGAACAAACAAATTAATTCGTCCATCTACTTTCCTATAATTATAAAAACATCTTTATTTTTTTAATTATTTTTTTTTTATTTTTTAATATATGAAATTTACTGTCAAATCGGTTTCCATACAACACCCAGTGCTCATCCCAAAAGGTGCCCTCCTCAATACCCATCACCCACCCTGCCCTCCCTCCCACCCCCCATCAACCCTCAGTTTGTTCTCAGTTTTTTAACAGTCTCTTATGCTTTGGCTCTCTCCCACTCTAACCTCTTTTTTTTATAAAAACATCTTTAACTTGGATTCTAATCAAGAGCATATGTATGGCTGAATAAATATGCAAAAGATCAAAACAATGAAATATAGGTAGGAAGAATTATTGTACAATGATGGGTTTAAGGGATCAAGGAATAGCAATTTAGGGAGAAATTACCCATCTCTTCAATTTTTAAGGAAGTTTTATGGAGGAAGTAGGATTTCTATAAGAGCCTGGCAAATTTCTGGAGGGAACCATCTCTGAGAAATGCAATCTTACATTAGAGCCTCATGTAACTTTAAAATTTTGCCTTAGGGTGTTGACTAAATTCAACGAATACAATAATGCTAATTATCAAATATTTTAACTTGAAAATCAGAGGTCAGGTGTTCTGCTTAGGAGTCATTTGTTTTTTTTTATATAATCAGAAATGTCTGTGTCTCTGATATACTTGATTAACAAATCAATTCCTTTCTTTTAACCTAAAAACAACTATTGGGATGCCTATATGGCAATTCTGTGTCCTAAAAAAAAATTCAGAGCACCTTTTGCATATTCATCAGCCACAACCACAAAGGCTTTGCCTGATTAAAGAAGTTTCCTGTTTTCTACCATTTTGTTTTTCTAGCTGTATAAATGTAGAGTGATTAAAATTCCCATGGTCCCACAACTGTATTTTTAGATCTTTTCCTGATAATTGCATTTGCTTTGAGGCTATCTGATCATGAGTGTTCTTCTATTCTCTCACATTTCCATCACATTCTGAAAATGGACTATGATCTAAGAATCTGTATCATAATTTTGAGGAAAGACAAGTTACAGGGCATGGAACATATTCTAGCAGAGGGAAAAAATGGACCCAGTGTAGGTATTGGTGATCTTGGAGAAGTAGGTGAATTTATTGGATACCAGCAGGCTAGAGCTGGTCTAGAGGAGATTGCTCATATTCTTGACTAATAATGTGTTTTAACCAACTAAGCATGTTTTAACCTAGTATATTTAAATCAACAGCAAACATTAAAAATTTTTCTAATATAAAAATACGAATAATGGAAGAGATGCTCAGAGATTGGAGGAGAAACATTGACAATGAGTATGATATTTCTATTTTAACAAATCTAAGGTTGATTCCACTTATCACAGATCCTGTTTGTCATTTTTTTTTTAATACTGAGAAGAGCACTTTACAGATTGCAAAAAAAACCACCGTAGTGATTGTAGAATAACAAAATCTCTTAGAGTTGCCTGAGTTCTTTCAGGAGTGTTGGTCAAGATAAATGATACATACTAAATTTTGAGTTTCACAGGACTCAGGATATTGCCTAGAATAATTTATTCCTTAACAAATTGTACACATAAGGTCCATATCATACAATCACAAGCGGATTTAATCCTAGATGAGAAATGTAAGAGACATTAGCCATAAAAGTTAATTCTCTGACCAATAATATTTAGCATCTTTTTCTTCATCAAACCTATGAATGTGTTTCTAGACAATATCTATAAAGTGAGAAAATGGCATCAATGGATAAGAAGGCTTATAATCAGAATTCTAGGTAATTTCAATAAAACAGAAGCTTCAGCAACACAAATGTTAGTTATCTTAAGGACAAATGCAGAATAAAGCTTGCAAATATTTAGACTGTTAGTCACACAGAAAGGAAACATTAAAGATGATAGTGAAATGTGACCTTATAAACAGTGTAAAATTGTACATCTAGAAGTTGGTGTACCTATTAGGTTGTAAGGACTCTGGGCTTTCAGAGATTCCTGGAGTGACCTTTGTATGGCAGACTGTTAAAAAACAAAATTCCATTTTTTCTTCTTAGCACTATATTTCCAACTTCCCCTTCATTTACTTATGTATGTCCCTACAATTGGGCATATCCATTGGGATATACAGAAAAGAGATGTGGGCTGTTTCTGGGCCAAGACTTTATAGAAGTTTTCCCTCCAAATCCTCTTTCCTTTTCTGCCTGAATGATAGTAATAACAGGGCCCAAGAGGATGAAGCCATGATGTGGAAAATTTCTGGATCCCTGAATTACCACATAAAGAAAAAGTTGTCCACCCTCAAATGTCACCTTTGTTATGTATCTAAGGAACAAACTTCTCTTGTATTTTAGTCATTTTATTGTATTTGACCATTGTAGGGGAGAAAAATAATTTTCCCTCTACCTTTATGATTTCTTAGCTGAGACACTACATAATTTTTAAAAAATTACCAAAAGAAAAACAAATAGAAGTTTACTCAAATGCATACTTTACTTACTCTCCCCTCAGAGGCCTATATTCACTCTTCCCTTTCTCTATTAAGGTGTTACTTAAGTGTGAATTCTAAGCTACCTTGGAGTTACTCACTTTTTCCTGGGCATCTCCCATGAATGGGCATTTAGAAGAATAGGAGGTATGACAGTTTGTGACACAGTTCATCTGGTGGTGGTATCAATTTCTAATCTCTCCTGTGATGAGAGTCAGTCTTCCCTTGTTGATGAAACTCCTGGGGGAGGGTATTTATGGCATATCCTTTTAGGGGAGTAAAGAAAAAGCCACTCCCTGCAGTTCCTATTTAATAGTGCCTACAGCTCAAAATAATCCATATATCAAAGCAGCATACTTTAAGGTGGCATGTTCTAAACTCCTGAAGTCCTATTTTGGGATGGCATATTTTACCTGTCAGCAGCATCACAACTAACACTGAAGATATGGTGCATTATAGTACTATCTTAACAAAAACAAAAATATATATGGCATTAGCTTAGCAGTTGGGAAGTAGCTGAAAGGAACATAGATATAACAATCTGGAAAGAAAAGACTAGTATTATGCAAACAAAACATTTGGTACACTGTCAGCTGAACTTGTAAGACAAAGTACCTACTGATCTTATAGCTCTAAGGAAAGTTGTTGCAAATACCCAGAGTATTAGCATGTTTTGGTTCTTCTCACTGTTTATAGAAAAGTATCACAAGAAAGAGTTAAGATCAGGCAGGAATTTACCAGTTTATAAGCAGAAGCAAATGAGAAATTGGGAGTATAAAAGGTCAGGAAAAAAAAAAAAAAACTACTTCTAGATTCTAAACACAAGAAAATAAGACCAAAAAAGGTTTTGAGCAAAAAAGATCTGTTAAGATTTTCTCAGGTTTGCAAAGTGACTTAGATTACATTTCCACTCTAGTCTGGTCCCTAAATCACCACATGGCAGAAATCCATCTGCCAGCAAGGAACAACTGTCTCAGAAATGAGGGAAAACTATTGAGTTGGAGCCAGTCCACACTCTGGGTCTATTTGTTGACCAAGCTGGTGTTACTTTAACAGAGCTGGTACCTCTAAGATTGACCCATCTCTTGAACTCCTAGCTATAAGCTCTGTGAACCCACTGAACAGCATAGGAGTTTAAAGTTTAAAACTAGCATAGCTTGAGAATTTATAAACATGTTCACTCTCTCAATAGATCTTAATTCAATACTGTATGTTGGGCATTGTGTGAATTAAACTCTGCCTTGGGGGTACAGCAGTGAATAGGAACTAGACCTAGAGACCAAATAGCTCAGAGATATTCATTAGGCCATCCAGAGGGGGGAAAAAAGAGAACTTGGTAGAAACTATACAGATTTATTTCAAATTTATCTCCTACACGTATTTAACTATATAGCCAAACTTGCTTATCCACTATTCCCCAAAAATGTTCCATATGTTTCCATCTCTAAGCCTTGTTTATACAATATATGAATGTATTCCAAAATGTATATTAGGTGACTACCATGTGCTGGGCATTGTTCTAGATGCTGAGGGCTACAGCAATAAACAAAAGCAACAATAATATCTGTACTCATGAAACCTATTCTAATGAATTGAGATAAGTTATACTCGTAATTTGTTTTGTTTTTGTTTTTGTTTTTGCCAATCATGGTCATAGTTGTAAAGTAGGGAAGAAAAATAAAGTAGGGAAGAAGGCTGGGGGGGGGACATGAGATATACTTTTAAATAAAATGATCAGAGAAGACATCATTGAAAAGATGGTATTTGAGCAAAGGTTTGAAGGAGGTAAGGATGGGCTGTCAATTCCCTACTTTTGATAACTCCCTTATCTACCTGTCAAAAGGGCCAGTCTCAGATGTTCACTCATCAGAAGTTTTTACCAACTGTCATAACTAGATGTGTTCATTCTCCTTACTGAGCCTTTGAATAACTTTATTATTCTCTTGTATAGTCTGTTCTTAAACTTTGGCTTTCTTACTCAAACACATGTTCTCATTCACCCGTGAGTTTTAGGGAACCACAAACCAATTTGATAAGGATAACCCATGTTGAAAAACTTGTAGCTCTCTCTGCCGTAACTCTGTACTACCCAACTTTTTGATATTAAAAATTGACATTTTCTCACCATCCTTTAACCCTTTCCAACCAAACTGCTGCTCACATACCCTTTCCACATAGTAATTCTGCCTTTTATGCTTCATACACAAAGGATTTATTTTTTGAAGGTATATAGTACATTCTTAATCCAAAAGATGAAAAATGTTAATGATACCTATAACTGAGTCAAGGGGATAGGATGGTATAGAAACCAAAAGAGAGAGACTTGTGAGATAGTTTGGAGGAAAAAGAAAAGCAAAACCAAACAATTACAGGTTCAGTTGGATCTGAGGTTAGAAGAATAGCTTTAGAGATAACTTAACACTTAGGGATTCAAGTATGTACCTTGGTTATTCTCAAAAGGAGGGTGGAAGGAAAACTCTGATTTGCTTAGAATCTTGTTCAGATTACTGAATGTATACTACAACCCCAGGTTATCTTAAAGAGAAACTTAGTAAATACTGACTACAGATCTGAATGTTTCCATTACTCTTCAAAGAATCTCCTATTGTTTAAGATTTTTTAACAAAACTCCATGGGCATGCTTTAGAGACTTAGTTTCATTTGATATCCATTTAAAATGTATAGATCCATTCTTCCTTTTAGTAATATCCTTCTTTCCTTTTGAAAAACCATAAACCTGAAAGAAGTATAATAAAATACAGAACTCTTTCATGAGTAAATGTTTGCAATTTAATAAGTTAAATGAATTTCTAAATTTTCTCCTCAAAGGATTTAAGAAGAATTGCTAAAATTAAAACAGTTTGGAACAAATTCTGCACCCATCTCAACATGGGAGGTTAAGAGTACATGCGTGTAATTGTAAGCTCAAAATTGACCCTCTATACTTGATTTGTAAACACTTCAAAAATGCAAGCCCCATAAAGTTGAGGAGGATAATTCATAGAAACAAAACTATCCTTGTATCTAAAAGCATTTTGTATAAGGATAAAATGTACAATGGAGCCTGCGTGATTTGGTCAGATAGGCATCCAACTCTTGATTTTGGCTCAGGGCATGATATTGTTTGTGGGATCAAGCTCTGCTCTGTCAGCACAGAGCTTGGTTGCTCCCTCTCTGTCCCTCCCTGATCTCTCTCTCTCAAAATAATGAAACCTTGAAAAAAAACACCTTTTTTTTTAAAAAAAAGATATAATGCACAAAACCCAGATCAAACCTCAAAAATAGGAACTGCACTCTTGCCAGTATGGCTGCCCAAAGAGATCAACTCAGTTTCTCATTTGTAATCAGAACGTTACCTTTTTTTTCTTTAAGAAAGATGCAGAAAGCACAGGATTATAAAACTGTTATGTAACACTTTTCTATCAAGGGATTCCAAGCTCTTTATAAAATGTTAGTTTATTTAATTCTCACAGCTCCCAAGCAGGTAAAGAAATGACAAATGGTGTTTGTGATGAGCTTTATCTCATTTTCTGCTAAAAAATGAGTCACAGTTATTCTTGAAGCTGAAATGAAGCTACAATTTCCTAACACCTGACTGAGGTGATGTCCTGACCCCATTCCATTCCACTTCTGAGTTAAGCAGTTATGTTCCAATTTTGGTGTCATTTCTAAGGTTTGGTGGTAAACTGTCGTCATCCATACCTTCACACAGAACTTGATAAAATGAAAATGAAAGAAGCCTTTGAGTAGATAGCAGCTTTTGTTTCTATTTTAAAGGAAATGAATATTTAGGGTATTGGGTCTCAGTGCATCAGTGTTATTCTGCTAATGAGTAATTCCTTTTGTCTTTATATCTGTAGGGCTCAAATGGACTTCTAAAAAGTGGGATGTGTTTATTTTTGAATACCTAACACAATAAATGGATGTTCAGAATTCAAAGTGTTTCAAGGATGTATAGTAAAAGTCTCCTTCCTGTTTCTCTCCTATAGTCACCATTCCCCTACAGAGGCCATCAGTGTTACCAGATTCCAATAGAAATAGTAGATACAAATCCAGGGAGGGAGGAAGGAAGGAAACACATAATACATAGATATATAGAGATAGACATTTCTCTTCCTTTTTAAAAAAATTTTTTGAAATGTCTATTTTGAAAGATCATGAATGGGGGGAGGGGAAGAGAGGGGATGAGAGAGTATCCCAGGCAGGCTCCATGCTGTCAACACAGAGCCTGAGGCAGGGGTTGATCCCATGAACCATGAGATCATGACCTGAGTGAGCCAAAATCAAGTGCTGGACACTTAACTGAGCCACCCAGGCACCCCTCTTACTTTTGACATAAGTTATAACTGTCCATACTGTTCAACTACTTGCTTTTGTCACTTAAAATATTTTGACAATTTTTCCATAACAAAACACAAAAAATCTGTTCTTTTTTTAATAGCTGCATAGAATTCTCTTGCACGGATATACTGGAATTTGGTTAGTCTTCTAATGATATTAAGATTGCTTCCAATCGCACACTATTACATTGTTGGAATGAAGAACTTGATTGGAAAGTCATTTCAAATACATGCATAGTACAAGTTCTCAGAAATGGAATTCCTGGGTCAAAGAGTATATGTACTTTGATTTATAGATATTTTTCAAATTGCCCTCCATCGAAACTTTATGAATTCCCACTCCTACCATAAATGTATGAGAATTCCTATTTCTCTACATCCTTGCCAGCATAGTATACAATAGTCATTCAAGTCATGAATTTTCTAATTTTTGTCGATACAAACTTGTTATACATAATTGACCTATAACATTACTTTCAGAAGTACATGATTTAATGTTTATATATACTGCAAAATGATCACAATATCTAGTTAACATGCATCACTGCACAGTTTTTTCTCATGTAATGAGAACTTTCAAGATCTATCTAAGCAACTTTCAAATATACAGTACAGAATCCGAGCAACATACTGGAGCTTCTTATACTACGATTTGGTCACTTTTAGGAAAATCTAAATATAAATCAAAAAGTAGAATACTATTTTAAATGTGGTATTTAAAATATATATCCATAAAGTACTTGACAAAGTACGACACCTATTCCAGATAAAAGCTCTGAATGAAGTAGATTTAGAGGGAACATACCTCAACGTAATAAAAGCCGCATGTAAAAAAACACACAGCTAACATCATACTCAATGCGGAAAAACCCCTAAGGTCAGGAATAAGATAAGGGTGTCCACTCTCACTACTGTTCATCATAGTACTGGAAGTCCTAGCCACAGCAATCAGACAACACAAAGAAAATTCATCCAAATTGGTAAGGAAGAGGTAAAACTTTGACTATTTGCAGCTGACATGACACTATATAGAGAACCCTAAAGAGCCTACCAAAAAACTAGAACCAATTGATGAGTTCAGGAAAATTACAGGTTACAAAATCAATGTGCAGAAATCTGTTGCATTTCTACACGTTAATAAGCAGTAGAAAGAGAAATCAAGGAATCTACCAAAAATAAGTTATATAGGAATAAACCTAAACAAAAACGTGAAAGACCTATACTCTGAAAATTATAAAACACTGATGACAGAAACTGAAGATGGTGCAAAGAGATGAGAAGGCATTCCATGATGGTGGATTGGAAGAACAAATTTTGTTCTAAATCTCTATACTATCCAAAGCAATCTACACACTTAATGTAATCCCTATGAAAATACCAACAGCATTTTTCACAGAACTAGAAAAACCAAGAAAATTTATGTGGAACCACAAAAGACCCTAAATAGCCAAAGCAATCTTGAAAAAGAAAAGCAGTGCCAGAGATATCACAATCTCAGACATCAAGTTACATTACAAAGCTGTGGTCATCAAAACAGTATGGAATGGGCACAAAAACACATCGAGCAATGGAACAGAATAGAGAGCTTAGAAACAAATCGATCATAATTATATGATCAATTGATTGTCAAGAAAGATTGGGCCACTTTCTGACATCGGCTGTAGCAGCATTTTTCTAGGTATGGTTCCTGAGGCAAGAGAAATAAAAGCAAAAATAAATTATTGGGATTACATCAAAATAAATTTCTGCACAGCAAGGAAACAATCAACAAAGCTAAAAGGCAACCTATGGAATGAGAGAAGATATTTGCAAATAGGCTGATAAAGGGTTAATAACCAAAATGTAGAAAGAACTTATACAACTAAGTGAAAAATGTATCCAATTAAAAAATAGATGACATGAAGAGGCAGTTCTCCAAAGAAGACATCTCAGATGGCCAACAGAAACGTGGAAAGATGCTCACCATCACCAGGGAAGCACAAATCAAAATCACAGTGAGATAATACCTCACAACTATCAGACTGGCTGAAAATTAAAAACACAAGAAACAAGTGTTGGCAAGGATATGGAGAAAACAACTCTCATGCACTGTTGGGAATGCAAGCTGGTGCAGCCACTGTGGAAAACATTATAGAGCTTCCTCAAAAAGCTAACAATAGAACTACCCTACAATTCAGTAATCACACTACTACTGGGTATATTTCCAAAAAATACAAAAGCACTAACTCAAGTGGATACATATACCCCTGTGTTTATTGGAGCATTATTTACAATAGCCAAGTTATAGAAGAAGCCAATCAATAGATGAATGGATAAAGAAAATGTTGGGGAAGTGTTAAGATGGCAGAGAAGTAGGTGGACACTGGGCTTTCCTTATTCCTCAAATACAGCTGTATTGAGGTCGGATCGTTTGGATGGAACACCCGGGAAATTGATCTGCATAGTGGCGGAAGGATCTGCACAGTTGGAGGGAGATAGTGTGGCAGGTGGAAGATGGGTGGAAGTGAATTTGGGGAGAGAAAAAACAGTGGTGCCATGGAGAAGAGGGAATGTTTTCTACAGAGAGACAAAGGGGAGTGAAAGAGAAGGGTTGAGAAAGTGTAGCATTGAGTTTACACAAGAGGAAAACCTCTCTGGACCATGAACTGGGGAGCAAGAAGTACTGAGTGTCACAGTGTGAGTTTTTCTCTCCCCCCACAATCCCCAATCAGCACCTGGGGCTCAAACTCTGAGGTTGTGAGAGTGCACCACTTTCCCCAGAGTGGAGCTGTGGCACATGCTCCTGGGGTGGAGGGTGCTGGTTCTGGAGTACACAGCCTCTATTAGGGATCTCAGGGGTACATTGGGAGAGAAATTCCCCTTCCTGAAGTACTTCTGGAAGAGGGTATGTTACCTCCCCGAAGACAACACCCTGCAGGTACCAGCCAAAGACCTTTCATCAGCGGGGGATAGAGGCGCATCCAGAGGGAATATAACCTTTGCTGCTTTTAGTGGTGCTACACCATAGAGTCCATGCACTGTGCAGGCATTGGACTGTTTTTCCAGGACAAGGGGTTTCAAACACAGTGTGGAGAGGCTCTACTCCAGAGGAGGAGAGCAAATGCACACACTGCCAGGTCTTTTAAGACTTTGGGTTTTGAATTCCAGCTGTGCATTCAAGAAAAAACGCAGGAGAGTTGTGGTGCAGGGCAAGCTGACTGCCCTTGCTATTCTGTGAGGGCTGCTTGAATGTCAGGGGTTGGGGAGGAGATCCACCCTCCAGGGATGAGAGATTGGGGTGGTGCCATTTTCCCCCAACACCAACACAATGGGACTTGAAAGAGCAAGAGCAACACAACAGTCCCCAGTAGAGGCAGGACCCACTTACACCAAACTCTGCCCGCTCGCCATGCCTGGCAACTACTTATTTACTGGGGCAAGACTAACTCTGAGCCAATGCAGCAGGCCTCTTCTCCAGAAGACCAACGCAGCCAACATCCACCATGCACCAAGTGCACTGAAAAAAAAATTTTATTTTTTTTAATATATGAAATTTATTGTCAAATTGGTTTCCATACAACACCCAATGCTCATCCCAAAAGGTGCCCTCCTCAATACCTATCACCCACCCCCCCACCACCCATCAACCATCAGTTTGTTCTCAGTTTTTAACAGTCTCTTATGCTTTGGCTCTCTCCCACTCTAACCTCTTTTTTTTTTTTTTCCCCTTCCCCTCCCCCATGGGTTTCTGTTAAGTTTCTCGGGATCCACATAAGTGAAACCATATGGTATCTGTCTTTCTCTGTATGGCTTATTTCACTTAGCATCACACTCTCCAGTTCCATCCACGTTGCTACAAAGGGCCATATTTCATTCTTTCTCATTGCCATGTAGTATTCCATTGTGTATAAACCACAATTTCTTTATCCATTCATCAGTTGATGGACATTTAGGCTCTTTCCATAATTTGGCTATTGTTGAGAGTGCCGCTATAAACATTGGGGTACAAGTGCCCCTATGCGTCAGTACTCCTGTATCCCTTGGATAAATTCCTAGCAGTGCTATTGCTGGGTCACAGGGTAGGTCTATTTTTAATTTTCTGAGGAACCTCCACACTGCTTTCCAGAGCGGCTGCACCAATTTGCATTCCCACCAACAGTGCAAGAGGGTTCCCGTTTCTCCACATCCTCTCCAGCATCTATAGTCTCCTGATTTGTTCATTTTGGCCACTCTGACTGGCGTGAGGTGATATCTGAGTATGGTTTTGATTTGTATTTCCCTGATAAGGAGCGACGTTGAACATCGTTTCATGTGCCTGTTGGCCATCTGGATGTCTTCTTTAGAGAAGTGTCTATTCATGTTTTCTGCCCATTTCTTCACTGGGTTATTTGTTTTTCGGGTGTGGAGTTTGGTGAGCTCTTTATAGATTTTGGATACTAGCCCTTTGTCCGATATGTCATTTGCAAATATCTTTTCCCATTCCGTTGGTTGCCTTTGAGTTTTGTTGGTTGTTTCCTTTGCTGTGCAGAAGCTTTTTATCTTCATAAGGTCCCAGTAATTCACTTTTGCTTTTAATTCCCTTGCCTTTGGGGACGTGTCGAGTAAGAGATTGCTACGGCTGAGGTCAGAGAGGTCTTTTCCTGCTTTCTCCTCTAAGGTTTTGATGGTTTCCTGTCTCACATTCAGGTCCTTTATCCATTTTGAGTTTATTTTTGTGAATGGTGTGAGAAAGTGGTCTAGTTTCAACCTTCTGCATGTTGCTGTCCAGTTCTCCCAGCACCATTTGTTAAAGAGACTGTCTTTTTTCCATTGGATATTCTTTCCTGCTTTGTCAAAGATGAGTTGGCCATACGTTTGTGGGTCTAGTTCTGGGGTTTCTATTCTATTCCATTGGTCTATGTGTCTGTTTTTGTGCCAATACCATGCTGTCTTGATGATGACAGCTTTGTAGTAGAGGCTAAAGTCTGGGATTGTGATGCCTCCTGCTTTGGTCTTCTTCTTCAAAATGACTTTGGCTATTTGGGGACTTTTGTGGTTCCATATGAATTTTAGGATTGCTTGTTCTAGTTTCGAGAAGAATGCTGGTGCAATTTTAATTGGGATTGCATTGAATGTGTAGATAGCTTTGGGTAGTATTGACATTTTGACAATATTTATTCTTCCAATCCATGAGCAGGGAATGTCTTTCCATTTCTTTATATCTTCTTCAATTACCTGCATAAGCTTTCTATAGTTTTCAGCATACAGATCTTTTACATCTTTGGTTAGATTTATTCCTAGGTATTTTATGCTTCTTGGTGCAATTGTGAATGGGATCAGTTTATTTGTCTTTCTGTTGCTTCATTGTTAGTATATAATAATGCAACTGATTTCTGTACATTGATTTTGTATCCTGCAACTTTGCTGAATTCATGTATCAGTTCTAGCAGACTTTTGGTGGAGTCTATCCGATTTTCCATGTATAATATCATGTCATCTGCAAAAAGCGAAAGCTTGACTTCATCTTTGCCAATTTTGATGCCTTTGATTTCCTTTTGTTGTCTGATTGCTGATGCTAGAACTTCCAGCACTATGCTAAACAACAGCGGTGAGAGTGGGGTTCCCTGTCGTGTTCCTGATCTCAGGGAAAAAGCTCTCAGTTTTTCCCCATTGAGGATGATGTTAGCTGTGGGCTTTTCATAAATGGCTTTTATGATCCTTAAGTATGTTCCTTCTATCCCGACTTTCTCAAGGGTTTTTATTAAGAAAGGGTGCTGGATTTTGTCAAAGGCCTTTTCTGCATCGATTGACAGGATCATATGGTTCTTCTTTTTTTTTTTTTGTTAATGTGATGTATCACGTTGATTGATTTGTGAATGTTGAACCAGCCCTGCATCCCAGGAATTGGTGAATAATTCTTTTTATATGCTGTTGAATTCGATTTGCTAGTATCTTATTGAGAATTTTTGCATCCATATTCATCAGGGATATTGGCCTGTAGTTCTCTTTTTTTACTGGGTCTCTGTCTGGTTTAGGAATCAAAGTAATACTGGCTTCATAGAATGAGTCTGGAAGTTTTCCTTCCCTTTCTATTTCTTGGAATAGCTTGAGAAGGATAGGTATTATCTCTGCTTTAAACGTCTGGTGGGAGATTTTTGATAACAGATTCAATTTTGTCGCTGGTTATGGGTCTGTTCAAGCTTTCTATTTCCTCCTGATTGAGTTTTGGAAGAGTGTGGGTGTTTAGGAATTTGTCCATTTCTTCCAGGTTGTCCAATTTGTTGGCATATAATTTTTCATAGTATTCCCTGATAATTGTTTGTATCTCTGAGGGATTGGTTGTAGTAATTCCATTTTCATTCATGATTTTATCTATTTGGGTCATCTCCCTTTTCTTTTTGAGAAGCCTGGCTAGAGGTTTGTCAATTTTGTTTATTTTTTCAAAAAACCAACTCTTGGTTTCATTGATCTGCTCTACCGTTTTTTTAGATTCTATATTGTTTATTTCTGCTCTGATCTTTATGATTTCTCTTCTTCTGCTGGGTTTAGGCTGCCTTTGCTGTTCTGCTTCTATTTCCTTTAGGTGTGCTGTTAGATTTTGTATTTGGGATTTTTCTTGTTTCTTGAGATAGGCCTGGATTGCAATGTATTTTCCTCTCAGGACCGCCTTCGCTGTGTCCCAAAGCGTTTGGATTGTTGTCTTTTCATTTTCGTTTGTTTCCATATATTTTTTAATTTCTTCTCTCATTGCCTGGTTGACCCACTCATTCGTTAGTAGGGTGTTCTTTAACCTCCATGCTTTTGGAGGTTTTTCCAGACTTTTTCCTGTGGTTGATTTCAAGCTTCATAGCATTGTGGTCTGAAAGTATGCATGGGTATAATTTCAATTCTTGTAAACTTATGAAGGGCTGTTTTGTGACCCAGTATATGATCTATCTTGGAGAATGTTCCATGTGCACTCGAGAAGAAAGTATATTCTGTTGCTTTGGGATGCAGAGTTCTAAATATATCTGTCACGTTCATCTGATCCAATGTATCATTCAGGGCCCTTGTTTCTTTATTGACCATGTGTCTAGATGATCTATCCATTTCTGTAAGTGGGGTGTTAAAGTCCCCTGCAATGACCACATTCTTATCAATAAGGTTGCTTATGTTTATGAGTAATTGTTATATACTCATAATTGTTATATATAATGTAATTATATATTTGGGGGCTCCTGTATTTTGCGCATAGACATTTATAATTGTTAGCTCTTCCTGATGGATAGACCCTGTAATTATTATATAATGCCCTTCTTCATCTCTTGTTACAGCCTTTAATTTAAAGTCTAGTTTGTCTGATATAAGTATGGCTACTCCAGCTTTCTTTTGGCTTCCAGTAGCATGATAAATAGTTCTCCCTCCCCTCACTCTCAATCTAAAGGTGTCCTCAGATCTAAAATGAGTCTCTTGTAGACAGCAAATAGATGGGTCTTGTTTTTTTATCCATTCTGATACCCTATGTCTTTTGGTTGGCGCATTTAATCCATTTACATTCAGTGTTATTATAGAAAGATACGGGTTTAGAGTCATTGTGATGTCTGTAGGTTTCATGCTTGTAGTGATGTCTCTGGTACTTTGTCTCACAGGATCCCCCTTAGGATCTCTTGTAGGGCTGGTTTCGTGGTGACAAATTCCTTCAGTTTTTGTTTGTTTGGGAAGACCTTTATCTCTCCTTCTATTCTAAATGACAGACTTGCTGGATAAAGGATTCTCGGCTGCATATTTTTTCTGTTTAGCACACTGAAGATATCGTGCCAAGCCTTTCTGACCTGCCAAGTTTCAAAAGAGAGATCAGTCACGAGTCTTATAGGTCTCCCTTTGTATGTGAGGGCACGTTTATCCCTAGCTGCTTTCAGAATTTTCTCTTTATCCTTGTATTTTGCCAGTTTGACTATGATATGCCGTGCAGAAGATCGATTCAAGTTACGTCTGAAGGGAGTTCTCTGTGCCTCTTGGATTTCAATGCCTTTTTCCTTCCCCAGGTCAGGGAAGTTCTCAGCTATAATTTCTTCAAGTGCCCCTTCAGCACCTTTCCCTCTCTCTTCCTCCTCTGGGATACCAATTATGCGTATATTATTTCTTTTTAGTGTGTCACTTAGTTCTCTAATTTTCCCCTCATACTCCTGGATTTTTTTATCTCTTTCTCTCAGCTTCCTCTTTTTCCATAACTTTATCTTCTAGTTCACCTATTCTCTCCTATGCCTCTTCAATCTGAGCCGTCGTCGTTTCCATTTTGTTTTGCATTTCGTTTAAAGTGCTTTTCAGCTCCTCGTGACTGTTCTTTAGTCCCTTGATCTCTGTAGCAAGAGATTCTCTGCTGTCCTCTATACTGTTTTCAAGCCCAGCGATTAATTTTATGACTATTATTCTAAATTCACTTTCTGTTATATTATTTAAATCCTTTTTGATCAGTTCATTAGCTGTTGTTATTTCCTGGAGATTCTTCTGAGGGGAATTCTTCCGTTTGGTCATTTTGGATAGTCCCTGGAGTGGTGAGGACCTGCAGGGCACTTCCCCTGTGCTGTGGTGTATAACTGGAGTTGGTGGGCGGGGCCACAGTCAGACCTGATGTCTGCCCCCAGCCCACCACTGGGGCCACAGTCAGACTGGTGTGTGCCTTCTCTTCCCCTCTCCTAGGGGCGGGATTCCCTGTGGGGTGGTGTGGCCCGTCTGGGCTACTTGCACACTGCCAGGCTTGTGGTGCTGGGGATCTGGCATATTAGCTGGGGTGGGTAGGCAAGGTGCACGGGGGCTGGAGGGGCAGGCTTAGCTCGCTTCTCCTTAGGTGATCCACTTCAGGAGGGGCCCTGTGGCAGCGGGAGGGAGTCAGATCCACTGCCGGAGGTTTGGCTCCACAGAAGCACAGAGTTGGGTGTTTGTGCGGAGCGAGCAAGTTCCCTGGCAGGAACTGGTTCCCTTTGGGATTTTGGCTGGGGGATGGGCGGGGGAGATGGCGCTGGCGAACGCCTTTGTTCCCCACCAAACTGAGCTCTGTTGTCCGGGGGCTCAGCAGCTCTCCCTCCCTTTGTCCTCCAGCCTTCCCGCTTTCAGAGCAGAGCTGTTAACTTATGACCTCCCAGACGCTAAGTCGCGCTTGCTGTCGGAACACAGTCCGTCTGGCCCCTCCGCTTTTGCCAGCCAGACTCGGGGGCTCTGCTTGGCCGGCGAGCCGCCCCTCCGCCCCGGCTCCCTCCCGCCAGTCCGTGGAGCGCGCACCGCCTCGCCGCCCTTCCTACCCTCTTCCGTGGGCCTCTCGTCTGCGCTTGGCTCCAGAGACTCCGTTCTGCTAATCCTCTGGCGGTTTTCTGGGTTCTTTAGGCAGGTGTAGGTGGAATCTAAGTGATCAGCAGGACGTGCGGTGAGCCCAGTGTCCTCCTACGCCGCCATCTTCCCCCTCTCCCTTAAGTGCTTCAAAACAACACCGGCAGTTCGTTTGTTCATTCGTTTTTTTTCTTTCTTTCTTTCTTTCTTTCTTTCTTTCTTTCTTTCTTCCTTTCTTTCTTTCTTCCTTTCTTTCTTTCTTGGAGTCAGGCTCATAGCTTTTTTTCTTTTTTTATTTCCTTTCTCTTTTGGATCAGGCTTTTTAATTTTCTTTTTATTTTTTTCCCCTTTCTTTTTCTTTGGAACCAGCATTGTAGTTTTTTTTATTCTCTGGGGGGGTGTGTTGTTTACCTTTTCTTTTTTGGGTATCAGGCTTCCTCTCCCTTTTTTTCCAGGCTTACTTCAACAAATCAAAGCACACCTAGTTAAAGGTCCAAGGACTCCCCCACTACAATGAAGGAGGAGCTCTGCAGAGGCCTAACCAGTGGGAAAGAGCAGGCAAAATGCAACAGCAGAGTGCACACTGCATCCACCAGAACTACTTCCTGAAGCACCAGGCCCTGGACAGTGTATGACTCCTTTTTAATACAGTAGTACTGTTAGGTGCAGGAAACATGAGATTTGACAGAAACTCAGCCAAAATGATAAGATGGAGGAATTCTCCCCAAAAGAAGAGTCAAGAGGAAATCACAACCGGGGACTTGCTCAAAACAGATATAGGGACTTGCTTAAAACAGATATAAGCAATATATCTGAACAAGAATTGAGAACAACAGTCATGAGACTAAGTGGACTTGAAAAAAATCATAGAAGACACCAGAGAAACCCTTGCTGTAAGATTAGACCTAAAAACTAGCCAGGCTGAAATTAAAACATGCTATGAGTGAGATGCAAACGACTGGATACAGTCACAATGAGGATTGAAGAAGAAGAGGAGAGAAGAGGTGATATAAAAGATAAAATTATGGCAAATAAGCTGAAAAACAGAGGGAAAGGAAATTATTAGATCACAAGGGGAGATTTACAGAACTCCGTGATTCCATAAAATGAAATAATATCCATGATAGGAGTCCCAGAAGATGACCAAGAAAAAGGAGTAGGTTTATTCGAACAAATTATAGCTGAGAATTTACCTTAATTAGGGAAGGAAACAGACATTCAAGGTCAAGAGGTACAGAGAACTCTCCTCAAAATCAATAAAATCAGCTCAACCCCATAACACATCACAGTGAAACTTGTAAAATACAAGGATAAGGAGAGAGTTGTGAAAGCATCTAGGGACAAAAGGTCCTTCCCCTACAAGGGTAGATTCATAAGCTTAGCAGCAGACCTGTCCACTGAAACTTGGCAGGCCAGAAGGGAGTGGCAAGAAATATTAAATCTGGTGAATGGGAAAAATATGCAGCCAAGAATTCTGTATCCAGCAAGGCTGTCATTCCGAATAGAAGGAGAGGTTCCCAGACAAAAACTAAAGGAGTTGGTGGCCACTAAACCAGCCATGCAAGAAATTTTAAGGGCGGCTCTCTGAGTGGAAGGAAAAAAGACCAAAGCAACAAAGACTACAAGAAACCAGAGAACATCAGCAGAAACACCAACTCTACACAATGACACTAAATTCATATCTTTCAATAATCACTCAATGTAAATTGATTAAATGTTTCAATCAAAAGACATCAGGTATCAGAATGGACTTAAAAAAGATCCATCTATATGCTGCCTACAAGAAACTTATTTTTTTAAGTTTATTTTAAGAAAGTGCAAGTGGGGGGGGGGGGGGGAGAGAGAGAGAATCCCAAGCAGACTTGATGCTGTCACTGCAGAGCCCAGTGTGAGGTTTGAACCCACAAAACTGTGAGATCATGACCTGAGCCCAAACCAAGAGTTGAATGCTGAACCAACTGAGCCACCCAGGCACCCCAATACTCATTTTAGACCTAAAGACACATGCAGATTGAAAGTGAGGGGTTGGAGAACTCTATAGCATGCTAATTGATGTTGAAGCTGGAGTAGCCATACTTCTATTAGACAAACTAGATTTTAAAACAAAGACTAACAAAAGATGAAATGGGTCTATTCATCCAGAATATCTAACTACTGTAAATGTTCCAACTTGGAAGCACCCAAATATATAAATCAATTACTAACATAAACTCATTGATGATAATACCTAATAGTAGGGGACTATATAAGTTTTTTTTTATTGTGGTATAGTTACAGAAAGGAATATTATTCAGCCATTTAAAAAAGAATGAAATCTTGCCCTTTGCAATGACATGGATGGAACTAGGGACTATAATGCTAGTAAAATCAGTCACAGAAAGACAAATACCATATGACTTCACTCATTTGGAATTTAAGAAGGAAGCCAGCAAAGGAAAAAGAGAAAAGCCAAGAAACAGACTTAAAATTTTTTTTTAAATTTAAATTCAAGTTAACATACAGTGTAGTATTGGTTTCAGGAATAGAACCCAGTGATTCATCACTTATATACAACATCCAGTGCTCATCCCAACAAGTGCCTTCTTCAGTTTCCATCACCCACCCAGCCCATCCCAGCAACCACCAGTTTACTCTCTGTATTCAAGAGTCTCTTATGGTTTGCCTCCCTCTCTTTTTTTCTTATTTTTCCTTCCCATTATGTTTATCTGTTGTGTTTCTTAAATTCCACATATGAGTGAAATCATATATTTGTCTTTCTGTTTTGTTTTGCTTAGCATAATAGCCATTTGCCACAACGTGGATGGAACTAGAGTGTATAATGCTAACAGAAACAGGCTCTTAACTATAGAGAAGAAACTGATGGTACAAAGGGGAGGTGCATAGAGGGATGGGTGAAATAGGTGATGGTGAACAAGGAGTGCACTTGTGATGAGCAATGGGTGATGTATGGAATTGTTAAATCCCCATATATACCTGACACTACTATAACCGTTTATTAAATAACTATACTGGAATTAAAAGTTTAAAAATAAAAATATAGTAAATAAGGTATATATCCACATTTGGAGTAGGCATTTCAAAAATATGTATGGGTTGATGTTTGTAATATTAACAGTTGAACTACAGAGAAGTTCTGCTAAGTGAGAAATTCATTTTTATGTGATGTTTAAATGTATGTTACATATGCCAGCAGAGCCAGTCTACTACACGTTATTTATATAGCATTTGCAAAAGTGTGACTGAGACATCTGATATTCCAAATAAGGACTTGTACTTAACTGTAAATTATGTCACAGATGTCTTGTAATAGTTCTTTCCACTTACATAAATTGCAGGAAATTCTCAAGATTGTATTACATACGTGTGTACACATGCTTCAGAGCCTCACTGTTCTCTGTAAAAAGTGGTGTTTGGCAAAGTTCTAAAGTATTAGACCTTGTTCAGTTATGTAAAAAATATTTGATTAATACTATAATATCAGCAAAAGTTTAGTATTTATTTATGGCCTTTTCTTTAAATTCTTTGTTCTTAAATGTTCTTTGAGGAAACATTCTTTTTGGTTATATTAAATTAGAAAAATTTAACATGTCTAAATTGGTATTATTAGATGTTCATCTGGCATAAACACTCCCTCTCCCTTATACTCTTATGATACCAAACATTATCTGATATCAGTTGCATTGGCAACTAAAAGAAAATGGTTCTTTGATGCTTTTAAGAAAAGTGTCCTTAGAAATATTGCCTTGTGTTATTACTAATTCGTTTCAGTTAGCCAGGGTTTGATAACTGTTGTGATAAAAATGTGATTAAGATACATAGTTTCTACTACCTCTCTGGGTCAGTCTGTTAAACCTATAGTTAAAAAATACTTTGCTCTTGACATAACATTTTGTATAATAATATGATTGCAAATTGTAATTTCTAGCAGAATTTTGCAAGGGCACTTCTCTCTAGCCTAACATTTATCAATCGTGAGAACCTCTGGAATATCATCATGGTGCTTTCAAGATTGCAAGTTGTTCAACATGGTAATGGTATCTGTCACTAGGTTCTATCACTAAAATAAATATCCAAACATTTTCCACTTGAATTGGAGTGGTTTGACTTTTTGGAATGATTTTATTTAGGAGCAAATCAGCATTGGCTCATAAGTATTTAAATAGGTTTTAATATCAAAACCAGGGACAAGTATGATTGAAAACATAGTTTATTATATGCATAGATCCCAAGACCGTACACATTTTGCTACAGGGCATTGGGGGTACACAGCGAATCCCTTGGGTCAGCATGGTGGAGATTTGGGAGGTACAATGGCAAATGCCTTTGTTCCGTTTCTGCAGAAGGTCAGGCAGTGTAAATCAATGTAGGGTTGGCTTGTTTGGATAATTTGAGCAGGCTCTGAGGCATAAAGTCTGTTCCTGGTTGCCTGATACCTGACTCTGGGGTAATTAGGACAAATGTAAAGTGATGTAGAGTCTGAGAGCCCAATAAGGGAGACAACTGGGGGGGTGTAGACTCCAGATTAGTTGTTTTGTATTAGAAAACAACACACCCAGGAGCAGGACTTCTCCCAAGGAGGTGCAGCAACAAAAGAGGCAGGGTGGTCAAGGCAAGGTGACTCAGGTGTATTATGTTGTCTAGAACAAGGTGTAACCAGCATATGCATGCAGAGCAGATGTTAAAGCATTGGCTTTACAGAAACTTGGTAAAAGCACCAAGTTTACAAAACATTGTTGATGCACTAATGTTTTAGCTACACACTACTAGCTCTTTGCTATGGCTATTTGGCTGCTGTAGCACTTACCAATTACTCTTGGTATTTTTACATATAATTATATACGTATATATAGTTATATGTATATGTAATACAAGAAATTGTATTTTAAAATTCTTAGTCAAAGCCAAGTGGCACAAAATACACGTTAAAATACCATATGGTTAATAAGGAGAATTATAATAACAATTCAGATAAAAATTTTCAAGATTTTCACCAGATCTATAAACTGCAAAATGTTATTTTTAAAAAATGGTATATAATACTTTATAATGGTTCTATTACTTTAAAAGGCTTACAAAAGAGATTACAATCTTTTCTACTTTTGCTTTTTCTTTATTGGTAATATAAATTATCCATACGTGTAATGTGTTAAATATAGTAAATAACTTGTAAAGAGTAGCCCAAAACTTCTATTAGCAGATAACTGAAAGAAAAATCAATTTATTTAGAAACAAATTATTTTTAATAAATAAAACAGGTATATGATCATTTTACAGTATTAAATTCAGTTGCTAATATTTTGTTGATTTTTGCATGTATGTTATCATGGCCTGTAATTTGTGCAGTGACTTTGGTTTTGGTATCAAGGTAATGCTGGCCTCGTGAAGTGAATTTTGAAGTGTTCCATACTCATCTATTTTTTGGAATAGTTTGAGAAGAATAGATATTAATTGATCTTTAAATATTTGGTAGAAGTCACACGTGAAGCCATCTGGCCCTGGGCTTTTTGTTTCTTGGAGGTTTTTGATTGCTGGTTCTAGCTCCTTTACTAGTAATTGTTCTGTTCAGATTTTTTTATTCATGATTCAGCTTTGATAGGTTATATATTTCTAGGAAGCTATCCATTTCTTCTGGGCTGTCCAATTTTATGGTGCATAACTATTCATGGTAGTCTTCTAGGATTCTTTGTATTTCTGTGGTATCAGTTGTAATATTTCCTCTTTCATTTCTGCTAACATCCATCTTTTCATATAAATACAATAAAAAAATTTTCCTTTTGATAACTCAAGATTTAGTCTCTTAAAAACTTGTTTATGTATCATACAACAATGTTACAATCATCATGCTGTACATATAACATCCCTAGTACTTACAAATAGAAGTTGTGTCCTTTGACTGCATACCTCCACAATTTCCTCTCCATGCCCCCACCTCTGGTAACCACAAGTCTGATCTCTTTTTCTGAGTTTGGTTTTGTTTTCATATTTAGTTGACACATTACAGTATTTGTCTTTGACTTATTTTACTTAGCATAATGCCTTGGAGGTCCATCTATGTTATTGGAAATGGTAGAATTTCCTAGTTTTTATGGCTAATATTCTCTTATGTAAATACATCACAATTCCTTTATTTATACATCAATAAACATTCAAGTTATTTCTATGTCTTAGCTACTGTAAATAATGCAACTGTGACCATGTGGATGCAGATGTCTTTTGAGGTTAGTGTTTTTGTTTCTTCTGGGTGTATTCCCAGAGTGGAATTGCTGTATCACATTTTAGTTCTATTTTTAATTTAAGTATATTCCATACTGTTTGCCATAATTGCTGTACCAATTTACAATCTCACCAACAGTGCCCAAGGGTTCTCTTTATTCCCTATCCATTGCAGCATTTGGTATCCCTTGTCTTTTTGACGGTAGCCATTCTAATAGGCATGAGGTGATAGCTCATTTTAGTTATAATTTGCATTTCCCTAATGACCAGTGATTTTCATGTACCTATTGGCCTTTCATATATCTTCTTTGGAGAAATGTCTATTCAGGTCCTTTGCCCATTTTTAATTGGGTTGTTTTTGTGCTACTGAGTGATACAAGTTCTTCATATGTTTTGGATATAAACCCCTTATCAGATACGTGGTTTGGCAAATATTTTTTCCCATTTAATAAGTTTTCTTTTTCACTTTATTGATGGGTTTTTTGTTTTTGCTGTACAGAAACTTTTTAGTTTGTTGTAGTCTCATTTGGTTTGTTTTGTTGTTACTATGCTTTAGGTGTCATATCCAAAAACTCCTTACCAAGATTATGTCAAGGAACTGTGTTTCTTTGTTTACTTCAAGGAATTTCATGACTTCAGCCCTTACATTTAAATCCTTAATCCATTTTGGATTAATTTTTGCAAGTGGTATAATATATTGGTCCAGTTTTACTCTTTGACATGTGAATATCCAACTACCCCAGCACCATTTATTAAAAAGACTATCTTTTCACCATTGAATATTCCTGACTACCCTGTTAAATATTGGTTGATTGTATATGCTTGGCTTTATTTCTGGGCCCTCAGTTTAGTTTCATTGGTCTCTTTGTTTATGACAGTACTATACTGTTGTAATGACTACACCTTTATAGTATAGCTTGAAATAAGGAAGAGTGATGCCTCCTGCTTTGTTCTTTCTCAATATTTCTTTGGCTCTTCAGAGTCTTGTTCCATATAAATTTTAAGAGTGTTTTTCTACTTCTGTAAAAAAATTCTATTGGAATCCTGGTACAAATTGCATCGAATCTATAGATGGCTTTGGTAGTATTGACATTTTAACAATGTAAGCTATTCTAACCCATTAAGATGTTGTACCTTTCTGTTTGTGTCATCTTTGATTTCTTTAAATGTATTCCTAAGTATTTTGCTTTTTCGATGCTATTATAAGTGAGATTAATTTCTTTCATATTCAGAAAAAAATATTAGTATACAGAAATGCTGCTGATTTTTGTATGTTAATTTTGTATCCTGCAACTTTACTGGATTGATTCAATCTAACATTTTGTTGTTGTTGAGTCAGAATTTTATCTGTATGAAGTCATATGTTTGCAAATAGAGACAATTTTACTTCTTCATTTCCAATTGATACCTCTTATTTCTTTTTCTTGCCTGATTGCTCTAGCTAGGATTTGCAGTATTTTGTTGAATAAGAGTAGTGAGAAAGAACATCCAGTCTTGTTCCTGATCTCAGGAACAAGAACGTTTTCAACATTTCATCATTAAGTATGATGTTAACTGTGGGCTTGTCATATATGGTCTTTATTTTGTTGAGATATGTTCCTTCTATGCTGAATTTGAGTTTTGATCATGAATAAATGCTGAATTTTGTCAAATGCTTTTTCTGCATCTGAGATTATCATGTGATTGTTTTCTCTCTATTAATGTGATGTATCACATTGATTGATTTGCATATGTTGAAACATTCTTACTTCCCGGGGATAAATGTCTCAATTGTGGTGTATGATATTTTTAATGGGCTGCTGATTTCAGTGCGCTAGTATCAAGAATTTTTGCGTCAAATTCTCAGGGATATTTACCTGGAGTTTTCTTTTCTAATAGTATCCCTTTCTGGTTTTGGTATCAGGACCATGCTGGCCCTATAAAATAAGTTTGGGAATGTTACTTCTTCTCTGACCTTTTTGGAAGAGTTTGAGATGAATTGGTGTTAATTCTTCTTTAAATGTTTAGTAAATTCACCAGTGAAGCCATAAGTCCTGGGCTTTTATTTGTTGTGAGATTTTTGATTAATAATTCAATCTTCTTATTAGTAATGGTCTTTCCAGATTTTCTATTTTCTATTTCTATTTTGTCCTGAGTCAGTCTACATAAGTTGTATATTTTTAGGAATTTTCCCTTTTTTTTCTATGCTGTCCAGTTTATTGGTATACAGTTATTCATAGTAGCCTCGTGATCCTTTGAATTTCTGTGGTGTGAGTTGCAATGTCTCCTCTTTCATTATTTTGCTGATTGGCGTTTTCTCTTTTTTTCCAAGGTTACTTTTGCTAAGGATTTGTCAATTTTGTTTATCTTTTTAAAAAATCAACTATTTTTCTTATTTCCTTTCTTCTGCTAATTTTGGGCTCATTTTTTCTTCTCTTTCTAGTTTCTTAAGATTCATAGTTAAGTTGTTTATTTGAAATGTTCCTTCTTAATGTAGGCATTTCTTGCTATGAACTTTCCTCAGAAAGAACTTGGTACATCCAACAAATTCTCATGTGTTGTGTTTCTATTTTCAGTTGTCTCAAACCCTATTTCTTTTTTGATCCACTGGTTGTTCAGGAGAGTGTTGTTTAATCTCCATGTATTTATGAATTTTCCAGTTTTCATCTGGTTACTGATTCCTAGTTTCATGCCATTGTGGTCAGAGAAGATACTTGGTATGATTTAAATTTCATAAATTTGGTAAAACAATCCATGTGAGCTGAGAAGAATGTGTATTCTGCTGTTATAGAATGTTCTGTATATGTCTATAGATCCATTTGGTATATAGAGTTATTCAAATCCACTGTTTCTGTGTTGATTTTATATCCGGATGATCTATACTTTGTTGAGAGGGGGGCATTAACTATTACTGCATTATGCTTATTTATCCTTTTAACTCTGTTAGTGTTTGCTTTAAGTGCGCTGATATTGGGCACATAAGTATTTATAATTGTTATATCTTTTTGATGTATTGATCCTTTATCATTGTACAATGACTTTCTTTGTCTCCTTTAAACATTTTTTTAATGTTTTTTTGAGAGAGAGTGAATGCAGGAGAGGGGTAGAGAGAGAGACAGAAGATCAGAGCCCCTATGCAGGGCTAGAACTCTTGAACATCAAGACCATGACCTGAGCCAAAGTCAGATGCTTAACCTAGTGAGCCACCCCGGTGCCCCCTTTTAAACATTGTTAAAGTCTAATGTGAGTGTAGCTACCTCTGCTTTTCTTTTTTTTTTTTTTTTTAAGTTACTATTTGCTTAATTTTTTTTTCCATCTGGTTAGTCTCAGGCTATGTTTGTATTTAAGGTTAAAGTGAGTCTCTGTAGGTGGCATATTGTTGGATTTTGTTTTTATTCATGCAGAAATTATCTTTTTAATTGAAAACTTTACTCACATTTAAAGTATTTTTTCTTGATTTGCATTGATAGGTAAGGACTTACTGTTAACATTTTGTTAATTGTTTTGTTGTTTGTAGATTTGCCATTACTTGTTTCTTGTCCTGTATTTTTTTGTTCTGGTGTCTTCTCATATCAGAATGCTTTGACTTCTTTGTCATGTTTGTGTATTACTACAGGATTTTTCATTATAGATAACAACTTAACTTTGATAGAATTTGTAAATCATACAATTGTAATCCACCTCTACCTAACATTTGAGGTTATTGCTCTTTCACTTACATGTTTTTATTCATTTATTCATTTGTTTATTTGCAATTCTGGTATAATTAAAGTGGAGTATTAGTTTCAGATGTACAGTAGTGACTCAACAGTTTCATACGTTCCTCAGTGCTCATCATAATAAGTGGACTTTTAATGAAATATGGCCTTTTGTAGCAACGTGGATGGAACTGGAGAGTGTTATGCTAAGTGAAATAGGTCATACAGAGAAAAACAGATACCATATGTTTTCACTCTTATGTGGATAAGAGTGAAACTTAACAGAAGACCATGTGGGAGGGGAAGGAAAAAAAAGGGAAAGAGCCAAACCATAGAGACTCCGAAAAACTGAGAATAAACTGAGGGTTGATGGGTGGAAGAGAGGGGAGGGTGAGTGATGGGCATTGAGGAGGGCACCTGCTGGGATGAGCACTGGATGTTGTATGGAAACCAATTTGACAATAAATTTCATATTTAAAAAAATATGTAAAAAAAAAAAAAAAAAGAAAAACTTAATTGAATAAAATAATAAGTGGACTTTTAATGCCCTTCAACTATTTAAGCCATCCCTTCACCCACCATTCCACTGGTAACTACCACTTTGTTCTCTAGAGTTTTTTTGTCTATTTGTTTTCCTTGTTGAAGTGTTTTGTATCTTAAATTCCACATGTGAGTGAAATAATATGGTATTTGTCTTTCTCTGAGTGGCTTATTTCACTTGACACTATATGGATGCACCTCTTGCTGCAGATGGCCAGATTTCATTTTTTTTATGGCTCAGTAATATTCCATTGTGTGTGTGTGCTGTTCTTTATCCATTCATCTATCAATGGACACATGGGTTGCTTACATAATTTGGCTATTGTAAATAATGCTGCAATAAACATAGAGGTGCATATATTTAGAACAGACCAATAAAACCAGGAGCTGGTTCTTTGAAAAGGTCAACAAAATTGATAAACCCTTAGCCATACTCATCAAAAAGAGAGGACTCAAATACACAAAGTTACAAGTAAAAGAGGAGAAATAACAATGACATCACAGAAATATGAAGGATTATAAAAGAATATTATGAAAAACTATATGCCAACAAGTTGGACAATATAGAACAAATGAATAAATTCTTAGAAACTATAATCTCACAAAACTGAATCAGAAAGATAGAGGGGCACCTGGGTGGCTCAGTTGGTTAAGTATCCAACTTTGGCTCAGGTCATGATTTCATGGTTTGTGAAATTGGGCCCCACATTGGGCTCTCTGCTGTCAGCACAGAGCCTGCTTCAGATCCTCTGTCCCTCTCTCTCTGCCCCTCCCCCACTCACTCATGCTCTCTCTCAAAAATAATCATTAAAAAAAGAAGAAATAGAAAATTTGAACAGTCCAATTACCACCTGAAACTAATATAACACTGTATATTAAGTATACTGTAATTTTAAAATTTTAAAATTTTTAATGTTTTCTTTTGGGAGCAGGAGTGGGCATGAGTGGTGGGGAGAGAGGGAGGAGGGAAGGAGGGAATGAATTCCAAGCAGGCTCCATGCTGTCAGCACAGAGCTTGATCCCACAACTCTGGGATCATGACTTGGGCTGAAATCAAGAGTTGGATGCTCAATGAACCAGGCTACCCAGACACCCCCAAAATTTTTTGAAATAAAAAAAATGAAAAAAATACGAAGTATTATGAAGTAATTGGGTATCATGTCTGCAAACTTAAAAATCCAAAGCAAGGTTTAAAAAGTAAGGGAAGATATGCACACCAAAATATAGTGAAACTACAAAAACCAACAGAATACTTTGAAAGGAGGAAGGCAACAGCAGAAATAGAGTGGGGAATGTAATATATTTCTACTTAGTGGAGCAAATAGATTAATACCTTATTTCTCAGTAGAAGAACTGTAAGCAAGAAGTCAGTGGAATGATAGATTTTAATTATAAAATAATCAGAACAACCACACCAGTAAATGCTGTCAAATGTAAAAACTAAAATAGTTGAGTGAGAAGTTTAATGTCCTATTTTCAAAGGAAAGATCTATGGATTGGAGCAGTAGGTTATCTCACAAGTAGTGGGGTGCTCTTCCTGAGGGATTTGGGGCAAAAGTGAGTTTCATAGAGCTCACAGAGCATTAGAAGGAGCAACATGGAAGGACCATGCTTGGCTTGGAGGTCAGAGATTTTTTTTATTAGGCTATCAAGTCCTCTTTTCTCGGGTAAGATGAGCTAGCTAAGGCTGAGTTGGAGGATTGTGATTGGTGTGTATTAGGTTTCCTTGAAGGGTATTACAAGTAAGTGCAAAGTGACTTAGGTTTAGATTTGTGACATGGGCTGGACCACTAGGGCACACTCCATTTTGTGGATCCAAACATACAAATTAACTTTATTGAAGCCAACCTCCAAATATATACCCAGAAAAAATATGTTTCAAGAACAAGGGAAGGATATGTCAAACAAAATTGGAAGAAGTCATCAGCAACACTCGGGAAAAGAAATGTTAAAGAGTGTTCTTCAGGAGAAGGTATAACTTCCAAGCTAATGGAGAGAAAAAAATAGAAAAGGTCAATCCCCAAAGTGACAAGAATATCAAGAAAAAGCATCAAATGGGTGAGATAATTAAAAAAGCATTTGTTCAATGATTAAAAAAAAAAAAAAAACTCTCAAGTGAAAAACAACAGAGGAGTGCCTGTGTGTGAGTCAGTTAAGCCTCCTGACTCTTGATTTCAGCTCAGGTCTTGATCTCACGGTCACGAGATCAAGCCCTGTGTCGGGTTCCATGCTGAGCACGGAGCCTGCTTGGGATTCTCTCCCTCTCCCTCTTTCCCTCCCCTGCTTGTGCACCATTCAATCAAAACTACTCATGCTCCCTGTCTCTCTCTCTCTCAAAAGAAAAAAAAAAGTGCTATTAAAATGAGGGGAATTGTCTTTAAGGGTGCGCACAAGGTTTTGCTTAATCTAGGTGGGGTTACGTGGATTTTCACTATGTAATAATCCTTAAACTGTATGCTTCTTTTGGCATTATGTCAAAGAAAAAAATGTTTTTAAAACTTGACAACATTGTGTGAGCCTCCTCTTATCATATATCATATAAAAATGATAAAATGGCCCCTCAAACTCCTGAAGAATCTCACAAGGTTAGGTAGGCTTCAGAGTCAGAAAATGTTTAGAAAAGCTCCCAACCATCCCTTATTAAACATCCTACCCTGCCTCTCCAGGTAGGTGCTTTCAGAGATTCATAAGATCTGATTTTCTGTAAACTACAGCCCCATAGGCCTTTCTCTGATATTGAATTACTGTCTATTTTCCTCTGTGTTGCTTTCTTTCACTAGCAAGTATCTCATTTCACTCACAGGAAGTCCGTCCAAAGTGAGGATGCTGTGCTTCCCAGAACTAGTTTTGATCAAATCCTTTATAAAAAAGACTTTTTCATTTTATTTTTTTTAAAGATTCAATCAAAACTACCTCAGCAATTTAAGAGGGTAGATCTTAATGTTCTCACCATACATGCACGCACACACACAAATGTTACAAAAAGCAAATAATATTGCTTACAGAAATTTGAAATAGGCTAGAAAATGTTTGACACATTATAAAACCACATTTCTAGCTATTGTACATGAAGAGTCTCTGGACATTTCCAGTAGTCATGACACCCCAACGCTGATCTCTGATGTAACTCTGTCTTCCATGTTCTGTCACGATCTTGGAAAACAAATCACGCTTTGGGGCTGAGCCAGAGTGAAAACTCAAAAAGTAAGAAGCATTTGACATTCAGAATCCACAAACTGCTCTGATTTTTGTTTGAGAATAATTTTCTACTTAAAGAGGCATTTTGAGTTTCCCATTCATTGATCACTTTTTAAAATACAGCTCTTTTTAAAATATTAAACAATGGAAGGACTACAGGATTCCTGCCTTGATTTCAGTTTGATGATTAGGAATTACATTGATTATATCCCCCAGGCTTATTTTTCCTCTCCATACAACTTTCCCTCTCTATTGCTCTTTCTCTATCTCCATATGTTTCCTTTTTTTTAAGAGATTAGATTTTCTGGAATATGAAAAATGGACCCCAAATAATAGTCTGGAGGCATTTCAACTATTCTTTTCATGAGTTTACTGAAAGGCAATGGCAACCAAAGGGTCAGAACCTTCTCTGTTCTCACCTAGTGAACATAGTGCTTAATTATGACTTGATTTCTGGTTCAGAAATGCTGCAGAAACAGTTTGTGAGGAAAGGTTATGTGTCTAAATTATATGAATCAAATATACATCTATTTTGCATTTTAAAACATACATGCAAATATTACATATTTTTAATGATATGATGACAGGAAAAGCAGAAGTTAAAACTTTAAGCTTAAAACTAGGGGGTTGACATGTTGCCCAGAGACAGACTTCACTGAAATACTTCGTTAGAACCATCTGTCAAGGCAAGAAATCAAAATACACAGAAGATGGGTGAACAAGATTATAGGAAGCCACTCCCAGAGTACTGCCTCCTAGGAAGTTTGAGCAGTGCCCCTGTGGCTCTTTGGCTGCTAGAGAACCCCAAAAGGATGCTCAGACTTATATCCCTCCTATCACAGCAGGTAGGTAGGGGGATGTATGGGACAAGGGGCATCTTTCTGTCCTTATACCAAAAAGTACGTTGTGGTTTTTCCCTTCCCTTCCTATGTTCAGTCTTTACCATTTGCTGTTCTCTGGGCAAATGGAAGAGGGAAGATAACCTTTTTGAAAGAAGCTCTTCTCTTACAAGAGCTTTTAAAAGAAGCTCTTTGCCCTTAGTCCCCAAATAACTTTCAGGGAAAATGTTCTATGATCCTTTATTTGGGTTTTTGAAATTCAAGCAGCACAGCTTGACTTGTATCTTCTTAAAAAACTGGATGGGGGTCGGGGATGGGTATGTCAGCAAACTTTTTGTAAAGGGCCAGGGAGTAAATATTTTAGGTTTGAAGGCCGAATCGTCTCTGTCTTAAACATTCAAGCTGACATCTAACCTGAAAGCAGCCATAGACAATAAATGAATGAAAGTAGTAGTGTTCCTATAAAACTTTATTTTTGGATGCTGGAACATTGTTTATACATTTTCTTCCAACCATTTAAAAATGTAAAAACCATTCTTGAGGCTATACCAAAGCAGACCAGATTTGGCACTAGACTATATGGAGCTTACTGACCCTTGACTTAAATAAAAGGTAAAGTCTTTTACCCCAGGAAGCTTTAAAGTTAAGAATTATTGAAGGTAAGCAGATCCATATTGCCTGCGCTTTTGGAATTAAGTTTAGGTATAGGTTTTATCATCATTGGGATAATCTGATGGGTTGGGGATTCCAATTAAAATATAAAATTGATGGGATTTTAAGTTGAAAGTTGGATATTTACTGACCCTTATAAACAATAACAATGTTTAGAAAACCTTGAGAGTGTCTATAATTTGAATAATGCATAAGTTTAATTTGCATTGTTTATGTAGAAAGGATTTGTTTAGATAGTAAGTTTGGTCAGGCATTTGAAGTAAAGTTCATTGAATACATGTATAAATGGAATGTAAAATGCTTAAACAAATCTGATAAACTGAGGATATTTATTTTGTTCAACTTAAATTAAGCATTAATCAAAGAAGGAAAGGTTAAATTCTTTAGATACAAATTTATAAAAGGAGTAATATTTGTTATACTTTTTTAAAAGGTAATGAAAAAGATGTTTTAATTTATGTACCGTTACCAAATTGATGTTTCTTAAAAATATAAGTAACTGAGACTAAACCTTTCTGTGCAAAAGCCTTTTTGGATTACATGATAATGAGCCTTTATGGACTATGATAATAAGAGCAACCCATATGGAGCACAATGACAAGAGGCCAGTAGGTACAGACAGGTAGAGTGGCCAGTCCATCCTGATAATCAAGGTGCTGCCTGTTTGCCAATTGGGCAACCAAACTGTGTTGTGGCCCTGATGCTGCATTGGTACTATGTCTTTATAATGTACACTCTTTATCCAAAGCAATAAGCAAGCCAATTCAAACTATTAACCAATTGAAAGTCACAGGCAGGGAAGGTCATAATGTTGCTTTTGAGCACTTTGAGGAAGGAAATCCACAAATGTGTTTTAGATCTTTAGCATGATACTTACCAAATGGCCGATACACAGATTTACCTCTAATTTGAGAAATGCCCTCTGCATAGAAATGTAGAACAGAAAAGTAGTGTCCATAAAAAGCTGTCACCAGGCTAATCCTAAATCTTAACACATTTTAGAATGAAGATCAGCAAACTATAGACTGCAGCAAAATCTGAACTGCCACTTGTTTTTGTATAGCCTTCAAACTGAAAATGGTTTTCATATTTGTTAACAGTTAAATTCAAGAATAATATTTTTTTGACCCATGAAAAATATACAAATCAAATTTCAGCATCCATAATAGAGTTTTATTGGAATATAGCCATGCCCATTCACTGGCATTTTGTCTATTGCTTTCACAAGAGCAGAATTGAGTAGTTGCAACAGATACTCTATGGCACGCAACACCTAAACAATTTACTATTCGATCCTTTACAGAGAAAGTTTGCTAACCATGTTCTCTGCAAGACAACATCATCTCCAGTAAGTTAATATACTGGGTGGATGATTTATGACTACAAATTTTTTATCCCAGGAGGCCTGAGATGACTTGGTGGCAGAGTTTTTTTAAATACTTATTGTCAAATTGGTTTCCATACAACACCCTGTGCTCATCCCAACAGGTGTCAGAATTTTAAGAGAATGCTACAGCCTCTTGGGCTGCAAACATGCAGAGTGGGTCTAGCACACAGGTATTCCTCATCCATATTATTTAAGTGGGATTGGTTTCTCCTAAGATTGTTACTCTCTTGAGTTAGCAACAGGTTATAGCTAATTTCTTATCTTTTGCTCTCATAAAATTTTAGTATTTCATCTGACTCAAAAGACACTTTAGTCCTAACTCTTCAGATCTCGAATACCGCTTAGACCCTGTCATCTTCAAAGAGGGTTAGGAAGATGCCTGTTCTTCATTTAGTATAGGGGTGTAGCCTACCTTCCCTCCTAGGAACCTCCAGATTATATGCCAGTCAACACTTAACAGCCCAGATTGCAAAGATGAATTTACTGTAAAGATAATAAGGCATAAGCTTTAGGGCCTCTTACCTGGATAGGCCCCTTCATGTGTTCACGTGCTTTTATTTGTATCAGAAAAGTAAGATTTTTAACACTAATCTTTTGTGATTACTGTCTCATTTCACTTAGACTTTCTCTCCACCTCTCATTTTCTCTTGTCTTTGAAAAGGCCAAAGGTCTTTAGGGAATCCAATACCCAAAGGGAAGTGAAATTTTAGGCATGTTTACTTTGAGTTAAATGGGATTGTGTTCATATAACTTAAGGTCACAACTAGCTGTCTCCTACCCACTATGCTAACATAATGACTTTGCAGAAAGGAAAACGTGACATGATGTAAACACCCCATGGCACCCAGGTCCAGAAGTAGTTTTAAAGGAACAAGGTTTGAAATGTATGAAGCCGGATGCTATACTAAAGAATATTCTTCATATCATCAGATATATGTAATTGTAAGCAAAAGTTTTATTTCTCTTCACCATCTAGTCAAAACAGACATTTGCTGCTGTTAGGAATATGTTTCGTAGTGAAGCACATACAATTATAAATGCACAATATATATTAAGTGAAGTAAAACTTCTATGTTTTTAGAATTTATTTTTCAAAGAATAAACCTGTAGCACTTCTGCAAACAATGAGTATATTTGTGTGAGAGGCCATATGTTTTATTTATTCCAATGTATCATATCCAATCTAAGTAGTGTACCTAGCACATTTTGGCCTGGTTAGTCTGGTGGTTCCAGACAAGATGTTTTGTGAAACTACCACTGACTGAGTTAATCAGCCTGAAGAAACCGATGTTTCTGTGACAAAACTTTATTCATTAATGGTCAATGATTGCCATATGAAAGTGACTTGATTACATACTTTTGTAGCTCAAAACAAAGTACCCACAATTTTTTTAAATTTTTTTTTTTTTTTTTTTTTTTTTTTTTTTTTGTGAGACATGTAGAGAGCAAGAAGGGGAGGGGCATAGGAAGAGAGATACTAAACACCAAGCAGGCTCTGTGCTTTCAGCACAGAGTCTAATGTGGAGCTCCAACTCATGAGCCATGCATGAGATCATAACCTGAGCTGAAATCAAGAGTTGGACACTTAACTGACTGAGCAACCCAGGCACCCCAAATCATCAATTTTTAAATGCAGTTGAATTTGCTTTTTTGACTGTGTTAATTTTGTACATTTTAAAAAGAGGACACCTCAAAATTCTATGAGTTTCAGGTCCCACAAGACCTGGATCTGCCCCGGACATGCCCACCCACCTGATCCTTCCCCCCGCCCCCATATGCCCTGGTTTGTCCACTCTCTTTACCCTATTGTCTAAATAATAAAAGCACGTATTTATGAAGAAAGAAGTGGGTAGAGAAGAACCTCTACTGTTACTATGAATCTTACTCGCTACATGTCTATTCCTCCTTGTCTCCTCTGATGCCAGTTAATTATTCCCACTCATGTTTCAGCTTATCAGTGCAGGTGGTCTTACCTTTTCATGCCAGGCCACTATATAGGTTGCTGAGTGGCTTATGGAGTGGCCACCCTTCTATTCCAACCAATAGCCATTCTTATGTAAAGAACAAACTGTGCCTCCCCAGCAATTTCGGATCTCATTTAATATCTCCAGTACATGAATATGAAAGAGGCTTGAAAGGCAGCATTAAGTGTTCTGAGATTAGAGATCATTTAGTGGAACCACTATACACATTCCCTAAATTTCTCCAGCAACTCTGGCTCTTTGGGTATAAAGATGGAGAAGGTAAATTGAAGCATTGGTTTAAGGTTAGGGGTTTGGTGGTGAGGGTGCGACAGCATGCAGTTTTTTGGTGAGATTATTGTAAATGCTGACAACCACAGTGTCCAGTTTGGGTAAAGAAAGAGTGGGGCTGAGGGAGCTGGAAGCCTGGAGAAAGTAGAGGGATCTAGGGCCTAGATATCTAAATGAGATTAAAACTCAGACTGGTGAAAGTGTGGTTACAAATTTTGTGGTTCAAGAGTGGGAAACTGAAATTTAAGATGTTGGAGGTGTTAGAAGCTATGGTTCTTAAAGTGGATGTCTGCCATGAGTGGAGATTTGGGTCATGAGAGTAGAGAAGGTGGAAGGTTGTCTGAAGGTGGGTACTGAGACTATAAAGAGGTGCCCCATCTCAGGGCATGAGGGAAAGTGACTGCAAGGTCAGTACA
Organism: Panthera onca; assembly: GCF_046562875.1. Classification (NCBI taxonomy): domain Eukaryota; kingdom Metazoa; phylum Chordata; class Mammalia; order Carnivora; family Felidae; genus Panthera; species Panthera onca. The sequence goes on along the minus strand of NC_138356.1, from coordinate 18,367,126 downwards.
AGGCAGCAGTGAGTCCAGGCAGATGGTGATACATCCAAATAACATTATCTTTGGAGGAAGATGCTCTCCTTCTGCAAGAAAACTAAAGAGTAGTAGTATTGAAGCAACAGTGAGGAACAGGGAGAATGCCAAGCAGGAGAACTGTGAACGATTGGCTCTTCTCTCCCTTGAGATTTGAGCTCTTTTATATCCAGAGGTGAGAATTTGCTTTTGCCCTGGAAGGTTCTTCAAAAGCCATTTGGGTGTCAGGCAAAGAAATGAAAATCATGAGTCAATTGTAACAATATATGAGTGAAATTCTCTCTGAAAATTTCACCTTGGCAACAGCTGAGGAAGGGTTCACTTGTCACAGTGACCCTTGTTATCTAAGTATTTGCGGGAGGCATTCTCTAAAGTGGCACATGAGGAGCCTGATACTCTGAAAACTCCGTCAAAATGAAGATGACATTTCATTTCAAAGACTGGTCTCCTCTCCCTGAGAGGGTGTCTGAGGCAAACCTGCATTAGAAACCAAACCACATTTTTAGAGTAGACCCCCAGGTAAGGTAGTTTGATCAATCCTAACTAATGATTTGTTCATCCTGTTTTCCTTTGGAAAACACTGATAGCAATTTGGCAAGTAACCACCATTGAATTTACAGTCCTAAAGGTCTTTTTTCAAAGCAGTTTTCTCCTTTGAAAACCAAAGAGAGTGGTATTTTTGTACAGGACTGTGGCTTCTTACCCATTAGCCACTCTGTTTTTCTGTCTCTGGAGTTGTCTTGTGCTAGCTGTGTCCCTCATAAGCAGTGCAAGGTGCTTCCTTTGAACTATCTTGTCAGCAGTAAGGGAGGCCCTTAGCCTAATAGAGGACTGACTAAAGGACAGACTTCAAAGTGAGTGTCATTTTCAGAAATACGTACACTCTACCAGATCTGTATGGGGTTTTTTAATCACATGCTGACAGAACATTCCTCATCATTTTTGTTTTTCTGTGTCCCATTATTCTTCCAGTCTTCCTCCTTTGAAGTGTTTACACACAGTCTGTACATCTGGGTTTTGAAGGGGATTCTGCAGTCATTTACAGCGTACCTAACAGAGCAAAACCCTCAGGGCGGGTGGGGAAAACCATGGCATTGTCCCAGATCTTCTCTCTAATTGTCTCTCACCTGCTCTCCATTATCCAATATATTTAATATGTTTTGGGGTCATGCTGATTTAGCTATGTCTCTAGCTTTAATTCATATGGCATGGCTGATCTGATCAAATGTTACATACTAAATGTTTAGAAGACCACACTGTGATTCTTAATTCATTTCTCAGTAAATATTTTTTGACACTGAGTCGACTAATTCTTTTGAAATTCTTCTAAAGGACAACATTACTCTTGTTTGCAATGATTGTTTTGATCATTGTTTAATTAGGATGGGCATAATGCCACACTATGGCTCATTTTACATTTAAAAATAGAATTGGTAATTTTACTAATTAAAATACATCAGCATCATACTTAATGTGTAAAATGAGCTGAATTAAGCCTTCTTACATTAGAAAATTCACTTTATGCAAGAATAGTACTTGAAAACAGACATATCCATTCTAATGGATAATGGGCATAATCATTTTACTGATGTGGTTATAAGAGCATTCTGTGCATTTAATTCAGCTCTATGCCGATCTTCTTAGGACCTTGAGAACTCATTTATGTAAGAGAAGAACTAAGCTTTATATAAGGGTATATTCTTGAGGCACAAGTAGGAAGCCTCAATTAAATAAACTAACATCTTAAATGCAGTCCTTTCTGTAAAGCATCAAAACACCCAAATAGCTTTAGTGCCCATTAACTAGCTTGCATCACAGTGGAAGCACAAGCTACCTGTCCCACTCCCCCAACAAAAAGCTTCGGGAGAGTAAAAGGAGAATAATAGGCAGAAAATAGAGAAATCTGGGTTTAACCACTATAGTTTTCAGCTAGCTTTACTTCTAGAGCCAGAGACGAATTGCATGGTTTTTTTTTTTTCTGTTTTCTACACCTACAATTTGTCTTGACACCAAAATTATAAACTCTTCTGGGGGCAGTCATGTCATTTTTTTCAACATTAAGCGCTTACCATGTAGCAGATGCTTTTCTGAGTACTGGAGGTACAGCTGTGAACAATTTAGGCAATGCCCCTGCCCTGGGACCTCTTAACGGACATTCAACACAAGTAATTTGAGCCAGTAAAACACTATAAAATGCTCCTCCATACTGAGAGCTTTGAAGAAGTGGCTCACCAATGAGTTCCCCAAACCCCAAAATACGAAATAGACTTCCACCCCAGGATGACTGCTTCAGTCATGGAAGGGGCAGTGGATAAATCATTCTAACTGTGCCCCCAGAGAATGCCGTGGAAATCAGTTCAAATTAGCACCAAAGACAGTCCTGAAAGCTATGGGCTAAATATTCAGAATTGCACCTTTAGAGGGAAGGTGTAGAAACAAGTTGGGAAGAAGTGGCCTTACTAAGGGACAGGAGTGAGATTTTAAGGCTGAGTCAGATCTCTTTGTACCCACTCCCTCTGAGCTCCACAGCCTGCCTTGTGTAATGCTAATCAAGAAACGGAACTCGATATAAAATGATTTCTTCTCCTTACCTGAAGCCTGAATGGACTAGTCTAGTAGGCTCCCCAGCTGAAATATCTTAGTAAGAATGACCTCCCTGGGGCACCTGAGTGGCTCAGAGGGTTAAGCAGCTGACTTTGGCTCAGGTTATGATCTCTCGGTTTGTGAGTTCCAGCCCTGCATCAGGTTCTCTGCTGACAGTGGGAAGCCTGCTTCAGATCCTCTCTCTCTCTCTCTCTCTCTCTCTCTCTCTCTCTCTCTCTCTCTCTCTCTTTCTCTCTCTCTCTCTCTCTCTCTTTCTCTTTCTCTTTCTCTCTCTCTGTCCCTCTCCTGCTTGCCCCCCACCCCCATCTCTGTCTCAGAAATAAACATTAAATAAAAAAAGACCTCCCTGAAAGAATTTCAGAGCTATACTTTCCCATTTTCTATCCAAAAATTTTAGGGATAAAATTAATCGTAATAGCTAACCTCCCTTGAGTTCTTATTTGCCAGGCACTCTGGATTTTTTTTTTTTATTTTACAAAATGATCTAATTTAATGCAAAAATCTTAAGTGTCAAATGCTACTAATAATTCCAGGATTACAAAGCTAGGAGGCAGCAGAGCAATGATCCAAATGCAACTCAGGAAGCTGGCTCCAGGCCTGTGTTCTCAGACAGCAGAGTTCATTTCCACGGGAGCAGTTGCTTAGTGCATATATTTTTACAGTTCCTGTTTTAACTAAAGAAAGCATTATTTCACATGCTGTTTAGCACTGGGTTTTAGTATTTTGTCACCTAATTTTTGACTCCATTCAGTTCTATAAACCTTCATTGAGCAACTACTCTGTGCTCATCACAGTGTGGTTGCTGTGAGAATACAACATCTGCCCCAGAAGAACTTGCCACCGTGTGGGTAAAGCACAATGTATAGAGAGGAAAGAGCCATACCATTGCAATATATTACATCAGTTATAAGAAGGCATGATACCAGCTGCACGTATAATTCATGAACACACGCAGAGTAAGGAGCTGCATTGAAAGTGGTGTTGGTCTAAGGACAATTTATCGGGAAGTTTTTGTACTCTCAAACATCAGCACTGGCAGTGGTGATTGGATCACACATCCTTTTCAGGCTGGAAAAAGCACGAATTTTGAACAAGTCCTGAGCAAAGTATAGGGCTTTGAGTGCTTGAGTGGAATGTGCAAGGAACAGAGACACGGAGAAGAAACAAGTACAGCAGGAGGAAAGAAGCTATAATAAGCCAAAAGGCGTAAGTCTATTGACGCGTTTCTACTAATGAGGTCAGAAGGGCCTAGGTGGGGAGAATTGGAACTTAAGGCTCTCCTTCATGGAACCACAGTGACTTTCAGTTTCCCTAATCAGTACTAACACGGTTCCCCTCTTTCTGCCAGACACTGCATCTCAGAGGAGTCTTTATCTTTCTAGCAACCACCTGGCATCTAATGGTTTTAAACCTGTAGAATTTACCTGAACAAACTCTCACTTGCTCACATCCTTTTCTTCCAACAGCCAGCCCACTACTCTCATCTGGATAATTGCTAACATCTTCCTAACTGCTCCACCTTTTTCAGGGTCACTCTGAACCAATCCCAATCCCTCTACACAACACAGAATACCTTCTCTTTTTTTTTTTTTTTTTTGTTTTTTGTTTTTTATTTATTTATTTATTTATTTTTAATATATGAAATTTACTGTCAAATTGGTTTCTTTTTTTTTTTTTTTTGGCTGTTTAGTTTTGTTTTTTTTTTAATTTTTTAATATATGAAACTTACTGTCAAATTGGTTTCCATACAACACCCAGTGCTCATCCCAAAAGGTGCCCTCCTCAATACCCATCACCCACCCTGCCCTCCCTCCCACCCCCCATCAACCCTCAGTTTGTTCTCAGTTTTTAACAGTCTCTTATGCTTTGGCTCTCTCCCACTCTAACCTCTTTTTTTTTTTTTTTTTTCCTTCCCCTCCCCCATGGGTTTCTGTTACGTTTCTCAGGATCCACATAAGAGTGAAACCATATGGTACACAGACTACCTTCTCTAATGCATGGTTCACATCGTCATTGTCCACATCTTTGTTATCATCACTGCAAGCACTGCTGTGTGGCAGGAACTATGCTAAACCCTTTACATACATAACTACATTAATTTTCAAACACGCAAACATCAGCTTTATTCTTATTTTACAGATGAAGAAACTGGGGCTCACACAGTCAAGAGTCACATTATTAAAAACAAAGTCAGCATTTGAATCCTGGTCTAACTCTAGTGCCTGTCTTAGCAACTTTTCTACATCCTACTTCCCTGTTCAAAAACTTAGTTTGTAAGGCGGTGGAGAAGTACTAAATGTGTTTGAACACACTGCTTTTTTTTTTTTACATAAAAAAGTTTCCTTCTTGGGGCATCTAAGTGGCTCAGCCAATTAAGTATCAGACTTTGGCTCAGGTCACGATCTCTTGGTTCATGAGTTCCAGCCCTCCATCAGGTGAGCCCGGCTTCTCTCTTTCTCCCTCTCTTTCCTTCTCTGCCCCTCACTCACATATGTGCTCGCTCGCTCTCTCAAAAAAAAAAAGTTTCCATCTAGACCTCTCTACCTATCTAAATTCTCCCCAAATTCCATCTCCTCCATGAAGACTTTTCTAAGCATAAAATATACTCAATACCTCTATGCCCAACCAGATGGTGGTAACATCTGCTTTGAAAAGAAAAGCAGAATAGTACAAGTGAGAGTATGTTTTTCTAATTGCTTCTTTTATTTTGAAACAATCTTAAATTTACAGAAAACTTGGAAGTATAGTACAAAGGGTCTTTTCCCTGAACTATTTGAAAGTAAGTTGCTCCATTGCACTGAACACTTTAGAGTGTACTTCCTCCAAACAAGGACATTCTTTCTAACAGGACCCTCGTGATCAGAAATTAACACCGGTACCTTTCCACCATCGAATCTTCAGACCTCACTCAACTTGTTTTCCCCCGATAAATAACATTCTGCATAGTAAAAGCATCTGGGACAGAATCATATGACTGGATTTAGTTTCCCTCAGTCTGAAATCAGGCTTTCTTTGACCCTCACAACCTTGATACTTTTGAAGATTCCAGGCCAGTTATTATGTAGAGAGTTTCTCAGTTTGGGTTTGCCTGATGTTTCCTCATGACTAGAATATGGTTGTGCTGCTTTGGCAGGAATATCAGAGAAGGCTGCTGTGTTCTCCATGTTTCTATCCGGGCTGGTTCAAGTTTCAGTGTGTTCCTTGGCTGATGATGGTCACGGTGATTACCTGATTGATTGAGAAGGTGTCTGCCAGGCTTCTCCACTCTTTTCTCGTTAAGTACTTTGTAGGGAGGCACTTTATAATGTCCCATTTCTCATAAAACTTTTATTTGTCAATCTACATATTTACATTAATAGAAATTAATGGCTTATTTTTATTCAATAGATTGAATCTATTATCATGCTATCATATTAAATTGATGCTAAATTTGTCCTATATTCGGCCAGGGGGAGCCCCTTTAAGTTGGCTTCTCTGCCTTTTGACATGTTCCATTCATTTTTTTGAGCTACTTTCTTTCTGGCACAAAAGGAAGTTATCAACTGATGATGTATTTTTCCTTGCCCCAGCCTTGGAATTAGCCATTTCTCAAAAAGTCCTGGTTCCTCTTATTGGGAAATATGGCATTTAGAAGCCAAGGTCTGGGTACCAGGTGAGCTCACTAATACCAGAGCTAGGAAACACATGTGCATAAACATATGTATACATTCTGATATTTACATGAATATTTATTTTTGTGTCTACTTAAATTGAAAACTGTAGGTTTATATTAACACCTATTTTAATTTTATTCTGTTTTTATTTTGTCCCTTTCCTTGTTTATATGCCCCTTTGGCACTGAGAAACCGGACTCCCGTTACTTGAAATACATTTACTTATTTGACCAATCCCTAGTATGTAACCCATTCCCACCACTCACCTGCTTTTACAAACACATATTCCAAATGCCCTCCTCACTCTATTTGGACTCTAAAACCCTAGCCAAGCCACCACCAAACATGTGGAAATCCTCCTTAATGTCCTGAAGACACCCTCATGACCCTGCCCAGGTTCTGAATTTTCACACCCCGTGCCCAAACAAGGACTCCTACCTTGCTTTGCCCAACCTTGTGACTTTAGCAATGAATTGTCCAGGAAGGGAAAGGAATAGGAGAAAGAGGAAAAGAAAGCAAGCATATACTTTGAAGTAAAATAAATCTTTTAGCCCTTATTGCCACTTAAGAGCCTCATGTACTCTGGTGAGCTACTTTCTCTGAGCTCTTTTTCCTAAGAAGGCACATGGCATAGTCCAAAAAAAAAAAAAAAAAAAAAGACTGGATTTAGTTAGACCTGGGTTTGAAACTTGGGTCTGCCACTCTCTTAGTCTATTTGGGCTGCTAGAACAAAACCCCACAGACTAGGTAACTTGTAAACAGAAGACATTTATTTCTTACAGTTCTGGAGACTGGGAGTCCAGGATCAGGGTGCCAGCATGGTCACATTCTGATTAAGGGCCTCTTCTAAGTTGCAGATTGCCAACTTCTTACTGTGTCCTCACTTGGTGGAAAGGGTCTAAAGAGCTTTCTTGGGCCTCTTACATAAAGGCACTAATCCCATTCCTGAGTGCTCCACCCTCATGGTCTTACCATCTCCCAAAGGTCAAATACGGTCACATTGGGTGTTACTATTCCAACCTGTATATTTGGGACAGGGTTACAAACATTCATACCATAGCTGCCACTGACTAGTCCTTTGACCTTGGGTAAATCACTGGCACTCATAAAAATGAGGGTTGTTGTGGGGATAAAGTGTGATCATGTATACAAAGCACCTGTCACTGGTAGAAATTTGTTGCTATTGTTGTCTGTAATGGAGATACCAAGGTCTCTGTTCTAGGATTTTGGGAGGACTCGTGATAAGAGATGTGAAGTGCTGACATGTAATAAATGCTTACATATAATAGCTGTTATGTGCCACAAAGGAGACGTAAGTAATGTATCTGCCTTGTAGTTATTTTTGCACATACATTTTCTCAATTAGGTTGTAATTTTTTGAAAGCAGGAATCTTATTCTCATTTTGTATCCTTGGCAATGCCTAGTGGATTTCTTGGTATGTATTTTTTCATTAAACAGAGAGCTTTAAATCACCAAGATTAAAATTTAGGAGTTTTGTTCTACAGTAATTTGTAGTAATTATACGTCTGAGGGTATTGTAGAGACATCAAAAGTGTTAAAAATTAGATAGTTAAATTTAAGATGAATTACAATAAGAATTGAAAGAGGAGATTTAGAAATTGTCTATTAGGTCAACTATATAGAATCTTCCATATTTGCATGTTTACAATGTGGTTTCAAATAATCAAGGTTTGATGCAGCAAATTAATTTTTTTAAGCTTATTTATTTTTGAGAGAATCCCAAGCAGGCTCAGCACTGAGCCTGACGTGGTGCTTGAACTCACGAACCATGAGATCATGACCTGAGCAGAAACCAAGAGTCAGACCCTTAACCGACTGAGCCCCCCAGATGTCTCAATAATTATTTGCTTTGAACATGGGTGGAGAAATATTTTTATTTGTAATGTCTGGGTGAACAAGGGTCTAGGACTGAGCAGAGGGTAGCATAAAAGCACGGAATCACAAAACAGGTGGTTAAAGGGGATCTAGAAGGAAAATGGAAGATGCCCTAGCAGTCCATTTCCTGGCCTAAGGATCTTGTGTGAGATGATCACTTAGGATGTCAACACTCAAGTGAAAAAGTCAGAAACAGCTCAAAAGTTGGCAAAACTCCACTTCCTCCAGTTCCACCCTTTCTCCTCCATGTGAGCCTCTTCTTATAAAAGAGAATGAGCAGTGATTCTAGAGCCCCTTACCCCTGAGCCTCTTCTCTTCACCATTTAACAATATAGTTTATTACATGATGCAAAGGCTTTCCCAGGGTGCCTGGGGGCTCAGTTGGTTAAGCTTCTGACTCTTGGTTTGGGTTTAGGTCATGATCTTATGTTGATGAGATCAAGCCCCACATTGGGCTCTGTGCACTGACAGCACAGAACCTGTCTGGGTTCATTCTCATTCTCTCTCTCTCTCTCTCTCTCCCCCTCCCTCCCTCTCTCTCTCCCCCCTCTCTCTCTCCCCCTCCCTCCCTCTCTCTCCCTCCCTCCCTCCCTCCCTCCCTCTGCCTCTCCCTGGCTGGCACACACGCGTGCTTTCTCTCTCTCTCTCTCTGTAAATAAATAAATAAAATTTTTAAAAAGCCTTTTACTTTCCACAGGCGCCATTGTTCTGTACCCCCTAGGAAGATCAAAGGCCTTACAGAGTACTGTCAACTAATCTACTTCTGAAAGCTTTGTATTTCTTCCTAACACATACCTATACTAGAGGGTAGGAAGTCTGAGAAATCCAAGTTTGAGAAAGTGTAGCTTTGTCCTACTGAGAGAGACTGTAAATCAGATGAGCAATACTAAATTCCATAAATGATGGAGCCTAGCAAGAACTGTCAAACAAGCATCATTTCTTTCATAATTATAGTGTCCTCTCCATCTCGCTGTGCAATGGTTTAGAACCAGAGTTCTGCCAAAAGTACATCTGGGAAACCAAGGATATTTTTTGGTCCAGATCATCAGCAATAGAAAGTCCTAGTATAGAATCATTTGTTTTTGATACTACATATTTCCCATTTTGTCTCTTTCTCTAAATGACTCAAAGCATGATGTCTGTGGTTGTAAGCTGTGATGTAAAAGGTATTTATACTGAGTTTTGTCAAGGCCTTAGAAATCTAAACAGAATAAATAAGTAAGCTTGCCTGTATTTCCACACTTGGAAAATTTGAATAGACTTGGGATATTGACAGTGAAGAAAGTCAATTCTACTGTTCCTATAAAATGATAGTGACAGAACATGAGCAGAAATCTGAAGACAATTTAGAAATCTAAATCTTATACTTCAGAAGGGCATGATTGTAGGGTATTGTGGCCATGGAGCAGTGGGGGTTTTGTGGTCAGGCTGGTAACATCATCCTGAGATTGAATTTACAGATGAGACTTGCCTAGTTAATTTCTTCTACCCAGTTACTTATGTGTGTTTGGTGGGGGGGGGGGGGGGGGGGAGATACTCTCAGTGGAAGAAGTAGAAGACTTGAATAATCAGTTGGGAAATCACTTCCTGCATGATGAGATAATTTTTTTTTATCAATCTTAAGTCACATGTATATAAACATTAAATGGTTTAGAAAAATATGATTGATGGTACAGCTCTGGTACAACAAGACTGTGCCAACATATAGGGGCAAAAAGAAATTTCAGCTGACTCTTAATGAAACCTAATTCTCAGGGTGTCCTGGTGGCTTGGTTGAGCATCCAACTTCAAGTCAGTTCATAGTCTCACAGTTCGTGAGTTCAAGCCCCATATCAGCTGGCTGCTGTCAGTGCAGAGGCTGCTTTGAATCCTCTGTCCCCCTCTCTCTCAGCCCCTTCCCTGCTCATGCTCTCTCTCTCAAAAATAAACATTTTTCAAAAACGAACCACAATTCTCAAAAAGTATAATATAGTAAATCAGGCCCAAACATTGATTTCATGACACTGTAATAGTCAACCCTCTGATGCAAGGGGGCCTCAGATATATTTTGAAAAGCAAGGGAGTCCATGTTAGTATAGTAAAGCTTTTGTTGGGTCACTATAATTTGACAGGGCTTCATTAAAGTTTTTTCAATTTCATTGACTTGGACTTGGCATTAAAATTTTGCTTGCTTGACAAAATTGTACCTTTTTCCTTTTGAGCCAGTGTTCAAGGCATGTTTACAGACCCTTTTAGGCTCATGATGGGAGTGTGACCAATTGGGATGAACAGCTGTAAGCATACAAGACTTGTGATGTGTGTTGCTAGGATCAAACACATTGTAGAACAGTTTGCAACAGCTCTTTTTTGCTCTGACAAGGTCTTGCATTAAACTATGCTTAACCCCCCTGCTGCTGATCTTTTTCTAAGATGACTTACCATAGCACATGAGTGGTCCACCCTATGAAGATAGTTGACCATTTGCTCAGAGTAGGCACAGAAGAATAAAAATGTTATATTTAGGTCTTTGAGCTTCTGGGTTCCTTTGAAGGATAAGGGTAATCAATTTGAATTGATTTACATATTTTAGTACCAAAAGCTAAATTTACTTTTTATTCAGTAGATACTTAAAGAGGTAGGGTAATCAATATGAGAGAAAAAATGAATGCTCTTATGAGCTTATCTTCTAGACATGGAGAAGAAAATAGATAAATGAAGAAGTAAACTAGTTATAGACTGTGGTAAATGCTGTGAAAGAAATAAATAGGATTAAATAGAATGGGATTCTTTTAAAGTTCAGGAAAGTCCTCAAGAAGGTGATAAGGTTATAACTTGTCATACAAAGGTCTGAAGAGAGAACATTCTAGGCAATGATCATTGTAAGTGCAAAGGCAGATTTGCCTATCTGAACTTAGGTGTTTGGACAGGAATAAAGCTAGTCTGGCTAGAATATAGAGTAAATGGAAGGGAGAAGCAGTAAGATAGATCTGAGAGTCACAGCACTGGGAAAGTTCATGCAGGACCTTGAGGAAAGGATGAAAATTTGGACTTTTGTTTTGAGGTCGGTAGAAGCCATTAAGAGTTTATAAAAGATATGAGGTGGTCTAAAGAAGAGCCAATTAGCACATGTTTTGTATGTTACATGTATTATATACTGCATTCTTACAATAAAGCAAGCTATAAGAAAGACCATGTTATTCATAAGAGAAAATACATTTACAGTACTGTAGTCTTTTTATAAAACACACACAAGTAGACCCATGCAGTTCCAACTGTGTTGTTCAAGGGTCAAGTGTATCAGACTTGAGAAGTTTGCAGAAAGGCTCCCAAGAAAAGGCACTCCTTGGCTGATACTGGTACCCTAGGAGCTTTGAGCAGCCACCCTGCAGAGCTGAGATCAAATCTCTGAGGATGGAGGGATTTGCTGCCAGATGGTGCTGGTCATTCTGAAGTTTCACAATGACACTGTTTCTGATAGGGTAGGAAAAACTGCAGAGTGAATCCGACTACTATTGGAAACAACAGATACATAAGGGGCAGCAACTACATTTGTAAGGAGTAAAATGGGAGCTGCACGCATTACTTCCGCTCATACCCTGTTGGTCTAATAAGCATAATAAACTGGTTTAAGAATAAATATGACTAATTCTTAGCATGCAACTCATGGTGAGAGCAGAGATGCAAAGATCCTTTGTAGAGAATAACCTACAGGCTTGAAGCATCCAACAAGTCTTGGGCTCTAGTCGCTTCCTTTCCAGAGAACATGGAGACTGCCCATTAATCTGGCAATTGGTTAACTGCAGTACAATCAAGTTTGTTCAGGACACTCTGACTTCTGGAGGTGCTCAAGCTTCACTATTTGTCCCTATCTCCAAAAGCAAAGAATCCTTTTATGATCCAGAGATAAAATGTAGCCCTCAAAGAGTTACAAACTTAAGGGGACAGATAAAGAACCATAAATGGGACTTAACGGGATTTAAAGCTCTTTTGAATTATCCTGTCTTTCCCCATGCTTGCAGGGTCTGGCAGGAATGGGTAAGGACATACAGAGAAAGGTGGCTCAGCTTCAGGCCTTAGCAGGAAAAGAGCCTTATTCTCCTTCCATAGTCCAAGTGGTAATCTCAAGTACCAGGATCAGATATGGTCCTATGACAAAGAGCCTGAGCAACCGATCATTGGCCTTGTTTTTGTCTGGGTTTTGTGAAAATGGAAACAAAAGGAGTTGAACATTCAAAAATGGCCCCTTTTGGTTTGCCAAAGTCTGAGTCCAGGTAAGGATTTGGGAAGAGAACTCTAGCTCATAGTAGAGCATGATTTTTTTCCCTGGAGTGTGTTCATAGCAGTGGTGCTTTTGTATGTGTAGTGAGGCTAAGCTGGGACTATACTTCTCAGAATTCCCAATCCAGTTCTGAGTTAGGACTGGCCACAAAAAATTGAAGATAAGCAAGACTGAGGTAAAGCAGGAGCCAGATGGCTCTGAGGTCTGAGCTGGGGGACAGGCACCTGTAGCAGTTCACCCTCACTGTGTCCATGGGGCAGCAGCCTGGCCCACAGCTTCTCAGGTCCCGTGAATCTCCTCCCTCACCTTCTTCAAGTTCTGTGTAGGTGCACTCGCAGGTCTTTAACATAGAATGTCAACTCCTTCTGCAGATACCCACGTGGTAGAGGCCCGAGGCAGTAGGGGACAGGAAGATTCCACTTTGTCCTCTCCCTCCTCCAGCCCTGCTGACCTGCAGTGGCTCCAGGCTTACCAGGAGATCAGAGGCAACACCCTGTGACACACTCGTTCCCCAGTTCCCACAACTGCATAAAGTCTAGCTGCTATAATAAATTGCTTTTCTCATATCACTTGAACTTTATTTTCTGTGTGTGTGTGTGTGTGTGTGTGTGTGTGTGTGTGTGTAGAGAGAGCACGCACAAGAAGGGGAGAGGGGCTGGGCGGGGAGAAGGAGAGAGGGGAGAATGTTAAGCGGATTCCATACTCAGTTCAGAGCCCTATGCAGGTCTCAATCCCATGACCCTGGGATTGTGACCTGAGCTGAAACCAAGTGGGACTCTCAACCAGTTGAGCCACCCAGGTGCCCCAGTATCACTTGAACTTTAGTACAATAAGCTAGGTTATGCTGTGGAGACAAGTTATGCCTTAACAAGATTTATTTCTTGCTCACAGTTCATCTACAGCTCTCTGTTCGGCATCATCTTGATTCTGATTCTGAGACCCAGGCTGAAGGAGCCAGTCTCTGTTTAGAATACCGGTCATCATGACAGATGGGAGAGAGGGAACCAAACACTGCTCTTAAGGCTCTGCCTGGCAGGGACTCCTACCACTTACCCTCCCACTTCCTTAGCCAAAGCAATTCCAACAGAAATGCCTCATTTGAACAGAAAAAAAGGGTGAATGTGATACAATTTGTTTGTGGGTTTTCTCCTTGGCACCAAATACATGTCGTTTTTCTGTATCAGTTCCGTTCTCCAACATCAACGGGGTGTCCAGAAGTTCAGTTCAATTCTGACCCTAACTCCCGGAGTTACTACAGACCCTTCAGGTTAAGGGCCCAGTGCCACATGACTGGCCCACCTTCAGTTACAGTTGGAGTTCCCAGACTGCCCACACTTCTGTCCGGCCAATTACAAATTCAGGGGTGCCTATGACCCCCTCCTCAGGTTTGATGATTTGCTAGAATGACTCACAGAACTCAGGAAAGTACTTAAATTACCAAGTTATTAGAAAGGCTGCAACTCGGGAACAGCCAAATGTATTGGACACGCGATGGGGGAGGGAGCCCTTCTGTGCACTCTCTGAGCACACACTCCACCCTCCTAGCCCTTAAGCAAGTTCACCAACTTGGAAACTCTCCAAACCCCATCATTCAGGAGTTTTAATGGAGATTTCTTTACAGAGGCGTGATTGATTAAATCAATGGCCCTTAGCGATTGAATTCGATCTCCAGCTCTTCTCCCCTCCCCAGAGGTCAGGGAGTGAGGCTGAAAATTCTAATCTCTAATCACATGGTTGATTTTTCTGGCAACCAGCCTCTATCTGAAGCTGTTTATACCCCACCCCCACCATGAGTCCTCATCAGCGTACAAAAGATAATATGTTGTAAGGGTTTTAGGAACTCTGTGACAGGAACCAGGGACAAAGACCACGTATTTATTTTTTGTTATACCACAATACATCACAATTGTTAAGTACACACACACACACCACTCTTCAGGAATCTAGCATGGTTGGCAGAAAGTGAAGGATTCAGGTTTGCACATCACCATGGTCTCTATCACAAATGATTATGTTGTTTACTCAGCAATGTTGGGGGGACTTGAATTGAGCACACGCACTGTCTTTGGGGTTATTTTAAGACCAAGTCATTATTTTATCTTTATTTTTAGTAGTTCTCCTTTGGGACTAAAATGTTATATTTTACTTCAGCTGCAGAATGGTAAAATATCTGAGAAAAGAATGAGCTGAATATTGGTTCATTTCTGAATCTTGATACTCAAGAGGAAAATGATTTTTGTTTTTGGAACTCTAATGTCTCAAAGATAGACAAACTTTAAAGTGGCTGTGGGGAAGTGATATTGCAGGTGCTTGAGAAATGAAGGACTGTTCCAGGTTATTCCCTGTTTGCTCATAAAACCATAAGTTGTAGTTTTTAGCTATGGTATAATCAATATCCCTTATGTAATGATGTTACCAGAAGGTTTCTCCTTGTGTTTCAAACAAAATTAACTTGAGAACTTATAAGCTCATTACTCTTTACCTGTGAAATTGTTGGTCTACTTTTCTCCTCCCAGGCTTCAAACTTATTGAGCATATGAACTGTATCTTGTACATTTCTGTATGCCCAGGAGTTATGACAGTGCCTCTCCTAGAGAAGATGCTCAGTAAGTGCTTATTTGATGACCACGTGTTACCTATTTTAAGATGCACATTGTTTTCACATTTTAACATCTCTGCAGTTGGGATGTCTTAAAATTGATAATGCTCTAAGTCACTGCCAGCCAGGTTTAAAAATCTTCAACTGATACCTCCCGATAAAATCAAGAAAGCACCAAACTCACAACATATTAAATTTGATGAAGTATTAACAGGTTACTTTCCTTAAGTTGTTTATTATAATATCGATTCACATGTATTTCATAAAGGGGTGCCATGAGTATGACCCTCAATATCCTTTTTACAATTTTACAACCTCAAAAATTATATACTTTAATTCAATTTGTTGTTAGCTTTTATTATTACTCGTAAGTTCAAATAAAAATGGATCTCAGGGCACCTGGGTGGCTCAGTCAGTTAAGCATCCGACTGTTGATCTCACGGTTCGGGAGTTCAAGTCCCGCATGGTGCTCTGCACTGAGAGTGTGGAGCCTGCTTGGGATTCTCTCTCCTCTCTGCCCCTATCCAGCTCATGCTTGCTCACATGCATGCTCGCTCTCTAAATAAATAAACAAACAAACTTTAACAAAAAATGGAACTCTACAAGTGGAGTTTTATCATTTTAACCAAGTTAATTACCTTTATTCTGCCCTGTAATTGAGAAATGGGCCCTTCAGATTTGGTTGTTCTTCTAATTCATTTATAATTGACTCAAAAGTGTTAATACAGGGGCACCTGGGTGGCGCAGTCGGTTAAGCGTCCGACTTCAGCCAGGTCACGATCTCGCGGTCCGTGAGTTCGAGCCCCGCGTCAAGCTCTGTGCTGACGGCTCGGAGCCTGGAGCCTGTTTCCGATTCTGTGTCTCCCTCTCTCTCTGCCCCTCCCCCGTTCATGCTCTGTCTCTCTCTGTCCCAAAAATAAATAAAAAAAAAAAAAAAAAAAAAAAAAAAAAAAAAAAAAAAAGTGTTAATACATGTTTCACATTAATCTGTGTTTATTGTATATTAAGTACAGACAGTAACATTCTGCTAAAAGCCATGGGGATAAAGTGATATTTCTATTCCTGTGGCATCTCAGACCCTTAAGCCATAGGCAAAACCTCTACTAAGCCATTAATATTTGTCTACATTGTGAGCAACACTCTTGCAAGCTTTAGTAAGTAGCCAGCTCCTGTTCTGTTTATGAATTTCAGTTTACTTATATGTATGTGCTGCTTTGTTCTAATTCTTCACTCAAAAGCTTGGTTGTTTTAAGAGCTTGGGGGAAATGATTTCATTATAAACCGCGTGATCATATTTGTTTAACTTGGAAGGATTTGGAAGAAAGGAAAGAGGTATTTTAAAAAGTTTTCGTATGCTGTAAGTAAGGTATACAGATGAAAGGAATAAAGTCTGATTTTTAAAGCTCTGCTTATCATAGAGGGTGATCAGAAATGCCAACTCAGGGGCCCCCCGGGTGACTTAATTGTTAAGGTTCGGACTTCGGTTCAAGTCATGATCTTGTGGTTCGTGTCAGGCTCTGTGCTGACAGCTGAGAGCCTAGAGCCTGCTTCAGATTCTGTGTCTCCCTCTCTCTCTGCCCTTCCTCTGTTCACACTCTCTCAAAAATAAACATTAAAATTACATAAAATTTTTAAAAAATAAATGCTAACTGAAATTCTTCACTAGACCATTTCATCATCTGCAGTATGACTGATTTTCACATAATCCCAGTGGTCTGCAGATGTACATAAAGGCAGCTCCTAATACATGAAAAGAATATTTAAATGTACATACTCTTGGGGCACCTGGGTGACTCAGTTGGTAGGCATCCAGACTTCAGCTCAGGTCATGATCTCACAGCAGGTGGGTCCAAGCCCCATGTTGGGCCCTGTGCTGACAGTTCAGCCTGTAGCCTGTTTCAGATTCTGTTTCCCTGTGTCCCTCCTCCACTTGCGCACGCATGCACTCTCTGAAATATAAACATTTTTTAAAAATTTAATGTACATGCTTTTTCACAATTCTTTTTAAAAAAATTTTTAATGTGTATTTCTGAGATAGAGGGTGAGCAGGAGAGGGGCAAGGAGGGAGGGAGACACAGAATCCAAAGCAGGCTCCAGGCTCTGAGCTGTCAGCACAGAGCCCGATGCGGGGCTGGAACCCGTGAACTGTGAGATCATGAACTGAGCTGAAGTCAGACGATCAACTGACTGAGCTACCCAGGCACCCCCTCTGTCACAATTTTTTTAAATAAAAGTTTGTTATATATGTTGCATACTAAATATGGAAATTGAGATTATTTTTAGATAAGGGTCAAGTGGTCTTTTACCAATATTTGATATTGCATTCTTGGGCATTTTTTCTACGAAAATTTTGTTTACACAAAAATTTGTACATAAACATTCACAGAAGCTTTATTCATAATATCCCCAAACTGGAGAAAGCTCAGTGTCCTTCAGTGGGTGAATAATTAAACAAATTGTGGTGCATCCATGCCATGGAATGCTACACAGCAGTAAAAAGGAAGTAACTATTGAAATATGTAATTATTTGCATGTATTTCAAGGGAATTGTACTGAAAGAGGCGAATCCCAGAAGGTTACATACTGTATTTTTCCACTTATCTAACATTATTTAGATAACAGAATTATAGAGGCAAAGAACAGATTAGTGATTTCCAAGGGTTAAGGATGATGGGGGTGAGGTGATGGGTGTGGCTATAAAGGGTTAGCAATACAAAGCCCTGCAGTGACAGAAGAGTTTATATCCTAATTGTGATGGGAGTTACACAGATGTACATCTGTGACAAAGTTGAATAGAACCACACACACATACATACACTCTGATCACCTAAAATTGGTAAAATATTACTTATCCTGGTTATTGTATTGTTCTAAGTGAAGGGAACATAGGACTTCTCTGTTCATTTTTTTTTCCAAATTCTTGTGAATCTATAATTATTTCAAAATTAAAAGCTTTAAAAAGTTATCCTGCATAGACAAGAGGAGCCATATCAAACCAAAAATCTGCATAGCAAAAGAATCAAAAAAGTGAAAAGGCAAACTACAGAATGGGAGAAGATATCTGCAAACCATATGTCTGATAAGGGGTTAATATCCAAAGTATATAAGGAACTCCTATAACTCAATAGCAAAAAATAACCCAATTTAAAAATGAATAAGAAACTGAATAGACCTTTCTCCAAAGACAACATAAAATATCCAAGTGGAGAATGGAAAGGTGCTCACCATCAGGTAAAGGCAATCGTCAGGTAAATGCAAATCAAAACCACAATGAGGTATCACCTCACACCTGTTAAGATAACCATTACCAGATTTTAAAAAAAATGAATATAGTAAGTGTCGTGGAGAAATTGGAATTCTTGTGCACTATTGGTGGGAATGGTAATTGGTGCAACCACCATGGAAAACAGTATGACGTTTCCTCAAATAGTTAAAATTAGAACTGATGTGATCCAGCTTCCCACTTCTGGGTATATTTCCAAAGGAATTGAAATCAGGATGTTGAAGAGATATCTGTATTTCCGTGTTCGTTTCAGCATCATTCACAACAACCAAGAAGTGGAACAAGAAATGGAAACCACCTAAATGTCCACCGATGGGTGAATGGATAAAGAAAATGTGATATCTGTATACAATGAGATATTATTCAGCCATAAAGAAGAAAATCCTGCCATTTGAAACAATATGGATGATAGTGGATGACATTATGCTAAGTGAACTAGGCTAGTCCCAGAAGGAGAATACTACATGATTCCACTTACATAGGAGGCATTTAAAAATGGTCAACTTCACAGGGCCAAAGTAGAATGGTGGCTGCCAGAGGCCAGGGGGAGAAATGGAGACAATTGCTGTTTGATAGGTATAGAGTTTCAGACATTTAAAACAGGAATTTACAATATTGTGCTTATACTTAAATTGCCCAGCTCTAGCCTCCCGCAGAATATTTGTGAGAATTCTCAGGAAGGTTTGCCTGCCTCATGCTCCTTCTCCACCTTTCCATGATGAAATATTGTGTAAGCCAGTTCTCTGGCTCTATTTTAAGATTTCCGTAAGGGAATTACAACTCAAAAAAGAGGAAATTTTAATTTGATCAAGTCTGTGGAGATTATTCCACTTCCATTAGATTCACTTTGCCATAGGAATCCTTTACCATTTATTGCTATCAGTCTGTCCCAGCAATAATGTCATTAAACCCCAGTATACAACTGGTCTGTCCCAGAGTCTGCTTCAGAACAAAGTGGAGAGAAGCTTTGATTCTTTTCACTGACTTCTATGCTCTCATAAAACTTTGATCATACCAAGATAAATACTAAGTAATTTACCCATGGGGTATTCTATTTTATATACAAGATGTAACCAATCTCTATGGCTATTAAAACTGAAATTAAAATTTAAAAATAATTTTAAAATTATTTGTTCCAGGTCATGGGTCCCAACGGTAAATTAGGGTTATGGTCTTTCCAAACCTTACCTGTCAATTTCCAATTTTAATGCCAATGCCAAGTTCCGTCCCAAAGGGGGATCCAGAGCATTGGGCAATGGTGCCCGTTTCCTATCCTCCGGGACCTACTGCAGCTCCACACGGAGAAACACACTACGTTAGGAATGTTGGATTGTCCTTGTCCTTAATCCCTAGTAATCTCAGCCCTTCAGGCTAGTGAGAGCAGTTACTTCTGGTGTCGAAAGTGGTAATTCTTTCTCGAAATGATACTATAAAATCTTTCATAAGATTATGGGCTTCATAATCTTTCAAATCTTCTTACTTCGCCCTCCATCCTCTTCTCTCCTGTTTTCTCCCTTTTACTCCTCAGAAAACTAAATCCTTAGATAAATAAAAGCAGTGTATTTCTGATTATTTCCTGTAGGTACAAGTGTTGCCCTAAATTTTTAAAAAGCTTTTTCCTTGTTGAACAAACTTTCTTTTGTTATTCATAAAAGTTTCTTAACATTATGCTCCACTCTGCCTCCACTCTGTCATTTTCCTCTGCTTTTTCAAAATCTTAATATCACTGTATACATCTTAAACCCCATGGAATTTAATACTAAGTATTTTTATTGGCCATATAGAACATGTTCTTAATATTAAAAACTCATGGGTATAACTTTAATCAAGTACCATCTTATAGATACTCTTTAATTCTTTGGTCGTTATCTTTGCAATAAGAAAAATAATATGCCCTCCTCTAGAATAAGAATCTGGTGTTGATAAACATTTCCCTGAGTACTACATAGAATATGTAATTTAAGGAACAGTCTGAATCTTTAAAATTCTGCTTATTTTCCTTCTTTCCTTTTAAAATGTGATCAAAGACTAGAAAGACCACATATTATTACTCAATATTGTTAATCACATTACTGGAGAATTCAATTTTAATTTTTGGTTTATTTTGAGACAGGGAGGGAGAGAGGCAGAGAGAAAGGGGGAGAGAGAATCCCCAGCATGGGCCATGCTGTCAGCACAGAGCTCGACACAGGGCTAGATCTCACAAACAGCAAGATCATGACCTGAGCCATGATCAAGAGTCAGACATTTTAACTGACTCAGTCACCCAGGTACCCCTAGAAAGTTAAATTTTTATAATCTGCTTAATTGCTTTTCTGTTTAGTATACACATATTTAAGCATCGATCACAAACAAGGAATGTGCTTACGATGAATGGGACTGGGATGTAGCTTCTGTACAGTTTGCCCATCAGCATCACCTGGGAACTCATTAAAAATGTAAATCTTCAAACCCTGCTCCCAGTCTGAATCAGGAACTCTAGGAGTGAGATTAACAAATTCTTCAAGCTGATTCTGACATAGGCCAAAATTTGAGGATACTGGTTCACATGAAACAATCAATTACCATGTAGTGTGGAAAGTATTACATGAAATGTGTCTACAAAGCACTCTAGAAAAAGGAAGAAACAGCAAATAAACTGGAAAAATTAAGGAAAACTGTAGAGAAGTGACATTTGAGCTAACTTTGGAGGTGAGCAGGATTTTAATCTTTAAACAAATCTTTATATACACATACTGTCCTAGTCACTCTGCCAGACTGACAATGTTTAATAAACAATAGTTCAATAAAAGTCATTAGGCAATAATTCAGAGGCAGTTTTACCGGGAAACTAACCAAGCTGAAGCTTCAGACTTCTTCACTTGCCTGGCACCCTTCCAAAGCCCTGTCTCTACTTTTAATTATAAAAAATTATGAGAATACATAATTGTGTACTTTTTCCTATATTGGGCCCCCCAAATTGTATAAGCCTCAAGTCCCCCACAAAATCCAGATATATACCTCACACTTGCTATGTTTGGCAGTAGAAGGGAGATAGTAAGGAAGCAAGCATGACTTTCCAGCAAAGGAAACCACGTATGCCAGGGAGTGGAGGCTGAGAGTGTTAAGTCTGTCAGTGTGTCTGGAGCTGGGGTAACTGGCAGGGAGGTGATGCTGATAAGGTGCATTACCAGAGCCCTTGGACTCATTGCCAAGGGGTTTGGACTTTATCCTCTACACAATGGATTGCGTTAGAGGTCCCTCAGTAGATGCCTGAATTTAACAAAGCTAACTGTAGCAACTGTGGAAGCAAACAGATTGATGAAGGGAGAGACTAAAGCCAGGGTTATCAGGAACATCATGAAATAGCCCAAGAGGGAAATGTTGAAGGTGTAGGTTCAGGTAATGGGAGTGATTTTGAGAGAGGAACTTGAGAGAGAATCTACTTGGAGACCAATTGGAAGCGCTATTAAAGGTGACTTCGATTTATAGCTTGGGTGGTTTGGGTGCATTATAATGTGGATAATAAGCCTCTCAAGTCAAAAAATACATGGAGGAGCAGTGAGTTTTACAGAAAAGGTAATGAGTTCCTTTTCAGTAAGTTTTTCTATATTTATCATTCTAAAATATATATCATTCTAAACAAATGCTTTTTGAAAAGAGCTACATATTTGAAAGAAAAAAACATATATATACCCCAGCACCTTATAGATACACAGTATCATTCTAAAAAGTATTACATTCTGTAGTCATTAAGTCACTATTTCTTTCTAAAAAACATGAAATGGGATTTAAGTATACAAGCAAAAGTCTGTCTTGCTAATTAAATATGGAACCAAACAGGCTTTAATTTAACACCATCTTTGGCTAGAAAAATGGTTCTAAAATCCCTGCAAAAAGCTTCTAGGATGAAAAGGTCAGAAGACTCCCCATTTATATTGTTAAATGAAAGGTAGCAGAGTAGGTGAGGAGGAGAAGGAAGAGTAAGCTCTGCTTGGATCCAGGTGGAGGTTGGGGGTTAATGGAAGAAAGTTTAAAGTTCTGTATCGAGATAAACATGACCGAAGCAGTGAGTTAGATCTGTAATCCACATCAAAGAACACTAAACAGATTTGATGCCTTGACGTAATTATACAGATATTTAGGAAAGCATAAAGCAGCATGATGTCTCAAGAAAAAGGTCATCTAAATATCCCCAAAGGATTGTTCACTGAGATTATTCAGAAGGAGAGAACTCTCTGAGGATGAGGGACATCTGTTTTTGTTGCATGAGCTTTGCAGTGCTGTTAGACTTCATGAGTCACTCATTGCCACTTAATAGGAAAGATGTTGCCAGGGCACCACACCCCTAATTTAGTACTCTGCTTGCTGGACCATGGCACCACTAAGCACAACAGAAAGAAGCAGTGGATGCTCCAGAGTTGCCATTGAAGTCCTAGGGCCCCCTTAACATCTGTCAAAGAGTTCCTTGCTGGGACTTTTGAATTAATACACCTCGGATTCTGATAGTGTGTCCTGACAACATTTCTACACTTAGGATTGAAGATATTTCTCTCTCTTCCTGGATTTGTCCCATGTCTGGTTCAAGTTAGTTCCCCTGGTTCTCTGAATTTTTTATGACATTGCAAACTAAAAGTGATTTTAGATATTAACACAGTTCACCCATGTTTGACAAATGGTCAGGAATTTTTTTAAAAATGCATGCACTCCAATTTATAGCAGTGCTATCAATAGCCAAAGTATGGAAAGAGCCCAAATGTCCATCGACTGATGAATGGATAAAAGATGTGATGTGTGTGTGTGTATGTGCATACACACACACACAATGGAATACTACTCAGCAATGAAAAAGAATGAAATCTTGCCATTTGCAACAATGTGGATGGAACTAGAGGGCATTATGCTAAGCGAAATAAGTCAGAAAAAGATATCCTATAATTTCACTCATGTGGAATTTGAGAAACTCAACAGATGAACATGGGGGAGGGAAGGAAAAATAATATAAAAAGGGGCAAACCATAAGAGACTCTTAAATACAGTGAACTGAGAGTTTCTGGAAGGGAGGTGGGTGGGGGATGGGTTAAATGGGTGATGGGAATTAAGGGCACTTTGCGGGGTGAGGACTGGATGTCACATGTAAGATCTAAATCACTGGGTTCTATTCCTGAAGCCAAGGCTATACAGTATGTTAACTAACTTGAATTTAAATTAAAAAAAAAAATAGAATGAGGAGCAGGGAGGGAAATTGTTTAATGGGTATAGATGATGTTGTGGAGATCTATTTCACAACAGTGTGAATATACTTAACACTACTGAGCTGTACACTTAAAAATAGTTAAGGTGGTTTAAAATTTCTCATTATGTATTATGCCACAAAAACCCCAGGCCTCTAAGGAGTACCTCAGATCTTCAAGATCCCTCAAAGAAATCTACCTCTTTCTTTCCATACTTTTGTTTTGGGTTCCAGGCTTGATTCTTGAGTCTTTAACTATATGTTTGTTAGACAGAAATTGAGCAGCATATTCAACTGATAGGTATATAGTTTGAAGCACAGCTGAAAGAATTGTGTATCTGCCACTGTAAGAAGTTAGGTGATTCATAAACCAAACCCCTTGATGTGGTGCAGAAAAACAATACTTAATGATTGCAAACTCAAAGCCAAAACCCATCCATTCTTCAGGATTCCTCTTCATGGAGAAAAACAAAAACTTCAATGACTTCAAACAGCATGTAGATAGATGATTATTTCTATTTTTCTTAAGAACATAGGTGTTTTTCAATGAACTACCACCTCACACCAATCAGAATGGCTAACATTAACAACTCAGGCAACAACAGATGTTGGTGAGGATGCGGAGAAGAGGATCTCTTTTGCACTGTTGGTGGGAAGGCAAACTGCTGCCGCCACTCTGGAAAACAGTATGGAGGTTCCTCAAAAAGTTAAAAATAGAACTACCCTACCACCCAGCAACTGCACTACTAGGTATTTATCTAAGGGATACAGGTGTGTGGTTCTGAGGGGGCACACATACCCTGTTTATAGCAGCACTATCAACAATAGCCAAAGTATGGAAAGAGCCCAGATGTCTTTCACTGGATGAATGGATAAAGAAGACATGGTATAATAAAATGGAGTATTAAAAAGAATGAAATCTTGCCATTTGCAACAACATGGGTGGAATTAGAGCAAATTATACTAAGCAAAGTTAGAGAAAGACAAATATCATATGACTTCATTCATGTGGAATTTAAGATACAAAACAGATGAACGTAAGGGAAGGGAAGCAGAAACAATATAAAAACAGGGAAGAGGACAAAACATAAGAGACTCTTAAATATAGAGAACAACCTGAGGAATGTTGGAGGGGGTGTTAGGTGGGGGGCTGGGCTAAATGGGTGTAAGGGGCATTAAGGAAGACACTTGTTGGGATGAGCACTGGGTGTTATACGTAGGGGATGAATCACTGGAGTCTACTCCTGAAATAATTATTGCACTATATGATAACTTGGATGTAAATTAAAAAAAAATAACATAGGTGCTTTTGCTCCAATGCAATATATGTATTCCAGAACACCTTGCATTCTACAAAATTACACAAGACACGTGACAGGGCTTGCAAGAAAATTTGGATTAACAACAGATCGCTCAAACTTATGCAATTTTACTTACAGAATGCTAACAACAAAAAACAAATACTAACATATTTTAAAAGGTTAAATCCCTAATGAATAACTACCATAGTTAATATAGGCACAGTAACTATAGGTATTTGTTGCAGGAATTAATAGTAGCTTGATGGAAAGGGGTAACAGGAGGGTTGAGACCACTGAGCTTTGTAGTAACAAGGGCAACATTCAAAAGGATCAGCAAAAACCAAGGGAGACTTTTAAGGCAGGGCAGTGGCCAAGCACAGCCAAGAGTGAAAATATCGATGGGATTCTGAACAGTCCTGAGTTTCTCTGTACCTTGCTGTGTTCCTCTGTAGTAATGCATCTTATGCTCAGCTCCTGTTGCCCGGCAGTGTAAAAGATTAGTGCACTGGGAAAATCCTGGATAAACCAATCCAAATTCAGTATTATTTTGATATTACAGTGCATTACTGCTATTGCTGAATGTGTCCCCCACCCCCAAATTCATGTTAAAACCTAATCTCCAAGGTGATAGTATTAGGAAGTAGGGCATTGATGAGATTGGTTAGGTCATGAGGGTAGAGGCCTCTTAAGTGGGACTTAGTAACCTTATAAAAGAGACCCCAGAGAGCTCTCTTGCCTCTTCCACCATGTGAGGACACAATAAAAAGATGGCATTATTAACCGGGAAACAGTGCTCTCACGAGACATCTAATCTGCTGGCACTTTGATCTTAAACTCCTAGCTTCCAGAATTGTGCAAATTTCTGTTGTTTATAAACCACCTAGTCCATGGTATTCTGTTATAGCAGCCCTAACAGATTAAGGCAATTACCAATCATGTTGAAGCAACATGAATTACAGAAATGCACATTATCCCAGAACACAATGTACCTACATTTGAACATTTTCTAAAAATTCATATAATGTGTATATTTGATTCAGATTTGACAAATTGGGAATGGACTGGTTCCTATCCCTGCATCACTAGCTGTATACAAACCCTTTTCTGCAGCCTAATGAGTTTTCCTCTAAAACTTTGTCCAAGAGTCATTGAAAATGAATACTTAAGTGCTACTAAGGGTTTCTTGATGTACAAAGTAAGCAGAGAAAATTTCCGTATCTTTAAAACTATTGTTACTTTCATTATTGTCATTAATGGCCATTTGAAAGAGCAGTCCCTAAATGCAGAGGACTTTGATAAAGCATGGTCCTCAGACCAACTACTTCAGAATTAGCTAGTGGGCTTCTTAAAAAGGCAGATTCCCTTGAGCCAACCTAAGACTCTTGAAATCAATATACCTAGCAATAGGTCCCAGGAATCTTTATTTTGTCAAAATATTCAGTTAAGTATGATGCTCCTTGAACTTTGGGAAGCAGTAATATAATGGTTTTCTGCCACATACTACAAATGGACATAGTGTGCAGATAGTTGTCTAACAATGTATTTTTCAAAGCATGTACTAGTGAGAATCTGATATGATTTCATGACAGGCACTGAAGCAGGGGAAGGTATTGCAAGAATAGACCTAGGCAAGTGCTACCTGATACTGTTAGGGTATGTTATACCTGATACATTGATTTTCATTGTGCATCTATTCCCTGACAGGAAATTCAGGTCTTCTGTTCAAGTCTTGAATCCATTTTTTAATTTTTGTGTATGCTGTAAAATTGGGTCCCGTTTCATTCTTTTGTATGTGGCTGTCCAGTTTTTCCAACACCATTTA
This sequence comes from Panthera onca, assembly GCF_046562875.1. NCBI lineage: Eukaryota > Metazoa > Chordata > Mammalia > Carnivora > Felidae > Panthera > Panthera onca. Next base: position 18,340,476 of record NC_138356.1, on the reverse strand, counting down.
TCAAAGAGAACTTTTTCCCCCATTGTATATTCTTGGCCCCTATGATGTAAATTATGCATCAGTTTATTTCTGGGCTCTCCATCGTGTTACAATAAGATATGGGTCTGTTTTTATGCCAGTACCATACTGTTACAGCTTTGTGGTATAGTTTGAAATCAGAGAGTGTGATACCTCCAGCTTTGTTCTTTCTCAGGATTGCTCTATTGGGAGTGCTTTGTGGTTCCATACAAATTTTAGGATTGTTCTATTTCTGGGAAAAATGCCAATGGAATTTCGATAGGGATTACACTGAATCTGTAGATGGCTTCGGGCAGTATGACCTTTTAACAATACTTTAATCAAATAAATGCAAATAAATGCAAAGGCATTTCGTGCTCATAATTTGTGCCATCTTCAGTTTCTTTCATCATTTTCACAGCTTTCTGTGTGCAGGTCTTTTACCATTTCGGTTACATTTATATCCAGATATTTTACTCTCTTTGACGCAATTGTAATAAGATTTTCTTAATTTCTCGTTCTGATAGTTACTAGTATGTAGAAACACAACTGATTTTTGCATGTTAACTTCATATCCTGAAATTTTACTGAATTTATTTATTCAGACAGTTTTTTGGTGAAGTCTTCAGGTATTTCTATATATGATATCATGTCTGTAAATACTTTTGTCTCTTCCTTTATTTCTATGCCTTTTATTTCGTTTTCTTAAATATAATTTTTTAATAGTGTTCAGGGGTTAGAGTCATGCAAATGAAACTATCACTTTAAGAATGAGTGTTCTTATTGGTTTAAAAATCTTAATCACCTGAACACTTGGAAGTTTTTAATTCTTCAATTAAGTTATCATTAATATAGAAGAACCACACTTGGCTGTCAGCATGACTAATCTTTCTAGTTCTTCACCTTCTCACTGTTATAGCCATTTTCTTGTCCCAGGTAGATGACTTACTCCAAGATAGAAGGGTGGAAGTATGGTTTTAAGGGCAAGCAGTCATCCATTCCTCTAGTCCCATTAAGAACATGCAGAATTACACAACTGAATGTTTTTTTTTTGTTCCAGTTAAACTATAAATAAGAGTAGCAAAGGCACCACCATTTCTATTACTGTCTAAGGAAAATCTTACCTGAATGAAGTCCAGTTCCTATTTTTTTATATTTTTTTATCTTTATTTATTTTTGAGAGAGCACGTGCAGGGGAGGAACAGAGAGAGAGGGAGACACAGAATCCGAAGCAGCCTCCAGGCTCTGAGCTGTCAGCAGAGCCGGACACAGGGCTCGAACTCGGGAATGGCAAGATCATGACCTAGGCGGAAGACAGACGCTTAACTGACTGAGCCACCCAGGGACCCCAATTCCTTTTTTTTTTTTTTTAATGTTTTAATGTTTGCTTATTTTTGAGATACAGAGAGACAGTGTGCAAGCGAGGGAGGGGCAGAAAGAGAGGGAGACACAGAATCTGAAGCAGGCTCCAGGCTTTGAGCTGTCAGCACAGAACCGCGAGATCATGACCCAAGTTGAAGTCAGACGTTCAATCACCTGAGCCACCCAGGTGTCCCTAATCCCTGCTAAACCTAGAATAACTCATTGTTTAGTTAGAACACCCAGTGGTACAAACACCTAAATTTACAAATATACATCTAAAACATCTATTAAATCTAATGTGTTTGGTCTCAAAAATTTCCAAATGCTCCTGTGCCTTGTTCCTTTATTAAACACTCATCTTTTCTCGTGACATTTAGAAAACAGATCAATAAAAAAATTTCATGGTCCCCATTTGACCACCAGAAATATGAAGGAGGGCAATAAATTATGAATATAATGACAACTCTATGGAACCCAGGCCAGCTAAAGGGAGCCTACATTTATTTAGAGGGATGAAAAGAGGACGCAATCACACACAGTCCCAAATCCAGTGAGCTCAAGGAGTATTTAATACAAGGTTCTTTGAATTGTCAATTGATACTAACAAAGCCAGTATCCCCCTGTTGAGTATTGAGTAGGCCTCCAGATCACTGGATTCACTGTAGCATTAGAAGGCCTATAGGCTATACTGATGTGTGTTTATCATCATTGGTTTTTCCTGGACTTCAGAGATCATCCAGAACAATCCAGGAAAGATAGAATGGGATGTCAGCAACAACAAGGTAAAAAACAGAATCAGGGCTACACCACTTTGTGAAGCCTCCCATTATCCCCTAGGAATGTATATGGTTTATTCAAGTGCAGAGTACTTTGGATGCAAAGTTCCAACAACAGAACAGAACCAACAGCTTGGTCATTTAAAAAGAAAGGCAACATAGTTGGGATGAGCACTGGGTGTTATATGTAAATGATGAATTACTAAATTCTATTCCTGAAAACAAAACAAAACAAAAGCCACATAGAAGAAACATGTAATAGGCAACCAACAACCTACTGTGGGAAAACCCGAGTACCAGAAATAACATCACTTCAAGCCTATGTCTTTTGAATTTGGAAGAGTTTCAGGAATATAAGAAAAAGTATGCTACAAATAAATCTGTCTTCAGATATTACAGAGAGTGCCTGAGTTGCATTTTTGACATTAGTTTTCTAAGGATCCAAATTCATCAATGACTGGTGCCCCCACACAGTGTAATCTGTATGCAGTAACTTGAAAAACGTCCTTGATACATTGCCAAGTGAAAAAAAATCAAAAGAAATACCCACCTGCTTTTAAGTAGGTAGGTAGGTCTGAAAAACTTAATTCTGAAGTCTTCTCTCTCGAAAATTTTACACATCCCATGGACCCTCTATGTACTCCTTGTGATTGTTCCAGGGCATCAGCTGTTTAGGAAACACAGCCTGGGATATATACCTGCAAGTGGAATTGATGAGAAATACATGTTTATTCTTTACCAGAAATTGGCATGTGCTCTCCAAAGTGTTTCTACCAATGTGCTTCAGGAGCAGTGTAAGAAATTTTACATCACTCCACACTCCAGACTCCATTTGGTATTGTCAGAATTTTTAATATTTGTAAATCTCACATCTGTTTGCTATTTCATTTTGACTTAATATATAATTCCCTGATTACAAAGGAGACTAAACCAATCTTCCCACAATGTTACCAGTTGCCTGTCCCTGGTGAACAGGCAGGTTTCAAGCAGAATGTATGAAAGAGTTGAGAGGAACAAGGAGGTGATAAAGGAAACTTTGTAAATGGCAGTAAGGTAGTATTCTCTGCTAGTTATCAACATTCTCTTATAGAATTGAAATGGCCTTGTTTGAATTATTGCTCTTTTCCCTCCCCGCCAATTTTGTGTTCACCCGATTTGTTATGTACTTAAATATACATTTTTTGTGCAAAAATGGCATCATACTATAGTCACACTTATTTTCAGCTTTCTTAAGATATAATTGATATACAAGCTTGTAAAAGTTTAAGGTGTTCAATATGTTGATTTGATTTATATATATTTCAAAATGATTACCACTATACCATTAGCTAACACCTGCATCACATCACATAATTACCATTTCTTTCTGGAGGTGAAAACATTTAAGATCTAGTCTCTTAGCAACTTTGAAGTACATGATATAGCATGGTTAAGCATAATCAAAATGTACATTAGATCCCCAGAACTTATTCATCTTATAACTGGAAGTTTGTACCCTTTGACCACCTCACTAGATTTCTCCCACCCCCAGCCCCTGATAACCACCACTCTACTTGCTGTTTCTATGATTGGTTGTTTTAGTTTCCACATGTAAGTGAAATCATGCAGCATTTTTCTTTCTCTGACTTCTATCACCTAGCATGATGTCTTCCAGATTCATCCACATTGTCACAAATGGTAGGGTTTCCTTCTTTCTCAGGGCTAAATAATATCTGTTGTATATATTCTCCCTCTTTATATATATAATCATATATATAACTAATAGATACATATACATCATCTTTTTTAAAGTTTATTTATTTTGAGGTAGTAGGAGGTAGAGAGAGAGAGAATATGAATTCCAAGCAGGCACCATGCTGTCAGCACAGAACCTGATGCAGGGCTCAATCTCACAAACTGTGAGATCATGACCTGAGCAAAAATCAAGGCTCAGGATGCTCAACCAACTGAGCCACCCAGACACCCCTATAATCTTTTTTATGTATTTGTATATAGATAAAATTATCCGTACGTATATAAATGGATCCATTGGCACACACTTAGATTATTTCCATATATTATTATAAATAATGCAGCAATGAATATGGGAGTGCAATTTCTCTTTAATATCCTGTTCTTATTTTCCCATTTTCCAATTGGTATTTTTTTATGTTAATACCAGTGTACTTAACAGTGTTATATTGGTTACAGGTGTACAATATACTGACTCAATTCTATGCTCATGATGTGTACTCTTAATCCCCTTCACCTGTTTCGCCTGTTGCCCCATCCGTGTCCCCTCTGTTAACCATCAGTTTGTTCTCTATAGTTAAGAGTATGTTTCTTGGATGTGGCACCTAGGTGACTCAGTTGGTTAAGTGTCCAACTTTGACTCAGGTCATGGTCTCACAGTTTATGAGTTCGAGTCCTGTGTCGGGCTCTGTGCTGATGGCTCAGAACCTGGAGTCTGCTTCGAATTCTGTGTCTCCCTCTGTCTCTCTGCCCCTCCCCCACTCATGCTCTGTCTCTCAAAAATGAATAAACGTTAAAAAAAAATTTAAGTATGTTTCTTGGTTTGTCTCTTTTTTCTTTGTTTCTTAGATTCCACATGAGTGAAATCATATGATGTTTATCTTTCTCTGACTTATTTCACTTAGCGTTATACTCTCGAGCTCCATCCAGGTCGTTGTATATGGCAAGATTTCATTATTTTATGGCTAATATTCCACTTGATAAATACCACCTCTTCTTTATCCATTCACTTAGTGATGGGCACTTGAGTTGCTTCCGTAATTTGGCTATTGTAAATAATGCTGCAATAAACACAGGGGTGCATATATCTTTTAAATCTAGTGTTTTCATATTCTTTGGGTGAATACCCAGTAATGGAACTGCTTGAAGATTGGTAGTTCTATTTTTAATTGTCTGAGGAACCACCATACTCTTTTCCACAGTAGCTGCATAAGGTTGCATTCCCACCAACAGTGCAAGAGGGCTCCCCTTTCTCTACATCCTTGCTAACACTTGTTGTTTCTTGTGGTTTTGATTTTAGCTATTCTGACATGTATGAAGTGATACTTCATCATGGTTTTGATTTGCATGTCCTTGATGATAAGTGATGTGGAGCATCTTTTCATGTGTCTGTTGCCCATCTGTATGTCATCTTTGGAGAAATGACTGTTTTCTCAATTTTAAACGGAATTTTTTTGGCATTAAGTTTAAGTTCTTTATATATTTTGGATACTAACCTTTTATTAGATACGTCATTTGCAAATATCTTCTCCCATTCAGTAAGTTGTGTTTTCGTTTTGTTTTGTTTTTTTGCTTTGCAAAAGCTTTTTGAGGTAGCCCCAATAGTTTATTTTTGCTTGTTTCCCTTGTTTCAGGAGACATACCTAGAAAATGTTGGTATGGCCATTATCAGAGAAATTACTGCCTGTGCTCTCTTTGAGGATTTTTTATTGTTGCAGGTCTCACATTTAACTCCTTAATTGATTTTGAGTTTATTTTTGTGTATTGTCGTAGACTCTAAGTCTAAAGTTCTCTTTTAGCCAGCAAATGAGCAGGATGCAGGATAAAAAGTGAGAGATGGCTAATGTTCAGGCAAAGACCAGAGCCCCGAATAAGGGTCCTTGCCCTGTTTTTATTAGGATCAGAAGGCTTACAAACATGGCCATGGACATGCACAAAGAGACAATGAATCTGTGAACATTAACTTGTGGATGTGAGGGAAAGGGGGTTTTGAAGATACTTGGGGTTAGGGGTTTGGGTTAAAAAAAATATATTGGCTCTGGGCAGTCAGGCGGAAGGTTGTTTACAGCCTACAGGAGGCACCACCTCTGTTTACCTTAGCTAGCCTAAAGGATGAGACAGGTAGGACATGTGACCTCAGAGTTAACAAGGCACATTTACTTTTGTTAATCATCTCCGCTCTGGGCTGCTTCACCTGCAACACAGCCAGCTAGCAGTCTGTAGCCCAATTTACCTGTTTACCTGATTTGGTCCTTCCTTCCTGTGAAAGCAGCTTTCTGCTATAGTACCAAATTGGTAAAGAAGTTCTACTTCTCATCAGACTTTCTCATCTACTTTTTCATCAGATTGCTGTGGCTAGGATTCCAGTACTACATTGAATAAAAGTGGTGAGAGTGGACATCTTGTTCCTGTCCTTTAGGGGAAAAGCTCTCAGTTTTTCCCCATTGAGGATGATGTTAGCTGTGGGTTTTTCATATATGGCCTTTATTTAGTGAGGTATATTCCCTCTAAACCTACTTTGCAGAGGTTTTTTTTTTAATCATGAATGGATGTAATTTGTCAAAAATTTTTCTGCATCTATTGAAATTATGTTGTTTTTTTTTTCTTTTGTTGATGTGATGTATCACATTGACTGATTTGCAAATATTGAACCACACTTGCATCCCAGGAAGAAATCACACTTGATCGTGGTGAAAGATTTTTTTAATGTATTGTTGGATTCAATTTGCTAATATTTTGTTGAGGATTTTTGCATCTATGTTCATCAAACATATGGGCCTTTAGTTCTCTTTTTTTGTAGTGTCTTTATATGGTTTTGGTATCAGAGTAATGTTGGCCCCATAGAATGATTTGGAACTTCCCTTCCTCTTTTGTTTTTTGAAGTAGTTTAAGAATAGATATTTACGGGGCACCTGGGCGGCTCAGTCGGTTAAGCGTCCGACTTCAGCTCAGGTCACGATCTCGCGGTCCATGAGTTCGAGCCCCGCGTCGGGCTCTGGGCTGATGGCTCAGAGCCTGGAGCCTGCTTCCGATTCTGTGTCTCCCTCTCTCTCTGCCCCTGCCCCGTTCATGCTCTGTCTCTCTCTGTCGCAAAAATAAATCAATGTTAAAAAAAAAAAAAAAAAAAAAAAGAATAGATATTTACTTTTCTTGAAATGTTTGGTAGAATTCACCTGTGAAGTCAGTGGTCCTGGGCTTCTGCTTATCTGGAGTTCTTGATTACTGATTCAATTTCATTGCTGGTAATTGGTCTGTTCAAATTTTGTATTTCTTCCCAATTCAGTTTGGGGTGGTTATATGTTTCTAGGATTTATCCATTTCTTCCAGGTTGTCCAGTTTGTTGTCATATATGTTGTTTGTTTCATAATCTCTCATAATTGTATTTCTATGTCAGTTGTTATTTCTGTTTCAATTATTTTCATTTGACCCCATTTTTTTTTCTTTGAGGAGTCTGCTAAAGTTTTATCAGTTATCTTTTCAAAGAACCAACTCCTGGTTTTATTGACCCATTCTATTGGTTTTTTAGTTTCTATTTTATTTCTGCCCCAATCTGTATTACTTCCTTTCATCTGACTGATTTCTGGTTTTGTCTTTTCTTTTTCTAGATCCTTCAGGTGTCAAACACCTTTTCATGTACATATTGGCCATGTGTATGTCATCTTTGGAAGAATATCTACACAGTTTCTCTGCCTATTTTTTAATTAGATCATTGGGGTTTTGTTTTCCTTTTGCTATTCAGTTATGTAAGTTCTTTATATATTTTGTATATTAGCCACTTATCAGATATGTGATTTGCAAATGTTTCCTCCAATTCTGTAGGATGATCATTTTGTAGATTGTTCTGTGCAAAGGCTTTTTAGTTTGATGTAGTCCCACTGTTTATTTTTGCTTTTGTTGCCTTTGCTTTTTGTGGCAGATCAAAAAGTCATTGCCAAGATCAATGTCCAAGGGCTCATTCCCTATATATTCTTCTAGGAGCTCTGTGGTTTCTATTCTTATGTTTAAATCTTTAATCTATTTTGAGTTATTTTTGTGAGCAGTGCAAGATAAAGGTCCACTTTAATTCTTCTGCATGTGGTTATTCACTTTTCCCAACATCATTTGTTGAGGAGACTATCCTTTGCCCATTGAGTATTCTTGGATCCCTGATTAAATATTAGTTGACCATATATATGTGGGTTTATTTCTGGGTTCTCTATTCTGTTCCATTGACCTATGTCTCTGTTTTTATTTCAGTGCCATACTGATTTGACTACTATAGCTTTATTGTATAGTTTGAAATTAGGAAGTATGATGCCTCCCATTTTATTCTTTTTCAGAATTGCTTTAGCTATTTAAGATCTTTAGTGATTCCACTCAAATTTTATGATGTGTTCTCTTTCTGTGAAAAATGCCATTGGAATTTTGATAGGAATGCCTTGTATCTATAGATGGCTTTAGTGAGTATGGACGTTTTAACAGTAATTCTTCTAATCCATGAACACAGAAAATCTTTCCATTTATTTATGTCTTCAGTTACTTTCATCAGAATCTTGTAGTCTTCAATGTACAGATCTTACATCTCCATTGTTAAATTTATTCCTAAATATTCTATTGTTTTTGATGCAATGGGTTTTTTTAATTTCTCTAATAGTTCACTGTTAATGTATAAAAAAATACAACTAATTTTTGCATATCGATTTTTATATTCTGCAACTTTACTGAATTTGTTCTAATTATTTTTTGATGGAGTCTTTAGGATTTTCTCTATATAAGTTCATATCACCTGAAACAAAGACAGTTTTACTTCTTTTCTAATTTGGATGTCTTTAATTTCTATTTCTTGCCTGATTGCTCTGGATAGCACTTCCAGAACTATATTGAGTAGGAGTGGTGAGAGTGAGCACCCTTGTCTTGTTGATCTTAGAGGAAAAGCTTTCAGCCTTTCATCCTTGAGTCTGATGTTGGTTGTAGTCTTATCATATATGGCCTTTATTATTTTGGAGTATATTCCTTCTATATCAATTTGTCGAGTGTTTTTATCATGAAAGTATGCTGTATTTTAACAACTGCTTTTTCTGTGTTTATTGAAAAGATCATATAATTTTTATCTCTTGTTCTGTCGTGTATCACATTAATTGATTTGTATGCAATCCTTGTTTCTCAGAGATAGATCCCATTTGATAACAGTGTATGATCTAATATGTGTTAAATTCAGTTTGCTAAATTTTTTTTTGAAAATTGTTGCAGCTATTTCATCAGGCATATCAACTCATACTTTTCTTATAGTATCAGGGTAATGCTAGTCTCATAAATTAAGTTTAAACTCCTTTAAAGGAGTATTCCCACCTCTTCAATTTTTTGGAAGAGTTTGAGAAGGATTGGCATGAATTCTTCTTTAAATGGGTGGTATAATTAACCAGTGAAACCATCTGGCCCTGGACATTTTTGTGTTGAGAGGTTTTTTATAAATGATCCAATCTCCTTACTCATGATTGGTCTGTTCAGATTTGCTATTACTTCATGATTCATTCTGGGTAATTTGCATATTTCTAGGAATGTATCCATTTTTTTCTAAGTTGTCCAATTTTTTGGCATGTAGCTGTTCATAGTAATCTCATTATCTTTTCCATTTCTGTCTCATTAGTAATAATGTCCACTCTTTCCTTTCTGACTTTATTTGAGGCTTCTTTCCTTTTTCTTAACCTATCTAAAGGTTTCATCAATTTTACTTATTTTTTTCAGAAACCAGCTCTTGGTTTTGTTAATTTTTTCTATTATTTTTCTGATCTCTGTCATTTCCCTCCATATGCTGATTTAGGATATAAGGAAACAAACTTTTTTAAGTTTTTTTTTCTAATTCCTTGAGGTATAAAGTTAGGTTGTGTATTTGAAATCTTTTTTTCCTAATCCAAGTGTTTTTCACTCTAAACTTCCATCTTAAAAAGTGTGTTTCCCAGATTCTAGTAAGGCAGGAAGAAGTTGGAACTGACTCAGGTTGGCTGGCATCAGCAAACATGAATACCTGTGATACGAAAGCTGGTGAAATCTACTAGAGGTCTGTGGCAGCTGTGCTGGCCATTGCTTCCTTCTTCAGTGGTGAAAGCTACTGGTTTTGTCTTTAGAGCAGGTCACGGTGAACTGTGATCACTCCCACTGTGTGGCTGCTATTGACAGCCCCTGCTTTTCTTTCTTGTTCCTAGCCATCTATCTGCATCTCAGCTTTGCTAGTCTGGGTGGGATGAAACTGAAGCAGGGTATTCATGTGGTGTTCCAAAAGAGTAGGGAAGCAGGTTTCTCACCCTAGTTCTCCTTTCCAGATAAAAGAACTCTTTCTAGTTGGGAAGTTTCCCCTTGGCCCTGAGCAATGCCAGCTTGGCTGATGGAATGTAGCACACAAAATGAAGCTGTCTTCCTTCTTGTGCAGTTATTCTCAGGTGTTTTGTTCCAGTGTGTGACTAAAATTTCTTAAGTGGACTCCAGAGCTCTTCCAGAATTGTTTTTGTTCATGTATAGCTGTCTAATTATTGATTTTTGTTACAATACAAAGACTGGGATCTCCTATGTGACCATTTTGGTGACATCACTTACACCTCCTATTCTGTAACCTGTTTCATTTAATGTTATTTTAGTAAAGATATTTCAAGGCCAACAAGTGCATATTTACATTGATGTGTGTGTATATATTTACATTGATACTAAATCTGTAAATGCTGCTAATGTTTGAATTTTCATAGTTTACCTGTAGGGAATCTCTTGGCTTCTCTGTAGATAGTAGCTTGTGAAAAATGAAAATTTTGTTTCTTCCTTCTGATTGTTGGCCTTTTTGTTATTTATTCTTTTGCTTCTTGGCAATGATCCTCAGCATGAGAGTCTAAAAAATTGGTATTACAGTACATTTGCTTTGTGTCTGACTTGAAAATAAATGGTTCTGACACTACCATTGTGTATAAATGTTTCCTGAAGATTTTGGTGCATGCCCTTTAAAAGGTTCAGAAAATGTATTTTTTCATTATTAATTTCTACAGATATTTTATAATTAATAGATGTAGAATTTTGAAAAGTGATTTTTCTGAAAGTATTGATATCATAGAGTTTTTTAATAGTCTATTGACATGATGAAATACATTAATAGGTTTCTCTAATGTTAAGCTACAACTGTATTCAGTCATGATGTTTGAACCTTTCTATATCTAGTTTGCTAATACACATTTTTAGGATTGTCACCACATTTATAAGTAAGTTTGGCTTATAATTTCTTTACTCATGTTATTCTTGCATTTTTTCTTCTTTCATGTTAAAGATTATACTAGCTGGGGCTCCTGGGTGGCTCAGTCAGTTAAGCATCCAACTCTTAATTTTAGCTCAGGTCGTGATCTCACAGTTCATGAGTTTGAGCCCCCATTGGGGGCTTTCAGGGTGGAGCCTGCTTGAGATCTCTCTCCCTTTCTCTCTCCCCCTCCCCCACTTGTGCTTGCATGTACATGTGTCTCTCTCAACATTTTTTTTAACTAAAAAATAAGATTATACTAGCTTAATGAAATTATTTTAGGGAAATTTCTAATTTCTCTAAACTGTGGAAGAGTTAAAATAAGATTTGGATATTATGTGTTGCATATGTGTTAGAGCTCCCCTGAACCTGCTAGTTTTTTTAAGGGGTCAAGAAGGATATATATTTTTAAATAATTCAGTTTTCTTAATTGATATTAAGTATATTCAGATTTTTTTGTTTCTTTAGCTAATTTTTTAAAATTTATTTAAATTAACATACAGTGTAGTATTGTTTTCAGGAGTAGAACCCAGTGATTGATCACTTATATATAACACCCAGGGCTCATCCCAACAAGTGCCCTCTTTAATGCCCATCACCCATTTATTCCATTCCCCACCCACCTCCCCTCTAGCAACCCCCAGTTCTCCTTATTTAAGATTCTCTCATGGTTTGCCTCCCTCTCTGTTTTTATCTTGTTTTTCCTTCCCTTTGCTTATGTTCATCTGTTATGTTTCTTAAATTCCGCATATGAGTGAAATCATGTGATATTTGTCTTTCTGTGATTGACTTATTTCACTTAGCATAATACCCTCTAGTTCCATCCACATTGTTGAAATGGCAAGATTTCATCCTTTCTGATTGCTGACCTAGTATTCCATTGTAAATAGACTACATATACTTTATCCATTCATCAGTCAATGGACTTTGGATTCTTACCACAATTTGGCTCTTGTTGATAGCACTGCTATAAACATTGGGGTGCATGTGCCCCTTCGAATCAGCATTTTTCTATCCTTTGGATAAATACCTAGTACTACAATTGTTGGGTCATCAGGTAACTCTATGTTTAATTTTTTGAGGAACCTCCATACTGTTTTCTAGAGTGGCTGCACGAGTTTGCATTCCCATTAGCAGTGCAAAAGTGTTCCCCTACTCTGCATCCTCGCTGACATCTGTTATTTCCTGAGTTGCTAATTTTAGCCATTCTTACAGGTGTAAGCTGGTATCTCATTGTGTTTTTTTAATTTTATTTTTTATTCTTTTTAAATACATCCAAATTAGTTAGCATATAGTGCAACAATGATTTCAGGAGTAGATTCCTTAGCGCCCCTTACCCATTTAGCCCATTCCCCCTCCCACAACCCCTCTAGTGACCCTCAGTTTGTTCTCCATATTTATGAATCTCTTCTGTTTTGTCCCCCTCCCTGTTTTTATATTATTTTTGTTTCCCTTCCCTTATGTTCATTGGTTTTGTCTCTTAAAGTCCTCATATGAGTGAAGTCCTAGGATTTTTGCCTTTCTCTAATTTCACTTAGCATAGTACCCTCTGGTTCCATCCACATAGTTGCAAATGGCAAGATTTCATTCTTTTTGATTGCCGAGTAATACTCCATTGTCTATATATACCACATCTTCTTTATCCATTCACCAATCAATGGACATTTGGGCTCTTTCAGTACTTTGGCTATTGTTGATAGTGCTGTTATAAACATGGGGGTGCATGTGTCCCTTCGAAACAGCACACCTGTACCCCTTGCATAAATGCCTAGTAGTGCAATTGCTGGGTCGTAGGGTAGTTCTATTTTTAGTTTTTTGAGGAACCTCCATACTGTTTTCCAGAGTGGATGTACCAGCTTGTATTCCCATCTCATTGTGGTTTTTATTTGTATTTCCCTAATGATGAGTGATATTTAGCATCTTGTGTCGGTTGGCCATCTGGATGTCTTCTTTGGAAAAGTGTCAGTTTATGTCTTCTGCCCATTTCTTAACTGGGTGGTTTCTTTTTTGGCTGTTAAGTTTGATAAGTTCTTTATAGATTTTGGATAATAACCTTTATCCCATTGTCATTTGCCAATATCTTCTCCCATTCTTTTGGTTGCCTTTTAGTTTGTTGATTGTTTCCTTCGCTGTGCAGAAGCTTTTTATCTTGATGAAGTCCCAATAGTTCATTTTTGCTTTTGTTTCCCCTGCCTACTGAGACCTGTCAAGTAAGAAGTTACTGCAGCTGAGGTCAAAGAGATTCTTGCTTGTGTTCTCCTGTAGGATTTTGATGATTTCCTGTCTCACATTTAGGTCTTTCATCCATTTTGAATTTATGTGTGTGTATGGTGTAAGAAAGTGGTCCAGTTTCATTCTGCATGTTGTTGTCTAGTTTTCCCAATACCATTTGCTGAAGAGACTTTTTTCCATTGGATACTCTTTCCTGCTTTGTCAAAGATTACTTAGCCATACTTTTGTGGGTCCATTTCCAGGTTCTCTATTCCACTGATCCATGTGTCTGTTTTTTGTGCCAGTACCATACTGCCTTGATGATTACAGCTTTGTAATACAGCTTAAAGTCCAGAATTGTGATGCCTCCAGCTTTGCTTTTCTTTTTCAACATTACCTTGGCTATTTGGGTTTTTATCTGGTTCCATACAAATTTTAGGATTGTTATCTCTAGCTCTGTGATTTCTCTTTCTCTGCTTCATTATTGGTGTATAGAAATGCAACCAATTTCTGCACAGGATTTTATATCCTGCAACTTTGCTGAATTAATGTATCAGTTCTAGCAGAAAAGGGCTTTTCTTTCTAGGGGGAAGTGTGAACAAGGCTAGAAAGAACACATGGAATGTGGGCAGAAAGCTGGAGGGACTTGACCAGACAGTAAAATCAGAGGATGTTTCACTGAGGTCAGTTAATGCTCAGGAAGGACTGTTATAGAGAGGCTGTAGCAAGTGAGGGTGGGTAAAAGTTCTGAGGCCTGGTGGAAAGAGAAAAGCTTAACTAACACTTGTCAAAGTAACAGACATTTTGTTTAGATTGATCAATGGGGACAAACAATTCAGCTAACTATTAAGCTAAGAATGAGAATCTAAGGGTCTATGTCTGAGCTTGTCATAGGTAAATAAAGGGGAAATTTGTGAGGTTTTTCAAATTTATATGGGGAGAATGGTTCCTTACAGTAAGCCATTCTAGAATACAAAGAGGCCATGAGATCACTGTTTTCCAGGATCACAGGGCTCAGGTAAACTTCAAGATTTCTCTTCCATTCCTGACACAAACCGTTTCATATGGAAGCCTCTGAATGATGCCTTTTATTCCCACTTCCCTCCACCTTTTCCAAGCTAACTCCTACTCACCCTTCAGTATTATGTATAAATAACACCTCTCCTGGGAAACTTTTCTCAAACTACTTCCCAAATGTAATTAAACAGCCTTAGTGTGTCTTCCCTCTATAGACTAAGCATGTAATGTCTGCTTAGTCCTGGCAGGCCACGCTGTGTCCTACTCATCATTGCATCCTCAGTACATAGCTTGATTGATGGCTGAGACACTGTAGGTGCTCAGTAAAGAGTGAAAGGATGTAGGCTAGTTACCATAGCTGATTTTTAGAAATCAGCCTATTCTCGTAAACAACAGAGAGACAGAACAATCTATAAATCCTCTAGGTTGTTCAAAGGATGATGATGCTTGATCATTCAGCCCTCCAGTTTGAGAATTCCTCCCTGATCTTTTCATCAGCTAACAACTAATATAGAAAAAAATTATGTGGTTTCCATTTAATCTTCTAATTGCTTTAGAAAAATGCTTGAAAGTAACTTTTTAAAAATTAGTTTTCTTTATATATCATTTTCCATACTGACCTAATAAGTCAATATAACTGATCACTCAAAGATGATACTAGTGCAAAATTGTTGAGAGGGTCTTTTTCTTTTTTTAAATTTTTTTTAACGTTTATTTATTTTTGAGACAGAGAGAGACAGAGAATGAACAGGGGAGGGGCAGAGAGAGAGGGAGACACAGAATCTGAAGCAGGCTCTAGGCTCTGAGCTGTCAGCACAGAGCCCGACGCGGGGCTAGAACTCACGGACCGCAAGATCATGACCTGAGCTGAAGTCGGCCGCTTAACCGACTGAGCCACCCAGGCACCCCGAGAGGGTCTTTTTCTAACTCTGAGAGTAAGAAGGTAAATGTGGGTGAACTTGAAAGAGATTTTCCTAGAGAAATGTAAACCTTTATATTCAGAAAACCACACTGAGTCTGACAGAATTTATAGAGTATGAGGGGAACTTGGAAATAATGTAGTCTAAGGCCTTTATTTGTAATTAAGAAAATTAAGTCTCTGGAATATGACATAGCAAACTTAACAAAGAGCCAGAAAGAAACCATTTTTTTTATTTCCTAAGTTAGAATTTTTTTTCATGAAAGCAAAGATGAGTTTTGTTTGATTTTTGAGATAAATAATAGAATTCTTGAGTTAGCATCTGAAAAAATAAATGCATAACAAACTCTGAAGCGATTTTCCACTGAGTATTAAACCCCAGAGAATAGCCAAAAACATTTTATTGTGAATGCATTAGCATACTCTTGTTTAGTACACCAAAGTAAATACTTCTGGATGTAGCAATCACATATCATGAGAAAATTATCTATGCTAAAACCATAAATCATCAATAGAAAGTGGAGGGAAATCTCTATTACTTGATGAGATGCAGTCCAGGGGCTCTTGTCTTCAAATGTCCTTGTTAATGGATATCCAGGTGATGCATGAGATAATTTCTGATTATTTTTATCCATTCTACAAAACCAGGCTAAAAATGCTAACTCAATTCTTAAGAATAGAATTATTTTAAGCTAGCAAAATATAGTGAAACAATATTGCCTTCATCTAACAATATTGCCTTCATCTTCCTGAATGGCTGCTAAATTCTCAGAGTCTCTAGTGTAGCAGTTAGGAACCTTTCCTTAGTATTTATAAGACTTCAAATGTTCACTTAGAGGGCAGGAATTAAGGTAGTATCGACTCTTTTATATGAAAAATGTGGTGATCTGCAGGTGCTACAGAAAGATGCAGGGTGCCAAAGTCAGATGTCATTGAGTTTCTAATTTCTCCTGGGCAAACCATCACAGGTCTACATCCTTCATTCCATAACCCCAATGACCCTAGTACTCAAATCACCCCCCCAAGCCACTCTGGCCTGATAATGCAGAGTTCCCACCCCTCATCTAGCATACCATTAGTTATCATAAGAATTTAGTAAAATAGTAATTATCCTGAGATGGGGGAAAGCAGCTCCTGGCAGCCAGAAGCCAGGCTGACACGAACAGCCAGACCTTGGTATTCTTGTGTTAACCATTTTACAGAGTACCAGCATCAGACAAGACCATTCTATGTTCTTCATGAAATAAGATAAAAATAAGACCGTGTCTAAACACAGGAAAAACAAAAAATAGACCAAACCAGAAAAATGACAAAACATCCCTTGTTTTGGGTTCTTTCGTTTGTGTTTTGTTTTGTTTTGTTTTTGTGTGTAGCTAATATGACTACTGCTTCTTTATCAATTATAGTCCCAGTTGTTTCTTTCACCTTCTAGATACGATTATCAAGATATTCAGTTATGGAATTCCCTTCATTCTGATAGCATTCAACCCAGAGAAAAATCTGAGTTCCTTAAACCCTACACAAAATCACCTAACAAAAGCCCAAAAATCCCCTAAATTCTTTGTCTTTCTGAGATTACCCCTTGTTGAAACAAGCCAATAAATTAAATCTTTTTTGACAACCCATATATTCCATCTTTGATGGGCTTCAATAATCCTTTCAAATTGGTGAATGTACCAATTAATAGTTCAGGGAAATGTTAAAAATCATTTTCTTTTCCAATGTGTGCTTTATTGAATAAATGAGACTTACTATCCAATTATGATGATAAGCATTCAGCCTTGAAGAGAATTGGATGGAAAACATGGACACCGAAACAGAACTTCCCACCTTTACCTGATGTCACTGGTATAATGCTTTTCTGATAACTAGAACAGTAAAACCTTGGGTTGCAAGTAATTTGTTCTGTAAGTGTTCTGAAGGATGAGCAAACATTTCTCATAAATTTTAACTTGGTAAGTGAGCAATATCTTGCATTACGAGTAGTACGTGCTGCAGAACATTACATGATCACAACTGAGCCAATGGTTCTTCTCTCTCTCTCTCTCTCTCTCTCTCTCTCTCTCTGGGATTGTGGTTGATCGTCTTCCATGCTTGGATGCTCAGTCTCAGGCTCCAGTGCTTGGCAGAAATCAGTGATTTTTCAGAACATTGGAAGATGCCCACAACTGCCACTAGTGTATTTTTTGTCACTTCAAAGCACCTATGGAAAGTCCTCTGCTTTTCCATACAAGAGTAAGCTTAGGAATGCTTTGCTTCATACTAGGTCAGGCTGCTTGCAGATTTAGACCGTTTCTTCTGCTGCCTTATTGCCAGTTATGTTAAATACAGTATATAACAAGCGTTTATTAATACTGTACTGTAGTCAACATCCGTGCGAGCATATGCAATGGCCCCATGCAGAAAAAGGTTGAAAAGAAAGGCGGTAAAAAGGAGATGATTATGATGGAAGTTAAGAAGGAAATCATAGAGAAATGAAAGTGGCCGAAATTGCAATATTTTATAGGAAGTCTATGTCTGCATCTCTTCTGCAGAGGAGGAGAAAAAGGCAGAAGAATCTCTCACTGCAAACAAGATTAGGGAGATGTGTAAAATGTGGGAAACAGTGTAAAATTTTGTAGAAAAGCACTACCCTAATAAGGCTGTCATAGCAGTGATAAATCTGTTTAATGACAATACAATGTCGTTAAGATCCTCAAAAAGACACAAAAGCAAGTGTCATTGGATAGGTTCCTTGTTAAAGTTCATGAAAAGAAAAAGATTCCATGGAGCCAATGGATAGCAGTAATTCCATTAGTGATAGTGAAAGTTGTCCTACACAATAACCCTCCTCTCTCTTGTCTCCCTCACACCAGCCATGAAGGTTTTCAAAGGTAAGAGTAGGTTAATTTATTTTTCTCTATTATTTTGTATTATAGCACAGTATTATAATCATTTTTATATGAATATTTTTGAGTTGTGGAATGAATCATCTGAGTTTCCATTATTTCTTATGGAGAAATTCGCTTTGATATACAAGTGCTTTGGATTACAAGCATGTTTCCAGAACAAATTATGCTCACAAACGAAGGTTTTACTGTACTCATGCTATAGTATTAATTTCTATACTGAAATTTATAAGTAATGCTTTCATTTGGACTTATCCCACTCTTGGGCCTCCACTAATTTTTATGACTATTTTAACTCCTAATTAGTTAATAACATATTTTCATCTTTCTTCAGTGGTGAAACAATGAGTGCCTAAATTCCTGAAGACTTTTGTTGTATTTATTGGGTCTGTGCTTTAGGGAAGTGATAACTTAGCATTTTGTAGGAGAGAGAGGATGAAGCTAGGTAAAATGAGTCCCACAATTGTAACAACCTACCATATGTCTGGTTTACCAGAGACCATATTCTCTGGCTAAGTTTACCTTCCAGCAGCCCCCTGCTATTTGAAATGTTAACAAGTCATAAGAAGTAGAGCAAGGACAAACAATAACCATAAAATAAAAGCATTTCTTTAACTGTGTTGCTGAAGTGGCCACTACTGGGGATATGGGGCCACTATTGGGGCCAAGCATTGGAGATATGGAAGGGAGAATTTCACAGTTTCTGCTCTCATGAAGATAATATGAAAACAAATATTAATATGACAATTGCCCCCCAGAATATATGTCTCTAGAACTTGTGAACATGACCTAATTTGGAAAAAGAGTTTTCAGATGTCCTTAAGTTAAGGATCTCAAGATGAGATCATCCAGGATTACTCAGGCCCTAAATCCAATGACAAGTATCCTTAGAAATGGAAGAGGAGAAGATACAGAAACAGATGAGAAGACCATGTAAAGATGGAGACGGAGATTGGTATAATGTGGCTACAAGCCAAGGAATTGCTGGAGCCCCCAGAAGCTGGAGGATGCAAGGAAGGATCCTCCCCCAGAGATTTCAGAGGAAATGCTGCCCTGTCAACACCTGGATCTTGGACTTCTGACCTCCAAAACTGTGAGAGACTAAATCTCTTTGTTTTAACCCATCCGGTATGTTGCAATTCATTATAGCAGCCCTAGGAAACTAATATAATCACTGTAAAAAATGAGATATAATTAAAAGTTACACGAAAGCAGGTAACAAAGGTACTTGACCTAAACTCGGGTGTCAGAAAACGTCTTAAGAGGTCATAGAGATCCTAAAAGAAGATTCAAGAAGGTTAAGTGGATCCAGACCAAAAAGACAATTTTAAGGGTATATAAGAGAGAGTGTTTTCTGTGCATTAAGATTTTTATGTGTGCTAATATGTAATTAATATGATTATGTAAATTAAACATTAGCTGACCACAAACTTGATATCGAGGTTTCTTACTTAGAAACCTCTTATGTGATACATAAGTGCCTAACACTTTTCCAAACCAACAGAAAGTAAGAGTAAATACAGAGTAGGACTTTCCTGTCTCATGCTTCTATGTTACTTCAAGCAGCTGGGAGGCAGGCCATCTGTTCCCAAGCTGAAGAAATACCACCTGTCTTCCCATAGCCACATGTAGGACTCATTCAGAAACTGCTGGGGGACACTGACTACACCTTCAGTGATACCTCAACCAGGTATGTAATCAGTCATACCTGATACAGTCATACCTGTAATCAGCATACAGGTGGATGCTTCATGGAGGCTGGACCAGGCCAGTAAGTAAACACAGCACAAGAACCAAAAGAGCCATGAAATTAGTGCTAGACTAAAATATGATATTTTTTCATTGCAGAGAAATTATTTTTGAATTTTGAATCATTTATCATTTAACAAATGACCCCTGTTCACCAGATGCTATTTAAAGCATTTCATACGTATTAGTTTAAGCCTAACAAATCTATAAGACATATAGTATTTATAAGCCCATTTTATAATTGAAGAAACAAGCACAGAGAGCTAAAGTAAGTTGCCCAGAGTCAGACAGCTAATAAGCTGGCAGAACCAGGATTCAAGCTCAGCCTGCCTTGAATCCCAGAATTAATGCTCTTAATGACTGCATTTTCTGTAGTCTCTGTAATCCCAATCTATAACAACAACAACCAGGAAGTGTAATCATCACCTTCATTTTACAGATGAAGAACGTGAAACCCAAAGAGATTAAGGAATTCACCCTACATCACACAGATGCTAACTGTGGAGAGCCTAAATGTAATTGTAGGAAGTCAGACTCTGGAATCCAGAGAATTCCAGAATCCATGCTACAGTGGTTTCAAATCCAGTTGTTTACCTTTGCATTAGGAAACATTCCAGCCTTACTCATATTCTTGGTGTATTTATTGGCTCCTCTCTTCCTTAAAGCCATCTACAGGTTTTAATGTCCAAATAAAGGAATAATCTCATCATAGTCTTCATTTTAATCAGAAATATGGGAAGTAGAACTTTACTGCTTCCAGCTTTTCTTTTCATATGTGTTCAAAAAGAAAAAAAAAAAACAACAAATAGCTAATATTTTTTGAGTTTTCACTATGTGCCAGACTTCGTGCCATGTGTTTTACTTCTGTTTTTCCAACTCATCCTACAGAAAAGTCTGTAGATAGGCTTTTTAATTACATTCCCAATACAGATAAGGAATTTGAGGCTCAGAAATGTTAAAAACCTCCCCTGAAGTCACACGGCCGATACTAGCAGGGCATTCCAGCTCAAGGCCATCAGGTTCCAAAGTCCATGCTTTTGACCATACACTAAATTTCCTCCACCTCTTAAATAGATCTGACTGTATGTGACTGGTCATCATATGAGGAAAGGAACACATGGGAACAAACACCAGATTCCAAGGCCAGAAATTTCCATAGAGGAGCGTTCTCTCCTTGCAATATCACATGGTTGTTTATAGCAAAACCCTGTGATAGTTGGCATACAATCTGAGGCCATCCTGACAAGGTTACTGATCCTTCATTGTCATCATCATAAAGTGTCACCCAGCTTTGCCATTCAGAGGCAGTTTACCATTCATCCAGATGGGATAACACCCTAAGGAAATGATGGTAACCTGCCCAGAGTGGGCTGATTTGAACTTTGAAATACCCACATACAATTTATAGGGCAAATAACCCCTGGCAGGAAAAACCAGGGTGTGAAACCTGCCAACCAAACCCCCTCAAACACTAAGGAGGTTGGATGTTGCTTATTCTCCTGGGGGTATTCTCAGAAGATCCCAAAGACACTTAACCCAGTCAGCACATATGGGCACTGGAGTGTGGGTACATCCTGTGTCACTGTTTTGGAGCTGTGCATCCTTGGAAAATTGACTTCACCTCTACGAATCTGAGTCTTCTCATTCTTTAAATATATATACCATTAGCTCCTACCTCAAGGTATTATTGCAAAAATTAGAAATACCTAAAAAGTGGGTGGCACTTGAAAAATCTCACGTGAGTATTGCTGTCCCTATATCTTGTTATAAGCATATGCCTGCCACCCAGGGTTAAATACCCATGTATTATATATCCAAGAACCCTCTCCCCAAAATATTATTGGAGAAAAGCTGATAATTCATTTTAACTTATTTTCCTAATATCACAACAGTACAATTCCTGATTTTGCGAATTAGTTTTGTTTCCTTTAGACCCATTTCCTAGGAAGCCTTCTCCAGGCCATGCTATGGGGTATGTTCCTTGAATGGAACCTCCTATAGGAAAGCTACTCTCTTCTACTGGATGAGGAGTCTTATTTTAGCATGTACCCTGGAAAATGACACACAAACTAATCTCCAGGGTGGCTATTCACAGTATTTTTGGTTCTTATGGCTCTCTACCCTCCAAATACAGCACTATTTCCTCACCTCCACTGGCATTAAGGGATGTAACAAACCTTAATGTCAAAAATATGTCTCTGTAATGGGTTTAGAGGCAAGTCCCAAAGATGATTACAGGATCAGAAAATCTATCATATAAAGAAAAGTGAAAGATACCAATGTACTTGATCTCACAAAGACAAGAAACCGGCCATTCCTTATTGAAGAGTGGAACAAGAAAAAATGAAACTGTGCTGCAGTGTAAGGGATTAAGAAAAACATCTGCAATCTTGTTAAACATGGATATGAGTTAAACTAGGATTTTTTAGACTCTCCTCTTTTGGAGACTTAAAAGATGTGGTTTGGATACGTCTATTGGGGACAGGTTTGTTCAGTCCTCGATGTATCCTTGCCCAAGGGCTGACAGATGGATGAAATGACCTCTCAGCATCCCTTCCAGCCCCACACTTCTGTTTTTCTATGATTGTTGGACTAGCATGTTAGCTGAGTCAGATTTGCCCTTGCAGCTTAGTGGAGGAGTCAGCTGCTTGGGAAAAAACAAAAACAAAAACAAAAAAAAACAAAAAAGAGACTTTTTGTCCCCAAAACAAATGCCTTTCTGCCCTGTTCAAGATTAAATTATACCACCAGAGGTGTATTTCCTTGAGTCGCAAAGTATTTTTGGTCTTTTAGAGTTCCCTAAAAGAATGAAGACACTGACACCTAAGAGAAGATAAAGTAACTAAATCTTACCAGATCAGAGATCAAGGCCCTGTACCAGACTAAGGCTGGAAATAGAAAGAGAAGATCCCATGCGACATGACTTTAAAGGTGAACTGTGCCTAATCGAAAGGTAGCTCTCGGCTTGTGCAGAAGATAGGGCTCTCCTCCCTCCCAGATGCGTTCAGTAATTGTATCAATGAATGTAAAGCACTACCTACCAGATATGGAGCATTAGACAAGGCACTGGAAACACTACAGTAAGCTAAAGAGTCACAGCTCCTGCTTTCCTGCAAAACACTGGGCATGTGGTGAACATATAGTGAATTATTACATGGAGTCTATACGTATGCAACCGTGAGTTGCTGATGTGCACAAGGCTCCATTCTAGGCACTTAGAATGAGGTGGTAACCTACAGGAGCTTACATTCTGATAGGATTAAATTACATAATGAAAGAAGCATGAGTTGCTCTACGAACTATGACCAGGAGACTACCCTAGCTGAAAAGTCCAACCTGACAAAGGGATGTTTCTATTGCCATGTGAAGGCTGAGTAGGAATTGGTAAAAGGCATGTGTTGGGGAAGGAAGAAGTACCTGGAGACTGTTCCATTTAAAGTTATCAAACTTTGTTGATAGCTGTTGTCAAGCTACCATAATTCGCTTGGGTAGTAAAATATAAGGTAATTTATATCTTTCTTATTCAAAGATTTGTGTAATAATTTTCAAGAATATCAAAGGTATACTTAAAACTATTTTATCTAATTTTTACCTTGTGACTTTATTGTATATTGGTCTTTATTGCTTATAAATGATGATCAAATTCTATGTGGATATGATATAATTTGGAGACCAAATTCAAATAAGAATTTTACCCTGATGGTGAAAGCATTGAGTCTAAATCCAAAATGTGACATGTTTCACGCCGTGACGTGGATCTTTCCCCACCTGAACTGAATATGAATTATAGGTTGGTTCCTGCACTATAGGTGGACCTGTGGCAGCCCAGCAGTATCTTCCATGTATCAAAAGGAGCAGTTACTGATGTTCATATTCCCAAAAATGGTTCCCAAGTCCTGTTAACCTTCTTACAGGAAGCCAACATCCAGTACAAGTAAGCATTCTTTTTCACTTGTTTAATTCATTTGTACTAAACTGAACTGAATGAGAGCTGTATTCAATTCAGGTTTTTATTGAGTGCCTACAATGGCATTTTAGGTACTATTTTTCAAATTGGGGAAAACAGACTTGAATGTAACACAGTTATATTCACCTTTGAGGAGCTTATTAGTGTAATAACGAGGTGGTGGTGGGGAGGAACAACACTGACCTCTCATTTCACCATTACCACCAGGTGATCACTGTAAACACAGAAGGTCTTCTCTGAGGAATGGAGAGCAGCCTAGCAATGCTTAGAAAGTGGATAAAAATGCAGGGGCAGATAAAACTTTCTGCAGGAGCAGTGACCGCTAAGCAGAAGATGAGCCTTGGGACTTACAGGCAGAGGGGACAGTGTAAGCAAAGGGAAAAAACAGTATAATACCTGTGTAGGGAACTGAAGTGGCTCAGTATTATTAGTGTACAAAATCAAGTCAGGGAGTAGAAACAAATAATGCTGGAGAGGTTGAGAGAAGACCAGGTTGTGGGAAGTCTGATGTACAGGGCTAGGAGCTCAGGCTATCTAGTATGTGGTTCTGCACACTTGAAAGAGGTAAGCAAGGGAGCCATGTGTAAGTAGGGGTGGAGGGGCAATAGGAGACTACAATAGTCCAAGTAAGATGTTGTGAGGCCTTGAGTCAGGACCAGAGTAGTGGGATAAGGAAAGCTTTCAAAAAAAAAAAAAAAAGTGAATAGGCAAAACCACCTGGACTCTGCACTTAGTTGGATGTAGGTGGAAAAGGAAGAAATCGAAAACAACCTCAAATCTTCTAGCTTAGGTGATTGAGTAGACAGATTCAAATAAATTTGGATATTTGGTTTGGTTTTTTTTTTTTAAGGAATCATTAAATAGTAAGAATGGAGCAAATGCAAGATAGTCACAGAAGTTAAGAAATGAGAGACTTTCAGGAGGGAGAACATCAGTGATGCCATGTGGTGCAGTAATATCCAGCAAGAAAAGGACTGACTGGTTTCCTTTGGATTTGGCAATGAAAATTGTGTTGGTAACTCTCATGGTGGGATTATATTGTCAGGAACAGAAGACAGAGAAAGTACAGAGAGGTGAATAGGAGGTGAGAACATGAAGAAGCAGAGTACTGCTCCTAGAAGTTAAAATAAGCTGAGAGGCAGAGAATGAGGAGTGACTACGAGGAGATGCAGCATCAATGACTGCTTCAAATTTGGGATTTTAGGGGGTAGGGGGAAACTTTTGTATGTCTGTAGGCTGAAGGGAGGGACCAGTAGGGAAGGACACACTGATGGTACAGGATAGAATGCACCAATGGAGAAATGGGTTTGAGCACTAGAAAGGATGCCTTATCTGGGAAGACTGAAGAGGTAAATGTGAGTCTAGTTAAGATTATAAAGAGGAGAGTCAACAAGTTGAAAGAGATCATAACTAAGGGCTAAATTTTCTACGTGGAATAAGAAGCAAAATTATCTACTAAAAGGGAAGAAATGAGCTAAAGAGGGTTACCAAGAGAAAAGCTGGGGTTTTTGTTGCAAAGAAGGTCGATTGTAGCACTCATACAGAGTTGAGATTTTGTTGGATTAGGACCACAGAAAGGTCAGGATCAAAGAAGGTGAGGTTCCTAGTGAGATACTAGCTTAAGTATTCATCCATGGCATCAAATCTGGATAGGAAAAGAAAAGAGTCTAGGAGGAATTATGTAGTCAAATTTAAGAATCAAGAGAGGTATGATGATCTTTATATTGAAAGAAGATACAGCATGACTGAGGGCAACAAGGAAATGGAGGGAAGAAAATCTTGACAAAGTGTAGGGTAAGATTAAGAGTCCTGCTGTAGAACATTCATGGCTGGTGACAAGATTCAGGTGTTAGTCATAGAGGTCATGGCTGAAATGGAGTGTAAATCATTGAGACTGATGTGATTGAGAATGGATGGACTAAATCACCAGAGAATCATCATAGCAGTTTTGAATCTCATTGGCTGATGACAAGATTAGAGGTGGAGAGACAGATGTGCTCCTGGGACAGTAATATCAGAAAGTACCCAGGAGTCAGAGGAAAGAAACAAGGAATGGCATGATGCTGAAGGCAGGATGAGCTTTTTCTGGAAGTTAGAAGATTGATGAGGAAGCATGTGAGAATGCTGGGGTTCAGGAGAATGCTGACCTCCTTCCCTCTGGTCCCATGATAGGTGGTGTGGCGAAAGAGAAAGCCACAAAAGAATCTGTCCTTGAGAGAATTCCATTTCCATTAGGGCAAGAATATGAAAAGAGAGAGTTCTCTGAAGAGACGAGAATATAGGAAGTTTATTTACAGAGAAAGCAGGATTCCAGCAGACACAAGGGAAAAGGAAGTGGTGGAGAGATAGAAAGTCAATGCAGGATCTGGGCAGAGAAGTGCAGTGTAGTAAATCAATGACATGGGAAGGAGTGACCTGCCTTTCATTTGGAAACTCAGGATTTCAGGACTGTGAAGCATATTTGTAAATGACTAACCTCAATTACTCCAACTTCTTAGCAAGTGGTTGTACTATCAAAACTGGCACAAAGATCCCTGATGATGTCTGGTAAGGCCTGGGATGGGCCTGTGGCTCTGTGAGTCCACGGTGAAAGCCCTAGTCTTTCTGGAAGGCTGAGCCACAGGGTGCAGAGTGACAGTGACATTCCTCCCTGGTCCACACAAATACTTCCCTGCCAGAAAGATAATTACAGCCTTATTAAAGTACGTATATGCTTTTTGCAGAAAGGTATTTTTTCTGTCCTTCTAGAACAGGGTAGAGTCACAGCTGTGCATAAAACTATTGTTCATATTGAACACATTTTAGTCATCACTATAACTTTGAAGGCGTGCTTTGATTGTCTGAATGCCTGGAAGGAAGGAGCTTAGTAATTATATCTATAGGTGCTCAGCAACAACTCACATGCTTCATTAATTATAATTCAGTAGAAAGGAATATACCAGTTATTTTAACAAGTCTCTATTTCCTGCCATTAAATATAGGTCATGCGGAACTGATATAGAATAAAATATCACACTTTATGTCACAGAGAATAGAGTCTAAAAAATGAGTATTTTAAATCAGTTGTCTCCTCATGGAGGACAATCATTTAGAATTATTCATTTTGTTGGTCCCGAGATAATAACACATAAGAGTTGATTAAATTCCACAGGGCAGTAGATAGAGATCATTTTAATTGACTTTTATTATTGTAGCCTGGGGTATTTCCAAAAGATTATCATTAACTCTGTACAACTATACATAATATATAGCTGTAGTCATCTTTAAGGAAGAGATAATGTGACCTCATGTGTCTGGCCCCTAGGTAATCAGCCCCTCTCAATGACATGAAAGATGAGATGATTCATTCTGTCATAAAAAATTCAATCATTTTATAAATTAAATACCTGTAAAAATTGGCAGTGGAATTTCAAATATTGAGCCTCACTCACCCACCCTGGAAGCTTTGGGGACATGGTTTTACACTGAATGTTGACATCACTTGGAAAGTTTTCAGTGGCTCTGGTCTCTGTTACATTATAGTACATGCACCTAGGGTAGGGATAATCATGAACCACAAAGGACTAAGAAAATACGACACTTACAAATGCCATTTTGATCTCCTTCTCATTATTCTGCTGGTGTCAACTATTTGACAAGGAAAATGAGGCTAGACCTGCCACACCACAATTATTTTAACTTTCAGGTTGGTCTTTTAGGGTCTGTATTAAGGTATAGTCATTGAATAGAGACCTGTATTAGTTTGCTAGGGCTGTCATAACAAATGCCATAGACTGGCTGGCTTAAAAAGCAAAAATTTAATGTCTCATGATTCCAGAGGCTGGAAAACTGAAATGAAGGTGTGGGCAGAGCTGGTTCCTTCTGAGGTCTGTGAGGGAAGGACCTGTCCCAGGCCTCTCTCCTTGGTGTGTAAGATGGGCATCTTTGCCTCTTCATATCTTCCCTCTGCTTGTGTCTTTGTGTAGTAATTTCCCCCATTTTTTAAAATTGTGGTAAAATATGCGATATGAAATTTACCATTTTAACCATTTTAAATATACAATTCAGTGACATTAAGTGCATTCACATTATACAACCATTAGCACCATACACCTCCAGAACTTTTCCATTTTCCCAAACTGAATTTCCCCTTTTTTAAATGTTTATTTTTGAGAGGGAGAAGGAGAGGGACTGCACACTTACATGTGTGTGACCTGGGAAGGGATAGAGAGGGGGACAGAGGATCCAAAGCAGGCTCTGTGCTGACAGCAGAGAGCACAATGTGGGGCCAGAACTCACAAACTATGAGATCATGACGTGAGCCAAAGTCAGACACTTAACCACTTAACTGACTGAGCCACCCAGGCGCCTCTGAATTGCCTCTTTTTATAAGGACACCAGTCATATTGGATTAGAATACATCCTAGTAACCTCAGTTTAATTACATCTGCAACAATCCTATTTCCAAATAAGGTCACATTCTGTGGTGCTGGGGGTTAGGACTCCAACATACAAATTGAGGGAGAAGGGGACACCATTCGACCCATAACAGATCCCCACACACAATGGATTTAATCACGTATAATTTATTTCTCCCTCATGTGACAGTCCAGAGGTCCAGAAGCTGTTGCTGTGATAGTACAGCCCTCACTGTTGTGATGATAACTGCCTCTCTTGCTGCAAAGCTGGTGACTAGACACTGGAGTGCTGAGTCCAGCAACCTCGACTTTCCCTGAACAGTCACATTTCTGACCTTGACATGGTCACAGCAACAGCAGGAGATGGCCACTGCCTTTCTTAACTTCCTATCTTACCAGTGTTCACAAATTCGTACCCGGGACCCTAGCTGCAAGAGAGTCAAGAAAAAGTAATTTTTGGGTTCCCAGCCCTTGCAGTACAAGAAGTCCATATGGAGAGTAGGCAGCTAACCATATCTAGCACAGACACTCAAGAGAGGAAAAAGGAAACAAGGGTCAGCTATATTCTCATATTCTCTTCCATTTGTTTTTTTTTCTTCCATTTGTATTTAATATGGAAACTGAGAGGACTAATACCAGTGGGTTTCCAGATTTAATTAGCCTAAATTATTTGTTTCCAGATCATTAGCCTAAATATCCCAACAATATATTAAAATCACTAGGTGAGCTTTTAAAAAGGACTTCTACCTATTCACAGATATTCTTGTCTATGCAGGGCCCAGTGTGGCATTTTTTTTAAGTTTATTTATTTTTAAGTAATCTCTACACCCAACCTGGGGCTCCAACTCATGACCCCAAGATCAAATGAGCCAGCCAGGCACCTCAGTGTGGCATAGTTTTTAAAGCTCACGGGTGACTTTAAAGCAATGCAACTCAAGAATCACTGGCCTAAATGACTAAACAAATATTAGGGAATCCAAAAACTAACTCCATTTATGGCACTTGGAGATTTTAAAAGGAGACAGAGAAGCCTAAGAGTTTATTCATCAAAGGAGCTAATATCCAACTGGAATGATTCCATACAACTTGAAACTAAAAAACTTTACATGATAATTTTCTTACTTTGGTGAAAATGCTAGCAAACTTGACTAGAAAATATTAAAATAAATCTTTTGTAGGAGCAATTCTCCATTAGAATTATTTTGACAATTCTCTGAATGGGTATTTCATTATGCGATCAGTAATATGTTAAGTCATTTATCAATTAATAATGATAAATGATAAATGATAAAGAATCTAAGAATCAGTTAAGAGGCATAGTTTTTTTGCACTGAAACTCCTAGGAAAATACTGCCTTTCTAAAGGGAACAATAGTGGTTCTACCAAGAGCTGCCAAACAAACAGATGTATCCACATCAGAACTTCTTAACTTTCTGGTGATAAATGTGAGGAATTGCTCTTATCTTGAGTGGAAACAAGTTTCACTTGTTTATTTTTAGAAGGTCTGTCCACTCTTAAAATAATGCAAACCCAATATACCCCAACTCAATTTTGCAAAAATTTAAACATTTTTTTTAAACCTTTGAAAACTTTTCATATTGTGTTGCCTTGTCTTGTTTTGGTGTTCCTAATGTCACACTGGGCTTAGAGTCTAAAGACTAGAATCCAGGTTCACATCCCAGGCTCAAACTCTAGCTCTGTTCTCACTAGCAGATGATATTGGCAAGTTCTTGACCCTTTTGAGGCTCATTTTCCCCATTTGTAAAATTTAAGAGTAAAATTTACCTTATAGGTTTGTTAACTAAGCTCGTGTACGTCAAATACATAGCACGGTGCCTAAGTAGGTATTCAATAAATGTAAATGCCCATACCCATCATTCGGTTCTTGTAGCTGCTCAATAAATGGTAGTAATTATTATTATTTGAGACCATCTTCTTTAATTTTAGATTTTCATTACCCAATTTAACAGTTTCTATTTCCCAAAAGAGAGTACTTTCCCAACATTTGGTATTTTTAGAAATGTCATTATTTGCTATATTCTTTTTCACTGATGCATGATTTTCTTTTGATATTGCCTGATTTTTATATGCTCTCCATTCAATTTTCATCATGTCTATCATTTCAAATCCAGGATCCTCATAGAAGATCTTCAGAAAACACTGGAAAAGGCAAGCAGTTTGCGAACCCAGAGAAATCGAAGATACCTTTCTGGATATAATTATGAAGTTTATCACTCCTTAGAAGAAGTATGTAATCAAAGGAACTTTCATTCTTTTTAATAAGTGCATCTTTATCATTCAGGTCTAATGATTGGGAGAGAAGCATAAAGACAGAGGCAGGGGCTATATGAAGAATACATATAGCTCTTATATTGTCTAGCCACCTCAGTTCAATCATCCCTTTATTAAGCCTTTAAAAAAAAGTGGCAAAATAATTTGAATTTCATTTGCTTTACCCAACCCACCCCACAGAGGACATGGAAGTGCAATGTAAAAGCGAGGGAATGTTGCTATAATTGCAGTTGTGAAAACCTTAACTAAAAAAGCATGGAAGGTAGATCTAGTCAGAGTTTGAAGGCAATGATTTGGTTGAGGGATGGAATGAATTTTGATGCTCGCCCCACAGCGTCTGAACAGGTTGGGACCTCCCACAGGCCAGGCTTCATTTGTGGAAACTCAGGGCCTTTTAACATGTTATTTACTCTTCCTAGTATTTATTCTATAGCAACTTCATTCCCACAACCACATCTTTGACTATTTCACCTGGACAATAGTTACTCCTTCAATATCAGATCAAGCAAAAAGATGGCTATTTCTATTTTCCCAGATTGAATTAGAACTCCCCAGCTCCAACCCCAGCTTATTACATGTACCCACAGCACATGGATAGAATATCTATCATAGTTTTTATACACATAATTTTAGGATTATTTGATTAATGCCTTAGTCGTCCTCAAGTTCCAAAGCAAGTTTCATGAGGACAGGCCATTTCTTAAATGCATTTTTAAAAATTTTTTTTAATGTTTATTTATTTTTGAAAGAGAGAGCGAGAGAGCAAACATGAGTGGTGGAGGGGCAGGGAGAGAGAGAGAGACACAGATTCCAAAGCAGGCTCCAGGCTCCACACTGTCAGCCCAGAGCCCGATGAGAGGCTGGAACTCACAAACTGTGAGATCATGACCTGAGCTGAAGTCGGACGTTTATCCGACTGAGCCACCCAGGACAGGCCATTACTTTCTTGTTCACCACTATATCCATAGTGGCAAGCAAATAGAGACCTCCAAATAGGTAGCTGATGACAGAATGAATAAATTAATAAGTACACACATTTTCCATGCTTCCCCTGAATTGAGCAAAGGAATGTCAAACACAGAATTAATGAGATCCTGTTATATTCTTAGGAGGATTTTTGGTCCTCCTGATAGTTCTTTTCAAAATTATTCTTTTCAAAATTATTTTCACATGTTTCTTGTTTCAACATGTATTTTAGAAGCTTGAAATTAGAAGCAATGGAAGTTTTAGATAACTTGGAACACAGAAGTGCTATAACATGCACTAGAAAAAAGTCAAATTTTAAAACTATATCTATGTAGATATGTACATACATATACATATATATATATACACACACAAGATATATATATATATATATATCTCCTCATTAGACTCAATAAGAATAGAAAGGAAAGAAAATGATACTTCTCAAAATCTGCTTTTTCAGCACAGACTCTCTTGCACATCATGGAACAGCGGGACACTTCAGTGTGATTTCCTTATTCGTAGTAAAGCTTTTAAGTCAGAAATGTCATCCATATTTCTAAGTGCCTTATTCATCCATCTCAAATATTCCTTCTCCTGATGACAGATAAGTGTGTGTGACTGGATCAATGCAAATCTATCACTGTTCTTAGGGAAATTATTCAAAAAATGCCCTCTGATGGCTTAGATAACCTTTAAATGCAGAAGACAATGCCTTTTTCTTAGCATCTTCTGTTCAGTGACAAATTGCAATATATAGGACTTTGATAGACACTTTCAAGTAGTTTGGATGGTTTTCATGAAGATGATTTATTTCTTTTCCTCTTAAGTACTTAGGGGGAAAATGGAAATAAACTTTTATCTTGAAAAGAACCCAGAACACATTGATTAATTTTCTGTAAATCTCTGCCATCAAGATATTAATGACAAATGGTAGTAGAAGGTATGCTCTAAAAGGGGAACAATATAAAGACATGAAGCTACTATTTGTAAAGACAGAAAATAAAATATAGTCTTAAGTATCTTGAAGAAAATTAAAAACACAAAATTGATTTTTGTTCAACTTTATAGTCATGTATGTCCTTTGAGTTCTGAGACCTATTATTGCCTTTTGTTACCTTTTGTTCTCTGAAGGCTCCATAATTGTGAAAGTCTGACATGGTTTTTATTTATCTGATTTTAGATTCAAAATTGGATGCATCATCTGAATAAAACTCATTCAGGCCTCATTCATGTGTTCTCTATTGGAAAATCATATGAGGGAAGGTCTCTTTTTGTTTTAAAGGTAAAAATAAATTATTAACAAAATAAATATTTATTAAACATTCATCCTTTTCACGTTTGACTTATGGGGAAAAGAAAAGAAATGGTGTTTCACGGGGTCTCATACTTAACATCGTTTTAA
This sequence comes from Panthera onca, assembly GCF_046562875.1. NCBI lineage: Eukaryota > Metazoa > Chordata > Mammalia > Carnivora > Felidae > Panthera > Panthera onca. The sequence continues at coordinate 18,307,550 of NC_138356.1, read as the reverse complement.
TTTAAGAAAAAATTTCCCTTAGATTTTTGGGCCATATTTAATTTTTACCATTGAGTATTCCAGAGAATGCTGTTTCTGGCATATTCAGAGTTACTGATGCCCTTAAAAACAATGGCCTTCAAAATTATTTGTGAGCTGGTGCTACTCAAGGTGAACCAGTGAAAAACTACATAAATTTGTAAGCAGGTATGCATTCTTCCCAGCTGTTGACCCTGCATTCTCTTTCAGCTACTGACCCAGAGCTCTCCATCCCTTCTCAGCCAAGCATCTAAAAAGATTTCCTATAGGGGCACCTGGGTGGCCCAGTTGGTTAAGCATCCAACTTTGGCTCATGATCTCGCTATTTGTGAGTTCATGCCCACATCTGGTTCTGCACTGACAGTGCAGAGTCCATTTAGAATTCTCTCTCTCTCTCCCACTCTTTCTGCTCCTCCCCTGCTCACGTGAACACTCTCGAAAGAAAGAAAGAAAGAAAGAAAGAAAGAAAGAAAGAAAGAAAAAGAAAAGCTTAAAAAAAAAAGATTTCCCTATATCACTGTCTCTATTTCTTCACTTCCCATTCAGACTCACTGGCCTTTGGCCCCAAAGCTCCTCTAAAACTTGTCTTGATGAGATCAGCAATGACTCCTAATTGGTTCTCTTCCTGTCTCTCTGACCATTCAGTGGGTCATTCACTGGCTCTTCTCCTCCTGCCCTTCCAGTGGGTTCTGTTCATCCTAGGGCTCCATGCTCAGATGTGCTGTCCCTCCACCAACCTTTCTAGATGAACACATCCACCCTATGGTCTCAATAATCATTCCATATTCAGTGAAGTCCACCTTCTGGACTTTTACATTCATATTCCATTGCCTACTTGACCTTCTCATCTGAATATTCACAAAAGTACTTCAAGCTCACAATGGCATTGCTGTGGTTGCAGTTAAGAAACATGAGCATCATCCTAAATTCCTCTGCCTTATTTTCACCACTTCCTTTAAATCTACCACCAAGAACTGACGATTTTTTCTTCTAGGTATCTTTTGGATCTGCTCCAATTCCTCCTCTGTCTTCCCTGCTGTTGCCATAATTTATCTCTGGATCTCTTCTCCCTGTACTATTGCAGTAAGGGCCTCAGTACTGAACTTTCTTTCAAGTCCCCATCCTCTCCCGTCTCATACTGTCATCCATCACTGCTGTTAGTGTGCTTGTGTCCATTCCTCTGTGTCTCTCTTTCACATACGCATACACTTCTGTGTCCACCTGCCATTTCTTACTCATACCCCAAAAGCTGATTCTTCAAAGAGGATGTTCCCAGATTCTCTTCCAAGCTTGAGATGCTTTCTTCTAACTTGTCTTCTGGACCAGCTCCAAGTCTTACTCAAGTACTTAAGTGTTTCTTGTCTGAAAAGCCTTCTCCTACTCCCCAAGAAAATTATACGTAACACCTCCCATGTTCCCTAAGCAACTTATGCATCTTCACATCATAATGGTTAATTGTTCCCATGTCTGCCCTCCCTACCAGCGTATAAATTCCTTGTCTTTTCTTCTTTGAATCTCCAGTGTCAAGAACAATATCCCCAAAGGATTTCCTGAAGTGTTAGTTGAGTAAAGTAATGAATGAAAACTAGATTCCCTATGAAATAATGTTAATAGCTACCTATTTATTACTGAGTTAGAAACCACATTTAAGTAATATTGATATAATAAGATTATAAAGAAAAATCTGTCATTTGATTCTACAAATCAAATTGTTTTGCTTTTCCATTTTGTGTTGTAATAAAATTTGACTTTGTCCACCTATAAAACATAGTTATTACTTAAAGAAATATTCCTTGGGATTTTGAAGCTGATTGTTTTAGAATGCTTGGGAGGAAGGGGAATTTAGCATTTTACTTAACAGTCACAAATTATATTAAAGGAGAAGCAAGCCTATTTAAGGGATTGCCCTTTTTGTGTATTTTCCAGTTATTTGATTGGTAATTCAGGCAATAAAGTCATGGTTTCTGCATAAACAAGCCTGCACTTCTGGAAAGATAGGAAATCTCTTTATCTTTTTTGTGAGTTACCTAATTAATCAAACTATAGTGAAGAACTATTCTGAAACCTTATTAAATTATGCTTTTCAGTGAATCTAAAAATAAAAGCCTGACTTGGTTACTATGAACACTCTTGTTTTCAGCTGGGCAGAAGATCACGAACTTACAAAAGAGCTGTCTGGATAGACTGTGGTATTCATGCAAGAGAATGGATTGGTCCTGCCTTTTGTCAGTGGTTTGTAAAAGAAGTAAGTTAAACCCTTTATACAATGTCCATTTTAGCTAATCGATGCTTCGAATGTGTTTTTATTCAGTTCAAGGAGCAAAACCAGCAACTGGAAGCCAGCAATACCTGATTGAGTAATAACACCTTGATTTTGCTCGGTCACTTTCATGTTTCTGAAGACCTCTCATAACCTGGCTCAGTTTATCCTCACCTCTGCCCTTAGAGGTTGGAGTTGCCAACACTCATTAAAGAGAAAGAATCAGTTTCAGAGCACTTAAGAATTCGTAAACAAATTAGAAACTAGCCAGGTAGCTGATATGTTGCAAAAAGATAAACATCCAATTTATGGTGCTTCAGAGAAGTTTCTCATACACTATCCAAGTTGGAAAAGTCTACATCACTTATCACAATGATGTCACATATACTTTAGCAATAAAGGGATGAGCAAGCGATTGCATTTTGCTCTCCTGCTATGGATCTGCAATGTAATCCCAAAGACCTTTGGCATCTGTGGATTTTGTGTTCAGTTTTAGTGCTTTTCAGCAACTCTAGTGATTGAAGATTCATAGTGATTTCTTATTATCCAAAGGCTTCATTTAAATCATAAGTCCTCTGATGCTAGTGTATCAGGTGGGTCTCTATCTCATGCATGGGCCAAACTCATGGACCAACATCTTGATATATGTTTTGAAATTTTCTATCCATCATCAAGAATGCAATGACTTTCAAGGTTATTTTTACACTTACTAGTAATTTTTAAAACTCTAAAAAGAAAATCAACCACTAGTACTGGTAATAAAAGTGAAAAAGTCTAAGGAAATAAAGGTTCTAAGCTAGAAAATAACCCTACAAATTTCTTTAGCCCTGTGTGTATAGGGAACCATTAAGAATACAAAAGGTCTTTAAATATTTTACTTCTATTTCACAGTATTTTGTGGGAAAATTATGTGCCCTGCTGAGGTTTGTGATTTTGAGAACACTCCTAGTCTTGGGAAAATGTCCCTCACAAATGTCAAAGATTTACTAAATTTGTAAAATCTGCCTCTCTGCCACTACCAAACCCACATAAGTTTATTTAATTTTATAAATAAGATATAATAAAAAAATTTTAACTATTCCCACTAAGTGTATTAAAGAATTCATATTTTCTTAAAATATCCTGGTAGGACAAATATAAAGTCTAATAAGGATTAACTCTATTAACTTGTAGTAAATACCCATTGTTAGTACATACAACATATTGTCTGCTGCCTTACGTTTCAAAAGGGAAAGGAGGAAACATGGTTACATATAGAACATCTATTGTTTATAAACTGTGGTCCTGTGTATTATTGAAGAACATAAGAATGTATCTCCCAATTTACCTTACCCTCACATGTGCTTACTTATTCATGTGGTTATGGTCTGTCTCTTCCTGTACCACTGCCAATGGCAGAAACTCTATCCTGTTCATTGCTAAGTCCTTGGAACCTAGAACAGCACCTGGCATTTAATCTTCAAATATTTGTTAATGGGAATGATGAGAATCCACTAATAATGATGTGGAAAGATTTTTGGGAGATGACCTGTCAAGTCATCTCATAGGGTATAAATGGTACCACCTGGATTTTTTCAGTGCACAATCTGTAGAGCCATATGTGGCAGCCCCGTAACCCAAGCTAAGTTTCCAAAAAGGAGGAGGACAGTTTAACCACAGAAAAAAAGATGAGGTATATAGAATGATGATCAATCGAGGGTAGTTGATTTTGGAGCAAGAGCAAGAAGCATCAATTAAGTCTAGGCTCCATTTCACCAAAGATGAGTAAGGAAAAGCTTCATCCCTCTTTCACCAGGTCATCTTCAAACCATGGGGGTCTAGCAATTCCCATGTCTCTGCTACCCTTTCCATGCCCCTCTCACTCTTCTTCATGGCCATCCACCTGCTCCTCCACTTAATCACTTAAGTATCCCATCTGAGTCGGGCAGTAACCAGAAACTGGGAAAAGAAGCCTTAGGTGTCACTTGTCCCTGTGTCCTTGTGAAAGCAGTGGGGCTGCTAAGGTGGTAGCAGTGACTGTTGTGCACTGACATTTACACATTACAGGCTTATAGGAGATGTTCTCATCTTGCTTTGAAGCCACCATTCCCACTAATGGCGGTAGTGGGGACTAAGGGAAAGGGGATGTCAATGATTTAAATAACTTTAAATATGCTAAGCATTAGAACATCGTCTCTTATACACTAATTCAGTCCCTTATTAAATTCTCAGCCTCCCAAAATAGACAGGAGGCTGCTGGTCCAAGAAGGGGCTCCAGGTAGTGTCTCTTTCACAGGCCACCTCCCCTCTACCACAGAAGTCCCATGACCAAGTCCCAGGCTCTCAACTCATCCCATTTCCATGCCTTCTCTAGGGGTACCAGGGAACTTCTGAGCTTACTCTTTGCCTTCTAGGAGGCTCTCGGATGCTGTGTCCAGCCCTCTCTCGGCTGACTCATGACACACTGCCAGTTGTCTTCTCCTGTATTTGCAGGTTGTTGGCATATGAGGGTCAAGTGAGATGATGTCCTCTCAGAGAGACATGGTGAACAGAACAAAGGTCCACTTTTCTTACAATTTTTACCCCAATCTACTAGATTCTACCATCTCTTGATTTCTCTGGAATTTCAATCCCTTGAGAGGGAGTGGTATCAGAAGCCAAAAGTTTGGGTTCATTGTTTTGTTTTCTCTCTTTCTTGAATGCTTTCCCCAAACTGCACAGCTTAAAACCGCATTTATAACCTGACAGTTTCTGTGGGTCAGCCATTCTGGTGTGACTAGCCATGTACCTCTGGCTCAGGGTCTCTCACAGGCTGCAGTCAAGATGTCAGCTGGATCTTCAGTCATCTCGAGGCTTGTGGGGGGAGATCTGTTTTTGAGCTCACTCACATGGCTGCTAGCAGCCAGAGGTCCTCCAGGGCTATTAGTAATAGACGTTCATTCCTTGCCACGTGGGCCTCTCCATAATGCAGCTCACAATACACCACCTGGCTTCCTTCAGGGTAGATGAGAGAGTGAGGGAGAGCAAAACAGCCTCTTTGTAAACTAACCTCAACAGTGACATTCTATCGCGTTTGCCCTATTCTGTTAATTAGAAGTGAGTCAGTAGTACCAGACCATATTCAAAGTGGGGTGGGGGGGGGGCATGGTGATTATACAAGAATATGAATACCAAACATGCAAATCACTGGAGACCCCTTAGAGGCTGCCCACCATACTTTGGTGGGACTTTCCCCACAGCTACCACTATAACATTTGCATCCTTACTCAAATGTGAACTAGGACAAATTTATCAAGCCCTTCTGGGATCCTTATAGAATAGCATATTGCATAGAAGTTACTTACACACCAGTTAGTAGTTAGACAACCCTGGATTGGAATGCCAGCTCTGCCGTTTACTAGCTCTGTGATCTTGGGGCAAGTTGTTTAACCTCTCAGAACCTCAGTAATAATAATACGTGACCAATAATGGGTTATTGGGAAAATTAAATGATAAAATACACGTAAAAGAATTAATAGAGCACTTGGCATATAATCACTTAATAAAATCAACTCTCAGTACTAGTAGTATCAGTAATTTGGTGTTTTTATTTTATTTTTTATATTTAACATTTATTGAAAAATACTACCTCAGTCATACTGCTATAGGGAACTTGTCTAAGAACTATGTAGTATCAGTTAAATAATAGGGTGGATCTGAACTAAAAGGAACAATGGGTATGGCTTGAGGGAGAAGCACAGGTGCGGTTGTGCTGTGGTTGTAGGTGTTGATGGCTGCTTGGAAGCTGAGTCAGACCTGCAGGTGATCCCAGGCCTCAGAGCCCTCCCAGCACATACTCTCCTGGGGTTCCTGGAGATGTAGGGGAGCCCCCACCCTCAAAGGAAGTGGGAGGCTGGGGGCAGAAGAGCATGAGCAGAGGCAGCTTATCCCTGTGGGACAGGCTGGACTGTGGACCTAACTGGGCCAGCCTCTGCCTGAGGCAATGGATTTCTGTCCTCAGCTGGTAGAGCTCTCTCTCCACTGTCAGAGCCACCCTCCGGCTCTTGTGATCCCTCTCCTCACCCAGAAAGACCTCATAGAAGGAGGAGGGGGTTCTCTGAAATTCTCTGCCCAGGTCCTCGGCCATCTTCTTGTAGAGGTTGAGGGTTTGACGGGTGGCATTCAGGCTCCTGTACACCTTGGGAAGTTGCTTCTCCATTTCCAAGAGGTGTGTTTTCTCTTCTGCCGAGTTTCTCTCCAGATGCAGGATGTGCTCTTCCCACATCTCAAGCTTTATTTTGAGCTTCAGCTGGAACTTCTGAATCTCACTTTCCAGGTAGGCATTTTCAATGTGAAAAGACACTTCCTCAGCTTGGAGGCTTGTTATTTGTCCTCTGAGCTTCGCAATCCTCTGATTTTCCTCCATCAGTTCTCTGGACAACTTGTTCTCCACATGACACCTGCCCAAGGCACAGTGGCATGGCCATGGATTTTCTGATGGACGGCTGACAGGTGAATGGAGCCATCACCATTTTCCACTCTCCCCCCCCCCCCCCCCCCCGTCCTGAGCCCCAACCTTCTATGTGATGTCTAATGAGCTCCAGCACATGCAGCAACTTCAGCATGGTCTGGCCTACGGTCTTGAAGTGGCTCCCATCCTCACTGGCATCCTGGTGTACTTCTGGATTGGGAAGCTCTGGCCTTCCTTCCTCCTCTGCCTTGTCCTGCACTCTCTGCCTCAGCTGCCAGTTTTCTGGACCAGGAGGGCTAGACTTCCATGCAGATCAGGGCTATCATTTGAGCCTTCTGTTATTTTCCTCCCACAAGGTTCTCTATCTTCCTGTGATGCTCCCAAGATGGGATTTTCATCAGTTAGTTGAGAAGGTCTTACGGGCTGGCTTTTTTGAATTTCCTTCAGCAGTTGCAGTGTCCTCCTCTGAAAACCAGCTGAGATTTATCCTTCAGGGCAGCCAGAGCAAGGGTTGTAATGGGAGAGGACTGGCCTCCCACCCAGGTGGTATGAGAGCTTCACGGGCTTGTACCTTTAGTCCTGTCTCCTCCACACCTTTCCCAGATGCTTCATTCTGGGCATATTGCCTCCTAAGAAGCCCCTCTCCTCTTCTTAAACTGTGTCCACTCTTTACTATGAACACCATCACTGCAGTGCATATGAGGATCACCCAGAGAAACCCAGAGTCTCCTGGCATGTGTGGCATACTTTCATACATCACCAGCAAGGCAGCCCACAGCTGCTCCAGGACCAGCTGGGGAGACATTTCAGTGGCCACCAGCTGGCTCCAAAGGGCCTTGTGGCTCTGCCTCCCAGCACCAGTGTCCTATGGGCCACAAGTAACTGCTTAGAACCCCAAGGAGGGTTCCATCTCCAACACAAACCAGTGCCTGGCAACCAGGACTGACATCAGTTGGACTGAGGGAGGGCGTGCCCAAGTTCTAGAAGACCCTACTGCCTTCCTTTGCTTGTTTGGTGGACAGAAAGGGAGACTATTTTACACAGTGCATGGGGGAAGTGGACAGGCTGATTCCAGCCTGGAGCTGGGCCTCTGTCAGCACCTCTAGAGGGTTATGGCAGGGCCATACCATTTCTCTCCTCTGCACATATCTCAGGCATAGGGGCACCCATCCCTGATTGAGGCTCATTCCCCCCATTCACAGAAACCTGGTCCCAGAGACCTCCTCCCTCTGAGGCTCCCTCTGTCCTGGTCTTTTGTCAATGGGTGGGTGGGGACAGGGGTACCAGACTGAAGGGTGTCCCCAGAGGTACGAACCAAGAGAGTAGATATCCACTTGTAACAACACACAAGGAAGCAATACAACTGGCAGGGTCAGAGATTTTCGTGGATGTTCAGTGGAGCCTGTTTTTCTCATTAAATCCATGTATTCATGGAAGTAGGTGAGTGTCTATGGAGGTGGCCTATATCATTTTCCTTCAACCTGAAGAAATTTTTTTATACTTTTTGCATGGCAGATGTACCAGCAATACCTTAACTTTTGATCTGTGCGAGTCTTCGTTTCTCCTTAACTTTTGAAGGATAACTTCAGAGGCTACAGGTTTTTAATTTGGTGGCTTTTTTATTCCACTCCAATCCTTGGTTGCATGGTTTCTAAAGGGAAGTCTTTTTGTAGTCCCATCTGTGTTCCTGTGTAGGTGAGTGGTTTTCCCCAGTGGACCCTGTTCCCTTTTTGCTGTTCTTTAATTTCAAGCAGTTGATGATATTCCTATGTACAGATCCTTTTTAGTTTATTTAAGTACCTCTACACCTAATGTGGGGCTCAAACTCATGACACCGAGATCAAGAGTCACATGCTGTTCCAATTGGAGCAAGACGCCCTCCATGTACAGATTTTCTGGTGTTTATTGTGCTTGGTGTTCTCCGAACCTCCTGGACCTATTACTTAATGTCCTTTTTTCTTTTAATTCATAGCCATTATTTCTTCTAATCTTGTTCCTCTTTCTTCGCCTGGTATTCCATTGCAAATGTGTTACACCTTTAATATTGTCCCACAGTTCTTAGTTCTGCTCTGGTTTTCCTTCTTTCCCTCTCTCTCTCCCTCCCTCCCCCTCTTTCCTTTTTACTTTGAGAAATTCCTATTGATCTCTCTCCAGTACAAGTTCCCTAATTCTGTCCTCAGCTGTGTGCAGTCTACTAATGAACCTATCAAGTTCATTGTTCACAATGTTACATGTTTTTTTTTTTACTTTAGCATTTTTTTTCATTCTTTTCTAGAATTCCCATCTCTCTTCTAACATTGTCAATCTGTCCTTGCATGCTATTTTATCCTCTAGAAACCTGAGCATATTAATCATCATTGTTTTATATCCTGGTCTCAGAATTCCAACATCTATGTGTGTTTGAGACTGGTTCTCATGCTTTCTGTGTCTATGCAAACTGTTTTTTGCCTCTGAGTCTGCCTTAAAATTTTTACTTGTGAACCAGGCATGATGTACTGGGTATAAGGCACTGCCTTAAATGACAGGCCTGTAGTAGCCTGCTGGGTATGTGGCAGGGAGGCATTCTTAGCCCCCATCAGTCTTGTCTCCACTGCCCCCGAGCCCCGAGGGTTGTAACCTCCTGCATGCTCCCAGTCATTTCTGTCAGGCAGGACAAGAGAGCAAGACAGTGAGGGTAGGCAGAGTGGGGTGTTCCTCTTTCCTAGGTCAGTTATGCTTGGGTAAAACCCCACCGGGTTAGGCTCAGGTTAACTAGATTACCCTCAAGGCAGGCCTTATTAAGAAGAACAGGATACTCTGGTGAATTTCAAAACTTGTTTTTCCTCTTCTTACTCAAACAATGAGGAGATTTGTCTCAGATCTTCACTGAGAGAATCTGGTAGCACTCCTGGAGTAAACTCACAAAGACATGACACCCCACCCACTGTGACTGAGTCCACTCCCCCAATACAAGTCCACCCAATGTACAGAGAAATCATTAGAAAATCAATAAAGACATAAACTCAACAACACCATCAACCAACAGGATCTAAACAACATTTCTAAATTGCTCTGCCCACCAACAGCAGAGTGCACATTATTTTCAAGTGCCTATGTTCCAAATATTCAAGGAATATATTCTGGGTCAAAGAACAGACCTCAGCAAATTTAAAAGAATGAAAATCATGCAGACTGTTCTCTGACCACAATGAAATCAAACTAGATATCAAAAGGGGAAAGATAACAGGAACATCCAAACACTTGGAAGATAACATTCTTCTACATTATCCATGGATCAAAGATACAATCTCAAGTTAAGTCTTAAAAAATACATTGAGCTGAATGAAAATGAAAATGTAACATATTAAAGTTGGTGGGACCCAGCTAAAGCCATGGAGATGGAAATTTATAGCATTCAATGCATACATTAGGAAAAGTCTCAAAACAACCTAAGCTCTCACCTTAAAAACATAGAAAAAGAATACAAAATAAATCCAGAGAATAAAACCAAAAGAATCATTCTACCCAATTTCAAGATACATAGCTACAATAATCAAAAATGTGAGGTGTTGGTGAAGAAATAGACTGAGATAAATGGAAGAGAATAAAGGATCCAGAAATAGACCAACAGATTTTTGACAAGTGAAAAGCAATGCAATGGAGGAGAGAGAGCCTTTTCAATAAATGGTGCTGGAGAAAGTGGGCTTCCATAGGCAAATAAACTACAATCTAAGTCTCATACTTTATGCAAAACTTAACTCAAAACTAATCACTGACTGAAATGTAAAGCTATAAAACTTTCAGGAAAAAGGAAAAAATCTCCAGGGTGTAAAGCTAGGGTAAAGAGTCCTTAGATTTGACATCAAAAGCATGTTCCATAAAGGAAAAGTTGATAAATTGGACATCAAACTTAATCAAAATTATAGATTTGTACTGTGTGAAAGACCCTCTTAAGAGGACAAAAAAGACAAACTACAAGCTGGGAGAAAATATATGCAAACCACATATCTGATAAAGGACTCGGATTTGAAGTATAAAAATTCAAAACTTGATGCAAAGAAAGCAAGCAATTCAGTGAGAAAATGGGCAAAAGGCCTAAAGAGACGTTTTACCAAAGAGTATACAGATGGCAAAATACATAAAAAGTTGCCATTAGACAATTCAAATTAAAACTACAAAAAGCTATCATTACACACCTATCAGCATGACTGAAATAAGAGAAAGAGAGACCCCACCACCAAATGCTGGGAAGGATATAGAATAACTGGATCAGTCCTACATTGCTGGTGGGAATGTAAAATGATAGAGCTAACTCTCAAAAACAGTTAACGGTTTATTGTTTTAAGTTTTTATTTAAATTCCAGTTAATATACAGTATAATATTATTTTTAGGTGTATAGTAGAGTGATTCAGCACTTCCACACAATTTCTTTTTAAAATAGACATGCAACTACCATATGACCCAGTATTGCGCTCTTGGCATTTATCCTAGAGAAATTAAAACTTATGTTTGCTCGAAACCCTGCACATAAATGTTTATAGCAGCTTTATTTATAATAATCAAAACCTGGAAACAATCCAAATAGCCTTCCATGCCCAAATGGGTAAACAAACTAGTACATTCATACCATGGAAAACTACTGAGCAATAAAAAGGAACAAATTATGGAAACACAAAGCAACCTAAATGAATCTCCAGAGAGTTATGCTGAATGAATAATCCCAAATAGGTAGATACTGTGTGGTTTCATTCATATAATGTTCATGAAGTGATAAAATTATTGCACTGGAGAACATATTGGTAGTTGCTGGGGTTAAGAAGAGGTGGAGATGGGAAGAAAGTGGATGTGGCCATAAAGGGCATCCTGAGGGATGCTTGTGGTGATAGAAAATTCTGTGTCTTGATTAATGTTAGTATTCTGATTCTGGTATTATGCTATAGCTCCTGAAGATGTTGCTATTTGGAGGAAGTAGGAAAGGGTACGTGGGATTTCTTTGTATTCTTACAATTATATCTCAAAATGAAAATTTTGTTATGAAAATAATACCCAGGTCTCAAATTCCTGGATTCCATTCTCTGGAACCAGGTACTATGTCTTGCCTAGAGAATCAGAGGCAGTTTTATCATTGCTCTTTCTTCCCTGCTGTATAATCCTCAAGTGACATGACTCACTATGCCATGGACACCAGAAGTATAAAGATGTGGCTCTGGTTCCATATGTCCTTTTTGTCGGCCAGATTGATTATCCTGTGCCATGCCCTGAGAGCCCCTTCCACTTCTGCTTCCCACTCTAATTTAGCAGATGGATCCATGAATATCTTGGACACACAAAGCTCAGAAAACAGTGATACAAAAGCAAACTACCTGGCTTAAATAAGGAGATAGGCTCGATTATTTTGTTATTCTGGAAATTGTTCAAATTGAATTCATTATCAACATGTAACTGATAGTTCATTATCTCGAATAACTGCTGGTTGGCAGACATTTTTAAAGTGCAAAATACATGATTGTGGGCTTTTATTTTTTAAATTGAAAATTATGTTGAAAAATATAGAGCCATCACTTTTTAAATTTTTTTTTTTCAACGTTTTTTAATTTATTTTTGGGACAGAGAGAGAGACAGAGCATGAACGGGGGAGGGGCAGAGAGAGAGGGAGACACGGAATCGGAAACAGGCTCCAGGCTCCGAGCCATCAGCCCAGAGCCTGACGCGGGGCTCGAACTCACGGACCGCGAGATCGTGACCTGGCTGAAGTCGGACGCTCAACCGACTGCGCCACCCAGGCGCCCCTAGAGCCATCACTTTTGATTTTAATACTTGCCACCTCTCCCTTTTTTCTAGTATTCATATCACAAATATTTATGTCTCGTAGGGAAACAGATATGCTTGGATTGCAAAATCTTTCTTTTGTTAAATGCTTGCCTATACCAGGTTAGCAGATGTTCTATACATGGTATTGTGGGGGTTTTTGTGGGGGAAGGAAAAGAGGAAGCAGACTTACTGGACCTACTATTGAATTGTGTTCTACAGATGCTCCTTTACCATGAGACCAAAAAAGAGCTTTAAGAAACACTACCTGTGTTGGGCGGTGGGAGGGGAAGGGGAGGAAAGAGAGGCAAACCAGAATATAGACTTTTATTTTATTCTGTTTTATTTTGTTTGAGAGATAGTGAGCAGAGGAGGGGCAGAGAGAGAGGGAGACAGGGGATGCGAAATGGGCACTGTGCTGACAAGCACAGAGCCCAACACGGGGCTCAAACCCATCAACTGTGAGCTCATGACCTGAGCCAAAGTGAGACATTTAACTAAATGAGCCATTCAGGCACCACAGGAAACAGATTCTTAACTGTAGAGAACAAACTGAGGGTTAGTGGAGGGGTGGTGGGCAGGGGATGAGTTAAATGGGTGATAGTTTAAGAAGGGCACTTGTAGTGATGAGAACTGGGTGTTTTATGTAAGTGATGAATCACTAAATTGTACACCTGAAAATAACAATACACTATAAACTGAAATTTAAATAAAAAAAGAAATCCTACCTGTTCATAATAAAGTGTTCTTAAATTTGTCATGGGCCAAGAGGAACTATACATATACTAAATTCATCAAAGGAAGAAAATTAGATCTATAAGGAGAAGGAAACAAATATACAGGTACACATATTTATATATATAGATATTTATATATTTTATATTTACATATATTTATATATTTACATATTTATATACATACACTTCAAAGGAAAAAATCATTCATTTGCTTCATTTCTCAAAACATCTCCAACTGAATGAGGCAGTTTGGGTTTTGTTCACTTTTGAGAGTTTGAAGTTATCTTTCTCCCAGATTGGATATCTCAAGCCATGGCTGGTCCTAGGTGGCTCAGAATTATGCATAGCACTTTATTTCTGCCTCCAATTCTATATTGCTTAAGTAAATTTTGCCAGGGTTTTTATTCATGGAATTTTTAGAAGGTAACTCAGAGAAATATTTGATTTCCAACTGAGGAAAACTTTTTCAAGCATAAAAGCAAAGGAGGGAGGCATAAAGGAAATGATTGCTAGCCCTGACTTAAAAATATTTTGGAGGAGTATTTAATGATATAAGAAACTGTCCATGACTTGCTATATCAAAAAATAAAAGACATGGATATTATAATGTCAATGTGGTAAAATTTGTCTCTGAAATATATATGCGTGAGAAATATGCTAAATGCTAAAAGAATTATGGGTGGTTTTTATTTTCTTCATGTTTTTCTGAATTTCCCAAATTTTCTATATTAAGCAAAACAAAAATATTTTTAAAACAAATTTAACCCAGTCAAAACTGAATGCATTTCATTCTCATACTAAACTCGTTTATGCTTGAGTCATATATTCCTACAGGTATTTTAGAATACCTGTACTCTAGGTGGTTGAATTCTATTTAACTCAGCAGCAGACCAAAGATAAAACAAGAATTGGTGAGATGATCCAAGGGCAAATTGAGACAAAAACAGTCTAAAATGGAAAGTTCTTCCAGACTTTGAAGAAGTATAATATACAGGTGGATCTAATTTGATCCTGTCACAGAAAGTGAAAAGCACACACAAAAAATTTAAAAAAAAAAATTTTTTTCTTAGTTTTCTAGGTCAGCCACCATATTCCTCTGCTGCTACCTAATTTAAAAGTTCAGCCCTCCAGGTCCAGCCCGATACACTACAAATACACCTCCATTACACATTCCCACCCATCTATACGCTGCACTAGTGATGGCTAATCCTGGTGCCAAAATCTGGCATGTGATTCAGATGTTCTACGTAGATAATTCAAATAGCCAAAAATAGGAATGGTGACTGTCAGAGAAGGGGGAGTTATTTTCTAAGAACCAGGAGATGATTCTGGGCAGGGTAAGTAGAAATATTTGGAGACTATGGTGTGTTGTGTGTATAGGACAGAGCTCTAAGGAAGATTTGGTGGTTGTGGGAGAAGTCCTTAAACTGGGAAGGCTTTCCGGAATGGGAAGATTCTTTGTCCAAGGATCAAAAAGCTTTCTTAGGAATACTCCTTTGGCTAACCACCCCTTTCAGTGTCATTATGTCTTGCTGGTGACTAAAGGTAAAAATATAAACCCTTAAATGTAGGTGTAAAACTCAAAGTTTTGGTTCAAAAAAATGTATTACTAAAAATAAAACTTTTAGAGAACAGGACTTAAACTGTATGTATAAAAAAGTGCCCGAAGCCAGGGGACAAATAAGTAATTAAGAGAGTTATTAAGCCTGGATCAAATATGGGTTCAGTTGAGTAAGCCTTTGTTCATAATTGCATGATAAAAAAAAAAGTGTATCTTATAAAAATGATCTGTATTTTCAAGTTGTCTGACTTTGCTCACTACCACTGCAAGTAATGACAACATTTTGCTTACCAGCTTCTTAGTACCTTTAACTCACCATATTCTCCCATCCTCCCCAATCTACTCTTTAATCCTTTGCATCCTCCAACCCAGCTCTCTCACCCTTTTATTCAATTTATAAGGTCTTCTACATAGCAGGGGATAGGTTAATGTTCAGTTTAAGTTTAAATCCATTGCATCCATTTTACTCTACTGTCCAGTATTTGAAAATGTTCTGGACATTGTTTCTACAGACAGTCCTTGCTTTTCTTCCAAGTAGTGCAGGACTGTAAAAGTGACCATGAAAGCTGAAGCAATAAAAATCCATCTTAAAAATCAATGGGGGAAAATTAGGTTTCTCCTGTGACCTCTATTTTTGTCAAAAGTTTAAAAACTCTGTTTTAAATACATAGGGAAATGATCAAAAAATAGTAAAACTAGTATTTATTACACCATGACTTAAAACATTAAAAATAGGGCACCTGGGTGGCTCAGTCAGTTAAGCGGCCAACTTCGACTCAGGTCAGGATCTCCTGGTCCGTGAATTCGAGCCCCGCGTCGGGCTCTGTGCTGACAGCTCGGAGCCTAGAGCCTGTTTGAGATTCTGTGTCTCCCTCTCTCTCTGCCCTTCCCCCGTTCATGCTCTGTCTCTTTCTGTCTCAAAAATAAATAAACGTTAAAAAAAATTTTTTTTAAAAACATTAAAAATATTGTTTCTTTGTCAAAAAAGTTATGGGTAATTTGGATAGTGCTTGCCTTCACATTATATAACTTACATGAAGTTAGCATCATTTTTATGCTGTGGCAAATTGGCATATTCCTTTCTTAGTTTGGATCAGCTTCCAATTTTTTTTTCCTTTGCACTTTCAAATCATAAAATATCTAAGAATTCTTTTAATGTGAAATATTGACAGCATCTTTACTTTGGGATCATCTTCCCCCTTTTCATCACAAGCACTTTTCTCATTTTTGTCCGCAAGTTTATCTTCATTAAGTTCCTCTGGTTGCATATCCAGAGTTGAATGGTGACCATGTCAACATTTCCTGTGGTCAGCCATTTCTTCTATAGCTCCATTAAAAGTGGTTCAGATTTCACCTCTACATTATCACTTTTTATTCTTTTGTTGCACTTTCATCTGTTAACCCATTCCCTCTTACCATCATCCATTTTTGTAAAATGCCACGTAGGTGGGGGGAAAAAAGTGGGAAACACGGCCTCACACTTTGCTGTCGGTGTATAAATTGAAGAACAGACACACAGTGACCAATCCACCCACTGACCAACTTTAAAAGAAGTGGCATAATTGGTCACAGATCTTGATGCACATCTGTTATTTATATAGTGTTTGTAGATGAAAGATCTAGCCGTGGTGACTAAAACTTGAACTGCACTTGTTGGAGGACTGACGTTATTTAAACTGTGATAGCTGAAATTTGTGTATACTGGAGACCTACAAACTGAGAACAACTGTACTTTCTTTTAGTAGGTAAAAAGTTGTGATATAGATTTCCATAATGCCACAGAGTTGGTCGTGGCCTTCTACTCTGTTGTTCCTGAGTAATTAAGTATAACTAACCATTGTTATTAGGCAACCTCATATAAAAGCTCTAGAAATGAAGCGTAGTATTAAATGGAAAAAGTAGAGCAGACATGCACCTGATATTATAGTCTTCCTGGTGATGCAGAGCACTTCAAATATTTATATTTTACTTAGAAAATATAGATTTTTCAATCATTACTGGCCTGCTATATTAATCCCTGGGTAGTTCTGAGTATAAATTAAGCATAAAAGTAACTGGAATTTAAAGGATTAGCATATGATTTTCCAATTCTCCATCCTTCATTCACAGAACCTTTTTGCTCATTTTGCTTTCAAACTATTATTTAGTTACCATTTTGTATTTAATGAGCTTCTCACAGTGTGACATCAAATATCTATATAGATCAAGCTCCCTTTTTAAAATCTCCTTGAAAACTCTAATTAATTTCCATGGTATTAAATTTTAAATACTTTCTTTGTGTTAAAATGCACCTGTGTTGGTATTACAACTATTTCCATCCTAAATAGTTTTACTTCAGTCCAGATGAGGCTATTCTGCAGCTTGACTGGTAACTGTGCCCTTCCTTTGGCCTCAGCTGTAACATGACTTGTTATCCCAGTGTGCCCTTGTTGAATATAGTTATTATTCTTAGGTCCTCTGTAGTGATTCTAGAACAAAAACAAATGTAAAAAATGTAAAGGATATCTTTTTTAAAGCCAGTAACACCAATTCTAAAATTAAAAAAAAAAAAAAAAAACAAGTTGTCCTGGGGTAAGTCTAAGAAAGCAATATTCAATCAAATCCAAAAACTGAAAAGGAGGGAAACCCTTTAGCCCAACTTTGTCACACTATACAAAGACTTTAGTAGTTGTGAAATTTTTCTTCAAATTTAAGTTTATTTGATGAATTTGGTATATGACATGCATATATTTATGGGAAAACCAAAATAGTTTTGGTGAGTGGTGAATATGAAATCATTCTTTGTCACTTTTGAGAAATTCCCTAACCTAATACCAAACATATTTTCCCAGCAAAATAATATTCAAAACTTCTCTGTTTATTTTCAAATTAAAATCTATTTTGGCAAAGTATTTTTAAATAAATTGATGAAGTGAGGTGAGTGTAGTACCTAAATACTGCCACACTGAGGCATGTGGTGCATTGTGACTGCCTTTCAGATCACAACTACTAGTCTTCCTCATCAGCAACAATAGTAGTCTAGAAATTAAACTTGCTTAGCCCAGATGGCACTTGATTAGTAGGCATCTCCTTTCCTGTGTGTATGGGTGGTATAAATTTATCGCCAAAAAGAGTCCCACATATTAAAAAGAGAGCACACCCCCTACTTTATGGTTATCATATGTTAGGATAATAGGAAATAGTCATATGGTCATCTTTTTTCTAGAAACTCCACCTAAACCATGAAAGAGAAATGATCTATGTCCTATTACTTAAAGCACTCAGGCAAGAAGGTCTCTCAATTGTCCTATTCAGGATTGAACAGCCATTACATTGTGATCATTCCCGCTTTGACCAGATGGAGAATAGCTGTAATTCTTAGAGAGTTATAAAAAATCACAAATATAGCATATGTAATACAATGACACTTAGAAGAAGAACACGTTCTGGCTAGTCTTGGAAATTAAATCCACTCCAGAATAGAATACTAGAAAACAGCTTTCTTATTTAATATGTAATTTGGATATGAAGAGCTTTAAAATGAGTCTATGTTAATGACCTCAAGTAAAATTTGACAATTATAAGAAAAAAATGACAAATTTAAAATGTTTTTAACACAATTCTCAGTGATTAAGAAAACAGGCAAATTTTTAGCAAGAATATAGATATAAACCATGTGGCAAATTTAATCTAATAAACACATATAGAATCCATTCCCAATAATTAGAGATTGCATATTCTTTTCAAGCCCAACTGAAACATTTACAAAAATTGACTATACACTAGGTCACAAAACAAGGTTCAAGAAATACTAAAGAGTCCATACATATAGACCATATTTTCTGACTGTAATGCAGTTGTTAGAAATTATGAAAATGGGATTTAAGGAAAACTCGCCTGTTTTAAAATTAAAAATGTGATTTAAATAAATGAAGGAAATTTTTCAATATTTACAACTAAATGGAAACAAAACTATTAAAACATATAGAATGTAACATAGTACTGAAGAGGAATTTGTAGTTTTAAATATATTACAAAAGGATAAGGTCTCCAAATTAATGAGCTAAGATTTCAACTCAGATTTGAAAAGGATAATGTGCAGAAACCAATGAAACAAAGCAAAGATACACTCCTCCCTGTGTGTCTTCTTTTAATATTTAATTTCTGCTTTAAGCCTAGATGTTTTTCTCCCATAATAATATAACTCTGATACCAAAACCAGACAAGGACAAAATAAGGAAGGAAGGAAATTATAGGTCTCAGGAATATAGATGTAAATATTAGCAACCTGAATCCAGCTAATATAATACATATCATAACCAAAGGAGCTTATCCCAGAAATATAAGGATAATTTAACAATAGAAAATTACTAATTAAAATTGATTATAACAACTATGGTTAATATAAGAAGAAAGATTACATGCAAAAATTCAACATTCATTAATGACAAAAAACAGCATAGAGCAGACATCTTTAATGTGCTCAACCTTAATTTCAAATCAGTGTGAAGGGAGAAGGGTCAAAAATAGCCAAGGAAATTTGAAGAATGTGAGGAGACATATCCTATCAGACCCTGATTCTATATCAACCATTGTGTGGTTTTGGTGAATGAGTATAAACCAAAGTACATAGAGCAATTCCACGCACAAATGAAACCTGACATTTGACAGAGGTGGAACATGAACTCACTAGAGAAAAAGTGAACCATCCAAATGGGTACAGTGGCACAATTGGTCTTCCATAGCAGAAAACTAAATCCCAACCTCACATCCTATAAAAAATTATTTCTAGGAGGTTTAAGGCTTACATTTGAAAACAAACTTTAAAACAACTTTTTAAAGAAAATACAGGGTAACGTCTTTATGATCATAGGGCAGAGATGAGTTCTTAAAACTGTATACATATAATTGTGAAAGAAGTTTATGTACAACAAGGATATGATGAAAATAGGAACCAATAAGCTACAAGAAAGGAAGATGTTCATGACGCATTTTAACAAAAGGATTAATATCCAGAATGTGAGAATAAGAGTTTAATTTTTTTAATGGGCATAAATGAACAATTTATAGAATTGCATACATGTGTGTGTGTGTGTACACACACAGTTCAATTTATTTAATGTGAAATGAGAGAAATGTGAAGTCAAAATTTCATGAACCCATTAGATTTTTTTTTTTTTTAAGGTTAATAATATCAAGGGTTGGTAAGGTTGTAGAGCAATGGGAACTCTCATTCATTGCACATGAGAGTATTTACTAACTTTGAAATAGCATTTAGTAAAACAGAAGGCATGTATAAATCCATGGCCCAGAAAATCTATTCCTAGATTTATCATAAACTCTCTAAGGGGTCTAACTATCAAGAAGGTCTAACCATTATAAATATGCCCCCAACTTGAAAGCACCCAAATAAATAAATCACAAACATAACTCACTGATAATCCAATAATAATAGGGGATGTTAAAACCCCCCACTTAAACCAATGGACAGGCCACCTAGGCAAAAAATCAGTAAGGAAAAAAAAAGCTTTGAATGACACACCAATCCAGATGGATTTACAAATATATTCAGAACATTTCATCCTAAAGCAGCAGAATACACATTCTTCTTGAGTGCATATGGAACATTCTCCAGAATAGATCACATACTGGGTCACAAATCAGCCTTCAACAGGTACAAAAAGACTGAGATCATACCATGTATATTTTCAGATCACAATGCCATGAAACTTGAAGTCAACCACGAGGAAAAGTGGAAAGCCCTCAAATATATGGAGGTCAACATCCTAGTAAAGAAGAATGAAAATTAAAAAAAAATACATGGATGCAAATGAAGTGAAAACATGACAGCCCAAACCCTTTGGGATGCATCAAAGGCAGTCTAAGAGAGAAATCTATTGTAATTCAGGCCTTTCTCAAGAAGCAAGAAAGGTCCCAAATACACAACCTAACTTTACACCCAAAGGAGCTAGAAAAGGAACAGCAAATAAACCCTAAAGCCAGGAAAAGGGAAATAATAAAGATTAGAGCAGAAATAAATGATATAGAAACAAAAGAACAGTAGAACAGTCCAACAAAACTAAGAGCTGGTTTTTTGAAAGAATTAACAAAATTGATAAACCCCTAGCCAGACTTCTCAAGAAGAAAAGAGGAAGTACCCAAATAGATAAAATCACGAATGAAAGAGGAGAGATCACAACCAACATGACAGAAACACAAAGAGAATACTATGAAAAATTATATGCCAACAAACTGGACATTCTGGAAGAAATAGCATTCCTAGAAACTCACACACTACCAAAACTGAAACAGGAAAAAATATAAAATTTGAACAGACCCATAACCAGGAAAGAAGTTAAAACAGTAATCAAAACTCTTCTAACAGACAAGAGTCCTGGGCCAGATGCCTTCCCAGGAGAATTCTACCAGATACTTAAGAAGAGCTAATACCTATTCTTCTCAAACTGTTCCAAAAAATAGGGAAAACTTCCAAACTCATTATACAAAACTGGCATTACCTTGATTCTAAAACCAAAAACCCTGCTAAAAAGGAGAATTACAGGACAATATCCCTTATGAACATGGAAGCAAAAATTCTCAAGATACTAACAAACAATTCAACACTATGTTAAAAGAGTTATTCACCATGATCAAGTGGGATTTATACCTGGACTGTAGGGATGGTTCAATATTCACAAATCAATCAATGCAGTATACCACATTAATAATAAAAAAAGAATCATATGATCCTGTCAATAGATGCAGAAAAACATTTGACACAGTATGGTACTGACACAAAAATAGACACTCAGATCAATGGAACAGAATAGACAACCCAGAAATGGACCCACAAAAGTATGGCCAACTAATCTTTGACAAAGCAAGAAAGACTATCCGATGGAATAAAAACAGTCTCTTCAGTAAATGGAGCTGGGAAAACTGGACAGAGACATGCAGAAAAATGAACCCGGACCACTTTCTTACACCATACACAAAAATAAAATAGATGAAAGACCTAAATTAAGACAGGAAGCCATCAAAATCCTTGAGGAGAAAGCAGACAAAAACCTCTTTGGCCTTGGCCGCAGCAACTTCTTACTCAACATGTCTCCAGAGGCAAGGGAAGCAAAAGCGAAAATGAACTACTGGGACCTCATCAAAATAAAAATCTTGTGCACAACGAAGGAAACAGCAAAACTAAAAGGCAACTGACAGAATGGGAGAAGATATTTGCAAACAACATATTACATAAAAGGCTAGTATCCAAAATCTGTAGAGAACTTCTCAAATTCAACACCCAAAAAACAAATAATCCAGTGAAGAAATGGGCAAAAGACATAAATAGACACTTCTCCAAAGAAGACATCCAGAGGGCCAACCGACACATGAAAAAATGCTCAACATCACTCATCATCCAGGAAATACAAATCAAAACCACAATGAGATACCACCTGACACCTGTCAGAATGGTTAACATTAACAACTCTGGCAACCACA
This sequence comes from Panthera onca, assembly GCF_046562875.1. NCBI lineage: Eukaryota > Metazoa > Chordata > Mammalia > Carnivora > Felidae > Panthera > Panthera onca. Next base: position 18,285,281 of record NC_138356.1, on the reverse strand, counting down.
GATGTTGGCAAGGATGCAGGGAAAGAGGATCTCATTTACACAGCTGGTGGGAATGCAAACTGGTGCAGCCACTCTGGAAAACAGTATGGAGGTTCCTCAAAAAATTAAAATTAGAACTATCCTATGACCCAGCAATTGCAGTACTAGGTATTTAACCAAGGGATACAGATGTGCTGTTTCAAAGGGACATTTGCACCCCAATGTTTATAGCAGTGCTATCAACAATAGCCAAAGTATGGAAGGAGCTCAAATGTCCATTGATGGATAAATGGATAAAGAAATATATACACATACATATACACAAAGGAGTATTACTCGGCAATCAAAAAGAATGAAATCTTGCCATTTGCAACTACATGGAGGGAACTGGAGGGTATTATGCTAAGTGAAATTAGAGAAACACAAAAATCATATGGCTTCACTCATATGAGGATTTTAAGAGACAAAACAGATGAACATAAGGGAAGGGAAACAAAAATAATATAAAAACAGGGAGGGGGACAAAACAGAAGAGACTCATAAATATGGAGAACAAACTGAGGGTTACGGGAGGGATTGTGGGAGGGAGGATGGGCTAAATGGGTAAGGGTCACTAAGGAATCTACTCCTGAAATCATTGTTGCACTATATGCTAACTAACTTGGATGTACATTAAAAATTTTTTTTTAAAAATTTGACAAACTACAGCATCCTTTCTTGATAAAAACCCTCAACAAAGTAGAGATAAATGGAACATACCTCAACGTTATAAAGACCATATATGAAAGGCCCACAGCTAATATCATCCTCAACAGGGAAAAACTTAGAGCCTTTCCTCTATGGTAAGAAAAAGACAAGGATGTCCATTCTCACCATTACTATCTAACATAGTATGAGAAGTCTTAACCTCAGCAATCAGACAACAAAAAGAAATAAAAGGAATCCAAATCTTCAAGGAAGAAGTCAAACTTTCACAGATGACATGATACTGTATGTAGAAAAGCCAAAAGACTCCACCAAAAAAATTCTAGAAGTAATACATGAATTCAGCAAAGCTACAGGATATAAGATCAACATGGATGTACCTGTTGCATTTCTATACATCAATAATGAAGCAGCAGAAAAAAAATCAGGGAATCAATCTCATTTTCAATTGCACCAAAAACAATAAGATACATGAACTATTGGGACTTCATCAAGATAAAAGGCCTCTGTAGAGCAAAGGAAACAATCAACAAAACTAAAAGCCTACAGAATGAGAGAAGATACTTACAAATGACATATCTGATAAAGGGTTAGTGTCCAAAATCTATGTAGAACTTAACACCCAAAAAACAACCCAGTTAAGAAAAACAAGAATAGACACTTTTCCAAAGAAGACATCCAGATGACTGACACGTGAAAAGATGTTCAACATCACTCATCATCAGGGAAAAATAAAACTACAATGAGGTATCACCTCAGCCATAGAATGGCTAAAATTAACAACACAGGAAACAACAAATGTTGATGCTGATATGCAGAGTAAGGGTAACTCTCTTTCTCTGCTGTTGGGGACACAAACAGGTAAAGCCACTCTGGAGAACAGTATGGAGGTTCCTGTAATCCAGCAATTGCGCTATTAGGTATTTACCCACAAGATACAATAATACAGATTCAAAGGGGTACATGTTCCCCAATGTTCAGCATTATCAACAGTAGCCAAATTATGGAGAGAGCCCAAATATCCACCAAGTGATGGATGGATAAAGAAGATGTGGTATATACAATGGAATATTACTCAGCCGTCCAAAATAATGAAATCTTGCCTTTTGCAATGACATGGATGGAGCTAGAATGTGTTATGCTAAGCAAAATAAGTCAAGCAGAGAAAGACAAATACCATATGATTTTACTTATATGTGGAATTTAAGAAACAAAACAGATGAGCTTATGGGAAGGGGGTGCTAGAGAAGAGAGGGAAACTACAAGAGTCTCTTAATGTTAGAGAACTGAGGGTTGACGGAAGGAAGTGGGTGGGAGATGGGCTAGATGGGTGATGGGTACTAAGGAGGGCACTGGTGATGAGCGCTGGGTATTGTATATAAGTGATGAATCACTGAATTCTACTTCTGAAACCAATATTGCACTGTATGTTAACTGATGAAAATTTAAATTTAAAAAAAGGAAAATCCACACATGTCTAGGAGAAATGTGCAAGAATGTCCATTGCAATATTGTAACAAAGCAAGTTAATTCTCCATCAACAAAATGAGGAATCAATATATTGTGGATTTATCTATAATAGCATACCACTGTGCAGTTAAAATGAAATCAAGTGTCAAAAATGTTGGGGAGAAAAGTAGACTGTAGATTGATACATAATGATTTGCATGAAATTTCAAAGTATATACAATATTATATACTGTTCCTGAATATATATATATATATATTCAGGATATATATATATATATATATATATATGAATATATATATATAGATATAGATATAGATATAGATATCTATAGATATACATGGCAAAACAGAAAATCATGTACAGGAATGATAACATAAAAATTAGAATAGTGATTACTTTGGTGGAGGAGGGGAAAATGGGATTAGGGTATGATAAAAAGGGAGCTTTAGTTTTTTCTGTAATATCTCAACTTCTTTTTAAAAGATTTAATAGGAGTGCCTGGGCAAGTCAGTTAAGCATCCACCTGTTGGTTTTGGCTCAGGTCCTGATCTCACAGTTTGTGGGATCAATCCCCCACATTGGGCTCATGCTGACAGCACGGAGCCTGCTTAGGATTCTCTCTCTCGCTCTCTCTCTCTGCCCCTCCCCCACTCGCATGCACACTGTCTCCCTCTCAAAACATATAAACTTTAAAAAAATAAAAAATAAAGATTAAATATGGCAAAATGTAGTTGGTCACATAGATGTAATATTCTCTGTTCTTTTTTTATTTGCTTAAAATGTAATTTTTAAGAAGGAAGTTAGTATTCTTTTAAATACAAAAGCACGATGGGCACTTGCATTCAAAGAGGAGAAGGCAGAATAAGATGAGAAAGTTACCATTCAGGTCTCTACCATAGTCTGGTGCTGAGGTGCTAACATGATCCATGCTTGGAAAAAGTGAGACTTCCCACATTTGGACTGAGACAAATGAGCTACAGTCCCTAGTGCTAGACAGGGAGGGAGAGAAATTACCATGACTTTTTCCTACACCTTCTTTCTTGCCTTGTTGCCTCAGTTCTCTCTCCTTTCATCTCTTCTCTCTTCTTCACTAGTGTGGCACAGAAACCACACCTGCCTAACCTTATGGAAGGAATGTAGCTAACCATATAGCTCTGTCTCTGCCATCCCCAGCAGTAGACTTCTTCCAGGCATTGGGGAACTTCCATTAATTAGAGGAAATCAAAATTCTAGGATATGAACAATCATATACCAGGAATTTTCCTCTGGTTTGAAGCATTAGACAGTTAATAGAAATTCAAGCATGTATAAAAGTTCTACCAAAGCTATGTGGCCAAAAAATTATAATTGAGCCTTAAAGGAGAAGAGAAAATTGTATTAGCACTTGTCAACTTGTGTTAAGCCCCTAAATATTTAAATTATATTCAATAAAAATGTTTAACTTTTATATTCTTTTTTTTAACTTGTTTTATTTTTTATTTTTTTAAATTTACATCCAAATTAGTTAGCATATAGTGCAACAATGATTTCAGGAGTAGATTCCTTAGTGCCCCTTACCCATTTAGTCCATCCGCCCTCCCACAACCCCTCCCGTAACCCTCAGTTTGCTCTCCATATTTATGAGTCTCTTGTTTTGTCCCCCTCCCTGTTTTTATATTATTTTTGTTTCCCTTCCCTTATGTTCATCTGTTTTGTCTCTTAAAGTCCTCATATGAGTGAAGTCCTAGGATTTTTGTCTTTCTCTAATTTCACTCAGCATAATACCCTCTGTTTCCATCCACATAGTTGCAAATGGCAAGATTTCATTCTTTTTGATTGCCAAGTAATACTCCATTGTCTATATATACCACATCTTATTTATCCATTCACCAATCAATGGACATTTGGGCTCTTTCCATACTCTGGCTATTGTTGATAGCACTGCTATAAACATGGGGGTGCATGTGTCCCTTCGAAACAGCACACCTGTATCCCTTGGATAAATACCTAGTAGTGCAATTGCTGGGTCATAGGGTAGTTCTATTTTTAGTTTTTTGAGAAATCTCCACACTGTTTTCCAGAGGGGCTACACCAGTTTGCATTCCCATAACTCTTATATTCCTAATCATGTCCCTATATTCATTATTTCTAATATAGTGATAGTTTCTAATATATTGGATTATTCTCTGAACAGTATTCTTATCATATAAATGCAGATGCTGTTTATGATGGGTTCAGAAATCCTAACTATATGTAAAAAAAAAAATTGAAGTTTTAAGTATTAAATTTTCTAAGGCAGTATATACATAATTTAAGAATTCTCTTATTTGAATTGTGTTTTTAATATGGTAAAAATTCAAACAATCCAAATAGATAAAATATTAAAGGTAATTCTCTTTCCCATGAGTCCCTTCCCAGAGGCAGCCATTTTCAAATTTCCCGTTTCTCTGAGATACTCTATACATGGACAAATAGGCACCAAAAAGAATTGTTTTAAAAATATTTCAAAATGTCTGTATTCTTAGCACATTCGGTTTTTTTGTTTGAGGCCAAACCTGTAGTCCAGAATCTTCAGACTTGGGGCCAGACACAATATAAGTAAAACCCAATCATAAGAGCAAGATTTCAAAACAGCCATGATAAGAATGATAGAGATGTTATAATGTTTATTAAACTTTTTATAGTGGGGCGCTTGGGTGGCTCACTCTGTTGAACATCTGACTTTGGCTCAGGTCATGATCTCATGGTTCATAGGCTCTGTGCTGACAACTCAGAGCCTACAGCCTGCTTCTGATTCTGTGTCTCCCTCCCTCTCTCTCTCTCTCTCTCTCTCTCTCTCTCTCTGTCCCCTTCCCCCCGCCCCACTCGGGCTCTGTCACTCTCTCAAATATAAACATTTAAAAAAAAGTTTTTTAAATCAGGAGAGAACAGTGTCAGTGCAATAAATTTGAAGACTTGAGTCTGGTCCCAGTTAGACATAAGCAATTAAGTGACATATATAAATAGCTTTTGTTATGAAATATCATGTAAAGACACCAAAATATTTGGGTAATTATTTTGTCCAAAGTGGAATGTAATATTTTAAAAAAACTGATTATACAAAAGCATGTCTGAATAATTGCTTTCTTCATCAGCCTAAAATTTAGCCAGTCCTGAAATACTGTTAGAGGCTACCCAATTAATCTGTTTAGCTACCTTTGCTAAAATGTATAAGTAACAAAAAGTTTGGGACAAAAATCTCAATAAAGAATATATGATGGGGGTGTGGGATGGGTTAAACAGGTGATGGGGATTAAGGAGGGCACTTGTTGTGATGAGTAGCAGCTGCTGTATGAAAGTGTTGAATCATGGGGCACCTGGGTGGCTCAGTTGGTTAAGCATTGACTTTGGTGTAGGTCATGATCTTACTGTTCCCAAGTTTGAGCCTTGCATCAGGCTCTGTGCTGACAGCTCAGAGCCTAGAGCCTGTTTCAGATTCTGTGTCTCACTCTTTCTGCCCTTCCCCACTCACACTCTGTCTGTCTGTCTGTCTCTCTCTCTCTCTCAAAATTAAAAATTTTTTTAAAGTGTTGAAATACTGTATTGTACACCTAAAACTAATATCTCACTGTATGTTAACTAACTAGAATTTAAGTAAAAACTTTTTAAAAATAACTAAATTTTTTAATTAGAAAAAAAAGTATATGATGTCACAGAGTATATATAGTTCAATTAGCTTGTTATTTTTTTTTAAAAAATTAATGTTTATTTATTTTTGAGAGAGACAGAGACAGAATGAGAGTGGGTTAGGGCAGAGAGGGAGGGAGACAAGGAATCCAAAGAAAACTCCAGGTTCCGAGATGTCAGCACAAAGCCTGACCCGGGCTTGAACTCATGAGCTATGAGATCATGACCTGAGCTGAAGTCAGACACTCAACTGACTGAGTCACCCAGGCACCCCTAGCTCGTTACTTTTTAACCCAACATATTTGGTATTTCCCATGGGAGGATTTTCATATATATTTTTTTAAATCTGTATTTGAGATCAGTTTGTAAGAAAAATATCACCTTTGTCTTTTAGGCTCTTCTAACATATAGGAGTGACCCAATCATGAGAAAAATGTTGAATCATCTGTATTTCTATATCATGCCTGTATTTAACGTTGATGGATACCACTTTAGCTGGACCAGTGTAAGTCGCTTTGCCTATCCAATTGAAAAGAGAAATGGAATAAACAGAAAACAGTCATAGAAGAGGAAGGAAGCTTGGTAGGCAGCCTAATGATTCCAGAACTACAAAAGGGACCTCCACTCTCTCTCCCATCATAGAAACAACCTTCTGTTTATATGTTTGTCTGTGCATAAGATTTCACGTAAGTAAAGATTTCTCCTTCCAAAGAAATTGTGAAAAATCACTACACTAGTCCAGCTTATTCAGTTTTGCCTGTGAAGAAATAGGCCAAAAGAAGCTAACAAGTGTGTGACAGAAATTGGAGCATGAACCTGGGTCTCTGTTGCTAATTCAGTCCTCTTTCTTCTTCCTGGATTTGTCTGTTCCCAAGGAACTCTCCCTGCAGTGCTGTGATTCATTCACAGCTACTAAATGTATGTGGATAGCCTTTTAAGTATTCTTTTCTGCACCTGTTTTCTTAATTGCATCTAGGATCGATTTTGGAGAAAAACAAGGTCAAGGAACTCAAGGTTTCGCTGCCGTGGAGTTGATGCCAATCGTAACTGGAAAGTGAAATGGTGCGGTAAGTTGGAAACTAACTGGGATTCAGATCCAGAGGTTTCTACAGCTTTCACTCTCAAAAATGATGAGCCCATTAGGATTCCAGTGTAAGGCTAATGTTTTTCTTTATGTGAAAATCTAATAGAGAAAAACACAGATATACACATGGTAGCTATACTTTACAAAAGAAAATGAAAGTGATTTTTATGCAAATATCAACAATTTAAATCTCTCAACCCAATCCTGAAAATTGAAACTTTAAACACAGATGTAAAAGCAGAAAACTGAGGAATATTTGACATTCAGAAACTAAAACAGAAACTGTGGTTTGTAATATAACTCTGGTTAAATGTTTTCATCCTTTCATTGAGAGAGTTACTCTGATCCTGCCTTCGTCTGTCTATGACAATCAAAACTACCAAATCCTTGTCTAGAATCTACCTATCATACGTCGATTGGTCACTCACATGGCAATTATATTTCTGCTACATTCCATGCTTCACTAATATGTTTCAAGAAAAGAGAGAATGTCATTTTAAGGAAGGAAACTTGCAAAATTCAGAAGCATGTAGGTACTACTAGAGAGGGGGAGAAGAGGGAGATAATTAGCCATAGCTAGTATAGAGAAGGCAAAACTTTACCTCTACTCACCTTGGGTTTCCAGCTGAAGCTCTTAAAAAGGCAGATTAGCAAGAGAAAAACAGTTTATTAATGTGTGCAGCATATGTCACATGGGAAAAAACCTCATGAAAGGTAACTGGAAGTGGCAACTTAGAACTCCGGCTTATATAGCATCTTCGGTAAATTTGTAGAGATGACAGGATGAAGGAAGCCCTTGGGCTTTGCAAAAGCAGCAAGCTGTAGGAAGGTAAATTTATGGGAGGCAACTAACGGAGTAGGGTTTATTGGCAGATTCTTGTGGTGCTGTCTCTGGGATGATAAGAGTCTGTCTCCAATGAAAGAATTCATATCCTCTCTTTAGGCAGAAAAGAGCAAGGTAGAGAGCTTTCTCTGCATTCGCTGCTGCTTAATTGCCTTTAGCTCAAAACAATTTGTATGTCAAAGAGGTGTACTTTGGGGTGTGACATTCTGGTTTCCTTCACTAGGAGAGAGGGAAGGGAAACGGAAACGTATTATCAAAAGGCAGTTGTAGGGGCATCTGACTGACTTAGTCAGTAAAGCACGTGACTCTTGATCTCAGGGTTGTAAGTTCGAACTCCAGGTTGGGCACGCAGCCTACTTTATTAAAAAAAAAAAAAAAGACAGTTGTAAAGAACTCTCCTTTCACAGAGTCCTTCCTTAGCTCCCTCAAATAATAGACCATTGTGTAACAGAAAGTATTCTGTTAGTCCCTTAGAAGTGAGGCCTGTCCCCCCAAATCACTTTCTATGATGCCTTGGGTTCTGCATTAGATACCACTCCTCCCATCCTACTCACGTTAGACAGAGCAACTGGGCATGGTCTTAGACTCCTTCCACATATCCTCTCCAGGCAACCTCCCTTAATCAATTAAAATTGGCAATTAAGAGCATGACTCTAGAATATGACAGATATGGTTTGATTCTACCATTATTAACTCAATGATTAGGGTGATTTTTTTTACCCATCAATTTATAACAATAACACCTACCTCATAGCATTCTTACAGGAATTAAGGGAATTTACATATGTTTAATGCCTAATTCAGTCCTGGTTCCAAACAGAGATCTAATTATCAGTGACCTATCTCTTCTCCCCAAAACTGCAGAACAGTCTATTGACCTCTGAACCGCAGGACCATTGTTTGTTAAAGTACTTCTCTCCTTCAGGAGGATTTTGCTATGAAGAGCCATAAGGTAACCTTAAAAGTGTTCCCACTTATGAGAGAAGAAAAAGCATCACATAAATACTATAAAATGGTATTATTGGTGGATGTTTCAATGAAAAAATTTTTTCTTCAATCTGGACTGAGACAAAAAGCTCTTTCACATTAACTCCCTAAGACCACTATTTAAAACAAACAAACAAACAAACTCTTTTTCCCCCCTCTCTGATGTGACAGCTTTGCATGCTCATAACTGTGTCCTATTTCTTTTTTTTAAGTTTATGTATTTTGATAGAGAGCATGAGTGGGGGAGGGACAGAGAGAGGGGGCGGGAGAGAGAGAATCCCAAGCAGACTCTGTCCTGTCAGCACAAAACCCCACATGGGACCAGAACCCATAAGCCAAAATCAAGAGTCAGATGCTTAACCAACTGAGCCATTCAGGTGCCCCAAGTGTGTCCTATTTCATTAGTTGGCAGGTATCTGCATACATATGTATGTCGTACAAATAATGCCCACAGTCACCCCATCCGAGTGAGTGCACTAGATGGGTAGCTAAGCTCAGTTACACTAGCAGGCCAGCCAACTCTGCCTGTGTAAAGTTAGACTCTTGTTTATATCCAGTTACAAAAAACATTGTTCTTTTTCCTTTACTCAGCTTGTTTCCTTCATACATATGCCTTCATTGATTTCTTAGTTTTACCCACAGTCCTAACTAGAATTCCTTTGATTCTTCCCATTTTTGAATCATTATGATTCTTCCTGTGAATCCACACTCCAGATGTACAAGGGGATTATGTCAAATGTAAGTTGCAAAATGACATTGATAGATAGTTGTAAGTGATGTGGGAATGCAGACAGCCTGGCTGGGATCATCTCTTCCCCCAAGGTGTCCCAAGGGAATTCAACTGATATGACAAGTAGGTAGATGTGACCTTCTTCCCTCACAGCATCAGAACCATTTCCCCACAGTTTTTTGCCTGGCCCAAGGAACAGTGAACCTCACTGAGGGAACCACTCTTAGGTCGAGAGTCTAGAAGTAAGTGAAGTCCCTAAATGAAGCTCCAAATAAACAATCACAGTATAAATGACATAAGAATGCCCAGGACTATTGAAAACACTATAGAGTCAACATTGAACTGACAAAAACAGCTGTTTCTTTCTCTTAAGCCCATGAGTCTCAAACTTAAAGAGTAGAACATGAAACTGCCTTTTACCATGAAAAATCTGTTGACTCCCATATGACAGTGTTACACTTCAGTGCATTTAATGTAGAGTAGACGGACAGCTGAGAGCATCCACATGGAAACAGGTACATCTTTTCAATACCTCATAGCTCCCCCTTCAGGCCATGAAATGAATATCATTGCTCTAAAAGTGGATCCAGCAAAAGGATTCAATTAGTCAGAATAGTGGTAGGAACCAAGAATAAATACATAAATTTTATTCATTCATTTGCCAAAGTTAATTGAGCACATACTCTCTACTGGGCATTGTGGGGTTTTTTTTCCTTCCTCTATCCACTCCTTATAGAGAATGTTGTGAGCACTACTTCCAAACTGGAATAAATCCAGAAGAGAGGTAAAGAGTTTGGATGACATCCATACCTAAGCTTTTTCCCTGAGTAATTCAAGTGTTGCCTAAACATAAATTGCTATTAGGACAACCTACAGAATGGGAGAATGTATTTGCAAATGATATATCTAATAAGAACCTTTTATTTAGAATATTAAAATAACTCTTACAACTCAAAAATAAAGAAACAACTCGGTTTTAAATGCACAGATGATTTGAACAGACATTTCTTTAAAGAAGATATACAAATGGGGGAAAAGCACATAAAAAGATGCTCAACATCATTAGCCATCAGGAAAATGCACTTCAAGGTACCACGTCACACCCACTACAATGGCTATAATAAAAAAGATGGGCAATAACAAATGTTGGTAAGGGTATGGAAAATTTGGAATTCTAATACTTGCTGGTAGGCTTGTAAAATTATGTGGCCACTATGGAAAACTGCTTAAAATCAGTCACATTTTAAATACAGAGTTACCCCATGACCTAGCAATTCTGCTTCTACATATATATCTAAGAGAAGTGAAAACATTCATCCATACAATGATGTGTACACAAATGTTTATAACAGCACTATTTATAATAGCCAAAAAGTGGGAACAGCTCAAATGTCTATCAAGCAATGAATAGTTAAGCATGGTATATCCATATAATGGAATATGATTTGGCCATAAAAAGAATAAGTACTGAAACATGCTGCAACATGGATAAAACTTAAAACATTGTAAGTGAAGTAACCCATTCACAAATAATATTATAGATTTTCTTTACATAAAATGTCTAGAATAAGTAAATCCATAACGACAAAGAGTAGATTAGTGGTTGCCAAGGGCTAGGGAGAGAGGGGAATGAAAAGTGACTGCTGGGGCACCTGGGTGGCTCAGTTGATTGAGCGTCCAACTCTTGATTTTGTCTCGGGTCATGATCCCAGGGTCGTGGGATCAAGCCCTGCATCAGGGCTTTGCATGTAGCCTGCTTGGCATTCTCTCTCTCTCCCTCTGCCCCTTTCCTGCTCACACATACATGCTCTTTCTCTCTAAAAATTAAAAAAATAATAATAAAAAATTAAAAGACCAAGTGAGATTTATCCCAATAATGCAAGATTGGCTCAGAATTAGGGAATCTATTAATATGTCATTATGCTTAGTTGTGTTTCTTATAAAGAAAGTTAAGGGTATAGAATCCTAGAGATTTAGAAATTTAGATCATATGGGGTTTGCTCACTGGTTTTTAATGTAATTGTTATTATTTATATCTATTATGCCTAACATTTATTAATGATTCACTATGAGCCAAGCATGTGCTAAGTGCTCAAGATTATTCTTTCATTGGTAGATGCTATTATTATCCCTATTTAACTGATGAAGAAACTAAAGTTCTAAGAAATTGGGAAACTCACTTCAGATTATCCACACGTTGAGCCACAGTGAGAAGCCAAGTCTGACTGACTCCAGTAACCCCTGTTTTAAGCCATTACATCTGACCTTTTAGGGATCAGCTTGTCGTGAATGGTCATTTCACTTTGTTAAAAAGTTAAACAATGTGTGGTTGCAAAGAATAGTTTAGGTATCAAAATAATAATAAGACTGGGACTATTTTAACCACAATTATGCAACAGAGACAACAGGGAAATTGGGAATATATGGTAAGAGAGGAGAAGAAGCTTCCCAGGTGCTATTTTTGATGTTGGGCCACTTCATACCATGCAGATAGTTTGACTTTACATGTGATATCGAGTATATGATTATGAATTCTCCAGGAAGACATTTTCCTCCAGGTAGAACTTGGTATCTTCCCATGGAGGCAGACTTTTTTTTGCAACTTTCATTGAAAGTGTTATCCTTTGAAGGTCCCAGGTGAATGCCTGGGCCTTATTCCCCTTTCCTGCATATTAAAGATCCAAATCCTGATCCCCCGCCTCTACCACATGAATGAAACAAGACTCTGAGCCAACAGATACCCCAAGAACAGCTGCAGCTTTTGCTTCAGCTCTCGTCATTCCAGCCCCCTCTTCATGTTTGTTCCCTTGGGAGTATTTTTCAGAACTCTCATGTGTATTTAAATTGATTGATTGAACATTCAGAGGGGTTTCTAGCAGGAGCTTTTATCACAGTGTCTGTCACAATTCTGTCATATTGCCAGAAAACCCAACTATCATTTTAGACGTTAACACAGTTGGAGTTAGTTTAGGCCTCAATTCTTGATGACGGTTTTAAGACCTTCTATCATTACTCTGATTCTCTGCAACAATCCTACCTGTACCTGCTCATATAGAAACAACCACACTACCAGGCAACTTACTTTCTTATTTGCTGACTCCTACAAGTAATCATACCACAAAAGCAGTACTATCACAGTTTCAAAATGAAAGTTTCAAAATAAAGTATGTAGCTTTAAGGTATTACTACCTCTTTTCCCAGATGTTCTTGTTTAAATACTTTCTGTAATAGTTCTTCTGATATTTAGGGAGGGCTGACAATGAATGCTAAAATGTGGGAAGAACTCTTTCTTACTGAATTTTCTGGTTTGGTTTTGTTTTTATTTTTCCTCTCAAATGTCATCACTTTGGTGAACTTGCTTTTGAGGGGAGTGTAGTTGACGTGAAATATTAGTTTCATGTGTACAATATGGTGATTCAACATTTATATACATTACAAAGTGATCACCATAAGTCTGGCTACCATTGGTCACCATACAAAGTTGTTACAGCATTATTGACTATATGTCCTATGCTGTACATTACAACCTCATGACTTATTTATTTTATACATGGAAGTTGGTACCTCTTAATTCCCTTCACCTTTTTCATCCATTTCCCCCAGCCCCACCCCCTCCCCTCTGCCAGCAACCAGATTGTTCTCTATATCTATGAGTCTGTTTCTGCTTTGTTTTGTTTGTTCATTTGTTTTGTTTTCTATATTCCAAATAGAAGTGAAGTCACACAGTATTTGTCTTCCCCTAACTTACTTCACTTAGCATAATACTCTCTAGCTCCATCCATGCTCTTACAAATGGCAAGGTTTCATTCTTGTTTATGGCTGAGTAATAATTCATTATATATATGAATATACATACCACATCTTTATCCGTTCATCTATCAATGGATATTTTGATTATTTCTGTACCTTACCTGTTGTAAATAATGCTACAGTGAACATAGTGGTGCATATATATATTCAAATTAGTGTTTTCATTTTCTTCAGATAAATTCCCAAAATCAGAATTGCTGGATAACTATGGTACTTCTGTTTTTAATTTTTTGAGGACCCCCATACTCTTTTCCATAGTGGCTATACCAATTTGCTTTCCCATCAGAGAGCACAAGGGTTCCATTTTTTTCTCTACATTCTGGCCAACACTTATTATTTCCTATCTTTTTGACAATATCCATTCTGACTGATGTGAGGTGATATATTACAGCTTTGATTTGTATTTCCCTCATGATTAAATGATGTGGAGTCACTTGTCATGTGCCTTTTGGCCGTCTGTGTGTCTTCTTTGGATAAATGTCTATTCAGGTCCTCTGCCCATGTTTTTAATCAGATTTTTCTGGTACTGAGTTATGTCAGTTCTTTGTATATTTAGATATTAGCCTCTTCACAGATATATCTACAAATATCTTCTCCTATCCAGTAGGTTACCTTTTCATTTTGTTTATGGTTTCCTTCACTATACAAAAGAATTTTATCTTGATATAGTCCCATATGCTTATTTTTGCTTCTGTTACCTTTGTCTACAGACACAAATCCAAAAAACTATTGCTGAGACTAATGTCAAGACCTTACTGTCTACGTTTTCTTTTAGAAGACTTATGGTTTCCAGTCTTATATTTAAGTCTTCAATCTATTTTGGAAGACAGCGATGCTCACCACTATCCCACCAACGCTTCACTCTTTAATCCATTTTGAGTTTATGTTTATATGTGGTGCAAGAAAGCAGTTCATTCTTTTGCATATAGTTGTCCAGTTTTTCCAACAACATGTATTGGAGAAACTGTCTTCCTCCCATTGTTCATTTTGGCCTCCTCTGTCAAAGACTGATTGATAAGCATGGGTTTTTCTGAACTCTCTATTGTGTTGATCTATGTATCTTTTTTTTTGTGTGTGCCAGTACCACACTGTTTTGACTACTATACCTTTGTCATATAGTTTAAAATCAGGGAGATACTCTGGTTTGTCTTTAGATCGCATAAGTCTTTCACCTTTTACTAAAATCAGAGAGCATGATACTTTCAGCTTTGTTCTTTTTTCTCAAGATTCCTTTGGCTACCCAGTCTTTTATGGTTCCATACAAATTTTAAAATTATTTGTTCTAGTTCTGCAAAAAAAGGTCATTGGAATTTTGATAGGAATTACACTAAATCGGTATATTGCCTTGAGAGGAATGGATATTTTACCAATGTTAATTCTTCTAATCCATGAGCATAGATTATCTTTCCATTTGTTTGTGATATCTTCTATATCTTTCTTTGGTGTCTTTATAGTTTTCAGAGTATAGGTCTTTTATTTCCTTGATTAAATTTTTCCTAGGTATTTTGTTCTTTTTGATGCAATTGTACATGGGACCATTTCCTTAATTTCTCTGATTGTTCATTATTAATGTATAGAAATGCTATTTTTATGTATGTTAATTTTTTATCCTGCATCTGTACTGACTCCATTTGTACTAATTATTTTTAGAGGAGATTTTAGGGTTTTCTAAATATAGTATTATGGAACCTGCAAATATAGTGAGTGTTTTACTTCTTTTCCAATTTGGATGATTTTCATTCCTTTTGATTGTCAGATTGCTGTGGCTAGAATTTCAACTAGTATGTTAAATAAAAGTGCTAAAATTGGGCATCATTGTCTTGTTCCTGATCTTAGAGGAAACGCTTTCAGCTTTCCACCATTAAGTATAATGTTATCTCTGGATTTCTCATGTATGGATTTTATTTTTTGAGGTATGTCACCACTACAACCCACTTTGTTGAGAGTTTTTATCATAAATGAATGTTTAATGTCATGAGACGGGTTTTCATCATCTATTGAGATAATTATGATTTTTTTGGTAAAGTTTATTTATTTTGAGAGAGAAAGAGGGGGAGGGGCAGAGAGAGAGAGAATCCCAAGCAGACTCCACACTGTCAGCACAGAGCCCAACATGGGGCTGAAACTCACGAACTGTGAGTTCATGACCTGAGCTGAAATCAATAGTTGGATGCCTAACCAACTGAGCGATCCAGGCACCCCAAGATAACCATGATTTTAATTCTTCATTTTGTTTATGTGGTGTATCATGTTGATTGATTTGTGGATATTGAACCATCCTTGCATCCCTGTAATAAATTCCACTTAAACATAGTGCATATTCCTTCTAATGTATTGTTGACTCTGGTTTGCTAATATTTTGTTGACAATTTTTGCATCTATGTTCATTAGGAATATTGGCCTATAATTTTATTTTTTGTCATGTATTTGTCTGATTTTGGCAGCAGGGTAATGTTGGCCTCATAGAATGAGTTTGTATAGTTTCAATTTTTTGGAATAGTTTGAGAATAAATGTTAACTTTTCTTTAAAATTTGGTAGAATTCACCTGGTAGAAGCAGTCTGGTCCTGGACTTTTGTGTGTTGGGAGGGTTTTGACTACTGATTCAATTTCATGACTAGTAATTGGTTTGTTCACATTTTCTATTTCTTCCTGCTTCAGTCTTATAACACCATATATTTTTAGAAATTGTATGGTTTTTATCCATCTCTTCTAGATTGTCCCATTTGTTGGTGTATAATTATTCTAGTAGCCTCTTCTCCCTTGTATTTCTATAATATTCATTGTGACTTCTCTTTCACTTCCAATTTTATTTATTTAGGCCATCTTTTTTTTTTTATGAGTCAGGCTAAAGTTTTATAAATTTTGTTTATCTTTTCAAAAAACTAGCTCTTAGTTTCATTGAATTTTTTCTGTTTTGTTTGTTTGTTTCTGTTTTATTTACTGCCACTCTATTAACTTTGAGGTTTGTTTCTTCTTTTTTTAGTTCTGTAGATGTAAATTTAGATTGTTTATTTGAGATTATTCTTGTTTCTTGGAGTATACCTGTGTCACTATAAACTTCCCTCTTAGAATTGCTTTTGTGGAGCACCTGTGTGGCTCAGTCAGTTGAGCATTCAACTTCGGCTCAGCCCCATGACCACATGGGGCTTGCTGCTGTCAGCTCAGAGCCCACGTCAGATCCTCTGTCCCTCTCTTTCTGCCCCTCTCCCACTTATGCTCTCTCAAAAATAAATAAAACATTTAAAAATTATAATTAATAAAAATAATTGCTTTTGTTTGCTCCATATATATTGGAACATTGTGTTTCTATTTTCATTTGTCCCCAGGTATTTTTTTTTTTTATTTTCTCTGTGATTCCTTCATTGACCCATTGGTTGTTTAGTATCATGTTGTGTTATTTTCCAGTATTCCTCTTGTGAATGATTTCTACTTTCATACTACTGTGATCAGAAATGATGCTTGGTATGATTTCAGTCTTCTTAAATTCATTGAGACCCATTTTGTAGACTAATGTCAACTATCCTGGTGAGTGTTCTATGTGAGCTTGAAAATAATGTGTATTCCACTGTTTTTGGATAGAATGTTCCGTGTGTGTGTGTGTGTGTGTGTGTCCATCCATATATCCGTCCGGTCTAATGTGTCATTTAAAGCCAATTTTCCTTATTGATTTTCTATCTGGATGATCTATCCACTGACATAAGTATGGTATTAAAGTTTGCTGCTATTATATCCTATTGTCATTCTCTCTCTGTTAGTACTTGCTGTATGTATTTTGGTCCGCCTATGTTGAGTACATAGATATTTACAAGTGTTATCCCCTCTTGTTAAATTAATCTTGTTATCATTAGGTAATGCCCTTCTTTGGCTCATATTACAACCTTTGTTTTAAAGTCTGTTTTGTCTGATATAAATATTGCTACCCCAGATTTTCACTTCCTTTTGCATGGGATATCTTTTTCCATTCTTTCACTTTCACTCTGTATGTTTTTTAGGCCTGTAGTTAGTCTCTTATAGGCAGCACAGAAATGGGTCTTGTTTTTTAATGCATCCAGTTACTATATGCTTTTTGATTGGAGTATTTAGTCCATTTACATTTAAAGTCATTATTGACAAATACATATTTATTGTCATTTTGTTGCTTGGTTTCTGGTTGTTTTGGTAGTTCTTCTCTGTTCTTATTTTCCTCTCTTCCCTGGTGATTCGATGACTTTCTTTAATGTTATCTTTGGATTCCTTTATGTTTATTTTTTGTGTATCTATCATAGGTTTTTAACTTGTGATTACCATGAGATTCATATATAATATCCTCAGTCTATAGCAGTCTATTTTAAGCTGATGGTCACCTAAATTCAAACATATTCTAAAAACACTAAATTTTTACTCCCCCTTCCACATTTTGTATATGTGACATAATATATTACATCTTTTTGGGTATCTCTTAACTCATTATCATAGATATAACCAATTCTGTCTTTTAACCTTCATACTAGCTTTATAAATGATTGATCTACTACCTTTACTATGTATGCTGTTACTGGTGAAATTTTTCCTTTATTAATTTTCTTATTTCTAGTCATGGCTTTTTCCCCCCATTTAAAGAAGTCCCTGTAACATTGCTTGTAAAGCCAATTTTAATGGTGATCAATTCCTTTCATTTTTGCTTGCCAGGGAAACTATTGTTCCTTCAATTCTGAGTGATAACCTTGTTGGATAGAGTATTCCCAGTTGTAAATTTTTTTCATTTCCGCACTTTGACTATATTGTGTCACTCCCTTCTGGTCTGCAAAGTTTCTGCTGAAAATCAACTTATATTCTTGTGGGGTTTTCCTTATACATAACTGGTTGTTTTTCACTTGCAGCTTTTATGATTCTTTATCTTTGATGTTTCACATTTTGATTCTAATATGTCTTGGTGTGGGTCTTTTTGGGCTCATTTTATTTGGGATTCTCTGTACTTCCTAGACTTGTATGTCTATTTTCTTTGCCATGTTATGGAAATTTTCAGCTATTATTTCTTCAAATGGATTTTTCTCTCCCTCTTTCTCTTCTTCTAGGACTCTTATAATACAAACGTTATTATACTTGCTGTTGTCCCATAGGTATCTTAAACTATCATTTTTTTAATTCTTTTATCTTTCTGCTGGTCCAGTTGGGTGACTTCCACTATCCTGTCTTCCAAATTGCTGATCCATTCTACATCATCTAATCTGCTATTGATTCTCTTTACATATTTTTCATTTCAGTTACCGTTTTCTTCAGTTCTGATTTTTTCTTTTTTTATGTCTCCTATCTCTTAGTTGAATTTTTCACTGTGTCTATCCATTATTCTCCTGAGTTTGGTGGGCATTTTTATAAAAATTACTTTGAACTCTTTATCTGATCGATTGTTTTCCTCCATGTTGGTTAGCCTTTTTTCTGCAGTTTTGTCTTATTCTTTTATTTGGAACACATTCCTCTGTCTCCTCATTGTGTCAAATTCTCTGTTTTTATGTTTTAGGTAGATCAGTTACATCTCACAGTCATGAAGGAGTGCCTTTAGGTAGAAGGTGTCCTATAGGGCCCAGCTGTGCAACCCCCCCTGGTCACTTAAGCCAGGTACTTCAAGGGTATTCCCTGTGTAGGCTGCATGCACCCTCCTGTTGTGGCTGGGCTGTATTTGTTATGAGCATGCTGGTGTGTGGGGCTGTCCCCTAGTGTGGCTGTCTGTGAGGTCTAGTCACAGTGGCTGTAGGTACACTGGTGTGTGTATGATTGGCCCCCAGGCAGCTGGCTGTAAAGCTAGGTAGGCTGCCACAGCTGCAGGTGCATTGGTGGGTGGGGCAGGCCTCTGGCTATGTATCTGTGAGATATGATCAGAACTGTTGCAGGTGCTCTAGTGTGTGGAGGCTGGCCCATCATCATGGAGGCTTCTTGGGAGGGGTACCGGTACTGACTAAGGCTGCCTGCTGAGTGTGGCAGGGCAGAGAGCCTCTTAGGGGAGCGCTGACCAGGCAGGTTGGGCAGGGTGAGTCTGCAATGGAAAACTGGGGTGGGGTGAGTGGTGCCAGTAGTAGATGGAGAGTGTCAAAAATGGTGCCCACCAGCACCAGGATAGCTAGGTAGAAGGGAGTGGGGGGAAAAAGGCATCCACTAGCACTTCCATCCCTGAAGAAAGTCGCAACATATCTCTGCCCTTCCCCGACACAGTCAACGAATCTCCTTTACATATAACCCATGAGCTCTTCAAACTGCTACCTCTGGGCTGAGCCTTGGAGTGAGATTGTGCACATGACATTTTAAAGCAGAATCTTAATTTCTTACTGTCCTTTGGCTCTCCTGGAAATAGGGCTCACTGGTTTTCAAAGCTAGACACTATGGGGGCTCATTTTCCTAATGCAGATCCTCCAATCTGGGAGACAAATGTTGTGGGGCTCAGACCCCCCATGTCTCAGGGAGGGCTTCTACAGTTGTGATATCTCTCCCATTTGCAGACCACTGGGTCAGAGGTGTGGGCCCCAACTAGACAGTATCTGCACCCCTCCTACCCACCTCAATGTTGCTTTTTCTTTATACACTTAGTTATATAAAATATGTTCTGCTAGTCCTCAGGTTATCCTCAGAAAGGGGTTGTTCTATATGTAGCTGTAGTTTTCAGGTTTCCACGGAAGAAGGTGAACTTGGGATTTTTCTGTTCCACTCTCTTGATCCAGCTCTCTGTTGTTACTTCAGATGTTTTCTAAGTTTCTCTTATAATGAAATCTTTAGTAAGTGTCATGGATAGGCACTGTCCATCCATCCATTCCAACCTCTTTCTAGAGACTTCCTGCACTGTTGAGACCACAAAGATAGACTGCATTTCCTAGACCCACTTAAAGATAGATCCCTATCTGAGTATGATTTAGGTTCTACACTTTTGGTGCCCTCATGTGAAACTTAGAATGTGGAAAGTAAGATGGAGGTCATTTTGTTGTGGCTTCTGTTGTTCCTGCTGTCTTGCACCATTGTGGAGGTCTGTGGTTTATCTGAGGCAGCTTCCCCATCTTGACTCTTACCTGAATGTACTGCTTCCTCCTCTTTGAAAAGGGAGGAGTCCTGGTAACCTGCATCATACCTCTTGAAGTCATCCAAGGTGGCTCAAACTAGAGTTTCTTTGCTGATGGTTCTGAAAGTCATTTAACACCTTATTTAAAAAAAAAAAAAATTAAACCAGCTTTAGCTTAAACTAGCTGAAGTGGATTCTGTGCCCTTTCATGAAACCCTGGCCAGCACAGGGTTTTCTAGTCATTTCATTTTCTAGTCCCCATCTATTACCTTGGCCAAAAATTCTATTATTTCATAAGCTTTTTCTGATATTCAGTGCAATTTTTCTTGTTCTTTGTTTTCATTTTTGGTACTACACCACCTTGTCATAGTCATTTACCATTCATACTATTTTGGTTTTTAAAATAATGTGCCTAATAGACATATTAGCGTATTATTTCTATTTCCTTAGTAATACTTGTATGAAGAAGGCAGTGTCGATTCCTTTCAGTGCCCCTTTAACTCATCAACCTTAAACATGTTTTTGCAAACTTCCTTCTTTCTAGGATAGAGAATCAAAAAGCTAAACTGAAAATCCTTCTAAGACTTAGAACACAAAAAGCTCTTATCTTCTTCTCTTGCTGTTCAAACATATATTTTCCAGTTAATACACCCACTTAAAAGAGCTATTTTATCATTTGTGAATTTATCCTTATATCCTTTTTTTCTCTAATCTAGATATTGATTATATGCAAAACTCCACCTCCCTATTTTACCCTTCTCACTCCTGAAACAAGACCCACCCACGAGCTTTTGTAACCACAGATTAAATAATGTTTAGTACTGATAGTGTGTACACACAAAATGATATATTTTTATTTCTGATCATTCTTGTGGGTAAATATATAAGAATTTGCATATGAGGGACAATATCTCAGTTTATTTATAACATCTATTCCAACATCATAAGTAAATATCTTTGTTGAATTTTTAAAATGATGTTACAAACAAAATGTAAAAGCCATTTACAAATAATTTATTTTTTTGAAAGTCACTTAAGTAGCATATAAAAATGACATTTTTTTAAATTTTTTTTTTTTTAACGTTTATTTATCTTTGAGACAGAGAGAGACAGAGCATGAACGGGGGAGGGTCAGAGAAAGGGAGACACAGAATCAGAAGCAGGCTCCAGGCTCTGAGCTGTCAGCACAGAGCCCGACGCGGGGCTCGAACTCACGGACTGTGAGATCATGACCTGAGCTGAAGTCGGCCGCTTAACTGACTGAGCCACCCAGGTGACCCAAAAATGACATTTTTAAAGTGAGGCATGATGGAGGTGGCAGAATAACTCCCTCAGTTCCTGAGATACTGATTTTTTTCATTTGTACTGATTTTTTTTTAATGTTTGTTTATTTTTGAGAGAGAGACACAGAGCACAAGCAGGGGAGGGGCAGAGAGAGAGAGGGAGACACAGAATCACAAGCAGGCTCCAGGCTCCGAGCTGTCAGCACAGAGCCCGACATGGGGTTCCAACCCACAAACCACAAGATCATGACCTGAGCCGAAGTCGGACGCTTAACCGACTGAACCACCCAGGTGCCCCTCATTTGTACTGATTTTTTAAGTCCAGTAATTTTATCGCATCTGTTTCACCAGGTGACCCTCCCATGCTGCTCCATCTTTAGGAGGCCTCTAGTCTTGCCTTGGGCATACATACAAGAAAGGTTTTTAAAGCTTTTATCTACTAATTCTTTTTCTACTATGCTGGTTGCTTTTTAGCATTATTTAATTTCTGAGCTCACCAAAAACAAACTACATCTCTCTGATAATTTTCCTCCAGCTGTATCATTTGCATTTGGCAAGTCATGTTATTTTTTTTTCATAAATTTCATTTATATCTAGCTGCCTTGAATTTTTCAGTCCTCATTACTGTTTTTAACATCTCATAAGCATTATTGCATTATGTTCCTTACGGGTCACTAATGTTATTAAATATTTTCTTTGTTATCAGATTCTCAATTCCTTTCAATCCATATGCTTATTATTAATCCAAGCTCCTTTTGAAGTCACTTTTGTTATTAAAACAATCTTTTTTTAAAAAAAAGTGTTTAAACAATCTCTTCTAAATGCTATTCTTACATGCAGAAATAGAAAAGCAATGATACTCTTTTTATCTACCACTTTCTGTAATTGTTTGAAAAGCTCTGTTATGCTCAATGATGACAGGAGACTCATGGGCAGTTACCTTGCCTTTATACTGTCATTTCCCAAGCCACAGACAATCCTAGTGAACTGCAGCACCTGAGCAGTCCAGGAGAAGCTATTAGGTGCCTGGAAAATAACTTAGTCTGTTTGGGCTGCTATAACAAAACACCAAAGACTGGGTGTCCTGTAAAAACAAACATTCATTTCTGGCCGTTCCAAAGGCTGGGAAGTCCAGGATCATGGCACCAATAGTTCTGGGGTCCAGTGAGGGCTTCCTGGTTCATCGATAACACCTTCTCACTGTGTTCGTGCATAGTGGAAAGTGTAGGGAGTTCTCTAGGATCTCCAATCCCATTCATGAGGGCTCTACCTTTGTGATCTACCTCCCAAAGGCCCCACCTCCTAATACCATCACATTGGGCATTAGTATTTCAACATATGAATTTGGAGAGGACACAAGAATTCAAACTGTAGCAATAACTAATACTAATGATGGCACTATTTTTAAGTTGTAAGAAAAACTTTTACAGTGTAAGAAAAAATGCCAAATACATTTTATATAGTTATCTCAAAAGTTATCAGATGCATGACTAAATTCATTCATTCATTTATTCGGTTACTATTTACTGAGCTGGTTATTGGGAAAACTGCATTAAACAAAACAAATTCAGGTTGTTATACATGCTGTGGAAAATATATAGTACTAAGCAAGTAATAGAGAGGGCCAGGGATAGGTGTGGGTTAGGTGTTTTTAGGTGGCATAGGAAGAACATTCTGATGATACGAGACTTGAGAGCAAAGGGGGTCTGAGGAAAGAGCAGGTAAAGGGAACGATTGTGTAAAGGCTCCAAATTGGAAGCATCTTTAATGTATCTAAGGAAGAGCAAGGAGGGCTGTTTGTCTGGAGCTGAGTGAGGTAGGAAAGAGGAGTAGGAGATGAAGTCAGAGAAGTGGTCAGAAGTCAGATGTTACAGGTCCAGCGTTAAGAACTCTGGAGTTTGCTCTGAATGGGATGAGAATTTGAGTTGAGAAGCGACATGATCTAACTTTTTAAGACAACTATTCTGGCTACTTTGTATCAAAGGGATTGTTGAGGGCAGATATTTCTATTCAAATTACACTTTCCCATTTGAAAGCATTGCTTTCAAAATATAAAAAGTCTAACTTATAAATATTATTATCCACATCTTTAGACAACCTTTGCATAAACCATACCAAATTCTAAATGTAAATGTATCTTTATTGTATAAGGAACTAAGTTTTTTTTTAATTTGATTCGTACATCTTTTATTCTTCTTTTGGCAAACATCAGATAATATGAGCAAAACTATATTGCTCACTATAGTTACATACATTCTTTTTTGCTTTATATAAGTTGGTAAACATATGTAAGTGGATAAAATTCTTGGCTAAAGACGTATTCCAAAACCCTTATGTATACTTTTCTGAGTTAAGAGAAAAGAAAACTTACGAAACTTCCATTAGACCATAATCATACAGCAAACTAAATTAGCATATGCTGTTTTTAAATTAACATCTGCCATTTTTTAAAAACTTCAATTTTTGGTTACAGCTAAAACGATTTTTATCTGATGTTTTATGAAAGAACAGAAGTTGACCACACAAATCTTACTCATAACCATATTGGCCATTTAAAAATAAAAAATAATAAAAATAAACTTATAATCAAGAAAATTCCACTTATTAGAAAAAATAGCTACCACAAGTTATTTTAAGTATATGGCATTTATAATAACTAGGTTGGTATTTTTTTTATTACTTCTTAATGCTTACCTCTTAATTTTAAAGTAACAGAGGGGCACCTGGGTGGCTCAGTTGGTTAAGTGTCTGACTTCAGCTCAGAGCATGATGATCTTGCAGTTTGTGAGTCTGAGCCCCACGTCAGGCTCTGTGCTGACAGCTGGGAGCCTGGAGCCTGGAGCCTGTTCCTGATTTTGGATGTCCCCCTCCTCTCTCTGCCCCTCCCCCGCTCATGCTCGCTCACTCGCTGGCGCGTGCGCGCGCACTCTCTCAAAAAAATGAATAAACATTAAAAAAATTTAAAGGTTAAAGTAACAGATTACTTCATAATAAAGCGAAGCTAGCTAGCATTTTATAATTTAACTCTTTTATAAGTTTCAGACCCAAAATTTCAGATCAAGGATTACAAAACAGTCAGCCTTCAGAATATATAATGTTTAGCAGACAGAATGGTTTTTCATCTTTTGAATTAGAACACCTTCATGCACTTACTAGCTCTACCTGCCCTCAGTCCCCACCAGCTTCCCACATTGTCACCAGCTGGGCATGTGAGACTGACACCATTTTTAATACTTAAAAACCCAATATTTACTTACAAAAATTAGTTACAGCCATGGGTCAAAAATTCAAATATTATAAGCTTGATGCTAAATCTTAATACGTATTTCTAATTTGGGAATCAAACCAAAAAGGCCTCATTTTTATCATACGTGGAACTAAGTGTTTTTTAGAAGAAACCACAGTAAAGATAAGCAACCATGCAAGAAAAATTTTGCAATAAATATAGCAGAAAGGTTTTACTATTTTTTTTTTAATTTTTTTCTAATGTTTATTTTTGAGACAGAGACAGAGCATGAGCAGGGGAGGGGTAGAGAGAGTGGGAGGCACAGAAACCAAAGCAGGCTCCAGGCTCTGAGCTGTCAGCACAGAGCCCGACAGGGGGCGCGAACCCACAAACTGCGAGATCATGACCTGAGCCAAAGTCAGATGCTCAACCAACTGAGCCACCCAGGCGCCCCAGTTTTTACTATTATTTTGATATAAACACTTCAGAATCAAACCTTACATAACAAAAATAATTTTTAAGAGTCCACATAAAATGTGAAGAAAAACTCCCAGACTCTAGAAGTTAAAATTTTGTAAAGGTCATTATTTGGGGTGCCTGGGTGGCTCAGTCGGTTAAGCCGCGGACTTCGGCTCAGGTCATGATCTCGCGGTCCCTGAGTTCGAGCCCCGCGTCAGGCTCTGTGCTGACCACTCAGAGCCTGGAACCTGTTTCGGATTCTGTGTTTCCCTCTCTCTCTGACCCTCCCCCGTTCATGCTTTCTCTCTCTGTCTCAAAAATAAATAAACGTTAAAAAAAAATTTTTAAAAAGTCATAATTCATGAAAATAAACCAACATGATAAAATGGGGAACCTCCTAATAATCAAAAACAATATTAAAATAAGATAGCATTTTATCTATTAAATTATTCCCCCAAATGCTTAATATGATAACCTAAACAATGGTAACAGTAAAACTGGGACAGCGTGTTCTAATGGGGACATTAGAAAGCAACCTGACCAGATACTTCAACAACACCATTCATTCTGCCATTCATTCATTCAAAAAAAAAGAAAAGAAAGTACTGCATGCATTCTATTTCATGCACTGTGCTAGGCACTTGAGAAGCAGAAACAGATCCAACAGATTCTGTCCTTACAGGGTTTTAAATCATTGAGGTTAATTTGCAACAACATCAATGGAACTGGTGTGCATTATGCTAAGCAAAGTAAGTCAGAGAAAGACAAATACCATATGATTTCACTCATATGTGAGATTTAAGAAACAAAACAGATGAACATAAGGGAAGGGAAGCAAAAATAATATAAAAACAGAGAGGGAGACAAACCATAAGAGACTCTTCAATGCAAAGAACAAACTGAGGGTTGCTGGTGGGTGGTGGGAGGGGCGATGGGCTAAATGGGTGAGGGACATTAAGGAGGACACTTGTTGGGATGAGCACTGAGTGTTATATTAAGTGACGAGTCACTAAATACTGTTCCTGAAATCATAATTACACTCTATGTTAACTAACTTGAATTTAAATTAAAAAATAAACTAAAAAAAAGTTCAATTCCAAAGTTTTCAAAAATTAAATAAATAAAATCATTGAGGTTAGAGAAGGTGAAGAGAAGAAAGAGGAGGGACAGGGAAGGGAAATAAAAAAGTGAAAAAAAATTTTTAAATATTACGTAGAAATATATACAGTATAGACAAACATAAAAATAGTCCAGTGGAGATATAAAGGAAGGAGGGGCCAATTCTACTCGATCAAGTCAGAAAAATCTTCATAGAAGAAATAATAGTAGATATAAATATTAAAAACATATATTTAAAGGTACCTTCTTAGCACAGCAGGTCAGTCTCATAAAAAATGTATTTGTCTTTGGGTAGACCAAACTATAGGGCAAAAAGTAAGTAGCAGAAATGATTCAGAGTCAAGAGGACATTCCTGGTAGGGGAAACAGGTGTGTCCCTGAGAAAAATATGCAGCATGAAATAGAATGGGGTGTTGTGACAGTGGCAGGTGGCCCTGCGTGGCTGCAAGGCAGGATGACTGGAAGGACTGGTGAGGGACAAGGCAGGAGAAGTTCCCAGAGCATAATCCAGTGCTGCACTGACACGAATTTTATTCTAGAGGTCATGCCTGTCAAACTGAAGGTTATGTGTATGTGGAGTTACATCACAGAGAAAGTCACAAAAAGTCATAGCACATATATCAGTGTAATTTGAAGATTTCAAAAGGAAAATTATTTTATGTTAGAGCAAACAAATGCATAATTGAGTGGACCGAACAATTAACAATTTTATTTTCTAAATGAAGTTTATTTTTTAAATAATGTTTAAGGTAAAACAAAGATTTCAAAATGTTAAGGACTTAGAGTCTTTGTTGATTTTTCCTGTTAGGGGTATTTTGATGAAAAGTTTGACAAAGAGTAGATAATTGGGAGCCTTAAATAGAGGAATAATTGGAAGCTCTGAAAGCTGGGAAGAAAATAACTGGTCTCTGAGAATCACTTGAACACCAGTTTAGCCAAAGTTTAGTAAACTACAGCAGGACCATAATCCAGGAGGGACTAGCAAGGATGGGGAGGAAAAGCACACTAGAGAAATATGGAAACCGCAGCATTCACTTATACTGCTGTGGGATGTAGCCAAGGACGTTCAGAAGGAAAAGAGAAGAGTAGGATGACTCTATTTCTGGTTAGAGTGACTGGTGGATAGAGGTGTCATCTACCAAGATTTGGCATCTAGTAAGAGGTTAGGATTTGGTGGAAAATAAGCGTCCAATTTGGAGCAGTGGATTTGAAGTGTTTGTAGGCATCTTGGGGAAGATGTGCAACAGGTAACCGGTTATAGACTTGGAGTAATGAAAAGGGCCTTGTCTAAACATAGGAACTTGTGGGTCCTTAGCACATAGGGAGTAGTTGAAGCTACTGGGACAGATCAGATCGGTACACACTAACAGTCAAAATAAAGTCAGAGCAGAACCTTAAGCTGTGCATACCTTTGGGTATGAGCATCTCATTTTGAAAACATATTAAAAGGAAACAGAAAAAGATGCTGACCACCATGTAATCCATAATAAAATATTGAGTACAATCCAAATGTTGAATCACAGGGCAATGGTTAAATAGATTCATGTTTATTTGATGAATTTTAGGAAGCCATAAAAATAGGTAAGAGTTTCGTTTAAAAATAGTAAAAAGCTTATAATACTGAGTCTAATTCAGGCTACATAATTTCTTCACTGTATATTCTATATATGATTATTGTATATGTGCATGTATCACACATGTATGATATATATACATTTATATACTAACACACAGGGGAAAAGACTGGGAAAAAATAGACTAAAATGCTAGAACTGGAGGATGAGTGTTTTTTCTTCTTTTAAATGTTTTCTAAACTTAATTTTAGAATTCCACCTTGGGGTGGCTGGGTGGTACAGTAGGTTAAGTGACCGACTCTTAATCTCAGCTCAGGTCATAATCTTGCAGTTTGTTGAGTTCGAGCCCTGTGTCAGGCTCTGCGCTGATGGTGTGGAGCCTGCTTGGGATTCTGTCTCTGATTCTCTCTGACCCTCCCCAGCTTGTGTGTTCTCTCTCTCTCTCTCAAAATAAATAGTCTTTAAAAAAAAAAGAGTTTAGAATTCCACTTTGAGGAACAAATTTACCTTTCATAGTGTGTATTCTGCTTTTATTTTTTCCTAATAGCTTACAAGTGGTTAGCCAAACGACTAATCATGTGACATGATTTTTAAAAAGATGCATAATTGCCGCTCTGGAAAGCAGTGTGGAGGTTCCTCAGAAAATTAAAAATAGACCTACTCTATGACCCAGCAATAGCACTGCTAGGAATTTATCCAAGGGATACAGGAGTACTGATGCATAGGGGCACCTGTACCCCAATGTTTATAGCGGCACTCTCAACAATAGCCAAATTATGGAAAGAGCCTAAATGTCCATCAACTGATGAATGGATAAAGAAATTGTGGTTTATATACACAATGGAATACTACGTGGCAATGAGAAAGAATGAAATATGGCCTTTTGTAGCAACATGGATGGAACTGGAGAGTGTGATGCTAAGTGAAATAAGCCATACAGAGAAAGACAGATACCATATGGTTTCACTCTTATGTGGATCCTGAGAAACATAACAGAAACCCATGGGGGAGGGGAAGGAAAAAAAAAAAAAAAAAAAAAAAGAGGTTAGAGTGGGAGAGAGCCAAAGCATAAGAGACTGTTAAAAACTGAGAACAAATTGAGGGTTGATGGGGGGTGGGAGGGAGGGCAGGGTGGGTGATGGGTATTGAGGAGGGCACCTTTTGGGATGAGCACTGGGTGTTGTATGGAAACCAATTTGACAGTAAATTTCATATATTAAAAAAAATTAAAAAAAATAAAAAATAAATAAATAAATAAATAAAAAGATGCATAATTAAGTGAATTTCAGAGATAAATGCTATTTAAAATGTATGATCTTGTTGCCACTATGAGACTTTAAGTTAGGCCACCCTACTGTATCACTGAGAATTTAACAAAACTGCATATAGTCACAGGAGTCATTCAATAAGTTTTTATTGAGCACCTAACATATTCAGGTACCCTGTTTAGATGCTACTTTGGAAGGTGTCTTCAAATCGAAGAAATAGTTTGTAATTTTCTTCTTTAAATGTCTTTTTCTCTATCTATGTTTAAATGACACTTTAGATAAAAATACATTTTCTGACCATCTAACTTGGACCTATTGATATTCTTAAAAGACAGGAAGAATAAAAATGTGAAGGCTATGGGCAAACAGGCAATATTATACATTCCTGTTGACAGTGTGAATGAGTACAACTTCTGTGCAATGACATTTGGCAATGTCTACCAAAATTAAAAATACACATCTTTTTTTGACTAAGTAATTCTCCTTTTAGGAATTTATCCTCTTGCTAGACTCACATGTGTGGAAAATAACATATGTATAAGGATGTTTGTTGTAGCCCTCTTTATAATAACAAGAGATTAGAAGCATCCCAAATGCCCATCAACAAAGGACTAGTAAAGTAAATTAGGCTATAATTACACAGTGAAATGGACAAAACAGCCAGAATTAGATAGCTATTTTATGTGCAGATGTGGAAAAATCTCCAGGATTACAAACACACACAGTTAAACTAAGAAAGCTTTAAGGTTAATATATATAAAGAATATTATTTGTGTAAAAAAGATAATAAAACTGGCTTTTTGTTTATAAATGCATAGACTAACCCTGGAATAACACAAGAAGGTAGTAAAAGTGATTGCTTCTGGAGAAAAGAAATAGATGGCTAGACAGAGCAATTTACATGGCATAACCATGTACATCCATTGGCCTTTCAGAAACAGTAAAAATAAGTCAACATTCTTTTCTTTAAAAACTAAAAATCATAACTAAAATCAAGCTCCAGAATGCACTGCCACCATTCAAAGCACTTCTTCTCTTTCTTTATTATTTAGCTTTTTTATTTAGCTTAGTTATAATTAGTAAAACAGGAGGGAGTGGTACCAAAAGAGACAGCTTATAAGTTTATAAGGAAATCATACCCTTCTACCACCATCCCTCATTGCCCACACTCACCACCCCTACCAAATGGGGTAGGGGTAGGAAATGTCAACACAGAGTTCCCACTTAATTACGTATTGTCTAATAAACACCCAATGCACTGCCCTCTACTCCTCTGGTCTCCCCATCATCTCTCTTGATAACTCTACTAAAGGTGTTGACTGAAATAGATCGAGAGAAAAAGTCGAGTTTTACAGTGATTCAAACATTTTACAGAACATGTTTTATTATGTAAAGAAATATAAAGTGTTAATGAGCAAAAATATTTTAATGTGACCTGTTTAATTGGAACACAGTGTCTGGAACCTATTTAGAATAAGGTTGTAGCATGCCATTCTAGCCTGCGTACTTCTGAAAGAGAGATTCCAGAGTAGCTTTCCAGCAAGTTCCACAAGAAAATAGCACTAATTCATCTCATTCACATCCCCTAGATTCAGAAGGTACATGGGCAACAATCAAAGATGTAGTAATATGATGCAAACCTATGGATTCCCTTTTTATTCTCATTCTCAAGCACAATTCTTAAGTACATATTTGCACATGTTTTAAGGGTGTGCCAGAAAGGTAGAGAAAAACGTTGTTCAGGCTCTGGTGCAATGTCTTAACTTTTATTGTAACCTTAAATTATAATAAAACTGACCTTAAAATGTAAAGCACAAATGGAATTTTGATGTGCTAGACTAAGAGGGACCTTGCTATAGGGCAGATTGATTCACTCAACCATTTATTGAGCCCCTGCTATGAGCAAAGCACAATGCCGGACAGATTTTCCATTCTTGTTTTTGGGAACCAGCATCCAGTGAGGGAGACTGGCATGTAAACAACCTGTTATGATTTGACGTTGAGTGAAAGCTCATAAATAGAGGCATGAGTGTCACACAAACAGGAGAAAGGAAAGAGAAACTCTGACTGGGGTCAGAGTGGGGAAGCTACAGACAAGTGGCTCTTCCCCCGTTGCCATTCTATGAATTACCAAAACTTGATGGCTTAAAACAAATTTATTTTCTTAAATTCTAGAGGCCAGAAGTCCAAAATGGATTTCACCAGGCTGGAGGTGTGGCAAGACCATAGTCCTTCAAGAAGCTCTAGAGGAGAATCCATTTCCTTGCCTTGCAGTTCTTAGTAGGCACCTGTTCTCCTTACCTTGTGACCTCTTCCTCCACCTTCAAAGCCAGTGGCATAGCATTTTCCCTCTCTGACTCAGCTTCTCTTTGCTTCTGTCACATAGCCTTCTCTTCTATTGTCAAATTTCCTTTTATAGAATGTTTATGATTACATCTAGGACCTACCTGGATAATCCAGGATAATCTCCCCATTTCAAGATCTTGATACATCTGCAAAGACCCTTTTCCATATAAAGTAGCATTCACAGATTCATGGAGTAGGACCTGGCAATCTTTGGGAGCCATTATTCAGCCTACCACAGGGGTTCAGAGGGAAGGCCCCTAATCCAGCCCCTTTATCCTGAAGTCTGTGGTGAACCAGTGAAAAGTTTCAAGCATGGGAATTGCATGGTAAGATATGTATTTTAGTAAAAATTAATTTAGGACTTCTGAGGATATAGGTGAAAGAAGAGACTGGAGTCCGTGAAAACCTTGTAATAATTCAGGACAGTTTCAATATGACCGTAGTAGTTGGGGTAGATGTACTGAAGAGGAATTAAGACAATGGCACTAACAGTTGTTTGCAGGCTATTGGATGGAGTAAATGATTTCTGGTTTTGGCAATCAGGTACCATACACCAAGATCTGTAATACAAAAGGAAAAGCAGATTTGGAAGGTAGCTGGAGGACCTTAGGCAGGGAGGGAACTTTTTACCTCAGAAGTTTGGTCTGGGAATTAAACAATTTACTTGCAAACTAAGTTTGAAATTGCAATCCATTCCTGGAGACTGCCTCTAAGAACAAAACCAGAAATCAAGTAACACAACTTTGATTACTAAATTTTATTCTCACTTCCTTAGCACAGAATCTAGAGACATTAGGAAAAGTAATTATGGAATTACATTTAGAATTTGTTTTCATCTTCATTGGAACCATAAACTATCAATGCTCTAAAGAGTCTCAGCAATCTTTCTAATTCCACGGTTCCCAGCCTTTTTTTCCTACTACCACACACCCAATTGATGGGGACTGCACACCACCTGTGGTTAAGTCCAAGCATACCCACTCTAATTTACCTTTTCTGTCCCCCATTACAAGAGTATATTCGAATAAATTAAGAGTTATTTATCACCATCAAACCAGTTTTTTAGTTCACTAATTTTATAGCCTGTAACTAGCTACTGCGAGACAACTCCCACAACTGATAGCACCACGTGAGAACCAGGCTTAGGGTCCTTATTCCAGGACAAATGCTGTCAGACCAGTGAAATGTCTGTCCCTGAGCTCATTAGTAGAATAGTTCTGACTGGAGCCCAGTCTCGTCATGTTCAGTCCATTGTTGCCTCTAGTATCCCATCCTTCTCCATTTCCTCTCTACAGACTATCTTCCACCTCAGGGGTGCCTGGGTGGCTTATTGGGTTAAGCATCCAACTTCAGGCTCAGTCATGATCTCCTGGTTCATGGGTCCACATCGGCCTCTGTGCTGACAGCTCAGAGCCTGGAGCCTGCTTCAGATTCTGTGTCTCCCTCTCTCTGCCCCTCCCCGGCTTGCGTGTGCTCCCTCTCTCTCAAAAATATAAACATTAAAAAAAATTTTTTTAAGACTATGTTCTACCTCATTTTATCACCCAGAAGGACTAAGTTTCAAAGAAGCAACAAAGCCTTTATTTTTTTGTCCTTTTTTTTTTTTAAAGTAAAATTGTATTTTTTCAAGTTCCATCCATCTTGAATCCCATTGAGTCTCTGCCATTACGGTCTCCGCAGGGATCCTAAGCCTCCCTGCTCTCCCTCCCTCCTTTGTGTTCCTGTGCACAGTCTGCACCACATACTTTATGATGGTATCATTTCCTACATTGTCTTGTCCTCGAATTTCCTCATAGGTGCACATCTTGTCTCGCCTCTAGATTTATGAGGTCCTTGTAGAGTTTTGCATCTTAATACTCAAAAACTAAAGAGGTGATGTATGGTATGGAAGCTAAATTGCTGAAGCGTTCAGAACAGAGATGTGTGCTGTTTTATTTGACAAGACTAGAATCTCTTCATTCTGCACTGCAGAGATCTGTTATATATTCTGCAGTTGTTCTGCATGTAAAGATGGGGAAAGAGCATTTTGTCTCAGCTTTAGAAATAACATATTGGCTCCTGCAAACTAAAGGAAAACTAATAACCTATGGACTCTCATGCTTCTAAAACCTAAAGAGGGATGAATATGATGCTTCTTGTTCCTTTACCCTAGAAATCTGTTTTATCATTGTTTCCTGGATATTAAATCATTTTGGTGGTTTTTACTTGTTTCCTTGAAATGCTGTGTCCTGGTGTTTTAGCTTTCTGCTATCTTGATCTTTTTTAGTACATCAGATATCTCTGCTCAGAATCTGTGTAATAGAGGCTAGATCTGGACAGCACCTTTCAAATTGTGTATCCAGCACAGCTACTTGAAACCCCAAAGAGACTTACTATTCAGTAATATTTGTGAGCTGTTTCTTTGCATTTTAGTAAAGCCTGGATAGTGCCCCCAAAAGGCTATAAATAAAATTAGATTGTTTTAGTGGTTTTTTTTCCACCTGAATTAATTTATTTCTATCTTAAAGGCCTTGCTATTCAGGATTCTGGTTAGATTTTTTTTAAGTTGGTATAAGAGATGAATAAGGCAAAAATTCACACAGAAACATTGGCATAAAGAATTTTGAATGTGATATTCCATTCTGCTGCTGAATCAATACTTAATCTGTAATAAATAACATTGGCAGAAAGCCAATCTATAAAGTAAACCATAAAATGCTATAGAATATTTCAGTGTCTAATGTGCTTCTCGGGCAAACAGCATTAAATTGAGGTGTGGCCCTTCTTAATATTATACAGTTTAGCTCATTTATAATAATTATTAAATAAAATAGTTTATTTTTTATGCATCCACTCTTGGTCAAACATGGTGCGAGGCTCAATTGAGTCGGAAAATGGGTAAGCATAAGTTTTAACACTGGATACTAAATTTTATGACAAATGCGGAAAAAGAAGGGTGTTAGGAGCACCTAACCCATCATAGGGGCATTGGAGAAGATGCCAAGAGGAAGTGGTAACTGAATTCTGAAACACTGAAGGACAAATAAAATCAGACTGTGGAAAAAAAAAGATGCTTTAAAAGAAGGGAACAGCATGTACAGTCTTAAAGACAAGGGAATATGGAACCTCAGGAAAATGACCAATATTTTAGTAGGAGTGAAGGCAGCAGAAATTTTACTTTTTTAAATATAGTTTATTGTCAAATTGGTTTCCATACAACACCCAATGCTCATCCCAACAAGTGCTCTCCTCATTGCCCATCACCCACTTTCCCCTCACCCTAACCCCCATCAACCCTCAGTTTGTTCTCAGTATTTAAAAGTCTCTTATGGTTTGCCTCCCTCCCTCTCTGTAACTTTTTTTCCCCCTTTGCCTCCCCCATGGTTTTCTGTTAAGTTTCTCAAGATCCACATATGAGTGACAACATATGGTATCTGTCTTTCTCTGACTTATTTCACTTAGCATAATACCCTCAGTTCCATCCACGTTGCTGCAAATTGCCAGATTTCATTCTTTCTCATTGCCAAGTAGTATTCCATTGAATATATAAACCACATCTTCTTTATCCATTCGTCAGTTGATGGACGTTTGGGCTCTTTCCATAATTAGGCTATTGTTCAAAGCGCTGCTATAAACATTGGGGTACATGTGCCCCTATAAGGCAGAAGTTTTAGAGCAAACTAATAGAAAGCGAAATTTTAAGCATTTTGACCAAAATCAAATCATGAGGGAGTTTATCCCATAAGCATTTGGGCAGAGGAAAGGAGCATGACTCCCTGAATTCCAAGGAAGGAGAGAACTAGGTAACCTGCAAACTATTATAAAGCCATGAAAAGCACATGAAATTATATAGTCAGTGATAAACTATCAATCACAAACTTATCCGTACAGCAATAGGACAAAATCACCAATTTTTTAAGACAGGAAAAACATACAAGATAAACTATAATAACTACCACTACCAAATTCAAACATTTTGATCACACTATCTCTGCCTTTAAGTGGTAGTAAGATTTCAGAACTTTATCCAAAAGACCACCATTGAAGACTTTTAAGCAGCAAATCAGATTTATGTTTTTAGAATAAATAAGATCAGACTTATTTATATTACAATGATATTGAGAGGGCTGAATTCAAGGTAGGCCAGACTGAAGGCTAGGAACTGTTCTGATAACGTAGGGGAATAATGACAAGAGCCTGAACTTTGTTGGCAGAATTGGCCACAGAGAGATGAGCAGATAGAATCAAAAGAATTTGTTCTCCAGTTGGAGGGAGGGACAAGGGAGAAGAAAACTTCTAGAATTGTTCCACCTAAGTTTTGACATAGGCCACTAGATGAATGAGGGGAAACACAGGTTAAGAAACATAGCAAAAGATCAATTTGGTGGGTAAGAAAAAGAACAATGATTTCATCTAGGGACATCTTGAGCTTTCAGAGCCTCTGAGACAAGTAGATAGAAATGTCCAGAAGGTTATTATATACCTGAGTTTGAAGCTTGAGATTGAGATTCAGGAGTCATGGACTTGCGCTAGATCACATCCGGCTTGCCTACACAAGAATAGTGTTCCAGCTTCTGCCTAGATGGCCAGACACCAGCAGAAGCCAATTCTGACATTTTCCATCTACTTTGCTAGTACCATTCACCCTGCCACAGCATTCTCCTGCAAACCTGCTTCACCCAACCCAACTGCCCCAGGAGGCATCCCTCTAAAGCAGCCTCTGCCCTACCACACTCAACAGGCAGTCTTGGTTGGGGCCAGCATCCCCCCAAACCCACTATTGCCCCCACCATACCAGGCAGACAGCCCCAGCCAGGGCCAGCACCCCTTCAAAGTGACTCCTGCCTTGGGGTGGTAGGGAGCCGGCCCTTTCCACCAGCATGCCTGCAGCAGTTATGGCCAGGTCTCTCAGCCCAATATGCAGGGAGCTAACCCCACCCACCAGCAAACCCACACCAGCTACAGTTGGGCCTCTCAGCCAGTTACACCAGGGACAAGCCCTGCCCACCAGTGCACTGGCAGAGGTTGTAGCCCAGTCACAACAGAAGAGCACATACAGCCCACACAGAAGATACCCTGGAGTGCTTTGGTTCTGGTGGGTAGACCCAGTGGGCCTCATAGGATGCCTTCTACATAAAGCCACTACTTTCAAAACTAGGAGACATAGCTAACATACCTAATATGTAGAAAAAACTTAGGAAGTCAGACAAAATGAAGCAGAGGAGTATGTTAAAAAAGAATGACAAAATCTCAGAAAAGAACTAATATACCTGATAAAGAGATCGAAGTAATGGTTATAAAGGTACTCACGACATGAGAGAAGAGTGGATGAACTTCAACAAAGAAAGACAAAATATATAAAAGAACCAATCAGAGCTGAGGATTACAATAACTAAAATGAAAAGTACATAAGACAGAATCAAAGCAGATTAGATGCAAAAGAACGAATCAACCATCTGGAAGACAGGCTAGAAAAAGCACCTAAGCTGTTCAGCAAGTTTTTTTTAAGTTTATTTATTTATTTTGAGATAGAGTGAGCAGGGGAGGGGCAGAGAGAGGGAGGGAGAGAGAGAATCCCAAGGAGGCTCTGCTCTGTCAGCACAGAGCCTGACACAGGGGTTGATCCC
Source organism: Panthera onca (assembly GCF_046562875.1). Taxonomy (NCBI): domain Eukaryota; kingdom Metazoa; phylum Chordata; class Mammalia; order Carnivora; family Felidae; genus Panthera; species Panthera onca. Next base: position 18,248,122 of record NC_138356.1, on the reverse strand, counting down.
ACAACCCTGGGATTATTATCTGAGCTGAAACCAAGAGGTGGACACTTAACTGACAGCCACCCAGGCACTCTGCAAGTTTTTTTTTTTTTTTTAATAAGGAGGGAGGGGTCTCAGATGGCAGCATAGGGAGACCCTGAACTCAGCTCCTCTGTTGGACACTGAATTCTTGCCTACCTATAGAGTAATTCACCTGAAGAAAAACTGAGGGGTGACTAAACAGCTTCTGCACAACAAAGGAGAGATAGAGACATAGTAATGATAGGAACCCCAGCCTCAGTGCGGTGAACTTCAGCAGAGAGGGATATCGCTGAGGGGCCCACCTGCAGATTCACCCAACTGGAGCACAGCAGAAAAACAGTCTGGAAGGCAACTAGACATAAGGGAAGGAAACTCGTCTCCTAACCCTAGAACATCAGCCAAACAATAGGGGAGCTACTGAAATCCTTTCTGATGTCAGAGGTGCTGCCTAACACCATTGCTGACATTTCCTTTCCACCTTGATAGTACAGATGGGAGCAGGATCGTGGTGCTCTAGGAAGCCTGCCACTACAGCAAGTCCTAGTCTACACCACCTTCAACCATCCCCCCCAGAGGCAGCTCCCATATTCACACCCATTCCGGCTCCAACCACCCCACCCAGAGTACTCTGGCCTGCACCCACCCCTGCTGGAGCCATCCCACTGGGACAGCCCTGTCCCAGAGCACCCAGGGCCCCACCAGCCCAATGGGGCAACCCAATGTAAAAAGCCTTGGGCAACCCAATGTGAAAAGCCTTGGGACACCCCTGGCCCATGCCCCACCAGCTGCCGCCATCCTGCCTGGGCACCCAAGTGTGGAGCACCCAGGACATCCCAAACCAAGCCTGCTCAAGCTGTCCTGCTGTTACAGGAGGGTGGGAGAGACACTGGTCCTTGTCTCACAGAATCAAAGAATGAATCTCACAGACAACAGACAGTAAGCAAAGTGATAGAGTTTATCAAGAGAAAGTATAAAGCTCTCAAAACTAAGAGGGGTCCCAAGTGGGTTGCCGACAAAGATTTTTGTCCCTGACTTTTTATTAGGAACTTATCAAAGTTTGTGAGACTCCACTCATGGCATCTAGCGCAGGTGGGTTTGGAATACCTTTATCCTTTTTTTTCCCCCCAAACCCTGCCCCTTCTTCAGCTTCCCACTTACAGCCGCAGCCTGCCTCCCCCAGGGTCCCTTTATCTCTCCCTGCCCAATGCTAACCCTTTCCCTAAGTGCCAGGCACACACAGGTGACACGGGAATTTTCCTACACAAAGCTACACCTTCAAGGCTGGGAGAGGTAGCTGTTTTGCCTAATTCATAGACATAAACACAAAAGTCAAAATGAGACAGAGGAACATGCTCCCACTGAAAGAACAAAAACTTCAGAGAATAAGCTAAATGAAATGGAGATAAGAAAATTACTTGATGAAGAGATCAAAGTAATGTTCATAAAGATGCTCACCAGACTTAAGAGTCAATGAACTCAGCACTTCAGTGAAAAGATAGAAAAGAGAAAAAAAATAACCAATCAGGGTTGAAGAATACAATAACTGAAATGAAAAATCTGCTAGAGAAAATTGACAGCAGACAGGAGGATGCAAAAGAACACATCAGCAATCTGGAAGACAGGGTCATGGAAAGTACTCAAGCTGAATAGCAAAAAGTAAGAATTTTAAAAGTGAGGTTGGGTTAAGGGACCTCTAGGACAACATCAAGCATTGTAACATTTGCATTATAGGAATCCCAGAAGGATAAGAGAGACAGAAAGGGACAGAAAACTCATTTAAGAAATAATAGCTGAAAATTTCCTTAACCTGGGGAAGGAAACAGCCGGTTCCAGGAAACACAGAGAACCCCAAACAAGATGAACCCAAGCAGGTTGGTCCCAAGCTCCCTAATAACTAAAATGTCAGAAATTAAAATTAGAATCTTGAGAACCTGGACCACTTTCTTACCCCATACACAAAAATAAACTCAAAGTGGATGAAAGACCTAAATGTAAGACAGGAAGCCATCAAAATCCTCGAGGAGAAAGCAGGCAAAAACCTCTTTGATCTTGCCCGCAGCAACTTCTTACTCAACATCTCTCCAGAGGCAAGGGAAACCAAAGGAAAAATGAACTATTGGGACCTCATCAAAATAAAAATCTTCTGCACGGCGAAAGAAACAAACAAGCAAAACTAAAAGGCAACTGACAGAATGGGAGAAGATATTTGCAAATGACATATCTGATAAAGGTCTAGTATCCAAAATCTATAAAGAACTTACCAAACTCAACACCCAAAAAACAAATAATCCAGTGAAGAAATGGGCAAAAGACATGAATAGACGCTTCTTCAAAGAAGACATCCAGAGGGCCAACTGACACATGAAAAAATGCTCAACATCACTCATCGTCAGGGAAATACAAATCAAAACCATAATGAGATACCACCTCACACCTGTCAGAATGGCTAACATTAACAATTCAGGCAACAACAGATGTTGGTGAGGATGAGGAGAAAGAGGATCTCTTTTGCATTGTTGGTGGCAATGCAAGCTAGTGCAGCCACTCTGGAAAACAGTATGGAGGTTCCTCAAAAAACTAAAAGTAGAACTACCCTAAGACCCAGCAATTGCACTACTAGGCATTTATCCAAGGGATACAGGTGTGCTGTTTCAAAGGGGCACATGCACCCCCATGTTTATAGCAGCACTATCAACAATAGCCAAAGGATGGAAAGAGCCCAAATGTTCATCGATGGATGAATGGATAAAGAAGATATGGTATATATAGACAATGGAGTATTACTCGGCAATCAAAAAGAATGAAATCTTGCCATTTGCAACTACATGAATGGAACTAGAGGGTGTTATGCTAAGTGAAATTAGAGAAAGACAAAAATCATAGGACTTCACTCATATGAGGACTTTAAGAGACAAAACAGATGAACATAAGGGAAGGGAAACAAAAATAAAAACAGGGAGGGGGACAAAACAGAAGAGACTCATAAATATGGAGAACAAACTGAGGGTTACTGGAGGGGTTGTGGGAGGGGGATAGGCTAAATGGGTAAGGGACACTAAGGAATCTACTCCTGAAATCATTGTTGCACTATATGCTAACTAATTTGGATGTAAATTTTTAAAAATAAAAAATAAAATTAAAAAAAATTAGAATCTTGAGATGGAAATAAAAAAGCAACTACTTATATACAAGGAAAACCCTGTAAAACTATCAGCTGATTTTTCAGCAGAAACTTTGCAGACCAGAAGGGAGTGGCAGGCTATATTCAAAGCGCTGAAAGGAAAAATACCTACAACCAAGAATACTCTATCCAACAAGGTTATCATTCAGAACTGAGGGAGAGACAGTTTCCCAGACAAAAATTAAAAGAGTTCATCAATATTAAATTGACCTTCTAAGAAATGTGAAAGGACTTTAAGCAGCAAAGACCATAACTGATATAAAAAAAATGTTAAAAGAAAAAACTTTACTAGTAAAAGCAAATATATAGTAAAGTTGGTAAATCAGTCACATAAAGCTATTATGAAGGTTAAAAGACAAAAGTAGTAAAATCAATTATACCTTTAAAAAATTAAAGGATTCAAAAAATGAAAGATGTAAAATATGATGTCACATACGTAAAACATAGCGGAGGGGAGGAGTAAAAATGTAGTGCTTTGAAAATGTGTTCAAACTCAAAACCATCAACTTAATACAGACTGCTATATACTTAGGATGTTTTATATATGAACCTCATGGTGACCACAAACCAAAAACCTGCAATAGATACACAAAAAGGAGAAAAAATTCTGAGCATAAGACTAAAGAAAGTGATTAATCACAAGAGTAGAAGAGAAAAAGAGAAAGAAATAGAGAATATAAAAATAACCAGAAAGCAATTAACAAAATGATAATCATATGTCTATCAATAATTACTTTAAGTGTAAATGGTGCAAATGCTCTAAATGATCCGATCAAAGGACATAAGGTAACTGAATGGATAAAAAAACAAAAAAGACCTATCTATATGCCATCATCTATAAGAGATTCACTTCAGACCTCAAGATACATGTAAACTGGAAGTTAAGGGATGGAAAAAGACCATGCAAATGGAAGCAAAAAAAAAATCTCCGTAGCAATACTTAAATCAGGCAAAACAGACCTTGATACAAAGACTGTAACAAGAGACAAAGAAGGGCATTACATAATGATAATCCAATAAGATAATATGACACTTAATATAAATATCTATGCAGCCAACAGAGAAGCAAGCTGATTTTATGTAAAGTAACAGACATAAAGGGAAAATTTGACAGTAATAGCATAATAATAGGAGAGTTTAACACCCCAGAAAATAAGGAAATAATTACTTTGAATGACACATTAGACCAGGTGGACTTAACAGATACATGTAGAACATTCCATCCAAAAAGAGCAGAATGCACATTCTTTTCAAATGCACCTAGAACATTATTCAAGACAATAACCACCATGGAAAAAGAGTATGGAGATTCCCCAAAAAATTAAAAGTAGAAATACCATATGATCCAGCAATTCCACTTCTGGATATTTATCCAAAGAAAATGGAAATGCTAATTCAAAAAGATATATGCACCCGTATGTTTATTGCAGCATTATTTACAATAGCCAAGATATGGAAAAGAGCCAAGTGTTCATCCATACATGAATGGATAAAGAAGATGTGGTATATATACACATTGAACCAGCACTCATCCAGTAAAAAAATGAAATCTTGCCATTTGCAATAACATGGATGAACCTAGATGGTATTAGCTAAATGAAATAATTCAGACAGGGAAAGACAAATAACATGAATTCACTTACATGGGGAATCTAAAAAGCAAAACAAACAGAAGAGACTCATAAATACAGAGAACTGGCCCTTGCTAGAAAGGAGTGGGTGGAGGATGGGCAAACTAGGTGAAGGGGATTAAGAGATACAAACTTCCAGTTATGAAACAAATAAGTTTCATAGGATGGAACATACAGTATAGGGAATAGAGTCAGTAATATTGTAATAACACTGTATGATGACCATGGTAACTACACTTATTGTGGCGAGCTTTTCATAATGTATATAATTGTCCATTCACTATGTTGTATACCTGAAACTAATATAATAGTATAACTATACTTCAATTTAAACATTTAATTAATTTTAAATATATAAATAAAAATGTAAGAACAATAAGTATATATGTGTTTATAAATATACTTTGGAAATATTACTCTAGTGTTGCTATTAAAAAGTCAAATGTGAATCTAATCCCTTTTTCTTATAGATGACTTGTTTCTTTCTCTCTGGAATTGTTTTCTTAAATTTCAACCTAGTGTGTCAAAGTGTTGACACATTTCCTCTTTATCTCTCTTGTTTTGTATACAATAATTCCATTCAACCTTTCCTTGATTGTGGGAAATTTTCAATTAGCAGTTCTTCAAATATTTAGCTTTTATTTCTTTCTCTATTTGGGCCTCTATTAATCAGATGTTGACAGTTATTCTATTTTTCATACTCCTTTAATTTTTCTTTCACTTTTTTGATGCCTTCTGGGAATGTTTCAGAACATATTCCATCTCATTAATTCACTCATCAACCGTATTCTTTCAACCCGTGAATTAAGTTCTCTATTTCTATTCTATCTGATTGGTACTTTTAACTTCTTGTCCCTGATTAATGTATCCAATGCCCTTCTATATGCCCTTGAGAATATTTATTAGGATTATTGTAAATCCTTTTTCTCTGGATCATTAGTTTTGCTCCCTCTGGAATTAGTTGTTTAGTCTGTGAGCTCTCCTTTCCAGTGCTTTAATTTACATCAGTGTTCTTCAAATGTCCCTTTATTTGTCCTGTACCTTTCAGAGTATCAGCTATAGTGTTCATATTATATTCTGAGTTCCATCCATATCCCACTTGCTTCTAAGGCATGTCCAGAATTAGACTCAAAGGAGGAAAACTACAATTGCTATAAATTCCCCATCTTAACTCACCTGTAACACAAACAAGATTTAATCACCTCAAGATTTATCCTGATTTGACTTGGTTACCTTTTCATATTGAGTAGAATTAGACTATCTCACAGAATCACCAGACATTTCCCATTTGTTTATGGAAAAAGACAGTTTTCTAGGGCATTTGGGAGGGCTAATCATGGCCAGTGGCAAATAACTGTAGAAAAGGTAATTCTTTCTAAATGTAAAAATGTCTTGGGACTTTACTACCTTGTGATTGTTACAGTGAATGTTATTTTCCTTCCTCCCCATCATAGACCTATGGGATATATATTTGTTAATTCAAAAATTATTAAATTCAAGTGTTGAGGATTTTTTTAACTTTTTTTCGGGTTTTTTACATTTATTTTTGAGAGAGAGGCAGAGCATGAGTGGGGGAGGGGCAGAGATAGGGAAACACAGAATCTGAAGCAGTCTCCAGGCTCTGAGCTGTCAGCACAGAGCCTGATGCAGAGCCCAAACCCACAAATGAGATCATGACTTGAGCCCAAGTCAGGTGCTTAACCGACTGAGCCACCCAGGCGCCCCTGTTGAGGATTTCTTAACTAAATTCTTACCCCCAAGATAGCTGGAGAAGCCTCTTGCATTTTACAAACCAGTTTGGATATTGCTTGCCTAAAAATATAATAGAAATTGTTTTGGCATGTTTTGTGGAATTATTTCTGTCTTGCCTTCGTGTTCTTGATTAATCAATGTGTGTATCTTACCAGACACCTGTGCAGATGTCTAGCCTTTTCTTTTGATCTGACATTCACTTACCAACGAATATTTGTTGAACATTTGCCATACTCCTGTTCTAGTTGTAGGTGCCCAGCAAGCTGAAGACACACAGTTCCTGCTTTCACAGAGCCCTAGAGTTTAATAAAGAATTCAGACTGAATGTAGTTTCTATTAGAGCAGGGTTTTTTTTTTTTCTGTATTGTTTTTTATTGAATACCAGGCACCTAGAACGGTATAAATATTGGTTGAATGCTAAACAGGTAAATCCTGCAGACTAATTACAAGTATGTCGAGTGTTACAGAGGGAAAGTGCAGGGTGTCGTGGGTATAACAACAGGAGCCTTACCTGCTCTGGAGGATCATAAAGAATTAGGTCTCTCACTGACAAAGTCATCCCTTTAGAGTAGTTTATGCAGGCTCAGTTAAAAAATCAGTACTTATTTCCTATTCAGGCCATTGAAGCTTGAACCACCCTGGATTTTTCAAAACTGATGCCTATAAATGAGAAATTAGATGAATTGCTTAATAGTACCATATGTTGATAGAAATGAAAGAAAAAAATCAGTTTAACGATGCTCATTTGTGTCTCTTGCTTCTTGTCTCTCTGCTCCCTCACCCCATTTTCTTTTCTGTCTTACAGATGAAGGAGCTTCTATGCACCCTTGCGATGATACCTACTGTGGACCTTTCCCAGAATCTGAGCCGGAAGTGAAAGCTGTAGCCACCTTCCTCCGAAAACACAGGAAGCACATTAGGGCTTACCTCTCCTTTCATGCATATGCTCAGATGTTGCTATATCCCTATTCTTACAAATATGCAACAATCCCCAATTTCAGCTGTGTGGTAAGTATTTGACCATGTATATGTGTGTGTCAGGCTTTCTTCTTTTCTAACACTAACATGGTTCTAAGCAGTAATGACGTATAGCAAACACATATTGTGTTTATGCTAATAAGCATTCTTTACGTATTGACTCATTTTTCATAATTATATGAGGTAGGTAACTATTATTATCCCCATTTTACAGATGAGGAAACTGAAACCTATGGAAATTAAGCAATTAGACTAACAACATACAGCTACTAAGAGCCATAGCCAGGATTCAGCCCCAAATCTAGCTCCAACATTGCCGCTTTTAACTGCTATGCTGTACTGCTTCTCAAATGCAATCATTTCAAACCGATTTACATTCTTACCACAGGTTATACGGAAAGTGTCAGGATGGATTTGATTAGTATTACAGCTTCAGTCACATGTTCAGGGCTATAATTAATTTTATTGAGCAAATAATTGTTCATAAATTATGGTCTGACTCTCATTAATTACAAGCAAGTTTTAATTTGTAAGCGCTCTTTGCTTAATGGTACTAAGTCTCTGGGCATCTATTTGACAAGTTAGCACTCAGAATGAACAGCCCTTCAAGCATTAGATTACTTGTCAGTGATTAAGCAGAGTTCCTTTCTCTCCTCATCTCAGAAACCCAACAAGCTATCCACTGTAGGGCAGAATTCTTTGTAAAGTGAGTCTCGTTCAGAGCCAATAGCATCTAAAGGTCTATAAAATTCAAAACTAGGTCAAACTAATATATAGTGTGAGGAGTGAGGAAGAAGGAAGAGGTAAAGGGGAGAGGGCTTTGGGGTTGCTGTTCATGTTCTATTCTTTGACCTGGATACTGGTTATATGAGTGTGTGCAATTTGTGATCATTCATTGAGCTATAAACTTAAAATTGTTATATTATTCTGTATGGATGTTAAACTTGAATTAAAAGCTTTGATAAAAGAGAAGCACCCCCTTTCTTCCTATACCTTGAACTCTAAATCCTTCACCAGTTGGTTGGAGTTGCAGGAATCCCAGATCTAGATGTCCAGGACCTGGAAGGAATGGGGAACATGAGGAAGAAGGCCTGAGGGAAGGCTTGTATTCTGTCCAAAAAAGGAATTTTGTTCTTGGCCTTCCAAGAAAGAATTCTGAGCAAATTCTCTTTCTTGAGGAATTTTGTAAAGGTGGTAGTTCTATTTAAGAATGCTATTCTTCAGCTACTCTGTGTCAACAGACTTGTTGTCGTCGTCGTCGTCGTCGTTGTTGTTGTTGTTAACTTGACAGCTTAACCAACCTGTATCACACAAAGCTTCTCTAGGCAAATATTCACCCCTTTCTGGATTGGGCACAATGTCTATTTATGGTCTCACAACAGATAATATGGAGTATGCCATATATTAAATCTATTACATGAGAATGTTCTCCATATTTTGAATTTAGCTTGCTATCAGAAGTTAAGCCTATTCTAATTTTCTCTTAGGTTGGAGGTTGTGGTATAAAGAGTAGATCAGTGATTCACAACCAAGAATGAATTTGCCTCCCACGGGACATTGAACAAGGTTGAAGACACTTTGATTGTCACAACAAGGCTGGAGGATGCTATTGGCATCTAGAGGATAGAAGCCAAGGATACTGCTAAATGTATGGGACAGCCTCCACAGCACAGAGTTATTTAGTCCAGACTGTCAATAGTGGCATTGTTGGGAAATCCTGTTACCAGGTTACCTATAAGCTAAGTCATTACAGCCAAGATTAAAATTCTCAGAAACTAGGTAGTCTCTGAATGTTAACCAGAAACCATTAAATTCTAATAAATTGTTCAAAAACATTTCCATCAATATGGTAGAGTCTGTGTTTCTGCTAACATTTTTAGGTCATTCATTAAGCTGCTTTAAATATGGAAATAATTGGGGACACCTGAGTGGCTCAGTTGGTTAAGCATCCGACTTTTGATTTCAGCTCAGGTCATAATCTCAGAGTCATAAATTCAAGCCCCGCTGAGCATGGAGCTTGCTTGAGATTCTCTCTCTGCCCTTCCCCCACTCACTCACACATTCTCTCTCAGAAAGAAAAGAAGAGGAAAAAAATGAATAAAAAACATAATCCTTATTTAGCTGAGGTTCAATAAGTGAGACCTGGAGGCGCCTGGGTGACTCCATCAGTTAAGCCTCCAACTTGGGCTCAGGTCATGATCTCGCGGTTCATGAGCTCGAGCCCCACGTTGGTCTCTGTGCTAACAGCTCACAGCCTGGAGCCTGCTTCAGATTCTTGTGTGTGTCTCTCTCTCTGCCCCTCCCCTGCTCACATTCTGTCTCTCTCTTTCTCTCAAAAATAAATAAAAACATTAAAAAAAATGTTTTTAATAAGTGAGGCCTGGGACAAGTGGAAAGAGGAAACAATAAAGAAAGGAGGAATTGCTTAAACTCTTTCAGATAGGTGTCTAGCTACACAACCCTGGAAAATAATTCTTGGAAAATGTTATGAAGTTTTCATTTTTTGTGGAATGATCCTATCTAAACCTCTCACCAACATGCACCTGCACCTGAGTGGCAGAAGTTCAGGGAGCTCAAAAGGCTAAAGCTATGCCTATGGTTTTTTTGCAAAGAGGCCAAGAGGTTGTGTTTTTTTTTCTTAGTAGATTTCAGGGTGGGAATTTAGTCCTCCGGAATAATGAGGAACAAAACTCTCCCCACCAGCAGAATGCAATAATCTTCTAAATGTAGAAATATCTGCCCTTGCCATGGAATATTGCTAAAACCATTGGAGAAGATGTTAAAATCTTAGAACATTCTCCATAAAGGTTTTTGGTATTAGGGTGTTTACATTCCTTCTCTGTTGGCTCCTGAGAGGAGAAATTCATCATCAGTGAGATCAATAATAAATTGTCTGCCAGGTTCTGGAGCCTGGCCCCTTAATACCCACAACGAGTGGCATTTGCTGCAGAGGCTGCTTTATTCATCCCTGAGGTGAATGAGGACAGCAAGCTGCAGCCAAGGCCAACACACGGCACCACGTTGCCCAGAGTACTTCAACTAATGTATTAAATTATTCATAGGCAAATTGAAATGGGAGAGTTGTATACTGGTTTCAACATACTTCTTTTCCTCTTGCTGGTCATACAATACTTCTCTGACTCCTTATTGAAACTAATGCTGCTATACCATTTGAAAATGTTTTGAAGTGTAGTCCGTATCCTTTCAGTTCATGTTAGAATATTCACATTTTAGTAGTTTTGTTGTGTTGATTATTCTTCCGAGTTTTGGCATTGATTGGAAGAGTTCCACCTCAGAATTTCTACATCTTAGCAGTACCTGAGCTCCGTCAGAGGCATATGTAACCTTAGAAGTCATGGAGCATTCTGAAATTGTATTCCCATTCCCCTGGGGATAAATGAATAGCATATGAGAAGTCACTCTTCCTGAACTAAAGGGTTTCTTAATTGATGCAAATGTGCTTTAAATACCTTGTACATAGCCACTGAAGTATGTACTTAAGGATCAATAAGATTATCTTGATACTCTTGCAGAGCTATGCTTATTCAACATTCATGCAAGAAATATTGATTAAGCATCTGTTATACATAGGCACATTGCTAAACACTGCATATGTAGCCTTGAGGAAGACTGACGTTCTTCCCTATCAAGTATTTTGTAATTTATAAAAACAAGTGCCTCTGAATAAAAATGAAGAGGATAGAACACTAAATCAGCATCAGAAGATATGGGTACTTAACCGCTCCTTGCCATGTAATCCCAGCCTTGCTGAGCCTTTCTTTTCTTGTCTGTCAAGTGGAAATATTACTGATCACTGGTCTGGTGTGAGCATCAGTCAAAGCAAATAATGTGTTCCAAAACACATTGTAAACTGCAGCACGTGTCGAAGAATAATATTATTATTAAACATAGCTATTACCTAATGTGCCCAACCTTGCTCTCCAAATTGATGACTGATAATGCTCAGACAACATGCCAGTGTTTCCAAAGGTTTCAATGCAGTGATGGAAAGTGATAGAAGTTTTCCATTTTCCCTCACAGGAATCTGCAGCTTATAAAGCTGTGAATGCACTTCGGTCGGTATATGGGGTACAATATAGATATGGACCTGCCTCCAGCACATTGTGTAAGTTTCCTGTGTATTTTGTTTTAGAATCATCTCTTGAAACAAGATCCTGTATGATGACTTCCCTTTAAAAAAACAGAAAGTGTGTTCCCCTTTAAAGAGAAATTTTTGACAACCAAATTAGCCAAGGAAGATGGAGGGAGTTTATATCTGATTAGTTTTACACTGCATGACAGAAATCATTGTACCAATTTAAATAAATTCTAAGCAGAGAATATTCTAAGCATGTAGTAATGACTACAAAGCTGAATTGAGATCTTATGACAGTAGAAAGTGCCCAAGTGGGCTCCTTAAGCAATTGTAACTACTATAAGGGTGGAAATGGGCCTTGAGAAGGTAATGAAGTAATATCTCAGCTCTAAAAGAGCTTCCCTTTTATTCCTTTCCTCCACCATTCTTGTTAGGAAATTCTGTTTTTTACATAACACCTAAAGCTGAATTTCCCCTTAAAAGGTAATTAAAATATTTCTTACTTTATATGAAATAAAGAACAACTGGGTATATGGAAAGAACTTGAAGAATCAGAAGACATGGATTCTAGTCCTAATTCTGCTGCTAACTGTGATACAATCTTGGCCAAGATACTAATCCTGGGCCTCAGTTTCCACCACTTTTAAGTGAGGAATTGGACAAGGTCATTTCTCATGGTCTTTTAAACTCTAAAATTCATTAATTATATGACTTGGAAAATTTAGCATGAAATCATATACATCTTAATGTCTACATATGCGTGCGCACGCACACACACACACACACAGGTTGTATGTGTATGTATAGAGAGTGGCACCCAATCTCACTTTCAGTGAAGTACGAAATTTCTCCTTGATTTCTTTAACCTACCCATTATTATATTCCTAACCACTTTCTTGAGCCTTCAGAAGAAAAGCTTGGCTTGTCAATTAACATTGCTTATCATGTAAGTTTATCCTAATAATGAGAATGTCTTATGTGTTAGAATTTTTTGCAAAGTCTATGATCATTGGTCTCATGCGGACCTCTTTAGAACTGTTTTTCAGTACGGCCATGCTGAAGGAGGAAAGATAGCATTTTTTTTAAAAGTCATATTCCTAATTATCACCAACATAATATACATTAGTTTTTAATATTAATTTTTAAAAATCTTACACTTCACCTTTTAAGCTTGGTATGAAGTTACAGTCATGGTGTTATATTTACCAAGAACAATCTGTTACCATAGAAATGAGGCTGTCACATCACCATGACGTAACTCTTGGCACATATTGACTCTGACTTTGGCTTCTATGACTACTATTTGCACTTCCAGTGTACTCTAATCCAGAGGGACAATGAAGCCACCGCCTACCTTTTGTCCTTAACCAAAGCAAGAGGAGCCTGAGAAACAGCAAATTCATTTAATTGTCTTAACTTAATAATCCATCTCTAACTTGTCCTGACAGAAGCAGCATAAAAAGTGGTATTATTTGAGCAGATGAACATGCTCTGAAAAGTTTTTTAATAGTAATAGTGTTAGGTCAGTCTGGATCATATTGATTTCAAGAAAAAAGTATATAAAGATTCTTCTATTAAAAATTTATTAAACAATTATTAAGAGCCTGTTATGCTAAAAATGACATACTAGGCACTTTGGGGTGTCAAGATGCAAAATAATAGGGGCTTATGTCCCTTAGCACATTATTTCATTTAATTTCCACAACACCACCATGCAGCAGGTATTATAATCTCGTTTTCTAAAGAGGAGATTATGGTTCAGACAAGTCACAGTAGGTGGTGGGACACATACAGCCTGAGCCCTTAGTCTGCCTCTAATGCCCGCACTTTCACCTCTGTGCCGACAAGCTCACAAGCATGTGAGGTCACAAGAGCCAGAGAGAGGAGAGAGTTGCCAGTGGATTATCAGCTATGCTAAATGTTGTTGAGAGGTTGAAAGTGGCATCTGAGAGGGGGGGAAAAAACACCACCACCACCACCACCAACAACAACAACAAGAAAGGAGATTAGGCCTGCTGTCATTGGTGACCTTCAAGAACTAAGGTTTCATAGACAAGTAGAGGCAAGAACCAGATTGAAAGTGGCTGAGGATACAGAGGCAACATATATAGAGTCTCTTTGCATTCTAAAGCAAAAGGACCAAGACAAGGAGGATGGTATATAGCATAAGAAGGAAGTGCTATAGGAAATCAGTGCTTGAATATTGTGGTCAATGCAGATGCAAGAGAGGGTGGTTTAATTAATGAAACGAGGTCCCAGAGAAGACCAGAGACCAGAGAAGACCATGATGAATAGAATCAAAAGATGACACCTGTAAAAAACAAGCATCCTCTCCTCCTCTGAGCTGGAAGGAAGAAAGCCAGAGGGCTGTGGTGTCAGTAGAGGAGGTGGTGGGCTGATTACCTTGTGTGGACCTGGGGACAATGGTAAAGTGAAGGGCAGGACCATAAGAGCGTGAGAAAACTTCATTAAGTGAAGGTCTAGAAAAAGGAGCCTAGAGCAGCTGGCTCCAGGGAGCCAGGAACAGGCTGTCAGTGACTAGAGTGATTTTACAGCAAAGACTTTCTCCAGCTTCCTCTCAAGGAGTGAAAGCAAAGAAACTGAGCCAGGGATTAGTTTGTAGAGGGGGAGAGGTGGGGGCTGAAGTGTGGGTGAAGATAAATGTTATTGGAATTGAGGCTGAGAAATCTTGAGATCATCACACTAGAAAAGCATTACTACTTACACTAGATCCTCAAAGATGATGGCAGGTAGGATTTTTAGTTCCATGAGCCCACTGCCAAGGAACCACTGTTAAAATCATTCTTGTTGAAACAGTATTTAATTGTGAGGATTTAGGATAGCTTAGTAAGCAAGTACTACATATAAGCTTTGAAAGTTATGCAGACTCTTTAGTGAGGCTCTTCTTTTTTTTTTTTTTTTTATTTTTAGATGTGAGCTCTGGTAGCTCAATGGATTGGGCCTACAAAAATGGAATACCCTACACATTTGCTTTTGAACTTCGTGACACTGGACATTTTGGATTTTTACTCCCAGAGATGCTCATCAAACCGACCTGTACAGAGACCATGCTGGCTGTGAAGAACATCACAATACACCTACTAAAGGAATGTCCCTGAGACAGCCCAAGGGTCAGGGCAACCACCAGAGAGAGAGCTAATTCTGTGCAAGAGCCACCTGGCAGTGGGGGAAATTTTTTTTAAAGAGAAGAGCAATTTCTTAGAATGAACATATCTGTGCACTTTAAAAGGACCTACTCATGCAATTCACATTTCTGTGGCAATAAAAAATTGGTAAAAGAAAAAAAATTGAACATACCCTAGTTTGCTGTAAGAGAAGCATCCATGTTATATACGTTTAGAGTTCTATTTGATTAAGGGGGAGAGGGGATATTTTCAAACTCTATTGTCTCAAGAAATGTACACATTAAGGATTTCACTGCAATAAATCTCCTTTTCTCAGTTAAGATCTAGGCTACTAATGTTGTGTAATCTCTTGGTTTTCATTTGAAATGGAAACTTTTCAAATGAACTATATTTCTTAATAAATATACAACTTAACGAGACCTCAGGTGCTTCACATCTTCATCACTGGCATTAGTGCCTCATATACCTGTAAAAATACAGCAAGATAAAGCATTCATGTTCAGACTCTGAGAATACCATTTACAAAAAAAAAAAAAAGAAGTAAACATTAATTGAGGTGCCAGACACAGTGTTAAGAACTTTATACTGATAATCTCATTTATTACTCAAATATATGAGGTAGATACTACTATCATCGTCATTTTTCAGATGAGTAAATTGAGACTTAGAAAAGTGATATATGGGGCACCTGGATGGCTCAGTCAGTTTAGGATCTGACTTTGGCTCAGGTCATGATCTCAAGGTTTGTGGGTTTGAGCTCCAGGTCGGGCTCTGTACTGACAGCTCGTATCCTGGGAGCCTTCTTCAGATTCTGTGACTCCCTCTCTCTCCCTGCCCCTCTCTCTCTTGCACTCTGTCTCTTTCTCTCAAAAATAAATAAACATAGGGGCGCCTGGGTGGCTCGGTCGGTTAAGCATCCGACTTCGGCTCAGGTCATGATCTCACGGTCCGTGAGTTCCAGCCCCGCGTCGGGCTCTGTGCTGACAGCTCAGAGCCCGGAGCCTGTTTCAGATTCTGTGTCTCCCTCTCTCTCTGACCCTCCCCTGTTCATGCTCTGTCTCTCTCTGTCTCAAAAATAAATAAACGTTAAAAAAAAAAGAAACATTAACAAAAAAAAATTTTTTAAGTGATATTTCCATTTTCTTTTTTTTTTTAATTTTTTTTAACGTTTATTTATTTTTGAGACAGAGAGAGAGCATGAATGGGGGAGGGTCAGAGAGAGCGAGACACAGAATCTGAAACAGGCTCCGGGCTCTGAGCTGTCAGCACAGGGGCCGGATGGGGGGCTCGAACTCACAGACCGCGAGATCGTGACCTGAGCCGAAGTCGGCGCTCAACCGACTGAGCCACCCAGGCGCCCCGATATTTCCATTTTCAAGAATGTGACAGGACAGGTGTCTGGACTGCTGGAAATAACTAAAACTTCTGGACAAAATATAATTTTTTAAAATGTTTATTTATTTTTAGAGATAGAGTGCAAGCAGGGGAGGAGCAGAGAGAGAGAGAGGGAGATAATCCCATGCAGGCTCCGCATTGTCAGCACAGAACCCAACACAGGGCTCAATCTCATGACCATGAGATCATGACCTGATCCAAAATCAAGAATCAGTCACTTAACCGACTGAGCCACCCAGGTGCCCCAAAATATAATTTTTTAATCATCTTTAAGACATCAAACAAGAAAGTAAGAAAATCTCCAGTTAGGCATTGAGTGAAGGCAGGAACCTAGAAAGGTAAGTGGTACACTGTTATCCTGAGAGCATCTGTCAAAATAGGTGAGGGCAGACTTTGATTTTCACAGCGTTTTGGAGGATGGGAACAGAGAACAAAGCCCAAGGCTACCCCAAAGTGGGAAGTCTAATAACAGATTCTCCTCCTACCAGAATTCTAAGATTCCAAAGGGCTATACCTTCAGTTTAAGGGTAAATTATAAATAAACCTCCATACTGTCTTCAAGGGACAATTGACTATTTCAAAATTTGGCAAGAGTAGAGAGGGGAGAAACTACAGCTGAATCATAGGTCAGTTCTCACCAATTTGTGGGCCAAATTCAGATTACTTAAATGGTCTGATACACCTCTAGCCAAGAATTTAATTCAGACTAATCCCAGATTGGTTATCCCCTCCAAGAATTTGGTAGAAGGAAACGCAAATCCTCTCAGGATGAAAAGATGAGCCTGAAAACTTCCAGAAAGAGTGGGGGGGGGGGGGGGGGGGGGGAGAGATGATCACAAAGGAAAGAGGACTAGAGTAACATGAAACTTTTCAACAGCACCACTGAAGTTTGAAGACAATGGAGAAATGCCTTAGTTTTCAGGGGCCATTCTGTCCTAAAAATCTACACCCAGCAAAATGATAATGAAAAGTGAGGGTAAAATACAAACATTTTCAAAGAATTGAGGTCCTAAATTATTAACCTTTCTCAGGAAAATCCTGAGGGATCTACTCTACCAAACTGAGGGATTAAACCAAGAAAAAGCTATAGGATCTCAGAAATCAGGAATTCAGGAGAAAGGCATGGGGAAAAAAATCTCAAGATAACAGTGAAGACAAAAGTCTAATAGCTGCAAAACAGGCTTAAAGAACCACCAAAGTGGAATAGAAGGAGAACTAAAGTCTCAGATGAAATTCTCCAAGATAAACATGAAACAGAACACATGTTCAGAGGCAATTTTTACTTCTATCAGAAAATCTGGGGATGGATTAGTAATAAAAGCACAGAAACCAAGAAAATAATAACAAAATGCAGCTGTTAATTGTGGTGCAAACAATGGCTACAGAAGAGAAGAAATAATATACTATATGACTTAGCTATAAACAATATTCATATATTTAAAATAATTTTAGCCATAAATATCAGTTTAACCAAAAACAGTGATATAAATATATTTGAAGGGGAGGAAGAAGTATTGTATGTGAAAGGAGGGGTATAGGAGAGTTAAATCTTCATCTGCTGTAGCAGGAAGTCAATAGACAATATCTAAAACTGAAAGAAAAAAATCAAGAAATAACAGGTTGTGCATGTTACCTAGACATAAGAAAGTAAATTCTAGAAGAAACAATGTAAAAGATTAAGAATTATTGGGCTAAGGAGAGGGAGTTGGGAGTAAGGAAGGATGAAGTAGAGGACTACTGTTTTTAATATAAACCTTGTTATTATTTGACTGGCTTTTTTTTTAATTATGAAAAATATACAAAGTATATTCCTTTTAAAGGAAGAGTGTTTTTTTGTTTGTTTTGGAAGTTTTCTAACACTTTTTTTTATTCTTTAGTTAACATACAGTACAATGTTGGTTTCAGGAGTAGAATTCAACGATTCATCACTTACATATAACACCCAGGGCTCATCCCAACAAATGCCCTTAATACCCATCACCCATTTAGCCCATCCCTCCCCCAATTTCCTCCATCAACCCTTAGTTTGTTCTCTATTGTTAAGAGTCTCTTACGGTTTGTTTTCCACCCTCCTCTTTTTCCCCCCTTTCCTGTATGTTCATCTGTTTCTTAAATTCCACATAGGAGAAAAGTCATATGATATTTATCTTTCTATGACTTATTTCGCTTAGCATAATACATTCTAGTTCCATCCACATTGTTACAAATGGCAAGATTTCATTCTTTTTTATCCCTGAGTAATAAATATGTATATCCATTCATCAGATGATGGAAATTTGGATTCTTTCCATAATTTGGCTATTGTTGATAGCACTGCTATAAACATTGGGTGCATGTGCCCCTTCGAATCAGCATTTTTGTATCCTTTAGATAAACACCTAGTAGTGCAATTGCTGGGTTAAGGGTAACTCTATTTTTAATTTTTTGAGGAACCTCCATACTCTTTTCTGCAGTGGCTGCATCTATATGCCTTCCCACCAGCAGTGCTAAAAGGGTTCCCCTTTCTCCACATCCTCGCCAACACCTGTTGTTTCTTGTGTTGTTAATTTAGCCATTCTTACAGGTGTGACATAGTACATCATCGTGGTTTTGATTTGTATTTCCCTGATGATGAGTGATGTTGAGCATCTTTCATGTGTCTATTAGCCATCTGGATGTCTTCTTTGGAAAAGTGTCTATTAATGTCTTTCCTGCTTTGTTGAAGATTAACTGACCAGAAAGTTATAGGTCCATTTCTGGGTTTTCTATTCTGTTCCATTGATTTGTGTGTCTGTTTTTATGCCAGGACCATACTGTCTTATGACTACAGCTTTGTAATATAGCTTGATATCAGGAACTGTGATGCCTCCAGTTCTGTTTTTCTTTTCCAGAATTGCTTTGGCTATTAGGGGTCCTTTTGTGGTTTCATAAAAGTTTTAGGACATTTGTTCTAGCTCTGTGAAAAGTGATATTTTGATAGGGATTGCATTAAATATGCAGGTTGCTTTAAGTAATATGGACATTTTAACAATGTTTGTTTTTCCAATTTATAAACATGGAATGTTTTTCCATTTCTCTGTGTCCTAGGAAAAGTGTTTCTTAAAGTGAACTCCCAACTATTTGCCACCCAGTCTTTTTGATGTTAATAAAATGTACATTATTTCAATAAAAATTTAAAACTAAATTTAAGAGAAATATTAAATGAGATCATATGTGAAATGCCTAGCACAGAACCTAGAATATAGTAGACAATCAGGAAATACTAATCTTTTCTATGCTTTACAAATCTAATATATCTTTTTATCTTGTAGTTCCAGTTATATGTTTGTAGGAATGGATCTCAGGCAGGTTTGAGGCTCAGTCCTGCTAAGAAATAGTATACCTGGGAATTTTAACTTCAGTTCATCCAGTCTGGTGGTAAATGCTCACACATGACCTGGGACTGGAGGGTTATTTTTATACTAATTATTTCTACCCATAGAGCAGGCGAAAACCAAAATGTCCAGAATGACCAGAAGGGCCCGAAGCATCTGAAGACTCCCAACGATGGAAAGGTGCTACTTCTCAAAGCACCTGACAAAAAGGCATACATTTGCCTGCTGTCATCCACTGGCCATCATGAGTCCTTGACACCAGGAAACTCTCCCAATTGATTGCGAGCATGCTGTGCTCCCCCCAGTCTGTTAGCTTTCTGTATCCAGACCATTTGCTGGTGTCTATTGATGCTTTCCCATCAAACATGATCTCCCCTGTAACAACCCAACAACAAACAACTCTTGAATATCCAGGAAGAAGAAAATAACTTATAGATAACCCCCCCAATCAATTTTGTATTATATTTTTAATTGCCATCTATTCCATGCCCTATGGCATAGATTAGCAAGTTAATATCAAGAACTTACATTTAAATTATTATTTTAGTTTTCTCTGCCCTTCACATAGTGCAGGTGCTGAGTATTTCTTTTTCAAAGCCGAAAAGAGGTCAACAGAAAATATACAAGCTAAATAATCCACAGACCAGCTGGGTATATAGTTTCTCTATTATCCACTCATCAATTCAGAATGAAATTTTGCCTTCATGAACCTCATGTAATTTCTTTTCAGTGATTACTCTTGCATTTCGGTAGCACTGTATATATTTTACAGCTCAAATTCTATAAGTGGATATTTTAATATTTATAGGCTATTTTCATTTTTAATCTTTTAAAACTAAGTCACAAAATGTACTGTTGGATGATGTATGTTCAAGGCGCATTGCTAGGTGCTATGTGTGAGGAGGGGTGCTGAGAACAAAAAGTGTTTTATTTATATCAATACTTGCTTAGGAATGGAAAAGTTAACTTCAAACTAAAAACAGCACCTGCATTTTTGAAAATAGTTTCGCAAGACACTTCCCCATCCCCACTACTATTAAAAGCAATTTTACAGATTCTGGTTATGTTAAGTTGTAACTCTCAGATCGTTTTAGTGAGTATATCAGTTTTGTAGGACTGCCTTAGCAAGTTTCCACAAATTGGGTGGCTTAAAACAATAAAAATTTGTCATCTCAGTTCTAGAGGCTAGAAGTCCAAAATCAAGGAAGGTCAGGGCACTGCCTCCTCTAAAACCTATAGGGAATCCTTCCTTGCCTCTTCTTAGTTGCTGGTTGGTTGCCAGCAATCTTTGGTGTTCCTTGCTGCTACATAATTTCAAACTTAGCCTTCCTCTCACATGGCTTCCCCCCCTGTGTGTCTCTTGTCCTCACATGGCCATGTTCTTGGAAGGACACTAGTCATATTGGATTAGGAGCCCACCCTACTTCAGTATGAACTCATCTTAACGAATTACATCTGCAGTGACCCTGTTTCCGATAAGGTCCAATTCTTTTTTTTTTTTTTTTTTTTTTAATGTTTAGTCTTTCTTGAGAGAGAGAGAGAGACGGAGCACAAGTCGGGGAGAGGCAGAGAGAAAGGGAGACACCGAATCCAAAGCATGTTCCAAGCTGTCAGCACAGAGCCGGATGCAGGCCTGAACCTATGAACCACGAGATCATGACCTGAGCCAAAGTCGACACTTAACCGGCTGAGCCACCCAGGTGCCCCCAATAAGGTCCCATTCAGAGGTACAGGCAGTTAGAATTTCAACATATCTTTTTGGGACGAAACAAAACCCATGAGGAGTGGACAAGTATCATGAGATATTGATGTTAATGAGCCTATTTACAAAGCCAAAAAGTGGTCAGTCTTGCTTGAGATTAATCTTTTGTTCTCAAGCCTAACTGTTGGGGAATACATAAAACAATAAAGCCTATTTTTTAAATTCTAACACTCCTGATGAGATTGTTTTTAACATACTATTAATGGAGACATAATAATCTATTCTTTATAGTTAACTTTCCAAATAATAAAATTATAGCTCAAATTATGATTTAGTTTTCTTAACACAGGAAATTTGTTAGTTTTAGGTAGCATCATATATTACCTTTACTCTTAATAATTCTTTTGAGCTGCTGCATCATAAAAAGTATTTACAGCTAAGTTATACTAGATAAAATCTAATTGATTAAATCAGAATTCTGTGCAATGTTAATTAAAGTATGCTTTAGATTAAGCAAAGTAATTACATGAGCGATTGCATTTAATGGAATATTTTCATGAATCAGAATATTGCATAATAAACCTGAAAACAGCCACACTGAATACCTAATATATTTCACAAAACAAATTGCACTGAGAACTGCTAAGACATCTGATTAATTCACATGAAAATAAAGGCAACTTGAAGATTTTCTAGAGCAGACTCTAACTCCTTATTTCCAATGTGATGCCAGTCTCCCCGCTGTGTTTCTGCAGTTCTGCCTTTTAGGACTGCTTCCTCTATCCTCAGTGGATGCTAAGGAAGGTTCTGCCTAGGGCATCCATCCTTGTTCCACCTGCCCACGGTAGGTGAGGGAAGCACATCAAATGATAACTCAAGTCTTTGTAGTGTATAGACTCTGGAGTACTATTCACCTTGTAGGTTATTTATGAATTGAACTAAGAGAATAGCTCCCCACATAACACTGAAACAGTGCGTTCTAAGTTTCAGACTCAAAAGTAAATGTTTCCCCTGGGGCACATGGGTGGTCAGTGGGTTAAACCTCCAGCTATTGGTTTTGGCTCAGGTCATGATCTCACAGTTCATGAGTTCAAGCCACACGTCGGGCTCTGACCTGACTGTGCAGAGCCTGCTTGGGATTCTCTCTCTCTCTGCCCTTCCCCCACTTGTGTGTGTGCATGCATGCTCTCTCTCTAAATAATAAACTTTAAAAAAAAAAAGTAAATTATTTCCCAGTTGGGAAGAATTAAAAGGTAACAGGAACACCCAGCCCCTGCATGAAAGTGAGCCAGCAGTCCAATGTACATGCTCTGAAAGAAATAATTTGCAACAACCGATGACCGGTGTTAGGTTCAGTTATTGAATTTCTAGTACAGCTATATTTTTGGCAGAAGCACAGACCCCTGCTATCCTAGGTAGAATTCTTCAGTAATTTAAAGCTATATTCAATATTCTAAGGGAGACTGATATCCACTAAGCAGAAATTGTGTTGCTGGATGTGTTTAGATCCAGCTGTCTATCTCAAGCAATATTGGTCTGAAATATTGTATAAGGTATTCATTTGGTAGAGCAGCAAACATGAACAGACAATTCAATGGCTTTGTGCCAGGGTCAACAGAATTTCATAAAAGAATGAATATTTGGAATAAGTGTCACTGCACCTGTCACAAACTATCATGTGAGGTGTATAAGGACATCCTAAAGAGGTAGCACTGAGCTAACCAGGAGTGTCCAAGTATAGACTAATCATTTGTGATGATAATAATAACTGATAGAATTTACCACCCCACTCACCACCAAATTAATTTTGTACTGGGAACTTGAAATCAAAATAATATTCTTTTTAGACCCATAAATATGAACACTAGTCTTTATCGTCCCTTTAAAATACTTGAGAGTCTATTCCTTTTTATTTATTATCTTTAGCTAAACTGCTTTCATTTAGAAGACTCTTTGAATAAGAATCAACATTTCAACCACAGAACTTACAGCGATCTGCATATTTTGTTAAGACCAGTTAATTATTTTAAGTCGTTCTTAAATATCACTAGTAAAAGTGACTATACAAATGTTTAGTGCAAAACTGTGTTCTCCCCTTCCTCTTCTTCCCTTAAGGGCCAAAGATAATTCTGATAATTCTAGTTTTGCCTCTCTTAATCTCTTTCCTCTGCCCCTCTCCAAGGACAGTTCTAGACCCTTACTAGACCAGTTCTTGAGATTTTGCAAAGGAGAATTAGGATGGAAAGCAAAAGGAGGGCAAGAGGATCCTTAGACAAGGAATGGGAACTCTCCCAGGGACTTTGAGGGCAGGAGGCAGCTGCAGTCAGTAGGACAATGGGTAGGACAGAAAAGGAGTTTTAAAACCGTTGCTGAAGATCATGTATTGCTTTTGTGGTGTTCAACAAAGTCTTTGAAATTACTAGGGCATGTTCTTTTAAATATACCATTATTTGAAAACATTAAAATCTGTACCAGACATTTATTATAATCTCTGTGTGTTCTTGCCATGTCTAGGGAATATGAAGCCTTAAGAATCCTGTCTTCCCAAGATAGAATCCAGAAAATGTGGTTTGCCAATATCTTCTGCAGAACACAGACATGTGATTTAGGCTCCCTGAGTAAGAATAGGTTCAGAAGTGAGAGTTGCTATTCAACGGATATGAAGTTTCAGTAATGCAGGATGAATAAGTTCTAGAGATTTTTGTACAATATGGTGCCAACCGTTAACAATACCGGATTGTACACTTGAAAATTTGTTAAGAAAACAGATCTCATATCAAATGTTCATACCCCAATTTTTTTAATGCTTTATTTATTTTTGAGAGAAAGGGAAATTTTTGAGTGGGGGAGGGGAAGAGAGAGAGGAGGACAGAGGATCTGAAGCATGTTCTGCACTGAGAGCAGTGAGCTCGATACGGGGCTTGAACTCACAAACCATGAGATCATGACCTGAGCCAAAGTCAGATGCTCAACCGACTGAGCCACCAAGGCATCCCTACCATAATTTTTAAAAAGCAATATAGGAAATTTCAAGGAGGAGGAGGAAGAAGAAAAGAGGAAGGCAACCTGAGAAAAGAGGCACCACACAGAATCCATGTGATGGCAAAAATGGCAGGCAAGTTCATGTTGCAGAAATGGCAGTGGTGGGGTGGGGCAGCAGCAGTGTCCCTAGTGCTTATGGGGAAGCATTGGGGGGCTGTGGTTAAACTCATCAAGCCAGTTCTAAAGCCTGTCATATCATTTCCAGACTCAGCTTTGAGTTGGTTCTCTCATAAATATCTATAGAATAAACTTTTTTCCTGCTTAACCAGCACCAATTTCTGGTGCTGCATTTTATTAAAACTTTTATTAAAACTCCTATTGGGTTGCACATAAGAATATGGCTCATTTGGGGTGCCTGGCTCTTTGGCTCAGGTCAGATCTCACAGCTGGTGAGTTCGAGCCCCACGTCAGGTTTTGTGTTGACAGCTCAGAGCCTGGAGCCTGCTTCAAATTCTGTATCTCCCTCTCTCTCTGCCCCTCCCCTGCTTACGTTCTGTCTCTCTCTCTCTCTCTCTCTTTCAAAAATAAATAAACATTAAAAAAAAGAATATGGTTCAGTTTTCCATACTGAATTTTATTTTTTTTAATTTTTAAAATTTTATCTTATTAACTTGTTTTATTTTTTATTTTTTAAAATTTACATCCAAATTAGTTAGCATATAGTGCAACAATGACTTCAGGAGTAGATTCCTTAATGCCCCTTACCCATTTAGCCCATCCCCCCCCACAACTCCTCCAGTAACCCTCTGTTTGTTCTCCATATTTATGAGTTTCTTATGCTTTGTCCCCCCTCCGTGTTTTTATATTATTTTTGTTTCCCTTCCCTTATGTTCATCAGTTTTGTCTCTTAAAGTCCTCACATGAGTGAAGTCATATGATTTTTGTCTTTCTCTGACTAATTTCATTTAGCATAATACCCTCCAGTTCCCTCCATGTAGTTGCAAATGGCAAGATTTCATTCTTTTTGATTGCCGAGTAATACTCCATTGTATGTATATACCACATCTTCTTTATCCATTCATCTATCGATGGACATTTGGGCTCTTTCCATCCTTTGGCTATTGTTGATAGTGCTGCTATAAACATGGGGGTGCATGTGTCCCTTCGAAACAGCACACCTGTATCCCTTGGATAAATGCCTAGTAGTGCAATTGCTGGGTCTTAGGGTAGTTCTACTTTTAGTTTTTTGAGGAACCTCCATATTGTTTTCCAGAGTGGCTGCACTAGCTTGCATTGCCACCAACAATGCAAAAGAGATCCTCTTTCTCCTCATCCTCACCAACATCTGTTGTTGCCTGAGTTGTTAATGTTAGCCATTCTGACAGGTGTGAGGTGGTATGTCATTGTGGCTTTGATTTGTATTTCCCTGACGATGAGTGATGTTGAGCATTTTTTCATGTGTCAGGTGGCCATCTGGATGTCTTCTTTGGAGAAGTGCCTATTCATGTCTTTTGCCCATTTCTTCACTGGATTATTTGTTTTTTGGGTGTTGAGTTTGAGAAGTTCTTTATAGATTTTGGATACTAGACCTTTATCTGGTATGTTGTTTGCAAATATCTCTCCCATTCTGTCGGTTGCCTTTTAGTTTTGCTGATTGTTTCCTTTGCTGTGCAGAAGCTTTTTATTTTGATGAGGTCCCAGTAGTTCATTTTTTCTTTTGTTTCCCTTGCCTCTGGAGACATGTTGAGTAAGACATACTTAATTTTCTATACTCTAATTTTATAGTTAGCCCAGTGATTATTTGCTGGATACTGTGACTTGTAGATTTTAATCACTGGATTTCAATTCAAAGTAGTATTTTGTTTCTAAAATATTAACAAAAATGGCATAAGCACGCTGTGGAATAAGGAGTTTTTAAATTTTCAAATGTAATTGCTCTTGTAAAAACAGAGGACAGAATGAGACAAGGAGTATGTTTGCCTTTACTTCTAGAAAAGAGAACAGGTTCTGATTTGCAGACCTGGGTCTGTAAGTGATACTCCAGAGGAGTCATCCTTTAGGTTTTATCTCTAAGACAGGGATAACAAGACCTGTACTACAAGTATATTGTGAGGATTAAAGAAAGTAACATATGAAAA
The DNA here is from genome assembly GCF_046562875.1 of Panthera onca. Lineage (NCBI taxonomy): Eukaryota > Metazoa > Chordata > Mammalia > Carnivora > Felidae > Panthera > Panthera onca. The sequence continues at coordinate 18,221,750 of NC_138356.1, read as the reverse complement.
CTATTAGCGAAGAGTTTGAGCCCCACATCATCCATACCAATCAAATTTTTCTAAATTTTACAAATATGTAGGAACATAGGGTAAGGGATACAAGCAAATATTTTTACTGGGGGAAAAACTGATCTGATCAAAGCATATAGATATTTTCGTTGATTATGGGTAAATGATCATTAGGGTTCTACCTTGATCTACTTTTCTCACACTCAAGCTACTGGGCACCTTGTTTCACTACAAGAAATTCAGTTTGTTTGTTTGTTTTTCTATAGCACACTGTTGACAAAGTAAGTCAACTCAGAAAAAATTTTTTTCAAAAAATATCTCACCTACAGGAACAAGGAAATCATTTAAATATAGGCTTTAATGGAGGGAAATATCCCAATTCAATGCTCCAGGATAGTAAAGATTTATTCCTAACAGCCTAAACCAACAAGATTAAAATAGTTATTGGATACATTTACCATTCTGTGTATGTGGTGATGAAGCCATCTGCCAAAGAAAAATGCATGTCCCAAAGGAGTTCGTGCATTTATCTAAAGATTTATTGAGCAACTATTCTGTGATTTATAGTGTCTCCTGCCAAGGTAATCCACAAGCAAAATGGTAAAGAAGGTAAAGTTGGCATCAACGCCTTCTCTCCTGGTGATGTCTCTGTCTCTTCTGGATAGACATTACCCTCTGCTGCCTCTCACTCCTCAGGAAATCCCACAGCCTCCGTCACTATCCCCAGCTGAAGCACCCTTCTCTGGCCTGCCTTTCCAAATACAGTTGATCCTTGAGCAATATGGATTTGAACTGTGTGGGTCCACTCATATTTTTTACAGTACAGTATTGTAAATGCATTTGCTCTTATAATTTTCCTAACATTTTCTTTTCCCTAACTCACTTTATTGTAAGAATATAGGGTATAATACATATAACATACAAAATATGTGTTGACTGTTATTGGTAAGGCTTTCAGTCAATGGTAGGTTATTAGTAGTTAAGTTTCAGGGGAGTCAAAGTTATGTGAGGATTTTTTTAATGTTTATTTATTTTTGAGAGAGAGCACACGAGCAGAGGAGGGGCAGAGAGAGAGGGAGGCACAGAATCTGAAACAGGCTCTAGGCTCCAAGCTCTCAGCCCAGAGCCAGACGTGGGGCTTGAACTCACAAACCATGAGATCATGACCTGAGCTAAAGTCAGATGCTTAGCTGACTGAGCCACCCAGGCACCCCATGTGAGGATTTTTTACTTCAAATAGGGTCAGTCCCCTAACAATGCCACATTGTTCAAGGGTCAGCTAGCTGTAGGTGTCAAACTCCAGATTCTTTTCCATACCTCTTCCTACCCAAGTTGACCTCTCTGGTGCAACCCGGAAGAAGTGTGCTCATGTAGCTATCAGAGGTTATATTAGTCTACTCAAACTGCCATAACAAACTGCCACAGACTGAGTGGCTTAAACAACAGACATTTATTTCCTCACTGTTCTGGAAGCTGGAAGTCCAAGATCGAGCTTCTAGATAATTCAGTTCTTAGTAAGACCTCTCTTCCTGGCTTGCCTTTCACTGAGCACATGGGGGAGGCAGAAGGTGGGGAGGCAGAAAGAGGGGGAGGAGGGAGGGAAGATGGGGAGGGAGACGGGGGGATGATGAGAGAGAGAGAGAGAGAGGAAGCATACAAGCACCCTAGTGTCTCTTCTCATAAGGGCACTAATCCTACTGGATGGAGCTCCACCCTTATAACCTCATTTAACCTTAATTGCTTCCTCAGAGGCCCCATATCCAAATACATCTGTACAGTGGGTTATAGCTTCAACATATGGGAGGGGAGAGGACACAAACATTCAGTCCATAACAGAGAAAACGCTGTTAAACACACCACTCTATGAAATAATTTTAACCCTCTTTGCACAGAACACAACTTCTGGCAGGGAATAATAGCTTAATAACCTCAGGAAAGAATTTCTAATAATTCAGAAGGGCAAGTACACCCTACACTATTCATATAGCACCCATGTACACCCTACTCCCCTGGGTGCAGGCATATTCCCATCCTAGCTTGCACTTGCTCCTGCGTCTTCAGTGCCAGTCAGGGGTACTCAGTGTACCACTCCACTGACAGCTGGACATGCGGTCACACACTCCAGGCCCCGGACCTTCGGGCCATGGCCCATTTCTGGACCTGAACCATGCCCATGGCTTTAAGTTCACAAATAAGGGGGAAACCATCTCCCCTCTTCTGTATGAGGAACATGGTCATGCCTGGATTGCATTCTAAAATTTCTAAATTCTTTATGCTCGTGCACACACAGCAGACACATAAACTTGCATATTCATGACCTTTAAGTTTTCCTTCTATATTTACCTGCCTTTTGGGGGGAATCAACTGCAAGTGTCCAAATTCAATTATTTTACTTTGTTAGTAGATACAGATGGTATTTAGAAATCTTAAAGATTGCTTAGCTTTTTCCTTGAAAACACAAAAGAGTCAAGATGTGCAATATATTACTTTTTAATTTTTTGCCTGTCCTACCTTTATGTATTCTTGAGTCTGAGCCACTCTGCTATTTCAGCAGATACCTAACCTAAATAACTATTCTTAAACACAGACAAAAACACACACAAAAGTCTTCAGGAACCTTCATTTACCACAGATCTGTGCTCCAAGCATTTGTACTCAAAGAATTTCAACAATAGATTTTGTGACAATAGTACCTGAAAACTGGTTTTAGTTTTTAAAAGTACGTTATACTTTCCAGTAATCTGACAACATCCCTGGGAATTTGGATAGTAACATCTGAATGCTACCTATACAATAAGACTAGCTTAATTATTACATGCTGATTAATTGCTATCCAATCATTTGTAAAAATGGAAGCACAGAATATTTAAGTAATTTGATTACAATTTTCTTATATAATTAGTGGCAAAGCTGAGAATATAAGCCAAGTCCTTAGATTTTTTTAACGTAATATAGGAAATTTAAAACTGTACTATAAAGGTAGTATAGTATCAAAACCCCCAGGCTCCCAACACCCAGTTTCAACAATTACGAACATTTTATTTTGCCAAATTTATTTCATCTTTCCTCCAACTTTATTTTGTTGCAGTATTTTTTTTTAATTTTTTTTAACGTTTATTTATTTTTGAGACAGAGAGAGACAGAGCATGAATGGGGGAAGGGCAGAGGGAGAGGGAGACACAGAATCGGAAGCAGGCTCCAGGCTCTGAGCCATCAGCCCAGAGCCCGATGCAGGGCTCGAACTCATGGAACGTGAGACCGTGACCTGAGCTGAAGTCGGACGCTTAACCGACTGAGCCACCCAGGTGCCCCTGCAGTATTTTTTTTAAGTTTATTTATTTTTTTGAGAGAGCACACAAGTGTGGGAGGGGCAGAGAGACAGGAGAGAGCAAGAATCTCAAGCAGGCTCTGCATTGTCAGCACAAGCCCAATGTGGGGCCTGAACTCACTAGATGTGAGATTATGACTTGAGATGAAGCCAGACGCTTAACCGAATGAGCCACCCAGGTGCCCCTTGTTGCAGTATTTTAAAGCAAATTCTAGACATCATATCATTTCACCCATATATACTTCAATATACATCTGTTAGGGTATTTCTTACATTTTATGTGTATTTATGGTAAATCAACAATTTCCTAATAGTGGCCAAAGAACTCAGACACCCAGCAAAATATTCTAGTACCCTTCTTTCATTTTTTCCCTATGTATTTCTCTCTTTCAAAAGAGGATATTCAAATCAATTTTAATAGACTAACAAAAGAAAGCTAAAAAACAAAAACCCAATAATCTTTCAAGAGTAGAAATATAAAATGTAAGCTTCAAAGTTACTTTTTGAACATTTCACTATGTTCCAGTTCTACAAAAAGTACAAGCAAGTCTGTCTTTTATCTTCCTCCAAGAAAACCAGGTTCCTGGCAAAAGTCATGGTGTAGAAATTCCATTGTGGGTACTCCAAAACTCCAGAGGTTCTATGAAGGCATGCAAATACACAATTTGCTATGGAAATTGTGGTGCTGTTTAATCAAATACAAATACAACTCCTGAGGATCTCATCTTGTTGAATAATTATTTGGTATATAATTTAGCAAAGGTTCTCTGATGTTCCCATTTTACAAGCTTATCGAAACGTTAATTCTGTTCTAATTTTAATGTGGAATTTTAATGTCACACATGTTAAAAGGCAATCCACTCACACCAAAGGCACTTACCTATAGAGTGGCTATAAAGCCTGGCAACACAGACAACTATATATAATAAATAGTTTATTGATACTACATGACAATACATGATATGTTTGATGTGTCGCCCCTCATTAGTGATGCATAGTTTAGTGTGCTGAACAGAATGACAATGAATAGGACACATTCACACAGTATTTCTAGCAATCACTGCACATATATCTGTAATGTATTGCTTCCAATCTGTTCTCAGATGTGATTCCTGGGATCAGCAATGCCTGGGAATGTTAAAAATGAAAATTTACAGGAACTCACCCCAGACCTAGACAATCAGAAAGTTGGGCTCAATAGTCTATTTTAACAAGCTCTGCAGGTGATTTGGATGCAAGTTCAAGTTTGAGGAACACATGCTCAAATTTTTTTGTGTCTCTGATTTTCAGTGAAAACAAACCAACCAACCAAAAAAAAAAAAAGAAAACACACACACACACACACACACACACACACACACAAAACAAAAACCTGCCCTTTCAGCATACCCCAAGCATAGGGTTGCCAGATTTAGCAAATGAAAATATAGGAGGACACCAGTTAAATTTGATTTCAGATTTAAAAAAAAGTTTGTAGTATAATTATGCCCCTTGCAGGTATGTCCCATGTATATATATGTATGTGTGTGTGTGTGTGTGTGTGTGTGTGTGTGTGTGTGTGTACATCCCACTTATGAAAGGGATATAGAAGTATCCCCATGCATAGTTATACTAAAAGATTATTTGCTGCTTGTCTGATATCCAAATTGAATTTTTCATCCTGTGTCCTGAGTTTTTCTGGCATCCATACTTAAGGGTGTTCTGATCTGGCCAGCATTTGGCATACTCCACAGAGCTATGTCACCTCATCCAGTTTTAGAAATTATCATCCCACTGGTCTCTCACCACTCTGTGGTCATGTGGTGGTTGGTCTCTGAGTGACCTGCCCTTGACTGTCAAGAGCATACACTGATAAGTGTTCACTTAAAATGGTCCAATGGGGGAAAGAGTCACCTATATTTCCACACTTTGTGGCCACCCTATAGGTGGAAATATTGGGTGTTAGCTGAAGACAAAAGCTAGAGAAATGTGTACCAAATCTTATCTAACTTGAGTTTATGAAATGTAGAAACAATTTTTCTCTCTGTTCAAACAACTTTGTTTCATGCAAGATTCTGGATTTCTATTACCATTTGCAACAATGTGGATGAAACTAGAGTGTATTATGCTAGGCGAAATAAGTCAGAGAAAGATAAATATTTGATTTCACTCATATGTGGAATTTAAGAAACAAAACAGATGAACACAGAGGAAGGGAAGGAAAATTAAGATAAAAACAGAAAGGGAGGCAAACCTTAAGAGACTCTTAAATACAGAGAACAAACTGAGGGTTGCTGGAGGGGTGTCGGGTGGGGGGATGGGCTAAATGGGCGATGGGTATTAAGAAGGGCACTTGTTGGGATGAGCACTGGGTGTTATACGCAAGTAATGAATCACTAAATTCTACTCCTGAAAGCATTACTATGCTATATGTTAACTAACTTGGATTAAACAAAATTTAAAAATTTAAAAAAGAGCACAGTGGAGATGTTAAGAAATCTTTGGAAGTGGGGGACGGCACTTGTAAAAAATATATACTCCTAAAAAGAATAAGTTAATTAAAATTTAAAATAAAATTAAAAATGTTCTGGATTTCTAATAAGAAATAATTAATTATAAACATATTATAAAATAAAAATGTTTTGGGGCACCTCTGTGGCTCAGCCAGTTAAGCATCTGACTCTGTTTCGGCTCAGGTCATGATCTCACAGGTTTGTGAGTTTGAGCCCCACATCAGGCTCTCTGCTGTCAGTGCAGAGCCTGCTTGGAATTGTCTCTCTTCCTCTCTCTCTGTCCCTCCCCAACTTGCCTGCATGCTAGCTCAGAATAAATGAACTTTTTAAAAAAGGCTTTTATATCTCTTAACAGAGCTGCATGCTACTGATGAGTCCTTTCCTATAACTGTCCCCATTTAAGTCAGAAAATTAAAGCCAAAAAGTTTGAAATCTGAATCTTACCTAAATTAGTTTTATACAGTCATTTCTCTTTCATTTTTGAGCTGCCATCCTGTATACGTTTTAAATTTCCATAAAACTAAGTGTATAGATTTTAAATACGCAGTACAATGCGTTTTGACAAACATATACCCCCACCCAGCAAGATTTAGAATATTTCCTTCACGCTAGAAAGCACCCTCAAGTCCCTTTCCAGTCAATTTCCCTTCCAGAGGCAACTATTCTGATTTTTGTCACCTTAGTTTTGTTTGTTCTAGAACTTTATGTAAATGAAGTTGCTTTTATTTTCACACATTCCAAACATACCTTGCTATATAGCAGGGAATTTATCATGTATTTTTATTTCCTCTGAAATCACTGTAAAGCCCTAAAGATAGTACCCCATCTCCCACCCTCAAAGAGAAGACAAGGATACTGGTCTCAGGGGAGCCTTCAGAACCTGAGGAGGTAACTATAGAAAGGGACAAGAAAGGAGGCTTTAGGTCATGGATCCCTGGGTCCCCAAGTCAAGAGGCACTGGGGCCAGGGGACTCAGGAAGGGATGGCCGTGAGAGGTACCATGAGAGCACCTGGGAGATGTGCCAGGTAGAAAACAGAGTCAGCCTCTCAGCACCTGCCCCTGCCTTCGTGGCAATGCTCGCCATCAAGCCTCCAGTCATTTAGGGACCAGGGTCACCCCACTGCCCATATGTTCCAAGATACCTGCAATGAAGGCAGATCTCTGTAGCAGGCCAGGACCCTTAGGGTGGGAAGGAGCTCCTGTTTCTATACGTTGGGGACAGAGTAGACTATAGTGGCATACCCTAAAGTAAGGGCAGAGGAGTGTAGATCCCTGTTCCAGTGAATGTAAGTTAAACATTTAAGTTTTTAATATTTTAGTGCTTCTCAAAGTGCCCACTCCAGTAGCATCTAATTATCATTTTAAAAGTCTACTACTCAGGACATAAAATTTTAAATGCCAGCAGTATGTAATCTAATGTTATACTTTATGGAAAAAAATATTTCTATGATGTTCTCTTTTGCTCACATTCCTGGGGGATCCAGGGATAAAAGACCATGTAAATCCAAGCAGACATATTACTAGTAGGGTTAGTTTACATAGATATATACAATGTTTACATAGTTATATACGTACTATAACAAGTTATATACGCAGTATAACAAATAACATTTGAGACAAATTTAGAAAAATACATACAAAGAATAAAATGCATTTTAAATGCACCCCCCAAATGTTGATGATCATCACCAATCTTCACTCCCCCCGAGTTGCTGTAAGACTTCCAGCATCTCTCAAAGGCAAACTTACCTGCAGATCCTTCTGTGAGGTCTTCAAAGTTGTTCCTGCTCAGCGTATGTGAAGTCTGGCCCTATCAGGTCTCAAAGATCCTCATTTCCTTGGTGTCCGAGGAGAAGCCTTGCACTATTACTTGAGTCACGAGGCCTTCCTGTTTCCCTGTTACTGGAGTAGTAACAGAACAAATTCTAATGCATACAGTATTTGAGTAAGATGTTTATTAAGGATCAACACCTGTGAAAGAAAGCAGGCAGAAGCAGAGTTGAACTGAGGAAGTAATTGAACTGCAACGCAGACACAACACATGTAGCCAGGAGCTGTGGGGCAAATACTGACCAGAGGAATGTTGCCAGCCAAGCCAGATGGCTGTGCTGCTATATCCCGGTCTTACCCAGTCACCAGAGGCAGGCAGCTCCAGGAAGGGCATGACCTTGGGCAAGGTGGCTCTCAGGAGCTGAGGCACACCTGAAGGAGCTCATAGCTGTAGACTGCTGACCACCCACTCCACAGCGGGACACCAAGTTCCTCCTTAAAGGGACATGTGAGTGCCTAGCACAACTATGCTCCAAGTCTTTCTGCAAGAGCCATGTGGATTTCTGTCAGTACCCAAAGCACCATCTTCACGCTTCTCTTACAGTGGATCTATGTGCCTGGAACATTTCCCCACCCTCTGCACCTGGCTAACTCCTTCTCCTTCCTCAGATCCCATCCTTATTAGGCCTTCTCTCACCCACTCCCTCATAACATTCATCTGACTTTTGCTTAATGCCTTTATTCCCTGCTTAAACACCCACCATGAGAGCAGGGACGATGTCAGACTTGTTTGTGCTGTATCTTCAGTGTTGAGCAATGTGCCAAGCACACAGTAAATATTTAGTGTATATCTTATGAACGGATTAGTTAATACACTTGGTATCTTAGTTTGGATTCCCCCAGAAGTAGACCCTAACAAAGGCAAGGATTGGGAAAGCAGGAAAGTAAGACAGGAAAGGAAAGGCAGCCAATTAATTACCCATTACCACTGTGGCCAAGGGTTTAATCCTGCTGGGGATATCTGAGAACCAGCGCTGAACATGTGCCTTGAAGTCAGCCATCCAAAAATGAGTGACCACATATTGTATGATTGTGTATGTAAGGAAATGTCTACAATATACCAATTTATAGAGACAGCAAGTAGGTTAGTGGTTCCAGGGGAGAGGAGAGCAGAGGTTCAGGAGAAACTGTTAACCATCATGGGTTTCTTTTGTTAAGTGTAGAAACTTTCTGGAATTAGTGGTGATTATTGTACAACATTGTGAATATGTAAAAAATCACTGAATTTTATACTCTAGTTTTATGTTATGTGAATTATATGTCAACAAAATAAATTACGATAAACAAATGAGGGACCTGGGATATTTATAAACCACCTCCATTCAATAGTCATGGCCGCTGGGGGGGGGTTGGGGGAGTTAATTTCTGCAGCATACCCTGAGCAGACAGAACAGGCTCCAAGAATAGGGTGACTTTCAGGCAAAGAGATGCAGATACCAACCAGCACTTTGCAGTTTGGAGGTGTGATGCATGGAAGGGGGAAGGATGAGGGGGTGTGGGTCGGGCACAGATTAGGTCTGCTGCATTTAGTGAGAGATAAATCTAACAAACCCACCTGATGTATTCAAAGATGAGCCATTCTGTGAAGAAGGAGGATTCACTCAGAAGCTTCCAGCTCCAAGAACATATTTTTCTAAACTTATTCCAAAACATACTGTGACCCCCTCAGCTGTGATCCCTAATCAAGTAAATCCAAAGGAGAAAAGAACTGTGCTTTCAGTGGAAAGTGGTATTGTGGTAGGTTGATTAATGACCTCCCTGCATTTGCTGGGATTAGCACTGGGTGTTGTATGAAGCCAATCTGACAATAAATTATATTTTTAAAAAAATGACCTCCCCAGGGGGCACCTGGGTGGCTCAGTCGGTTGAGCATCTGACTCGGCTCAGGTCATGATCTCACTGTTTGTGGGTTTGAGTCCCGCATCGGGCTCTGTGCTGACAGCTCAGAACCTGGATCCTGCTTCAGATTCTGTCTCCCTCTCTCTTGGCTCCTCTCATGCTCTGTCTCTCTCTCTCTCTCTCTCAAAAATAAATAAACATTAAAAAAAATGACCTCCCCAAATATGTCTACATTCTAATCTTGAGACACTGTGAATGTTCCTTTTTAAGGCAACATTGCAGGTGTAATTAGGCTCAGGATTTTGAGATAAGGGAAGCATGCTGAGTTACCCAGGTGGGCCCAATGTAATCACATGGGCCTTATAAGAGGGAAGAAGGAGGCTCAGAGTCAGAGGTAGAGATTTGCAATAAGGAGAGTGGAGGTCCGGATGATATGTTTTGAAGACTGAGACGGGAGCCCCTAGAACATAAAAAAGGTAACAACACAGGTCCCCTCAGAGTTTCCAGAAGGAACCAACATGCTAGTAATGCTGACATCTTGACTTTCTAGCTCAGTAAAAATTATTGCATATTTCTGGCCTCTACAACGATAGTAGAAGAAATTTTTGTTGAATTAATCCCCTAAATTTATAGAAATTTGTTACAGTGGTGACAGGAAGCTAATACACTTTCCCAGAAGGGATTTAAAAAATAATCACCATCACCTCTTCCCCAGAATACATTATAAAATTGCAAGGGTCTTAAAATCACAATGAAAATAAAACACCTTGTATCTTTGTGGGTTTTTTTGTGTGTGTATTCAATATAGTTAATGTAATTTTTAATTTCTTAAAATATCATACTTATGATTTTTTAGAATACACAAATACTATTTCAAATAGAGTACTTTGTGGGGTTTTCTTGTTTCAATTTACCTTTTAAATTTTTTTTAATGTTTATTTACTTTTTTGAGACAGAGAGAGACAGAGCACGAACGGGGGAGGGTCAGAGAGAGAGGGAGACACAGAATCTGAAACAGGCCCCAGGCTCTGAGCAGTCAGCACAGAGCCCGACTCGGGGCTCGAACTCACATACCGTGAGATTGTGACTTGAGCCGAAGTCAGACGCTTAACCGACTGAGCCACCCAGGTGCCCCTCAATTTACCGTTTATACTGTGGATTTATAAATTATATTCTGCCAAGTGAAACTTCTTACTAGTATATTGACATAAAAAAATAGTGGATGAATTCCCAGAAAATAACATGTTTACAACTTTAAAAGTACTGTAAAATTCAGTAAATTAAATAGAAATATTCCTACCAGCAAATTTCTGAGCACACCCAATGTGAGTTGAAGGGAGCTAACTGCCAGGCGTGAAAGTGGATGTGTGAGGTTCTTGGAGGTGAGAAGGGGACATAGGGTAAGCTAAGGGAAGCCTTAGAAAAAGATGGGGAATATGCAGGGGCTTACAGGACTAAAAGAAGTGAGCTGTTCCAGAACTTTTTAATAAAAGGCTCACATAACTTCTCTCTGATTTCAGTCCATTCTCTACATTATCACCAGATAATAGAAAATAAAAGCCAATCATGTCATACCTCTGTTTTAAAATGATCTGAGGGGTGCTTGGGTGGCTCAGTCAGTTAAGTGTCTAACTTCGGCTCAGATCACTCACAATTCTTGAGTTCAAGCCCTGCATCAGGCTGTCTGCTGTCAGCACAGAGCCTTCTTTGGATCCTTTCTCTCTCTCTCTCTCTCTCTCCTCTCTGCTCCTCCCTGCTCATGCTCACTAGCTCCCTTGCTCTCTATCATGCTCTCTCTCTCAAAAATAAACACTAATAGGGGCGCCTGGGTGGCTCAGTCGGTTAAGCGTCCGACTTCGGCTCAGGTCACGATCTTGTGGTCTGCGAGTTCGAGCCCTGCGTCGGGCTCTGGGCTGATGGCTCAGAGCCTGGAGCCTGCCTCCAATTCTGTGTCTCCCTCTCTCTCTGCCCCTCTCTCTGCCCCCCGTTCATGCTCTGTCTCTCTGTGTCTCAAAAATAAATAAAAAACATTAAAAAAAATAAAATAAATAAAATAAAATAAACACTAATAAAGACAAAGAGTCGTTTGGAAACTCTTTTATTTAAAAAAACAATGCTCCAAAATGTGTTGGGTTACAATGAAAAGCCATGCTCCATAATCTCAATGGTACGCAAAGCCCTCAACGACTGGATGCCAGTCTACTTATTTAGCCTCATCACCACCGCTCCAATCATGTCAGACTTCCATTGTTCCTGAAACCTGTGTCTCTTGTGCCGCCTTTGCAAATAATGCTCTCACTAACTTAGGAATGAGTCCTTCTTGTCCTTACCAAATACTTGTTCATCTCAAACTAAATATCCTCTTCTCAGTGAAGTTTCTATTGGAAGAAATCCATCTTGGGCCCTGAGTGTCCATTGTCAAGAACACAAAGCCCTGATCACTATCCTGTCTATTTCTCAGCATTATATTTGCAGAGAGAAATCTTGAGGGCTGGAGTAACATCTTGCTTGTCTCTTACTGCAAAAATGGTAAATTCCATAAACTCTGGGTTCCTCATAAGATACACAGGCATTCATCTAGGCCCACCTGAGTGTCCCCCACGTATTGGGGTGGGGGGAGGGGGGGCCACAGAGACTGGTGCTGTTATCACATTTGTGCTATTAGCTGTGCTGTAATACAGTCATTTGTCTCTGACCTGGGAATCTCATGTCTTCTATCAGAATCCATGCAATAGTACCATACTTGGTTGCTAGCTTACAAGTAGGGTAAAATCCAAGATTCTGCACAGAACTTAATAGTTCTCCATCTTTCCAGACAGTGTTTGTGGCCTCTTAGATCTGTGATCCTGCAATATTTGCTCCAATAGAATATGATGTTGTTATATGAGGGCATGGGTTCTGGCACATAGGAGATGTTCAGAAAAATGTCAAAAAAGGAAATATTTCCAGTTCAGTAAAGGTACCTGCTCTGATAACTGCTTTACTTTCCCCTAACCAAAGATGGACCCATTTCAATAGAACAGAAAAATGAGACTTTTTTTTTTCATTGTCACAGGAAAGTGTTTCTGAAATGATTACGTCCCTAGAGACCTGGGAGAATCTGAGTGACAGTATTAGGCTCTTTCAGTCTTTCTTCATGTCAATTAAATTTGGCTGCATGATCCTGTTAACAATTCCTAGAGGTTTTTTAAAAAAAATCCATTTTTAAAGCATTCTTTATCCTAAAGAATTCGTTTTCTGTTCTTAAAGATTAAAGGTTAAGTTCACATTTCAAGTTTTTTAAATAAGATTTTGATCTGAATTTTTGTAAGCTGGGGGGGAATAAGTCTTCATTAATTACTAACTATTTTTCTCAGTGATTTGTTTTTCATTTTTTTGCAGCCAAGAGGCATGCGAATACATTAATCAGCTGAAAAAAATAAATGAATAAATCTTACTTGGTTATGAGATCATGAAGAGCAATTGATAAAATCCTACGTAGCAAACAGAACTAGCTGTTAGCCCCAGAAGGATATTATAA